>NC_059110.1:60417462-61037462 GCF_020740685.1 Jaculus jaculus | reverse complement strand
TGTAAAGCAATAGATGCAGCCGAGCAGATTCTCCTATTCAGTGTTGGATACATCTTATCCAACTAGTTAAAGCTCTGAATAAAACAAAAGTCTAAAAAGAGAAAATTTCTTCTGTTTACTTAGATGTCTTTGAGCCATGATGATTATATGCTGCTGCCTTCAAGTCCAAAACCTCACCTAGAATCATACTACTCACTCCTCCAAAACTCAAGTCTTTCGACTTCAATAGGAGCTTCACCATCAGTTCTCCAGGGTCTTCAGCTAAATCATGGTACCTCTCACATTTAATGGTAATGCAGACAAAATCCTCATAATAAATCTTCCCAATTATGCTTATCTGGACAATTTTTAGTGACTGACTAATGGGTACAGGTTGATACTATGTCTGGAATATTTCGAAACTAGATAGATATCTTTTGAGGAAAACAGTGTGAAGATATAAAGTGTTTCTGAATTTCACAGTCACAGTATGTTCCATGTTGCTGGGATGAATCTCCAAATGAGATACAGTTTACAGGAAAAAATGCCATTTATTTAAGGCTTATAGATCCAGGGAGCATTCATAATGGTGGAAGAAGCTTGCCCCCTTTACCAAATCCAAACAGACAGAAAACCACTGCCAGCACCAAAATCAAGCACACTGTGAGAACCCCAGGCAGAACTCAAGCACTCTGCATACCTTAAGCTTGAATTCAGATCTGCCCCCAGGAATGCTTTAGGGCTGGGCCCCAGGATCTACTCACAATGACACCTCTTCCAGTCTAGTGGCTGCAAATTCAAGTTATAAGCTTTAATAAAATCATGAGTCTATTGGGGGAACATAAATTCACACTACTACACATGCTTAAAATTGATTTATCTAATGTTATGTATGTTATGTGAAGTTCAACTAATAAAAAAATTACATATGGGATACAAAGAACAAGTCCTTTTACATTATAATCCAGTTTCTCACTTTACTGATTATGCTAGCATGGTGAATATAGGAAGAGACTTGAAGAAGAGTACACATGAAGAATTTGGAACCATTTTACAAAGTCTGTTTGGATGTTGCTGATGGACAACTGTAAAAGGTTTTAAAACCAAGGTATCTCTGAGATGTATACACTTAGCAGACTACATCCTTATTTTATGGTAAAAATTGTAGATCTGCCTCCCTGTTTTTTCCATCCTCCATTTCACCATGTAAGTCATTTTGATTGGAAAACATTTCCAAAGATTAGAAGGAAATAGTTTTATAGATAGTAATAACATAACTTAGAAGATGGTTGTATATTTCTTGATGTCCTTGCTACCATCATGATTCTAATAACAATCACTTTAACTCAATTTTATGTCCAAAGTCATCGATCTAGTTTTCTTCACATTTGCATGTGTTTTCACACTAGAGGCAAAAGACATAGTATCAATTTTTAAAGTCAAGTGCTGTTGCTAGAACATGATAGATTACTGAGCTCATATGCCTGTATGTCTTAAAGACAGTATTATGTAAATTTGAAACTTCAATCTTGTAAATAAGAAGGTAGAATTATAAGTGGATTATGATGATACAAAGTCTAAAAACGAAATTCCCCTTCCATTTTTTAAAATTTATTTATTTATTTATTTGACAGAGTGAAAGAGGCAGAGAGCAAGAGAAAGAGAGAGAGAGAGAATGGGCATGTCAGGGCCTCCAGCCACTGCAAACAAACTCCAGATGCATTTGCCACCTTGTGCATCTGTCTTATGTTGGTCCTGGAGAATTGAACTGGAATCCTTTGGTTTTGCAGGCAAATGCCTTAACCACTAAACCATCAACCATCTCTCCTTCTATTTTTATGTATGTGAAATAGATCACAAATGCAACAATTGGAAAGAGTGAAATTAAGAGCAGTTAAAATCTTATTAGAAAATATAATAGGGGGTTAGAGGGATGGTTTAGTGGTTAAGTCATTTGTGTGCAAAGCCGAAGGACCCAGGTTCAATTCCCCAGGACCCATGTAAGCCAAATGCACAAGGGGGCACATACATCTGGACTTCATTTGCAGTGGCTGGAAGCCCTGGTGCTCCCATTCTCTTAATCTCTCTCCCTCTTTTTCTGTCCAATAAATAAATATTTAGAAAATAAAATATTTTTTAAAAGAAAGTTAAATAGAAAGTTACTAATATTTGGATATCCTCAATCTATAAGATTAAAGATAAGTATTTAAAATATAGATATGAGGCACATATTGTCATTAGATAGATAGTAGTTGTTGGAACCAGTGTGTCCTGGTGACAAATGTGTTATAACACATTATTCGCTACTACATTTATCAAAAAATATAATCAAACAGAAAGCTGGGCAGAAAATATTAATAAAGGAATTTTTAAAAGTACATTAAGACATAAATGTAGAGAAATGTTTTCAAAACTTAGAGAATAGCTAAGCAACTATGATGTATTGCTTCTATAGAGAAAAATGGTATCTATTTTGGGTAGGAATATAAGAAAATACTCTTTATAAATTACTAGGATAAATTAGACTTGTTTTATCCTTGCTGGAAAGCAAACTAGTTATGGGGATATAATGGAAGAGGAACCCTTAAGGCCTAATCACCTCTTAATGACCTAATTTTCTAGTGTTTTTACATTGGTGCCACTTGAACTTTCAAAACAATGCATTCAACCAATTTACGCAGCAAATATTACTTCAGGAAATATAAACCAAAATCACCAGGTAAGTAAAAGTCAACTGTATAAAATATGATTACATTTTGATACAAATAAAGTAAAACAATATGTACATATGTACTTTGCATACATATGTGTATATATTTATTTACTATATTTTATTGAATGCAAAGAACCATTAACTGTAAAACAGATCTCCATCACAAATAATATAAAGAAAACATGACAAGATTAATCTATTTATGTGCTGGAGAGATGGCTTAGCTGTTAAGACACTTGCTTGGGAACCCTAAAGACCCATGTTCGATTCTCCAGATCCCACCTAAGCCAGATGCACAAAGTGAACACAAGCATGCAAGTTTTCATATGCATACAAGATGGTATATGCATCTGGAGTTTGATTGCAGTGGCTGGAGGCCCTGATGTGCCATTTCGCTCCTTCTCTCTCATTAAAAAAGAAAAGAAAAAATATTCATTTGATATTCCCCATGGGATTGTGGGTTATGCATTGTGAGAGAAGCAGTCAGTTATTGGGGGGAGGCAATGCCTCTAGGCATGATGTCTTAATCTGTAGCTTTTATAATCTCTGCAAAATTCCCTGAGTCATGGTGGGTGTTTTAAGTCTACTTCAGTAATGAGGTCTCAGGAGCCTCTGTATTTCTGCTTTGTTGTTAAGTATCCTCAGTGTCTGTGTCCTTCACTGTGGTGCTAATTGTCAGGCTTGTCATGGAAGCGGCACTCTTACTCATCTCCTCAATTCCTCTGTGGTTGCACCTGGGCTGAAGTGAAGGAGTGGTTTCCTTAGGTCTTGCTACCTTCTGAAAAAAAAAACAAAAAAACACCAGATTCTCCACTGGAGAATGAAGTCAGCTTGGGTTAAAAGGTATAAACATTGTTAATTTAGGGAGAGTTTGATGGATGTAGCCCCTCTTTTAGCCAAAGACTAGAGGGAGCTTGTCACTGGAGAGCATACTTTGTCTCCAAATGATTCTAATCTTGTTCCCAGTTCCAGCTGCAGGTTCTCTTCCATTGAGTGGATCTCTTAGCCAATCAAAGAGCCATTGGTTACTCACTAAGGCTGTCTGCCACCATTGCACTGGTGTGTACATCTTGTCAGGTGAGCAAGAGAGGCAGAGAGAGAGAGAGAGAGGGAAAGAGAATGGGTGTGCCAGGCCTCTGCTACTGCAAAGGAACTTCAGACACAAGAGCCATCTTGTTTATTGGGCTTTACCTGGGTACTTGGAAATCAAGTTGGGACCTTAGGCTTTGTAAGCAAGTGCCTCAACTGCTGAGCCATCTCTCCAGACCCAGAAGGCTTTTTATCCTAATTATCACTTTTGTGCAATTTCTAAATTCATAATTTACTTATGTGGTGGTTTGATTCAGGTGTCCCCCATAAACTTAGGTGTTCTGAATGCTAAGCTCCCCAGCTGATGGATATTTGGGAATTAATGCCTCCTGGAGGGAGTGTATTGTTGGGGGCGGGCTTATGGGCCTTATAGCCAGTTTCCCCTTGCCAGTGTTTGGCACACCCTCCTGTTGCTGTAGTCCACCTTATGTTGGCCAGGGGGTGATGTCCACCCTCTGCTCATGCCATTGTTTTTCCCTGCCATCGTGGAGCTTCCCCTCGAGCCTATAAGCCAAAATAAATCTCTTTTACCCAGAAGCAGCTCTTGGTTGGGTGATTTCTACCAGCAATGCGAACCGGACTGCAACAACTTACTTTATTTTGTTTTTTGTTTTGTTGAGGTAGGGTCTTACTCTAGCTCAGGCTGACCTGTAAAAATTTACTATGTGTCTCAGAGTGGCCTCAAATTTATGGCAATCCTCCTACCTCTGCCTCCTGAGTGCTGGGATTAAGGGCATGCACCACCACACCCAATTTTATTTACATTTTATCCAGACCATTTTCCTTGAAAGAACTGGTGCTATTGTCAGACCTTATTACCACCACCCATAGTTAAAAAATAAATCAGCTAACCCTTATCTCACCTACCTATGGCCACAGACAAATACTCATGAGGGGGAGGTCTTGAAGCCTATGGTCCCTGATACCAGTATCTATGAGAAAAGCCAGGCAGTACTGATTTGTTGCCTAGTGATGTTAATTACCAGCAAAGCATTCAGATTGTCTCCCCCCGCCCCCCCGCCCCCCCCGCCCCACTAGGCTCTCAGCTTGCTAGCTGAAGTTTCAGAATGAACTCAGGAAGCATTTAATGGAAAGTTAATCAGCCAAATCCTCCCAGATCCTCCAGTTCCTCAGTGGCCCTCGCCTGTTCATGGAACACCAGGGTGTCCATGTACACTGGGAAAGTAATTACTTACCTAATTCTTCCCAGAGTGCATGAAAGAGGTAATGAACCTCATCAGGGGCCTTCTGGACTCTCCAGGAGCCACATACACACCACACAGAGAATGACCTGACTCAGTGTTTTCAAAGATTTGTTTACTATTGTCAATAAAGAACGCATATAAGCAAAGTGGTGCTTGCTGTGAATGCCGACAATAAGGATTTCTTTTTTGCTTTGTTAAGCAGTAGCTTCTGGTTTATATCCTAGAAGATGATGCTGCATATCACAGACACAGGAAATCTAGATTTAATTTGCAAGTTAACTTTCTGTTTCTAATCAATAGCTATTTAACAAAGTCTCTAGCTAAGCATTCTGAAATTGATTTTGGAAGATAATGTGCATTTGATAATTTGAAGTATTTTGCACAACAGCTGGTATTGTGGGGGGAGAACAAAATATGACAGCCACATGGAGAAGACTCAATTGATTTTGTACAAAATGATAGTGTTTGTCAGAGATCTCAGTGTTAAGCATCTAGACTGTCCAGCTACAAGGAGATGGTATCATTTTCCAGAGGTTTCAGTGTTCAAGCACCTAGACTTTCAAGCTGCAGCAATGGCATCACTTATAAGTATTCAAGCATCTGGACTGTCAAGCTGCAGGGATGGTATCATTTTGTGCAAAAGGTCAAGCTGAGGAGGCACTCTGATCTTGACTTCCTTCTGGCTCTTAGAATAGTCAGTTTCTTCTGACAACCTTGGAATCCTTAATTTATAAATTAGAATGATACCCATCATACAAAATATTGATTTTCTATTGAACACTAAAATTATATTCTGGTCCTC
The DNA here is from genome assembly GCF_020740685.1 of Jaculus jaculus. Classification (NCBI taxonomy): domain Eukaryota; kingdom Metazoa; phylum Chordata; class Mammalia; order Rodentia; family Dipodidae; genus Jaculus; species Jaculus jaculus. The sequence goes on along the minus strand of NC_059110.1, from coordinate 61,031,674 downwards.
TATCCTTACTCACTGCTATTACTTCTCACTGATTCTTTCTTATTGGCAAATGCAATGTTTTCTATATGGTTCTCATTAACTTCAATTTTACCCTTCCACCATCAATAGTGAAACTGAATACAATTTTTTTTAATACTTTTATTTATTTATTTATTTGAGAGCAACAGACACAGAGAGAAAGACAGATAGAGGGAGAGAGAGAGAATGGGCGCGCCAGGGCTTCCAGCCTCTGCAAACGAACTACAGATGCGTGCACCCCCTTGTGCATCTGGCTAACGTGGGACCTGGGGAACCGAGCCTCGAACCGGGGTCCTTAGGCTTCACAGGCAAGCGCTTAACCGCTAAACCATCTCCCCAGCCCATGAATACAATTTTTTGAAAGCACTAATATAATCTTTATATTACACATTTAAGAAAAATTTGGAATGGTTTACAGAATTGTTATTTCTGGTTCCTGCCAACCGTAATCCCCAGCCCCAACCACCTACTCACACATGCTACATTCCAGCCATAACACAGGTCTTTGTTTTTCTGAGGTATGCAGGGAAATGACATAAGCAAGCCAGCAATTTAGCTGATTCTTGTTTCTGGAAATCTCATTGACTGCTCATCATAACTTGCTCTTTATTCTTTCTGTATAAGACCAAAGCCATGTTTTCTAAAACCTTTCTCTTATTCATAATATTTGTGTTATTTTATATATTCCTACAACACATTGCATATGGAATCTCTAGATATGATTTCTACATTGATACTTACTCTGCATGTTTGTTCCATGAAGTTTGGCCCTGCTCTGTGCTAAGTTTAACATAAGGCAGATTTAGTCAATATCATTGTCTGTGAATGAGAGAATGTTTCTCAAAAAAACATTTCTGTATGGATTAATTAAGTTGTTAATGAGAACTATCTGCAAATAGTGCTCAACAACTGATCCTCATATATCCTTGCAATAAGGGTCATGAACTTATTTTTCAGAAATTTATTTCTTCCTTCACAAGTGTATGATGTGTTGCTGGATATTAAGATTTATTTCTGGAACTGAAGACATGGAAGGAATTAGACACAACCCTTTTCCAAAAGGTTTTAGGTGATTGCATAATTTTTATGTACTAAGAAGGTATGCTGTTATTACTAAATGTGTCAAAGTTTGTGAATCACCTTTGGTCAAAAACAAATATGGACTTGAAATTCAAATATCTACTTTAGAAAAAATATTACATTTCAAGACATGTTGAATTTTTCTGGGCATACTTTTTGAATATGTATTTAAAAATCAGTAGGCAGAATAAGAAATGGTCTAAGAAAATGTGTGAGTGTTCTGTCAGGAGAGCTAGCTCAGCTTTCATTGAAATATAGATGCCTTATGCATCCTTATGAATACCCCTGTGCTTGCAGTATGTTCCATTTTGAAAGTTTGTGACACCATCCCTGCCTCATGTGATAACATTTTACGTTTTGAAATCATAGCTCTGTCTACAGCCTTACATCTCTTTCTACACTCATTCTCATCTGAAATTATAATCCCTAGTGGGACAGTATTAGGAAGTAGAGTTTAAGAGGTGATTTCCTCAAGGCTGTAGAGGCCTCATGAATAAGATTTATGTCTTTGAAAGAAGAGACTAGAGGAACTAAGGATATGGATCAGTGGATAACATCATGCTATATGAGTTCCAGTGTTTGGATCCCCAAAGCCATGTAAAAGCTGCACATGACAGCAGTCATTTATAATCCCAGCACAACTACAGTGAGAAAGGAAGCAAAGAAAGGAGAATCTCCCATATACTCACTGCCCAGTTATCCCAGAAAATAGAGTAGTGAACAACAAGATCCTGCCCCCAACAAAGTAGAAAGTTAAGACCAATTCCTGAGGCTCTCCTCTGATCTCCACACATAAACTGTGGCTCCCACATACGTGAAGATGCCCAAGAACACACACATGCATGCACAAATGCACTTGCATGCACAAGATTTATAATAAAGAAGAAGCAATAGAGGTTGCTCTCTGTCTCTCAATCACCCACCTATGACATAGAAGATAGCTATAATAACATCAGGTAGCCACTCACCTCACCAGACATTGAATCTCCTGGTGCCATTGTCTTGGTCCTCCAGCTTTCAACACTGTGAGAAATACATGTCTGTTGCTTAAGATACCTCATCTACAACTTTGTGTAATACAACTCAAACTAAGGTGGCATACATGGTAGGAGTATAGGAAAGAGGAAAAAGAAAACTGGGAATCAGTTGTTTCATTCTGAGGTTGAAGAAGTGTTTTAACTGATCTTGGTCCCTGGTTTCTGTGCAGATACCATATTGCCCAGGTATACAGAGCTCAGTGACTTCCTTCCATGAATCACTTTCTTGCAATGGAACTACCATGAACCCACTGGATATACTCAGTGTTTTTTGAGCACTTATTATTGTGACAGGGGATGAAGGCTATTTGTGTATGATGCATGTTTTTTTCATTTTCCTTCATGAAGCTATAAATTCAGTGCAAGTTATCAGCATCAGGGGCTGGAAACATTGTCCAGTGATTAAAGATGCTTACTGGCAAAGCATGCTGGCCTGAGTTCAGTTCCCAAGCTACACACATAAACTGGATGGAAAAAATAGTACAAATGACTGGTGTTTATTTGCAGTGGCATGGAATCCTGGTATAACTGCTCCCAACACATACACACAAGTGTCCCGGCCAGCAAGAAGTTGAACAAGGACCCAAGGGGAAGTTAACCTAAATGATAAAAGGCAAAAAGACACAAGAAGGAGACCATGATAGATGTTTGTCAAGGCCTCAGAGTATTTATTTATTTATTTATTTATTTATTTATTTATTTATTTATTTTATTTATTTATTTTTTTTAGAGTATTTATTTTTTACACAGTGGTTATATAGGGAAAGGAAAGGGGGGGGGATAAGCTGGCTGATGTGATTTAGGGCTTTGGAATTGTCAGGAAACCTATAGGGGATGTAATTAGGTGTTCATCTAATCTTGCCTCAATGGCTTTAGCATCCTGACTACACCAGGATTCACATCCTAACCATAAACTGGCCTTTTGCAAAAGATAAGATTCTGGAAGCAGTCTGCTAACTGACGTTCCAGAAGCACCTAACAGAAAGCTGGATGGACCAGCTTTCTGAGTAATGAGTCAGTTTATGAGCAGGCCCAGGCAAAATGGAGAGGCTTTTGCTCTATGGCTCCCAACATCTCCTCCCTTCTTTTATACAAAAAAGGGGGAGGCCCGCTATTCAGCAGTGGGCTGCAATGCCTTTGTTTCTTCATCAGCTACTGACAGCATGGGAGTGTATTCAGCCAAGCGTATGATCCCCTGGTAGTTGAATATTAGGTGAGGAAGTAGAAACTTAACTTGCTATATGGCCGTGTCTGTTAACATGACCGAGGTTTGATTCATATTTCCCAACATCTCCTCCCTTCTTTTATACTAAAAGAGGGGGAGGTCCTCTTTGCAGGAGTGGGCATTAACCAACTGGGGAAGTAGGGTCCCAACTCCTCCCATCGGATGTCTTTTTCCCACAATCTTTGGCCCTTGGTACCTTTTGCAGAGGGGAGGCAGGGCCTATGTGGTGAGAGAGTGAGGCACGGCCTTAGTGATAGCAGTTATGGTACCAACCTCCATGAAAGCCAGGTATACCTCTTAGGGAATCCAGAAGTGGTCAGATAAGGACCTTCCCCTGCAGTGCTTTGCTCGCACCCACATTGGTGCCCATATCACACTCACTTCATTGTGAGCTGACATGCATAGGTCTGGATCCTCATGCAGATCCTGTGGGAGGGGTAGCTATTTGGCCATGACAGGTAGACCTCAGTGATAGCAGAGGTGTAGAGGACAGCTGTATAGTAAATGAGTATAGAATGTACACAGTATAGTAAATAAGTACAGAATGTAAGATCAAGGGAAAGTCACAACTACAGGTGGTAAGTCTTCAGTGGCAATGCTTTGATCTGCCAGCTCCAGTCTGTGATAACGGACCTGTAAAGGCTGCAACTTAATGGCTTCAATCTGTTGTCATACAAAAGACATGATTTTATTTATAATAACAGGTCCGATTGTGAGTAAGAGGATTAAGAGAAGTAGAGGTCCTTCCAGCTTTGTCCTGTTAGGGAAAAAAGGAGATTCTCTCAGGGAAGTGTTTCTTCCCTGGATATGTGAGATGTCACTGGAGGATCATCAGCTTATTTTACAAGTCTCTCTGGTAGCCATCTTGCAGTATTTTCTTTGGTGACAGACAAGCATACTGATCTTCAGCCCCAAATGAGTACTGGGTCTGGGCCATTCCATTTTCAAGTTAAAGGATCTTTCCACATGGCTTTTGAAAAGATATTTTTTTGTATTTGTGTGTCAAAAGTGATCAGCAGCTGAATTTCCTTGAGTATCAAGGGTTAAAAAGTTTTGGACAAACAAGGCATGATGAAGGATATTTCATGGAGAGCCTTTTATGGGATATAAATCCCCCATTTTTAACTTTTGGAGGGTAAATGGACTCAGAAGAGGGGCCCCTCCTGCCAGAACACCCTGGTGGGTGTAAAGTCAGTGGCACAAATGACCAGGAGAAGAGGCTTTTTATAAGAGATAAAAGTGACCCTTTGGCTCATAATTGTAGCCTCCACTATCTTCAGAGCCTCTAAAGTTTACCAATTTTGTTTGGTCTTCATATCCTCCCTGCTCAGGAAGACAGGTGACTTACCAGGGGGCCAGTGTAGAAGTGTCCCATCATCTCCAGTGGCCTCATGACATGGGATCACAGGCCAAAATATTGATACTTTTTACTCTAATGATTTCAATTGGCTTTGGCTTCTACATAGGTGATTAACACACTCAGAAAGGAAGTTACACCAGCCTGGATGTATGTACATATAGAGCACATTTGATTACTGAAATAGACTTAGTTAAAGAATGCCACAAGGGCTTCTAAAATCATTTTGTCCGATCTTTAAATTTTTTGTTGTACTGTGGCAGCATAAGCCATATATCTGAGGCATACGATGTAGGCACATCTCACATTTTAAATATCTAACATTTATAAATATAGGCAGAACCTGTTACCAGTCTTGAAAACAGTACCAATTGATTTATAAACTTAACTAATTAACCTAGAAATTATCAGAAAAGAGTAAGTAAGATTGCATAAGGTCTTAGCACCTGTGTGAAAACATCTTTGATTCAGATACCTGTCTGGGTACAAATTACCCAGAGAACATTGGAAACAGAACCATGGAGCTTGAATTACACACACACACACACACATACACACACACACACACACACACACATATATATATATATATCAAATGAGGACCATTTTTTGAGCATGAGGCTATACCCTAAAGTAGGGAATATGTCTTAAGAGTTAATTTTGTTATAAGCACTGGAATTAAGATGTAAAAATTGAGACAGTTACTTTACATACAATAGAGTAGAGTCTGGTTTTTTCTGAGCCAAAATAGTTAACTAAATATTAATATAATCCTTGAAAAAAAATTTGAAAGAAAAAATATTATTTGACAACCAATGATTTTGGCTTAAACTTGATAGCTATTGATTTTATGTACCACACAAATTTTTATAAACATAAAACAATTTAATTTTTACCCAAAACTTAAATTTGATAAAACTTAAGCAAACTATCCCAACATATTTTAGCCTGAAAATTAGTTGTTTTTTTTTTTTTTTTTTTTGTTGTTGTTGTTTCTTGAAGTTTGTAAACAGTTTAAAAACCTTTAACTTTAGGCATGGTACTTAGGTTTAGTCTGAAAATTTCTTTTTTTTTTTTTTTTACATCCACACACCTTTATTTACATACTTTAACATTCTGATCTAAGTATCACTCACAAGGAATTTTTAGCAAGTAATCATTGAAAAATTCCTTCCTAGTTCCTTCAATCAATTCATCTCACCCCATCATTAATTATCTTTCTTTCTTTTCTATTTTTATTCCCCCAAGTGAGTGCACCATTCCTAGAAGTACTGCAATACCAGATCGATGCGTGGAGTGGATGGAGCAAGCTCCTATTCCAACTCCAAACTCCAAAAATCCATTTAATATATTGTCCTCAGATAGAGAATGTATCATATATTAAACTGATAAGAACAGGTACTACACTTGATCTTAGCCAAAAGGCTGATAAGAGATTAATTATCTTTTTTATAAGGCTATTAAAAAATTACACCAAATTGATTAATCCTATTACTAACAAGAAAGTAGTCTTAATACAATTTTATGTCATTAATACCAATAACACACTTGGAAATGTTTTTATTAGAAGTAACTAAGGCAAATTGTGTTGTTATCTTGAGGCAGGCTGGCTTAGAAGTCAGATCAGTTGCCTCCTCCTTTTAAATAACAGGATATTACAATCTTTTCTAAAGTATCTGACAAGTTATAAGTTACCTCTTTAGAGGAAGTTTTGTTGTTTTTAATAATCCTTAATGTAAGGTGAACTTGACCTAGAACAAATATCTGGCAAATTTACTCTTGTAAGACATTTAACTTTTCCTTTTTAGTTTCTATGCTTAGGTCTTTGATTTTCTTGAATTCGTTCTCTAGAAGAGAAAGGGGTGTCACCTGTATCCATCTCATCTCTTTAGTCACAGACACGACATGATGAGCAAGCACAATGAGCACACATAAACACATACACACACATATAAAAAGAACATATTCTCCTGATAAAATTTTAAAAAATTGTTTAAAGAACTTGAAGCAATCTCAATTTCTTGTGCTTTTAAAATATCTTTTACTATGGCAATTAGCTCTTTTTTATTCTTTGCTAAATCTTTTTTTTTTTTTTAACCCGTGTTCCTGGTGTCTTGAGAGAAATTTTAAGTCCTTCAACAATTTATGCTTACTTAGGGACTGTCCCATGATAGAAAAGGAAAGAGGAGAAACAGCAAGACCAGAGGGCAACGTTCCCAGTCGGAGAGCCAGCACGGGGGATTCTCCCGTGGGCCTGATGTAAGCCTGTCCGCAATTTTAAGAACTGGCAGCCACGCTAAGAGCATTTACTGGCTGCTGTGTAACCAGGTTGGTTGGTAGGAAGAGAGGCTAGATAGGAGGTCTTTGCCAATGCCCAAATGAGCTGTCAGGATTCACACAGGGCATGAGGGGCCTTCAGCCAATGCCAAAGGGTAGCCCTGGCCAAGAGGCATCAGTTGCCCTGTTTCTATGTTGCAATTCCACGCGATGGTGCCAACCAAAAGTAAAAGGAGGAAAAGAAATGCAAAAAGAAAACCCGCAATTCTTGTGTCTTGCTAATCTGACTAAATAGTATTTACTTAAATAGTTTGCCTAAAATTCATCTCTTACCTTAATGGATCAGTATCACAGGCAGGCTTTCTGCATCTATCACGATGCAGGTCTGTATTACAGGCATGGACTACCTGCAGTGACCTCTATGTGGACCTTCACTCACCCACCAGTGGGCTGATGGTCCAATGGCTGGGACAGCCATCCACTTGAGCAATGTTTAGGTCTTTCGTTGTACCTCATGCCCCACTTTGGGCGCCCTTTGTCCCAGCCAACAGGGAGTTGAACAAGGACCCAAGGGGAAGTTAACCTGAATGATAAAAGGCAAACAGACACAAGAAGGAGCCCATGCTAGGTGTTTGTCAAGGCCTCAGAGTCTTCATTTTTTACACAGTGGTTTTATAGGGGAAGGAAAGGGGTGGAATAAGCTGGCTGACATGATTTAGGGCTTTGGAATTGTCAGGAAACCTATAGGGGATGTAATTAGGTATTCATCTAATCTCTAATGTTGCCTCAATGGCTCAACATCCTGACTGCACCAGGCTTCACATCCTAACCATAAACTGGCCTTTTGCAAAAGATAAGATTCTGGAAGCAGTCTGCTGATCAACATTCCAGAAGTACCTAACAGAAAGCTGGATGGATCAGCTTTCTGAGTAATGAGTCAGCTTATGAGCAGGCCCAGGCAAAATGGAGGGGCTTTTGCTATATGGCTCCTGACACAAAGGAAATAAATAAATATTTTAAAATTATAATTAATTATGTATAACTAAACTAAATACCGATATATAGCAGCAGATACTAGAGTGAAAACACACACACAAACACACTAACACACAGGGAGTAAATCTCATCTGTTTTGTGGTTAATGGAAGAAAAATTGTGCTCATTTGAGGAATCTCATTAAAAACAAGAAAAGTGAACATTGGAAAACATTCTTCAGACATGAAGCAATGATCTTGGTAGAATAGACATGAAAAATGACAAACAGCTGCCTAGAATGTTTAGAAATTTAAAATACAATGTCATAGTATCATGATAGACAGCCTTGGACATGCCTCACAATCAGCATGTTGGAAAATCTAGAAGGAGCACAGGGTGAACTACATCATGTGCATTGGAGAAGGCTTTGTGCTAAGGGAATCACAAACATGACCCAATTTATTTGTCAAAGCTCCTTGGTCATATTGATATCACTGATTGGCATTTTAGGAAACCAAAACTTGTAACTTCTCTGAGACCTTCCAGTGAAAAAGTGAGGTTGAGACTCAACCATCTATAATGATCATTATTGCAATCATTTTTTACCATTAAACTCTTATCTTACCACCAGGGAGATCATGTGTTAATGATCGTCACTTGTTCACAGATTCTGGGACTCTAGGAAGGAAGTATTCATCATTCATCTATCATAGGGGTATCTGTGTTCTCTTCTTTATTTTGTGGTTTTTCAAATGGTTCTGCTCCAGAAAAGTATGGAAAAGGAATTTCTGGTGCTCCTGGGTTTAGCTGTCAGGACAAAAATGGAAGCTCGGCAAGGCCAGCTGCCCTTCCTACTCCCAGAGGCTCTGTTTCCATCTTGGTGGTCACAGATTTGTATATTATGTTTCCTCTAAGTGCAATGATTGACCATATTTTAAAGCTTCACTCAGGACATTAAATGCACATTATTTTCCATATTTAATACAGTGTTCTTCAAAGCCCAAGATTCCAGCAGAAAAAAATACATATATCTCCTTAAGGAAAATGTGTGCTTTATCATGACAACTCAAAGGTACAACCATCACCCTGTCCACAGACACTTTCGTTTTTCTTCTTTAAGTATAGGATCTGATGCTTACACTAATGAAAAGAGCTGTTTTTAGAACAGTAATTTCTATAGGCTCAGAAATATTGTTTTTCACTGCATTTGTGTTTGAAGTTGCAGTCAAATTGAATGAGTTCTTCAGCCCTAAGACATAGTCTTGGCAAACTGCAGGTTAAGGCTAAATACCAAAGTGTTATTTAATGTATCCAGGAAGGCATGGACTGAATGATAGCCCATTACCACTTTATACTTAGAGATCACTCTCCAAGTTCAAGGCTATTTTCTTAGCCATGCCAGAAAAATTACACAAGCCACTAGTAGCTTTTATAACCCCCTTAGGCAAAGCTGTGGCAATAAACATGATGGGAATGAAGTCTTTCCAAGTGTATCTAATAGTACCAAAGAGAGTATCTACTCAGTGCTGACACAGCACTCAGCTTGTGTTGAAGGCTTAATGCTTGCCTAAGTCTGTCTTTGGATACTTCATGCTGGTCAAGAGCTGGTTGTGGGCACATGGCATGGTCCTCAGATGGATTACATTAAGCATACTAAGTTCCTGCTGCCTAAGATAAAAGAAAAGGTTAATGTCAAGATCAAACTGCAACAAATATGGGTGGGTTCTCATTGCTTCTGAGAAGGTAGGTGTTCCAAACAGGATAGAACCTAAATATTGCCATGAAGTTTGTATTTCTAGTACCTTACTAATTGTCTTTAACTATCTGCGGTAATTTGCAGGTTCTCTGTTAACCTATCATCCCTGCATGATTATAATTGAAAGAAATGCCTCAAAGAAAGTACCTACAGGCCCATGGGATGAACTACAAAAAAAAAAAAAAAAAAAAAAAAAAACAACTTTACCTTAGGAGTTCAATGAACATTAAATGTATCAATAAGATCCTCTTTATGAAGGAATTTTAATTTGAAATATGCAGTTGGAAGATTGGTGACAGGTGTGGCAATGCATAAAATGGATAACTAACTTAGGATAAAGGCACAGTAGAAATTAGCAAGCACTTACTTTGAATGTGCCCAATAGTTACTGAGCTAAAACATTAAATATGGACTGGGCTTCTGCTTAAAAATCAAGGTTGGAATCCCTGTAAGTTAGGACACTGGGCTCTTCCTGTATTTATACTGTTTATTAAATATCTTTTATTATTATAATATTATAAAAATTATACCCTTGTGGACACCTTTAGTTATATAAGGCCTGGGACCATAGCGAGGGTCTTGCTTTAATTATTTTTGCAGCATGCTTGCAGTCAGATATTCAGTACCATTCAGTGAATATCCATTTTTGAGCAAAATTGGTAGGTCTGTAATATTGTAATCAAATAATTTAATGGTCAGAAGCTATAAGATACCAAGTAATACAATCTCCTCTAGAAGCCTCAATGTGGTAGAAATGTGCAGACAAATTCATATTCAGTGAAACTGAGTTGAGCTTATTGTCTCCATAAATGTGGGAAAATCAATTTCTATTGTAATAAGCCACATTTCTGATAATTTGTTATAACAACCATAAAAACTACTAAGATAGGAAAGAACAAACAGAAAGATGGATGGAAAGGCAATAGATATAAATAGAGGGACTTTTTAGTCCACCAAGTATTATATAAAGAAAAATGACCTAAGATGACATGGGCAGAGGCAAAAAAAAAAAAGTCCAATTTCTTAGTACTATTTGGAAAAGGAAATATGAGGTGAGTCTGAGATCTTTTACAAAATAGAAAAATTGGGAAGTTTCTGTGAACAATTTAGTAGATTAAAAAATGGAAAAACATAGAACATTAGATCAAGATTATTCTATTTTCTCTATAGAATTTCTAGCATAGTTTTTTTTTTTTTTGTCAAATAATGAGCTCATTGATAAATGAAAACCTTGTAGATTAGGAAGTGGCTTAGAAAACACAAGGGATTTGACTAATGGAAACTTTGGTGCCAAAAGCAGTAACCAAAACAAGTTATATAAACAGTAACTGTCTAGACAAAGGAAAAACAGATCTCAAATTTATATATTAGTTTCAGTCAAAAAATGACTTCAGAAATTCTTTTCTAACTTATAAAATATATGGCATTTGGCTTCATTCATTTGTTTTCATCATTTTTTTTTATTTATAAAACATTTCTCTTGCCCTCCTGGAATTTAAACATGTTGTAAATTACCCTTCCTGCTTCTGTCTTGAGAAGTAGGTGTCTTAGATTCATAATTTCTAAGAGTAGAAAAATAGGGGGTTACAGATCAGTTCATTTTTCATTTTACTCAAATGTGTATAGTAAACTTTAATAATACAAGCTTAGTCCACTGAACAAACAAATCTCGGTGTTCAGTTCTTTGGTAGCCTCTCACATATCTTTTCTGATCTTATATTAACAACATGTGTTATGAGAAACATTTGTGCAATATGGTACTATGTTTCATTCAGCTGGGCCCCAGTCTTATCTAGTGATTTTGTATTTGGGCTTTGTACCCCACTACTCCATCTCCCAGCCTGCTGCCAGATGTGCATATCTCACTTCATATCCTGTCCTCTTCTCTACCCATTGAAAATTGGAAATATATTAAGTTCTTCTTAGTAAAAGAACAAAATTTCTCATTTTATCCAGAGAATGAATTAAAAGAACATGCAAGGACTAGTTAGGGAAGAAGAAGACACAAACCTGGCCAGTAGTGATCAGACAAATAAAAAAAATGTGGGCACTGGACAGATGGCTTAGCAGTTGAAGCTCTTGCCTACAAAGCCTAGGACCCAGGTTTGATTCCCCAGAACCCACATAAGTCAGATGCACAAGGAGGTGCATGTTTATGGAGTTCGTTTGTACTAGGTAAGGGCCCTGGCAAACCCAACACCCATTCTCTATGTGTCCGTCTCTCTTTGTATCTCTCTCGCTCTTTCTCTCTCTGTGTCTCTCTTCATCTCTAAAATAAATAAATAAATAAATAAATAAATAATATGAAAATTGTGATAACACTGTCACAACTAAAGTCATAGCCATATCATTCACATTTGTTGATGGTAAAGAGGCTTGAATAAAATCTGTGAACCTCGGTAAAATCCTTCTTTGAATTTTCAAAATTAGTATTTTTCTTGCTTTTAAAAGTATGGCCTTCTCATAGCTGCCTGGACCACAGCATTCTTTCAAGTGAAAAAGAAATTCTTGAGGAAACCAGTAAGTTTTTATAAACCTTGAGTAGAATAAAAGGAATGATTCAGTTTAGGGACATCAATTTGAACCTAGCTGAGAAAAGGTATATTTCTCATCTTAAAGCAAAAGTCTTGTCATAGGATACAAAAAGGAAATTAAAATGCCAACAGTTTATCTCCATATCAGCCAATTTAACCTCTATTTCTGCAATGAAGTGGATGTTTATGGCACTCTTACAAATGTAAGTATTACCTATGGGAGATAATTTTGAAGGGCTACAACATTATGATTGGGATTATAATAAAAAGGATTTAAGCAAGCTCATTTTGTCCTGTAGCATGTGACAACTCAGATAACATATCATCTAAGAACCATGAAGTCAGGTAGCCCACAAATGAAGGTGTGGGAACTTTGACCTAGTCTACAGGTAACTGTGAGCAACAAATTTCTGTCGTTCATAACTACCCAGTTTTTGGGTGGTTGTTATAGCAGCCTACATGGATTTAGACAATGCTGAATTGTTCAAAATGCCTAAGCAAAAATTATCTTAGGTTGCTGCTATGAAGATCAAATGAGATGAAGGAGAGTTACTGATCCTTCATCCTCTTTTATATTTCTTTGTTTCCTTTTTCCTCCCTCCTATGGGTTTTCCCAAATGGCCTGGAAAAGTAAAGTATCTGCCTGGAAGGACTCACAGCATGGCTGCTGGGATGCTTAAAGATCTGAGTCTGTAAATCTCCACCATGGAGCACAGGGAGGCATGTGGCAAAGGAAGCTGACCTAGGCTTTTGGCTTCTGGTTAAAGTTACAAACACAGCTATTGCTCAATGAATCCTTAAGATTGGAAATTATGTGAGAGGTGAATATTGATTTTCATTCAGTTCAACCACAGAAATGAATGAATATCCAAAATTTGCTATTTTTAAAAGACCAACACAAATGAAGAAACAGTCCAAAGAAATTATACTCACCAAACCAGTCATGTGAATACTGGAAAATTTCACCTTAAATCAAAGGGCTTATCATTAGAGACACATGAAAATATTAAACAATAGCTGACTTTACTTATTAGAAATAGTACAAATTAATAATAACATATCAAAATTGGAAAGAAATGGTATAAATTTGATAGATAGAATGGTCATACTGGAAGAGTATGTAATGAGACAATGACAAATTTTTCCAATACTCCATGAAGATAAAATAACAGAGAGCAAGTGCAGAGAACCCCATCTTAAGTCATGGACATGGCCATAGTGACCAGGGAATTAAAACCATCTGTATATTGAGGTTCCCATAAAGACCAGGGTGGCATTTAACCTGAAATTAAAATAAGTGACTTCGGATGAAAGCAGAATGAAAGTGTCTCCTGCATGCCATGCTTAGAATGAGGATTTTGACTACATAGAACAAATATCTACTATTTGAGCACCTTCTGGATACTTAAAATCAGCAAAGAAAAGCAAATTGAAAGGGCATTACCAGTGGTTGTCTCTAAAGTGAGAGATCTAATCATATTCAGATTAGATTTAGGTGGATGATTGCAATAGCATAACTGAATAAATTTATATATTAATTCACTTTCAATATCTTTTACTTCTAAATTAATTTTGCATCAATATACTACTTAAAGAAATAAATGTAAATAAAACAGAAAATATAATTCCCAAAACAATATACTCTGACTGGAAGTTGATAACATTTTCCAAAATAATTCTACTATTTTGAAAATGGAACAATGAAAAATTGGGGCCCTTATTCTTAAGATTAACCAGAAATAATATGCACAAATTCAAAGGTACACATAAAATATATGATTGAAAGAAATGAGGTTTATTTGAATACAACCTACTGGCCATCAATAAGGGATTGAGGTAAGGTAGAACAACTATACATCCACAGTAGAAGTGGAATGTCAAGTTTTCTCTGGATTAGAAGGTCATTTATAGTTAGTTAAGTTGAGGTCTATCTTGATCAGTGTTGCAAACAGCTTTATGCTTCTGGACAAACATCCAACCACAAGTGGCCTATGGGAGGAAGGAGTTTACTTTAAGCTTACAAAATTCAGGGAATCACCATCAATAGTGGAAGAAACTGGATCATTTTCATATATCCAAGCAGAGAGGAAACCATCAATAGCCAGCAGTACAAATCCTGCCATACTCTCAGCTGTTTTCCATACGTTTTAGGGCTGGATTCAAAATATGACCTGAAATGCACTGTAGGGCTGAATACCAAGGTCTGCCTGCAGTGGCATGCTCCTGTAGGAGAGATCTGACTATTAGAGGCTCAAGCAGGACATTAAATAATAATTAAAAAAAATACCTGAATCTATTTGACTATACATTCAAACTATCATATTCAAACTACCACAATAGGTAACAACATTTGCAGTTTTCCCTCACTTCCTACAATAAGGTTTCCATCACTTCCTTCAGTGAGGCTTCAGCTTCAAATACTTATCTAAAAGGGATATGAAGTCATTTTATTTTTATGTGACTTACCAAGTGTTTCATTAACATATTTCTCAACTTCTTTTTATTAGTTTTGTACTCAGTGTATACAGTCAAATTGGTACCATTGTTAGCCTCTGCCCTGTCCTCCCCATATGCAGGGACCTTCCTCACTGGGAAATATGGGTCAAGAATTGTGGGGTTAGCCATCAGTTATGGGTAGGAGGCAATGTGCCTGTGTATAATGACCCAACGTGTGGCTCTGACATTCTATCTGACCCATGTCACTCCATGTTCCATACCAACAGCATATGATATCTTCAGAAGTAGGGTCCTGCCACTAACTTTTGGTGGGTCATCAAATACTCTGACATAAATATTTCTTCTTTTCAGAAACTTTGTAGGTTTCTCTGACCAAGAGCTGATTGTGGATGATAGTCACATGCTGGTACTGGGAGTTATAGGTCAGCACCCAAAAAGACAATGAAGAAAAAGATGACTAATGTAAAAGAGATAGAAGAGAGAGAAGTGAATGAGAGAGAGAGAAAAAAAATAAAAACAGAAACAGGAGAAGATTAAGGTCATTCTTCATCAGACCCTCTCCAAGGACTTGTGATTCAGGTGTTCCCTCTAAGGGCCTGGTGAAGGCTCAATCAGTCTGTCTTTTAGGATGTAGAATTTTATGGTCCCACTGCCATTTGGGTCCAGTTTTGTGTCCCCCATCCCTACAACAGACCTCCCCTCCCTACCCACCTACCTTATTGTTGGGTCCTCAAGATGCTTGTTAGGTATGTTGGCATCTCTGGTAGATTCAGGTTAGGAGCTACAGACACGTAAGTGTATGTGGTGATTATCTTTCTGTGTTTGGGTGAGTTCACTGTGAATGATTGGTTCCAGGCTTGACCATTTTTCTTCAAATTTCATTGTGTCATTTTTGCTTACTGCTGTATAGAATTTCATTGTGTAGAAATACCACATCTTTGTGGTTCATTCCACTAATGATGGATGTCTGGGTTGGTTCCAGCTCTTAGTTATTACAAATTTAGCAGGTGTAAATAGGCTTGAACAAATTGCTCTGAACTGAGTAGTGGAGCTTTTAGGATAAATAAGGGAATAACTGAGTCTGTGGGTAACTTTATAGTCAACTTTTTTAGGAGTCTCCATATTGCCTTCCAAAGTGGTTGTATCATCTTACATTCCTACCAACAGCAAATGAGGGTTCCTCTTTCTCCACATTCTCACCAGCATTTATTTTCATTTGATTTTTTAATGTTTGCTATCCTTACTGGGGTAAGGTGGAATCTCATAGTTGTTTTAATTTTAATCCCCCCGATGATTAGGAATGATGAGCATTTTCTTAAGTGTGTGCTTGCCATTTTTATTTCTTCATCTGAGAACTGTCCAGTTCTTTGCCCCAATTTGAGTGGGTTATTTGAATTTTTTTTTTAATTTTTATTTATTTATTTGAGAGTGACAGACACAGAGAGAAGGACAGATAGAGGGAGAGAGTGAGAATGGGCGCGCCAGGGCTTCCAGCCTCTGCAAACGAACTCCAGATGCGTGCGCCCCCTTGTGCATCTGGCTAACGTGGGACCAGGGTCCTTAGGCTTCACAGGCAAGCATTTAACCGCTAAGCCATCTCTCCAGCCCTGGGATTTTGTTCAGGAAGTCTTTTCTCATTTAAATATCATACAAGGTTTCTCCTATTTTTTCTTCCAGTAGTAACAGAGTTTCCAGTCTTATATTGAGGTCTTTGATCCATTTGCAGTTGATTGTTGTGCATGGTGAGATGTGTGGATCAACTTTCAATTTCCTACATTTGGTTCTCCAGTTTGTCCAGCACCATTTGTTGAAGCTGTTATCTTTTTTTCCAGGGCCTTTGTCAAAAATCAAGTAGCTGTAGTTGACCCAAAGTCTGGGTCCTCAATTCTGCTCCTATTCGTCTACACTCCTGTTTTTATGCCAGTAGCATTTGTTTTATTACTGTGGTTTTGTAATATAGCTTTAGATCAGGTATGGTGATGCCTCCAGAGCTGTTTAGTTTACTATGAATATGCTTGTATATCTGAGGCCTTTTGCCTTTCCATATGAGTTTTGAGATCATATTTTCTATCTCTGTGAAGAACAATATTGGGATTTTGATGGGTATTGCATTAAATTTATATATTGCCTTAGGTAGGATTGCCATTTTCACAATGTTAATTCTGCTTACCCAGGAGCATGGGAGGTTTTTGCATTTTCTCAAGTCCTTCTCAATGTTATTTTTGAGTGTTTTTTTTGTTTTCCTTGTATAGATCAATTACATCCTCATTTAATATTATTTCAAGTTATATTATTTTTTGTTGCTATTGAAAATGAGACAATGTCACTTATTTCTTTATATCTTTGTCATTTTTCTATATAAAGGCTACTGATTTTTGTGCATTGATTTTGTATCCTGCTACTTTGTGGAAGAAGTTAATCACCTTTAAGAGTTTTGAGATGGAGTCTCTTGGATCTCTCATGTATAGAATCATGCCATCTGCAAATAGAGCTAACTTAACTTTTTCTTTCCAAATTGTATCCCTTTTATTTCTTTCTCCTGTCTTATTGCTTGAGGTAGGACTTACAGTAGTATATTGAAGAGCAGAGGTGAGAGTGGACACCCTGTCTTATTCCTGATTTCAATGGGAATTCCTTCAGTCTCTCCCCATTAAGTGTTATTTGAACTATAGGAGCTTCATATACAGTCTTTATAATATTAGATATAAACTGATCATGCCAATTCTCTCCAATATTTTGATCATGAAGTGGTGTTGTATTTTATCAAAGGCCTTTTCTGCATCTATCAAAATGATCATGAAGTTTCTGTGTTTAAGCTTATTTATGTGGTGTATTACATTGATAGATTTCCATATGTTGAACCACACTGTGTTCATGGGTTGAAGCCTACTTGATCAAGGTGGATAATGCTTTTGATGTGTTGTTGGATTCAGTTTGCGAGGATCTTTGCATCTAAGTTCATCAGGGAAATAGACTGGTAATTTTCTTTTCACATTAGGGTGATAGTACCTTAATAGAAGAAGCTGGGGAGCTTTCACTGTTCTCTGATTGTGTGGCACAGTTTGAGAAAGATTGGTTTCAGTTCTTTCATGAAGGCTTGATAAAATTCACCTGAGAAGCTATCTGGTCCTGGACCCCTCTTTTGGGGGAGGCTTTTTATTTTATTATTACCTTTTGAATCTCAATGGGTGTGATAGGTTTGTTTAGGAGATTCATCTGCTCTGAGTTTAGCTTTGGTATGTGATATGTGCCCAGGAATTCATCCATTTCCTCCAAATTATCCAGTTGTGTGGAGTAGAGGTTTTTGAAATAAGTCCTGATGATTCTTCTAATTTCACTTATATCTGTTGTGATCTCTCCTTTTTCATTTCTAAATTTTGTTAATTTAAAGTCTTTCTTTTTCTTGCTTGATCAAATTGGCCAGGAGTTTGTGAATCTTGTTTATTTTTTCAAAGAACCAGCAATTTGTTTCATCAATTTTCTAAACTGTTTTCTTAGTTTCCAATTCATTAATTTTTACTCTGATCTTAATTATTTCTTTCTGTCTGGAGCTTTTTGGGTTGGATTATTCTTGCTTTTCCAGTGCCTTTATGTGAATGGTTAGGTTATTGATTTGTGTTCTCTCTGTCTTTGTTAGGAAGGCATTTAATGCTATGAATTTTCCCCTGAGGACTGCCTTCATTGTGTCCCATAAGTTTCATCTACCACTTATTTATTCCTAAAAAGTGTGCAGTTCAGTTTCCAGAAGCTGATGGGATTCTTGGTGCATCTTTTGTTGTTAATTTCTAACAATACAGCTTTGTTATCTGATATCATGAAGGAAATTATGTCAATCTTCCTAAATATATGGAGGCAGGCTTTGTGACCCAGTATAAGATATATTTTAGGGAAGGTTCCATGAGCTGCTGAGAAGATGTGCAGTCTGTGGATTTGGGGTGAAATGTTCTATAGATGTCCATTGGGTCTAATTGTTCTGTGGATTTTTTTGAGCTCTCTCGCTTCCCTGTTGATTTTCTGTTTGGATGATCTATCTATTACTCATAATGGAGTATTGAAGTCCCAAACTATGATGGTGTTGGTGGTTATTTCTGCTTGTCGTCAATTAGTTTTTGTTTTATAAATGGTGGTTCCCCTGTGTTTTGGCGCATAAAGAATGATTATTGTGATGTCGTCTTAATGGATTATTCCTTTTGTAAGTAGGAAGTGGCCTTCTTTGTCTTTTTTGATTACTTTTGGTTGGAAGTCTATTTTATCTATTATTAGTATAGCTAGCCTTCTTGTTTCTTATTTCCATTTGCTTCAAATATCATTTTCCACCCTTTCACCTTGAAGTGGTATCTGTCTTTGGTGATGATGTGGGATTCTTGAAGACAACAGATTGATGGGATTAATTTTCTGATCCACCTTGTTAGCTTATGTCTCTTGATGGGTGGATTAAGGCCATTAATATTTATGGTAATGACTGAGGTTTGATTTGATCCCTGCCATGTCATGTTGGTTTAGGTGGTTTGGTGTTTTCTTGGACTGTTTTTTCTTTGTGACTTCTCTGAGTTTGGTTATTGTGATCTGCTTCTTGTAGGCATCTGAAGTTTATTATTTGATTCTTTGGTGTGGAGAGCTTCCTGAAGTACTCTCTGTAGTTTTGGCTTTCTGTTCATATAGCTGTAAAGCTGAGTTCTATCATGGAAAGTTTTTCTTTCACCATCTATTATGAGGGATATTTTTGCTTGGTAGAGTACTTTAGTTTTGAAACCATGGGTTCTTAGACCATAGGTTTTCAGTGTTCCATTCCAGGCCCTTCTGGCTTTCAAGGTTTCCATTGAGAAGTCTGTAGTAATTCTGATGGGGTTACCTTTAAGTGTAATGTGTTGTTTTTCCCTAGCTGCTTTTACTCCTTGTTATCAATGTTTAGAGTATTAATGACAATATGTCTTGGAGAGTTTCTCCTTTGGTCTAGTCTGTTTGGAGTTCTGTTAGCTTCTTGTAACTTGATGGGCCTTTCTTTTGAGAGAGTGGGAAAGTTTTCTTCAATTATTTTGTTGAATAAGTTTTCCATGCCTTTTATCTGAATTTCTTTCCCTTATGGTATTCCCATGATTCAAATGTTAGGATTCTTAAGTGTATCCCACAGTCCCCTTATGTTCTGTTCACAGAATTTTTTTAAATTACTGAAACATTTGGAATCTCAAACTATTTGTTCTGTTTTGTCTTCCAGATCTGAGTTTCTATCCTTCACAAGGCAGACTCTATTCTTGAGAGCTTCTATAGAGTTTTGGGCTTGTTCAATTTGGTATGCATTTCTACTACTTTTCTATGTATAGTTTCCATCCCTCTGCCAAGTTCCCTTTCACATCATTTTCTTGATGCTTCTTGGAATTCATCCTTGCATTTTTTTATGTCGTCATTAAGCTTGGCCAGCTGGTTTTTGAGGTCCTCTTCCCCCCCTCCCGTCTCCTTAATATCTCTTAACTGTCTTTTGACACCCTCCAGTTTGTTATCTATTAGGTCTACGCTAGCATTGAAAGCATTCATATGATCCTCAGCCTTTTGTTGCTTTTCTGAAAATTCTGCTAATTGATTGATCAGGGTTGCATAACTTATAATTTCATTTTGGGGTTCTGATCCTAATGTCTCTTCTATGTTTTGATTAGAGACTGGGCTACATTAGGTCCTTGGGATCCCACCAGAGCCTCACAGGCTCCTTCCCTCTGAGCAGGCAGGCCCAATTACCACTAGAAAAGTAATGGAAGCAAACATAAAAGGGAATAACCACTGGACATACTTCAAGAGTAGACTAGAGCTTCCTCCTAAACTAAATAACACTTGTACATTGTAATGGAAAGACCGCAGCACAAAAGGAATAGCATGAAAAATCAAATGCAAGTAAATCCAATAATATTTTTTATATATTTTTATATATTGAGTATGCAGCCATGCAGATGGAGCTATGCTGGCCTGTGTCCCCTTGCCTGCAGTTAGTGCAGGAGGAACATGTGGCTGGGAGTATGGCTAGGACAGCTGCTTAAGGGGATTGGGGGACTGGTTGGCTACCCAAGAGTGTGGGAATAAGCTGATTCCATTTTCTGCCCCTCTGTGCCCTCCCATTGAAGGTCTATTAGAGTTTTTTCCCCTATAGAAGAAGACCCAATGTCTTGCCATTCCTTCCCCAGGATGTGTGACATGGTTAGGCAGACTCTATCTTGACCAGAGATATTTCTCAATATTAAACCAACAATCAGCAGTGTATAAATTAATTATTTATATGTTGCTAACATTTTTATGATTTGGTGTATTTTCTTTTTATTTATTATTACTATTTTTTATTAATTAATTTATTTTTATTAATTAGTTTTGTACTCAGTGAATACAGTCAAGTTGGTACCATTGTTAGGCTTGTCCATGTCCTACCCCCTCTCCCTGGCAAAAATTCATATGTTCTGCCCATTTTTCCTTATGCTTTCCTCTTATATCTCCCTTTGCTGACCTTCATTACACCAAGAGTCCTCTTTAGTGGAGTTATTGGTATTTACCATGGGGTCAAGAATGCATTAGTCTGTCTCACTGGGAAGGGGAAACAATGCCTCACAATACTCCATACCAAAATTTGACTCATAATCTTCTGCAGCTTTCCCTGAGCCTTGCCAGGCATATTAGAAGTTTTCTTCACTATTTAAATCTCTGCATCCTCTGGATTTCTACTTTGAGTTATGAGTGTCCTCAGTGTCTAATGCCATCTCCCTGGAGCAAGCTGTCAGGAAAGCAGTGAGAGCAGCACTCATGTTTAAATCACCACTTTTTTTTGTGGTGTCTTTTGGGCCCTGTCAGATTAGATGTGTTAGAGGTTACTCATTTCAACATAGGCAGTTGCCTATCTTTTTTTGGCATATTTATGGATCTTGGTTCTCCATGGTTTTCTTTGGTGACATTATTTAAAGTTGTTTTTTTTATATATTTAGAGAGAACATAATTATAATCCATGTTTTACTGTTGTTTACAGTTTACTGATTCATTTACTGAATTTTTAGTGACTAGAACATTTCTTTTTCTTTTTTTTTTCTTAAATTAATAAAAGGGGGATTTATTACAGTTGATGGCTATGTAGTCCAACAATGGCTGTCTATACAATGGAGAGGTTGAGAACATGGGAATACTGCTTAGTTGACAAGGCTGGAAGCCTGAATATCCCAATCTTGCACTGCAGGCCTAAAGAATTCCTGAAGAGCTCCTGGTCTTCAGCCCAAATTGAAAGTCAGTGAAGCTCAGGGAAATTTTGCAGAAGAGGGGGCAGAAAGAATGTCAGAGCCACATGTTGGGTCATGATATGCAGAGACATTTATCCTACCCATAACTGTGGGCTAACTCCAGAATGTATGACTCATATACCTCAACAAGGAGGGGCTAAGTGGAGGGGGTAGGTCATGGATGAGCCTAATAAGGGTACCAAACTGACTGTATTTGCTGAGTACAGAACTAATTAATAAAACATTTCTTATGTGTTTACATTAGTTACTCTCTACTGGCTGAAATTTTCTTTCCAGGTGATATTTGAGATATGTGGATAAAAGCTATTGCTATTTCCTAGACTGAGGCCAGATATACTAGTTATTTCATCATTCAAAAAAAAAGGAATTACAATGAAGAATTATCTGGCCTCAAGTATCATGTCAGCCTGAATTGAGGAGTATATCTCTGGGGTTTAATTACATCTGCCACCTTTACTATCTGGATCTGCAAGGCACAAAAGCCCATTTCCCTGGTGTGCATTCTGATTCATCCCCCAAAGAAGCTACTTGGAGAATTTTGACATAAAGTGCTGGGGTCCAGCCGTGGCTTGAAGGAGGGTCCCTGAAGAGAAGTGTGAAAGGGAGCGGCAAAATAATGACTCAAAGTCAAGTTCTGGTACAAGCTGACAGGCTAATGCTGAAGGCAACTGAGTTTTTCAATCTTTCTCTCTCTGCTTCTCTGTTTCTTTTTCTGTTTCTATTTTTCTATTTTTTCTTGTTTTTTTTTTCTTTCTTTCTCTCTCTCTCTCTCTCTCTCTCTCTCTCTCTCTCTCTCTCTTTGGGGGGGGGTTCTTTTTTCTGTTCTCTGTTTTTCCCTGCTTCTATACTTCTATGTTTCTTTGCTGCCACAGCTCTTAGCCTCAGTCTTATTTTCTGATCATGTCACACAAGAGTAAACTTCAAGAAAGGTACAGTTTCACAGAATTCATAGAAACATTTTATTATTCCTTTTCATCAAGCAATCCCATAATTATTCACTTCAAGTAAAGTCATCAGGCCCCTATAATGATTAACTGTTTTCATACTTTCCCCATGTATGTGTAGTCAAGCACTTGTGATTTCTTGAACTTCTACTTTCAATTACTATATTAAAGGTGAGAGGTAAAACAACCACAAATGGGGCTTCCCATCATTAATCATTGATCCAACAAATCCACTTATCCCTCAATCATTTATTTTGAATTTTCTTTTTCATATCTCTCCAATACTTAGACTTTTGTCCCCCCAATTGAACTCTTTCTGACTTCAGTTGTTTTTCTGTAAGGATTCTTGGTAAAGAGTCAGAGTTTGCTGCAATTGCCACCAGTTAGAAAAATTAGTCATAGAACAAGTTTTACATTGTTCCAGGAGGTTCATTGTTTCCTCCTAAATGTATTATACTCCATGCCTGACCTTAATTAAGGCCTTTAAGGAAAACAATTATCTCTGACCCATCTTCTTGCTTTTCCAATTCTTTGCCAGAGCCTCTTTCAGATACATTGACCAACACTTCACCCACACCAATATTTACTGGAAAAGTAAACTTAGAGATTGGGACACCAAGTGAAAGACAGAGAAAGACAAACATTATACAGAAAACCACAGATATATGTAGTGTAGCGAGCCAAAGATTTTTCTATAGAGGGGCCACATTGGGCTTCAAGGAAGAGACAGCTGGGCTGGAACTGTGTCATGCAGGTCTTCAGTGCTTGATTCCTCATGATCCTGAAATGGCATGCTTGTTTTCTCTGGCAATAAAGTTTCAATGTGATAGCAATGGGACAGCCCTGCGATGGTTTGAAATAGTTTCAGATGAACATGACTACATTATATACATGTTGGCTATCCATATCTGAAATTATGAGGTAAACTGACCGGCACATGGCCCTGAATGAAGATTTAATCCAGGTATCCCTTTTCCCATACAGATATGTTTATCTGTTCCATAGCATCAGAATTTATTACATCTTTACATTCAGAACATAGTTTGTGTTAAATAAGCTTAGCTTTGTTAAGACAAATGCACTTTTTTCTCTTGCAGCTCTTAACTAATAGAAAGATAGAGTGAAGGTAATGCTTAGTGAATGTATTCATCCACAGCAATTTAAAGACTCTTCAGGGATGGTTTTCTTGGAAGGAAGCTAAAGGCATGTACTCTTGCAATAATTGGATTAATTTGAACTCATTATTTATATCTAAGATTGAATGGAGCCTTTGTAGAATCTTAATTTCTTGCTACTGCTCTCAACAAGGGAACCAAATTTATTGTTGGGTACCTTTACCAGTGTGTTTAAAAAAGGGAAATGAGAGCTATCATATATTGGTATTTGACAGTTCTTTTAATGCGTGTTTTGTGATACCCTAATGTATTTTTCAGGATTCTCTAGATGAATAGAACTGCTAGAATAAATTATATTAAAAGGAATTTGTTGGATTAGCTTACAATAGCCCCATAGCATTTTCAGGCCTGAGAATCAAGAAACTGGGTATCTTCTCAGTCCACATGGCCAGATGCCTCAGCAGTCCCAATGTGGCACTGAAGGCCTGTAGACTTTCTGAGGAGCCACTGGTTTTTAATACATATGGGTCTTCCAGTTGCTGCTGGTCTTGAGTCCATGCTCTCTTCTATCCACCTTGGAAAAGAGCAAGCAGCTCTGGCAGCAAAGTTGAAAGAAGGGCTCTTTGCACCTAGAGCTTCCTTATGTAAAGTTCCTATGGTGGTTTGATTCAGGTGTCCCCAATAAACTTAGCTGTCCTGAATGCTAAGTTCCCTAGCTGATGACAATTAGACATTAAAGCCTCCTGGTGGTTGTGTATTGTTGGGGCCAGGCTTATGGTTGTTATAGCCAGTGTCCCTTGCCAGTGTTTGGACACTCTTCTGTTGCTATTGTCCTCCTTATGTTGGCCAAGGGATGATATCCACTCTCTGCTCAGGCCATCATTTTCCCTTTCATCATGGAGCTTCCCCCTCAAGCCTGTAAGCCAAAATAAACCTCTCCTTTTTCCCACAAGCTCTAGGTTGGGTGATTTCTACCAGCAATGAGAACATCACTACAACAGTTCACATCTGAGAGAGGCCCTCTGCTCTGTGTGAAGGGCTCCCTCAAGAGAAAGAACTTCCTCCTTCAATTAATCCTTCCTGGAAGCAACTTCAGAGACCCACCTGAAAGGGATTTCTTTGGATTATTAAAGAGATCAAGTTGACAGCATCTTAAGTATCACAACTACACCCCTTATCAACTTGAAACCAAACCATATCTCTTTACATCATACTTAATTTCCAAATGAAAACAGTAACAAGCTCATAATTTCTCCGAACATGGTATAACTATGCCACATACAATTGGAAATGCAAAATCTTCCCCAACACAAAGCAAATTTCCTTACGGAATGCTCAGTCTTTAATATAATAGGTCTAATATAAATTCAACAACAACTAGCTAGTGTAATAATCTTACTGTTGGTACACATATTTACAAACACACCATATCATGGTAGGACAGGAACATTGCAATTACATAGTCCTTGTTTTTATAACTACTTATGTGGCCTTAACTGGTATTTGTCACTACCTTCTACTTCCTATTCTGTATTTCCTCCACCTTCAGCAACCACCTCAGTAAGTCTTGGTTCTTTACCTGGATGGGTGGCCCATACCTATATTCCTGAAGGAACGTGGCTATTTATAACACTACCTCAATTGGGTTGTTGCAGTTGTCCATTACTTTGATAACGGGGCATGGTAACACTGAGATGCCCTAAAGGATCTCCTGCACTCCAGACATACTCTTCCTTACTTTTATTTTGGAGAAGAAGTCCAATTTCCCCTTGGTAGTCTTAATAAATCACACATGTTCACACTGTAGCCATAAAAATGAAACAAAAGATAAATCACTATTAATAGATTATGGTATAAGGCAAAATATTCTTAATTGTTAAATTACTCATTAATAATTTGTTATTAATCTCATTGTAATGCTCACTAGCTTACATGATATCTATAACATTATTTACACCTTAGCAAACAGATGTTAACAATATAACGAAGAGCACATGACAAATTTTATCTGGCCTTTTTGGGAGGTGGTATGTTCATCTTGTATGAATCTTCCTGATCCTTGCTAATAGCCTAACATACACTACATTTTAAGGAAAAGTGTATTATAATCTTTACAAATCCAGTGTGGCACTGACTATCCACAAAGACTATATTGATTTGTTGATTATAATTAGTTCCAATGATGCTGAAATTACTGCAATTTTTGTAAAAATAAAAACTTAAATTTTCTTTATTTATTCTGGGGAATCTCTATGACTTTCTATAATTTGGTGACAAGAAGTTATATGACATTCTAATTTCCATGGCCAAAGCACATTAGGATAGAAAGGATTTCTTTATCTTGGCTTTGGGGGACTCAGTTCATGGTCACTTGTCCCCATTTACATGGAAGAATATGATAGTAACATGTTGTAGATGCTGTTCTTCATTTGTTTACACAAACAGGGAGCCAGGGAGACAGGATATGTAGGATGGATGGTGAATAAGAGAATAAGAACTAGAAAAGGGCAGGAGTAGGGGTCAATATAACTCCCATGACATAATCACCATAGTACACATCCTACAACTAGACCGTACCAGTTTTTTTTCCTCTCCCAATACTCACATGATTGATATGATTCTACAGATCAACTAAGTAAATAATCCATTTATTACATCCCATTCATTACATGAAGGCCTTTATGATTTAATTATATATGAAAATACTTTGAAAGACATACCCTGAAGGATACCTCCTTGGCCTTTCTTTATACAATTAAGCTGAAAGTCAAGATTAATCAACCCATCTTGATCCCTATTCCAGTCATTATAAATAGTGGCCCAGACACTGGCTAATTCATTTCAAATCTGCTCAAAAAATTGTAACATGGAAAATCTAGCCTCAAAACACAAAATCTTGGGGAATAATCACAGTCTCATTCCACAGAATGATCCTGAAAACACCACACCCCGGGGAATAATCACAGTCTCATTGCATACAGTGTTTCTCAGAACACCCCATCCAGCAGAATAATCAGTCTCATTCTACAGAGTGATCCTGAGAACACCACATCCCAGGAAATAATCACAGTCTCATTGCACACAGTGATCTCCGCAACACCACATGCAAGGGAATACTCACAGTGTTATTGACCACAGTGTTCCTCAGAACATGACATCTCAGGGAGCAATCATAATCTCATTCTACAGAGTAATTATGAAGAAAACACATGCCAGGAAATAATCACAGGCTCATTGCACACAGTGTTCCTCAGAACACCACATGTCAGGAAATAACCACAATTTCAATTGGCATAGTGGTCCTCAGAAAAACACATCCCAGGGAATTATCACATCTAACTTCACACAGTGATCTTCACAACACCACATATCATAGAATAATCACAAGTCTCATTCCAAAAAGTGATCCTCATAACACCCCATCTCAGGGAATAATCACATCTCATTGTAACAGTGATCCTCAGAACACCATATCCCAGGGAATAATCACAGTTTGATTCCACACAGTGATCCTGAGAGCACCACATTTCAGGGAATAATCACAATCTCATTCCACACAATGGTCCTCAGAATACCACATCCCAGGGAATTATCATATTGCATACCACACACTGATCATCAGAACACCACATCCCAGGGACTATAAACTTCTCATGCCACACTGTAATCCTCAGAACACCACATCCCAGGGAATAATCATATCTCATTCTACATAGTGATCCTGAGAAGAACACATCCCACTTATTATTCACAGTCTCATGCCATATAGTGATCCTAAGTAAACCACATCCCAGGGTATAATCAGTCTCATTCCACATTTTGATCCTCAGAAAACCATATCCCAGGGAATATTCACAGTCTCATTCCACTAACTGTTGCTCAAAATAGCACATCTTATGGAATAATCACAATTTCAATACATTCCTTGTTCCTTATAACATCACATCCCAGGGAATAATCAGTTTCATTCCACACAGTGTTCCTCAGAGCACTATATCCTATGGAATAATCATTTTGTCATTGCACACAATGATCCTGTTATCACATTATCCCAGGAGATAATCACTCTCTCCTTGCACACAGTGTTCCTCAGAACACCACTTCCTAAGATATAATCAGTCTCATTCCACGCAGTGTTTTTCAGAACACCAAACCCCAGGGAATAATCAGACTCACTCCACACAGTGATCCTCAGGACAATGCATCCCAGGAAACATTAAAAGTGTCCTTCCACATAGTAATCCTTAGAGTACCACATCCTAGGGAATAACCAGTCTCCTTCACATTGAACTTGGGCTGACTTCCCTCTCTGTTGAAGAATCTGCTTTACTTTTTCAAATGGAATTAGGACCTGAGGAGAGAAATGGCCCATTGCACTTCACCAGGGCCCCTGCTGAGACCATAGAGGAATTGGGGAAATGGGCAAGAGTACTGCCTTCTCAGTGAACCTGATATCAGCACAGGGTGATGGGGATAGACACTGAAGACACTCAACTCCTACCAAATCAGAGATCCAGAAGCTCCTAAGAGGCCATCACTGAGGTAGACCTAAATAAACCCAACATGGCTCAGGGAACTTTGCAGAAGAGGGGGTGGAAAGGTTGTTATAGCCACAAGTTGGTACATTATGCACAGAGACTTTGCCTCTTCCTGATGACTGATGGCTACACCCACAATGCGTGACCCACAATACCCCTGGGGATAATGGGTATCCCAAATTAGGAGGGTCCCTTTGGAGGGGTGCACAGGAATGAGGGTAAGGATGGTACAACATGTGCTGTTTACATGCTTAATATGTCCCTAACTAATAAAAAAAAAATAACAACATGGAAAAGCCCCCAGATTTTTAACTTTTCTTACTACATTTTAATGTGGTTAGTTCAATAATCCTTTCAATCCATTCTGCCCTCTGCTTTATTCTGAGATGAATATTTTACAGACCTCCTAAATGCTACTTATAAGTCATTGTACTCAAACATGCTATGCTTCAAGCCTGGTGGAGAAAGTCATCAATAGTCTGAACTAACAATGTATCCTGTGAGCTATATAACAAACCAGCAAGGCAAGATGTGCCAACAGTTGTAATAGTGGTATGGTAGGTATGGAGGTAAACAACTGCTCTCTGCTTATATCTGAGGCTCAATACAGGGAAAGGAATTCATGCTTGGAGCTAAAAACATAGTAAATGTCTATGGCTGGGAAGTTCATAGACCCTATAAAGCTATTACTGTTGTTATGTTAAATGTGTTGAATCCATAAGCTTGCCCTCTAAAATTTTATTTTTATGTTGACAAATTAATGCTCTTGTCATTTTTTTTCAAACAAGCTTCTTTGTGCACATGAGAGATCCTGAAAACTAAACAAAATGCCCCCCAAAAGTGACTATTGAGCAGTCAACATAAGTAAGCTGTCTATTACACACTCTCAGACTGAGGTATCATTGAGAAAGAGGAAACAGAAAGAATATAACAACCAGAGGATGTGGAGGAAGGCTTTGAAACCAACACTATGTTTGCAACACGAAGTATCAATTGCAATCAAAACATCATAGTGACTGTTATTACCTTAAAAATACCTAATATTGGGGCCATCAATATTTTCTCAGGGGTGATGCAAAAGTGAAAAAAAGCACCTCAAAATAGAAAAGACAATAGTTGGAAAGAAGGAGTTCAATGAAAAGGAGGGGAGGGGAGATCAAAGGAAGGTCCTGAGAGGGGGTTATGAGCATAATACATTATGTTCATTTATGCAAATTGTTAATAAAATGTGGAAATTGGGTAAAGAACATAGCTTAAGATCAGTCAGAATCTCTAAACATTGCTCACAATTATTGGTCATGAGAGCCAAGCCAGGTTAATAAGAGGCCTGGTCTTAAGAAGACCTATTATCTCATAAACCTATCAAGTGGGCAGATACTCATGACATCCTCATCTCTTAAAATAGCCTCAGCTTTGTCTGGAGAGATGGTTCAGTGGTTAAAGACACTTGCATGCAACATCTGACAAGCCTGTATTTGATTCTCCAGTACACAGGTAAAGCCAGATTCACAAAGTACCATAGGCATCTGGAGTTTGTTTGCAGAGTCAGGAGGTCCTGGCATGACCCCTTGGATGTTGATCTTTTGGAACTTTTGTTTTGGAGGAATAGGCATGCATTTGGTGCTTGCAACTGAAGATGTCTTCTGGAGTGGTAAGCCAAGTTTTATGGACTATTCTGATGAGAGTCTGAGAATGCTAAGTACAGACAGCATTGAACTTCAAAGCTTGGCTTACAAGCTTTTTAAGGGGAAGGAAAGACTGCATAGGACTTTGTTTGAACTGGGCTACTGGCATAAGGGCTGGCTGAGTCCTGCTGCCCAGGCCCAGACAGTTTGATCAAGGTTAAATTTGTAATGGACTGATGTGCTTGACTAGAGATATTGGACTGAGAGATTTAAGATTTTAAGCTGGAAAACCTCAAGCAAGTTAAAATTACAGGCACTGAGATTGGTTTTAGGTTAACCTGGATTTGTTGGCATTAATATACTTTTTCACATAATATTCACTTTATCTCTGTCTACATTATTTACTCAACTTGACTTGATGTTAGATATTAATGTGGCCTAATATTTTCAGGATTTTATATTCATTGACTTACAAAACATCTGGACTGATTGACTGGCCCCTATGACCTGAGTCCCATAGTGAGTATGTCAGATTTCCCTGTTAGCACCACAATACCTCCAACTTTCCTGGCCCCAGTTCTCCTGCTGCTACCTTGGGGCTGCTGGACGCTGCATACATGGGGCAGAAGCAAACTACTTACCCTGGCTTCCTGAATGAGTTGGGCCTGGTTCCCTGACTCTAGTATCTCCTGATACAGAGGGTGCACATGTGGATTGAAGAGGTCAGAGCTCTTGGTTCATTGGTCACATCCTAGTTCCCTGATCCCAGTAAACCTGCTGCTGCCTTGGCATGGCCTGATCCCTCCATGTGGACTGCAGAAGCAGGCTTTGTGCTCAGTTTTCCTGATTGACTGGCCCCTGGGTACTGAAATCTCCCTCTTCCTGAGCCTAGGGTGAACAGGTCAGTGTAGTAGCTGGCCTCTTGCTCCTGGCTCTCTAACTTCCCAGTTCCTGCTTCCCCAAGCACTGATCCCTGAGCATCAAAGAGTGCATGAAAGTGGAATGAGTAGTCCAGAGCTCCTAGTTCTCCACCTCTCAGTTACCCTTGATGTACCTGCAATCTCCACAATCTGTGCATCTGTGGTTATAACATCATGGTACAACAATCCAATTAACATTTAAAACAGATCACTTCTTGAAGATGCTAAAGAACAAATACTTGCTTCCCATTCACAACATAAAATTTGTCCCCAGGATGTGTAGTCCACAATGCAAAAAGGAAAAGAAAAAAAAAGTCAGAAAACTGAGTGATCTCCCCTGAGGATGCCTAGTCCCACAGTGGAAGCCTCCAATAAAATCAAAGAGAAATGAACAGAAATTGAATTGAAAAATGAAAACACAAGAAGTATTGTGACTATGATCAAAAAACTCCTGAACCAGAAGCATACCATCAAAATCACAATAATTGCATAAATGAAATTGAGTAGATGCATCTCTTAGACCACTCATCATTTGTCACTAGGTTTAACTTAACTGAAGAAAATCATAGATACTTCAAAAGAGACATAAATGAATTGAAAGTCAGTCAGGAAATAGAACATCATAATATTAAGTTGATTAAGCTTAATGAAGACTTGATCAAAAGCAAGAAAGAGGGATGGAGAGATGGCTTAGCGGTTAAGCGCTTGCCTGTGAAGCCTAAGGACCCCACTTCGAGGCTCGGTTCCCCAGGTCCCATGTTAGCCAGGTGCACAAGGGGGCGCACGCATCTGTAGTTCGTTTGCAGAGGCTGGAAGCCCTGGTGCGCCCATTCTCTCTCTCTCCCTCTATCTGTCTTTCTCTCTGTGTCTGTCGCTCTCAAATAAATAAATAAATAAAAATTTTAAAAAAAAGCAAGAAAGAATTCCAGGAAGCATCAAGAAAATTAGACCTTGAACTGAAATTGTACCTCAAAAAGGAGATGGACATGAAAACAGAAAATCATATAGAACTTTGTAAAACCTCTCTAGAACCCCTCAGTAACAGAGTTACTTGTTGGGAAGACAGAACTGAGCTGGAAGAAAAGACAGAAGAAATTGACTGGGAGGCCAAAAACATTGCTAAATTAAAAAAAAAAAAAAGTGAACAGAATACAAGCTAACTGTGGGATGCCCTCAAGTGAAAAAACATCCAGATCATGGGTATCAGAAGGGGAGGAAATCCAGGCCAGAAACATAGATAACATATTCAACAAAATTATTAAAGAAAAATTCCCCAACCTCACAAAAGAGAGGTCCACCAAGATACAAGAAGCTCACAGAACACTAAGCAGAAAGGACCAAAGATGGAACTTTCCAAGGCGCATCATAGTTAAAACCGTGAACAATGAAAAAGAGAGAGAAAAAGAGAGAGAGAAAGAGAGCGCTAAAAGCTAAAAGCACCAAGAAAGAAACAACTCACTGCATGCAAAGTAAGTTCCTTCAGAATTACCTCAGATTTATCAATAGAAACTCTGAACACCAGAAGAGCATGGAATGGAACACTTAAAAATCTAAAAGATAAGGCTTTCAACCCAACCTACTGAACCCAGCAAAAGTATCCCTCATATTAGATGGTAAAAGGCAAATTTTCCATGAAAAATCAACTCTGTGATTATATGAATAAAGAGCCAAACCTATAGAGAATAATTCAGGAAATGCTCCTCACATAAGAGACAAACAATCTTAAGAACCTACAATAAAATCATAATTATACCAACTAGAGCTGGCTCAAAAAAGTAAAAAGTCCAAGAAAGCACCAAACTCCATAAAGCATCCCATCATGGCAGGTACTAAATTGAATTTCACAGTTATAATCATAAACATGAATGGATTTAACTCACCCATCAAAAGACACAAGTTAACAAGGTGGATCAGAAAAATGAACTCTTCTATCTGTTATCTTCAAGAAATCCACCTCACCAATAAAGACAAATAGCTCATCAAGGTAAAAAAGATAGAAAATAATAGTACAATCAAATGGAAATAACAAAGAAGCAGGTGTTACTATATTAATATCTGATAAAATAGACTTCAAACCGAACTAAATTTAAAGGGACATAGAAGACCACTTCTTACTCATCAAGGGAACATCCAACATGAGAACATCACAATCATAAATCTTTATGCACCAAACTTGATCCTGGTGCACCATAGTTATAGAATAAAACCTATTTGACAACGAAACAAAAATAAACACCAACACCATCATAGTTGTGGACTCCAACACTCCACTATCATCAATAGAGAGATCATCCAGGCAGAAAATCAATAGGGAAAAAATAGAGCTCGATAACACCTACCAAACTTTCCACAGCAATTCTAAAGAATACATTCTTCTCAGGAGCCCATGAAAAACAGATCATATATTAGGCCATAAAACATGCCTCCATAATGTCAGTAAAATATAAATACCTTCCTCTATCATATCAGATCACAATGGAGGGGAAATTCATAGTGCTAAATGCCTTTATAATGGAGACAGAGAAATTGAAAATTTCCACCTAAAGTCACTGGAAAGATAAAAATGTATCCAACACTAACAGTCAAGATGGAAATAAATAATGAACATCAGAATAAAAATTAATGAATTGGAAACTAAGAGAGTGATTAAAAAATCATAAAACAAAAAGCTAGATCTTTAAAAATATAAACAAGATTGACAAATGCCTGGCTTATTTGATCCTGCGAAAAGAGAAGTCTCAAATTAACAGAAGCAGAAAAGAAATAGGAGAGGTCACAATAGACATCAAATTGGGAGAGTCATCAGGACACACTTCCAAAACCTCTACTCTACAAAACTGGATAATATGGAAGAAAGGGATGAATTCCTAACCACATACCACATACCAAACTAAACTCAGAGCAGATTAGGTCCCTTAACAAACTTTTCACACCCATTGAGATTTAAAAAGTAATCAAAAACCTCTCCATAAAGAAAAGTCCAAACCTGAATGGATTATCAGCCCAGTTCTACCAAACCTTCATTGAAGAAATGAAACTAATTTTTCTCAAATTTATTCACATAATCTGAGAACAGAAAATCCTCTCCAACTCATTTCATGAAGCTAGCATCACCCAAATACCAAAATCTTACAGAGATACATCAAGAAAAGGAAACTATAGGCCTATATCCCAGATGTATTTAGATGAAAAGATCCTGAACAAAATCCTCACAAACTGAATTCAACAAAATACCAAAAGCTTTATCCACCTTGATCAAGTAGACTTCAGCCCAGGGATGCAGGGGTGGTTCAATATACAGAAATTGATTAACATAATATACCACATAAATAAACTAAATCAGAAGAACCACATGATCATCTCAATTGATACAGAGAAAGCCTTTGACAAAATACAATACCACTTTTTGATCAAAACACTGGAGAGTTTAGGCATGGAGGCTTTATATCTCAGCACAATTAAGGGTATATATACAGCACTGAAAGCCCAAATAATACTTAATTGGGAAAGACTCATAGAGTTCCCATTAAGATCAGGATCAAGACAGGGCTGTCTACTCTCACCGCTGCTCTTCAACATAGTACTAGAAGTCCTGGCCCATGGAAAAAGACAGAAGAAGAGATAAAAGGGATACAAATTGGAAAGGATAAAGTCAAGTTGCCATATTTGCAAATATGATCCTGTGC
Organism: Jaculus jaculus; assembly: GCF_020740685.1. Taxonomy (NCBI): domain Eukaryota; kingdom Metazoa; phylum Chordata; class Mammalia; order Rodentia; family Dipodidae; genus Jaculus; species Jaculus jaculus. The sequence goes on along the minus strand of NC_059110.1, from coordinate 60,996,868 downwards.
ATAAGTGACACAAAAGTCTACATCTCAAAACTTCTAAAAGTGATTAATTCCTTCAGCAAAGTGGCAAGATCTGAAATCAACACACAAAATTCTATATGCAAGGGACAAATAGACAGAGAAAGAAATCCGGGAAGCTATGCATTTTCAATAACCACATAAAGTTAAATACATTCAATAACACTAAGGATGTGGAAGACCTATATAATGAAAAGTTAAAAACACTCAAGAAGAACCTGAAGAGGACTTGAGCAGATGGAAAGGCTTCCTATGTTCCTGGATAGGTCGAATTAATATTTTTAAATGGAAATTCTACCCAAAGCAAAAGATTTAATGGATTCTTCATAGAGATATTAAAAAGGATCTCAAAATTCATATGGAATGGAAGCTGGCCTCAGATATCCAAACATCCTCAGCAAAAGAAACACCTCTGGATATATCAACATAACTGGTCTACAGCTATATGACAAAGCCATATAGAGCATGACAAAAAGAGCATGACACAGGCATTAAAAAAGAAATATAGACCAATGTAACAGAACTGAAGACATGGGCCTTAGGTGAAGTAGCTAAAACTACTTGATCTTTGACAAAGGTGCCAATAACATATACTGGAGAAAGGACAGCATCTTCACTAAATGGTGCTGGGCAAACTGACTAACTGCATGTAGAAAAATGATCCTAGACCCACCGCTATCACCATATACAAAAATCAACTCCAAGTGGATTAAAGACTCCAATATTAGACTGGAAGCGCTTCAACTACAGAAGAAAAAATTAGGAAGAACTCTCCATGATATAGGAGTGGAGAAGGACTTCCTGAATAATACATCAATACTCCAGGAAGTTAAACAATCTCTGAACCAGTGGATGAAGCTAAAAAGCTTTTGCACAAAGATATAATAATCACAGCCAATAGATTACCAAATAATGGGAGAAAAATTTTGCTAGCTATCCCAATGGCAAAGTGCTAATATCTAAAATCTACCAAGAACTCAAAAAACTAAACAATAAAGAAACAACCCACACAAAAATATGGTAAAGAACTAAATAAGGAGTTTTCAGAGAAAGAAATACAATTGCTAACACATGTAAGAAAATGTTCAACATCCCTCATCATCAGAGAAACGCAAATTAACACAAGTATGAGATTCCATCTTATTCCAGTAAGCACTGCAATCATTAAAAAAGTCAAATTCCAGGGTTTCCGTGTCACATGGGAGCTAGGAGGGTGTCTTTGAGCTCAATAAGTTATCTCAGTCCTGCTCACATTCCTTCCAGTATGTTACAATAGGAGATAACGATAGCCTCTGGTTCTGTCAAGTCTGCATTTTCTGCTCAGAGTCATGTCAGGTGACACTGAGAGCTTTGAGTTATTTATTATCACTTTGCCTCTCTCAGTGCCTGCAAAGAGATGTTGCCATCAGGACCCAGGCTGTTGACACACATCAACACTTCCCAATCTTTGGACTGACTAGAATCAAGGATACTCTTCTGAGACTAGGCAGCTAGTTCCAACCTGAGATGAGAGGCTAAATGAAGCTGGCCCAGAGCACAGAAATGTCTCAGCAGTGCACAATGCTCTGCTGAAGAGATAATGTTCACATTTCCTCAAACCTGTCATTTAACCTTTGACTGTATTTTGGTGTGGTTTAGAGATGCAACAATTTTGGGTCATCAGTCCTAGCAACATGCTTGCCTTTTGTTTTAGTTGAAGACTCATAGTCTGAGAACTAATATCAGGTACAATCTTGGCATCAGTAGGAACAAGAAATAGGTTTTCAGGGTGTAGTGGTGTGGGCTTCGAAAGTCAGTTATGTCCTGGATTGTCATTGAGACTGAACTCATCCTCAAGATGCCGGGTGCTGGTTCTGACTCCCACACTGTCTTGAGGTGCAACTCCAAGCAAATCATTTCCTTTCCCTTCATATTCAATTTCTTCATTGAGTATGAAGAGAACCAAACAAGATCATGGACACAAAGTTGCCTTGAAATGCATAAAGGGCCTAATACCTATGGAATGCAACTTACTAACCTTTACAGGAGACTGAAGGACACCAATGTGTAGTTTTAGGTTTTCAGAAATAGACATAGAGAAAAATAAGTACCTTAGACTATGTCTGGCCCAGAAGACTGTGGACAAGCTCCTTAAAATATTTCCACTCATGATTCCTTTTTACCCAATAAAATTTTGCATGACGCTGGATATATAGTTATGTAAAATATGGATACACATCAAATATTTATTGATAACACCTCCTAAAGAAATTTATTTTGAAATGATTATTTGTTGTATATATAATTTTACCATTTATTAAAGATGAAAACTTGGCATACTAAAAAAAAATCAAATTATAACAAATGATGACAAGGATGGAAAAAGGAAGCCTCATTTACTATTGGTGGAATGCAAACTTGTACAACCACTATGGAAATCAATATGGAGATTCCTGAAAAAATTATGAATATAGAGATGCCAACAGAACCAGTTATTCCCTTAATGCACATTTGCTGGATAAATGGATATTGAACTTGTGATACATATACATAATGGAATTCTACTCAGTAGTAAGAACAGAACAATACAATGAATTTTGTAGGAAAATGGATGGACTTAGGTAGTATTCAGCAAATACACACAATCACCAAAAGATAAACACCACATGTTCACACTCATCTGTGGCTCCTAACCTGGATCAGCTGAAATTGCTATCATACAGAACAGACAACTTGAAGCCTAGATAATAGGGATGTAGGGGCTTGAGGGAGGGGAAGAGAAGGGTTGGGAAAATAAATACCAAACTAAACCCCAAATGAACTGGTACCATAGAAACCTTTCTCCTTGAAGGTAGACTAAAAGATAAAACCCTCAACAGGCATGTAATGAGAGTGTCTGAAAAGACCTAGAATTCACAGTACCAGAAATATGAATTATTCACATTTAGCTGTTGATCAGAGAGACCTATGAGGTCCATACAAGACAAGCTTCAGTCAAATCACTTAATTATCTGCTTATAGTAAAAGGTTAAGACCTTATTGCTCTAGAAACCATATGTTGCCAACAGAGAACACAAAGACACCTGGCTGGAAATTATAAGGAGCCTTTCCCTAGACAGTTAGCCCATCTAGTGCTGGAAAGTGCTACATTAGCTACTGGGAAAAAAAAAAAAAAAAAAAAAAAAAAGGACAGCAATGCTGTGAGTAAGCAAGCATCAAAGCTACTCAGCAGCAACCAGCAGACAAGAAGTACACAGCAGTGCAATGATGGCACACAACCTTGGTGGGTAATCAATGACTTTTTTTTTTTTAATTTTTATTAACATTTTTCATGATTATAAAATATATCCCATGGTAATTCCCTCCCTCCCCACCCCCACACTTTCCCGTTTGAAATTCCATTCTCCATCATATTACCTCCCCATTACAATCATTGTAATTACATATATACAATATCAACCTATTAAGTATCCTCCTCCCTTCCTTTCTCCACCCTTTATGTCTCCTTTTCAACTTACTGGCCTCTGCTACTAAGTATTTTCATTCTCACGCAGAAGCCCAATCATCTGTAGCTAGGATCCACATATGAGAGAGAACATGTGGCGCTTGGCTTTCTGGGCCTGGGTTACCTGACTTAGTATAATACTTTCCAGGTCCATCCATTTTTCTGTAAATTTCATAACTTCATTTTTCCTTACCGCTGAGTAGAACTCCATTGTATAAATGTACCACATCTTCATTATCCACTCATCTGTTGAGGGACATCTAGGCTGGTTCCATTTCCCAGCTATTATAAATTGAGCAGCAATAAACATGGTTGAGCATGTACTTCTAAGGAAATGAGATGAGTCCTTTGGATATATGCCTAGGAGCGCTATAGCTGGGTCATATGGTAAATCAATCTCTAGCTGTTTTAGGAACCTCCACACTGTTTTCCACAATGGCTGGACCAGATTGCATTCCAACCAGCAGTGAAGAAGGGTTCCTTTTTTTCCACATCCCCGCCAACATTTATGATCATTTGTTTTCATGATGGTGGCCAATCTGACAGGAGTGAGATGGAATCTCAATGTAGTTTTAATCTGCATTTCCCTGATGACTAGTGACGTAGAACATTTTTTTAGATGCTTATATGCCATTTGTATTTCTTCCTTTGAGAACTCTCTATTTAGCTCCATAGCCCATTTTTTGATTGGCTTGTTTGATTCCTTATTATTTAACTTTTTGAGTTCTTTGTATATCCTAGATATTAATCCTCTATCAGATATATAGCTGGCGAAGATTTTTTCCCATTCTGTAGGTTGTCTCTTTGCTTTTTTCACTGTGTCCTTTGCAGTGCAAAATCTTTGTAATTTCATTAGGTCCCAGTGGTTAATCTGTGGTTTTATTGCCTGAGCAATTGGGGTTGTATTCAGAAAGTCTTTGCCAAGACCAATATGTTGAAGGGTTTCCCCTACTTTTTCCTCTAGCAGTTTCAAAGTTTCCGGTCTGATGTTAAGGTCTTTAATCCATTTGGACTTAATTCTTGTGCATGGCGAGAGAGAAGAATCTATTTTCATCCTTCTGCAGATATTTATCCAGTTTTCAAAACACCATTTGCTGAAGAGGCTGTCTCTTCTCCAATGAGAATTTTTGGCATTTTTATCGAATATCAGGTGGCTATAGCTACTTGGGCTTACATCTGGGTCCTCTATTCTGTTCCACTGATCTACATGTCTGTTTTTGTGCCAGTACCATGCTGTTTTTGTTACTATGGCTCTGTAGTATAGGTTAAAATCAGGTATGGTGATACCACCAGCCTCTTTTTTGTTGCTCAGTATTATTTTAGATATTCGAGGTTTTTTGTGATTCCAAATGAATTTTTGGATTGTTTTTTCTATTTCCATGAAGAAAGCCTTTGGAATTTTGATAGGGATTGCATTAAATGTGTAGATTGCTTTAGGTAAGACTGCCATTTTCACGATATTGATTCTTCCAATCCAGGAACAAGGGATGTTTCTCCACTTTCTAGTGTCTTCTGCAATTTCTCACTTGAGTGTTTTAAAGTTCTCATTGTATAGATTCTTTACTTCCTTGGTTAGGTTTATTCCAAGGTATTTTATTTTTTTTGATGCAATTTTGAATGGGAGTGATTCTCTGATTTCATCCTCTGTGTGTTTGTTGTTAGCATTTATGAAGGCTACTGATTTCTGCGTATTTATTTTGTATCCTGCTACATTGCTGTAGGTTTTGATCAGCTCTAACAGCTTGCTAGTAGAGTCTCTAGGGTCCTTTATGTATAGAATCATGTCATCTGCAAATAATGATAACTTGATTTCTTCCTTTCCAATTTGTATCCCTTTTATGTGTGTCTCTTGCTTTATTGCTATGGCTAAGACTTCCAAAACTATATTAAATAAAAGTGGGGACAGTGGACACCCTTGTCTTGTTCCTGATTTTAGTGGAAAAGCTTCCAGTTTTTCCCCATTTAGTAATATGTTGGCTGTAGGCTTGTCATAAATAGCCTTTATTATATTGAGATATGTTCCTTCTATTCCCAGTCTCTGTAGGACTTTTATCATGAAGGGATGTTGGATTTTGTCAAATGCTTTCTCTGCATCTAATGAGATGATCATGTGATTTTTGTCCTTCAACGCGTTTATGTAATGTATTACATTTATAGATTTGCGTATGTTGAACCATCCCTGCATCTCTGGGATAAAGCCTACTTGGTCAGGGTGAATGATCTTTTTGATATACTCTTGTATTCTGTTTGCCAATATTTTGTTGAGAATTTTTGCATCTATGTTCATGAGGGAGATTGGTCTGTAATTTTCTTTTTTTGTTCTATCTTTGCCTGGTTTTGGTATCAGGGTGATGCTGGCCTCATAGAAGGAGTTTGGTAGAATTCCTTCTTTTTCTATTTCCTGGAAAAGCTTAAGAAGCAATGGTGTTAGCGCTTCCTTAAAAGTCTGGTAAAATTCAGCAGTGAATCCATCCGGGCATGGGCTTTTTTTAGTTGGGAGATTATTGATAACTGTTCGCATCTCCATGTTTGTTATAGGTCTATTTAAGTGAATAATCTCATCTTGATTTAATTTAAGTAGGTCATATACATTAAGGAAATCATCCATTTCTTTCAGAATTTCATACTTTGTGGAGTATATGCTTTTGTAGTATGTCCCTATGATTTTTTGAATTTCTCTGGAATCTGTTGTGATGTTGCCTTGTTCATCTCTGATTTTATTAATTTGTGTCTCTTCTCTCTTTCTTTTGGTCAGATTTGTTAAGGGTTTATCAATCTTGTTTATCCTTTCAAAGAACCAACTCTTTGTTTCATTAATTCTTTGGATTGTTCTTTTTGTTTCTATTTCATTAATTTCTGCCCTAATCTTTATTATTTCTTCCCGTCTACTAATTTTTGGTTTGCCTTGTTCTTCTTTTTCCAAGGCTTTAAGGCGAAGCTTTAGGTCGTTTACTTGCGACCTTTCTAATTTCTTAATATAGGCACTTAAGGCTATAAATTTACCTCTTAGAACTGCCTTCATTGTGTCCCAGAGATTTTGGCATGTTGTGTTCTCATTATAATTTGACTCTATAAATTTTTTGATTACCTTGTTGATTTCTTCATTGACCCACTCATCATTTAGTAGTGTATTGTTTAGTTTCCATGATTTTGTGTATGCTCTATAGCCTTTCTTGCTACTGATTTGTACTTTAATTCCATTGTGGTCAGATAGAATGCAAGGAATTATTTCAATTTTCCTGAATTTGTTAAGATTTGCTTTATGTCCTAATATATGGTCTATTTTAGAGAATGTTCCATGTGCTGCTGAAAAGAATGTATATTCTGCAGCCTTTGGATGAAATGTCCTGTATATATCTGTTAGGTCCATTCCTTCTATGACCTCATTTAGTCCAGATGCCTCTCTGTTTATTCTTTCCCTGGATGACCTGTCAATTGATGACAGTGGGGTGTTAAAGTCACCCACCACCACTGTGTTTGGTGTTATCTGTGACCTTAGTTCTAATACTGTTTGTTTGACGAATTTAGGAGCCCCCATGTTAGGTGCATATATGTTTAGGATTGTAATGTCCTCCTGTTGGAGTGTGCCCTTAATCAATATAAAGTGACCTTCCTTATCTTTCTTGACTAACGTCGGACTAAAGTCTACCCTGTCTGATATTAGGATAGCAACCCCTGCTTGTTTTCTAGGCCCATTTGCTTGAAACACCGTCTTCCAACCTTTCACCCTAAGATAGTGTCTATCCTTTGTAGAAAGGTGAGTTTCTTGGAGACAACAAATTGTAGGATCCTTCTTTTTAACCCAGTCTGCAAATCTATGTCTTTTCGTTGGGGCATTGAGACCGTTGATATAAGAGATATTATTGAAAGGTGTGTATTTATGTTTGCCATTTTTGTGTGTGTGTGTGTGTGTTACTGGTTCTACCTGTGCTCTCTTCTGTTAACTGGTATTTGAGTATAGCTTGTTTTTTCTAGGTTCCTTATATGTGTGCTTTTCCTTTTGTTCAGCATGGAGGATTCTATCAAGTATTTTCTCTAGAGCTGGTTTTGTCTTCAAATACTCCTTTAACCTGCTTTTGTCATGGAATGTCTTTATTTCTCCATCTATTTGAATGGATAACTTTGCAGGATAAATTAATCTTGGTTGACAGTTGTTATCTTTCAGAACTTGGAATATATCACTCCAAGCCCTTCTGGCTTTAAAAGTTTGTGTTGAATAATCTGCTGTAATGCTGATGGGCTTGCTTTTGTAGGTAACTTGATTTTTGTCTCTAGCTGCTTTCAATAATTTTTCTTTGGTTTGTGTGTTTGGAAGTTTGATTATAATATGGCGAGGGGAGGTTCTTTCTGGGTTTTTTCTGGCTGGGGTTCTAAAGGCTTCCTGTATCTGTATTGGCACCTCTTTCCCAATTTGGGGGAAATTTTCCTCTATGATTTTGTTGAAGATGCCTACTATGCCTCTGGAGTGGAGTTCTTCTCCTTCTACTATGCCCTGAATTCTTATATTGGATCTTTTCATAGTGTCCCGAATATCTTGAAATTCCCACTCATACTTTTCTATAAGTTTGTCTTTCTCTTTGTTGGACTGCATTAGGTCTGCCACCTGGTCTTCTAGCTTAGATATTCTGTCCTCTCCCTCATCCATCCTACTGGTGAGATTTTCTACAGAGTTTTTTATTTCATTAACTGTGTCCTTCATTGCTAGTAATTCTGACTGGTTTTTCTTTATTATTTCTATTTCCCTATTTATGTCTTGTATTGCCTTCTTTATTTCATGAATTTGGTGTCCTGCCTCTTCTTTGATTCCTTTGATTTCCTCTTTGATTTTCTCTTCGATTTCTTCCTTGATTGTTTTCATGTGTTCTTTGAGCTCTTGGAACATATTTATAATTATTCTTTTGAACTCTTTCTCAGGCATTTCCTCTAACTCTTTCTCTCTGGAGGACATTTCTGATGCATTAATACTTTTAGGTGGATTTATATCATCTTGCTTTTTAGTGTTTCTTGTGTTATAATGTATATATTTTTGCATCTTGGATTAAGTTTATGCTTGGATTTTCTAGCTAGCTGTGTATTCTTAGCTGTATCAATTGATTTGATGTAATATATTTTCAGGGTAGGACCTTAAGGTATTAGGTGCGGCTCTTTAGACTCTCAGAGTATCTACAAAGATGTTCTTAGGGGTTGAGATTCCCTGCTATAGGAGTATTCAAGCAGGCTGAGTGGAATAAAATACAGGTAGATTCTAAAATTTAACTAAACACTGTACACATTCAATCAAAAACAGCCCCGAGTATGTATGCAAGAGTAGTTATTATAATGACCAGATCTTCTATCAACAAAGAAGTTTAGATTTCTGGTCTGTTGAGGGATCCAAGTCAGCTTGTGACCAGTGAGACCCTTCCCTGGTGCAATCCCAGTTACCTTGGGTGATTTTGGTCTCAGTCAAGTTGCTGCCTGGGTCGTTGGGTTGCTGTTCTGATTTCTGGAGCTGGGCACTTGCTTTTCCTACGGGGCAAACCGAGCCACTGCTGCTGCCTCTGCTGCTCCTATAGCTGCCACCACAGGAGCCACCACCACTGCTGAAGCTGCCGCTGCCGTGACCACCGCCGCTGCTCCCCCCGAAGCCGCTGCTGCGGGATCTGCCTCCGCTGCCGCTCCTGGGTCCGCTGCTGCTGGGGCCGCTGGTACTGGTGCTGGAGCCGCTGAAGTTGCTGCCGAACTCTGCTCCTGCTTGGGTCCCCTGTCAGCCCAAGTTGACGTGGCCGGGTCCCGGGCCGCTGCTGTGTTCGCTGGAGCTGGGCTCAGGCGGTGGGGGAGGGGAGGGAGCCGCGGCTTCTCTGGTTGTCTCTCTGCTCCACGTGTTCTAACTCGCGGTCTTCTCCTCCCCTGCTCGCTGCCGCTCTCCCCTCATGTTTCCCGAGTTGTGGAGAGCGCGGTGTGAGGGGAAAATCCCGCACCTGGCTTTTCCTGCGGCTCGAGCTGGTCTGGCGGTTTTCTGCTGCACCGCGGCTGCGGCGTTTGGCCGAGCTGCCTGAGCCGCTGGAGCTGCTTATCCTGCCTGTGCGGGCTCTGGCTGCTCTATAACTCTTCTACTTCTCTGCTGCCGTCTCAATTTCCTATACACCTCACTTTTTAGTAAAAACGTGTATTTTGCTGAGTTTTTTTGGTCTTTTTCCCCCCTAGGCTGCTTTGGCGTGGTACCTACGCCGCCATCTTAACCGGAAGTCCAATCAATGACTTTTTGATTGGCTATGAGATCAGTTCAATGGAAAGGAACCCATATCTGGAACTCAGAACTAGGTCTGAATTCTATGGAGGTAAAATGTTTGCTCTCTGTTGTTAAGCTCTCAATAGTCTTTTCTTAAAAACCTCTCTAAATTAGCAATGTTTATCCCATTTAACTATGTTGACTTCACTCTCCATCAAAGAATCTGAGAATCTGTCTTTTTCAGAAGGTAATAATACCCAAGAAGATAATCCACCCCTCACATTTCAGTCAAGGCCCAAGGGAAATTACAGAGGAATTGGGGAGACAAGCAAGAGTACTTCTTCCATGCTGAGCCTATCAACACCAGAGTAAAGAAAACAGACACTGAAAATACTCAACACATAAACAATACCAAAGCAGAAATCCCAACAAGGCTCCTAAGAGCTCATCACTGAAGTTGATTTAAATCACACTCACCAAGGCTCAGTAAATTTTGTGAAAGATGGTGCAAAAAGATCATAAAAGCCATCAGTTAGGATGTCATTTCTAGAGGCATTGCCTCCCTCTCCCCCCAGTCACTGACTGCTGCTCCTACAACACATAATCTATACCACATGGAGAATACCAGCAACACCACTGAGGAGGACCCCTTGTGGATGGCATAGGTATCAGGGAAAAGATGGTACCAGTACATTATGTGTCCATATAAAATATGTTCATAATAAAAAAATACAAATCCACTCATCTTACTTTTTTTTCCTCCACATTCTTTGGATTCTTGTTCTTTCTTTTGGTAAACTATACTCAAATAGCATGCTAATGACAATGTAAGAAAACTGGAGATAATAAGTGTACTCTAGTTTCTTTCATAGCTATTGGAATACACAACAACTTAATTTAAATAATGTAGATTCAGCTACAAATATGCCATGGAATTGCCATTTGATGAGTAATGTCAACCTTCTGATGGCAACATTGCAGCAGAAGACTGACTGTAAGCATCTGCTTTATGGTTAATGTGATGTAAACTGTGAGGCATAATATTTTCCTTAATTAATTTGGTCTTCACTTTTTGTATACTAAAATGCTATGAGAATGGGATAATTAGGTTCTAAGAAGGTTAAGAGCCAGCTGGGAAAATAATATCCCAAAAACTTAATATAGGTAAATAGCTCATATGGGCCTCTCTGCATAATAAATGACTGATGCTGTATTCAAAAGTTAGTATGTATAGCACAATGAAGAATAGGTTAATGGTGAATGAAATTAGAAAATATTCAGATGAAATTGAAAAAAAAAAACAATTTTTTAATGGTGACAAAAAGTTATTTTTATCTGATTGCTTTAAAATTTATGTTTCTTGTTAGTATTGTACATTTAAAATTCATTTTTACATTTATTGAAAACATTTTAAAATTTATTTTTTAATTAGTTATGGACATACTTAGTATGTAAACAGCACATGTTGGTACCATCTCTTTCCCTAATCACTGACCCCCTCCAAAGGGACCCTACTCTTTGGGGATGCAGTTGTAGGTTCTGTTCATTGTATTGTAAAACCAATATATCAAGTGGCAAAGTTCATGATAATATTCCATCATATGTAAAACAGACAAGTTGTCAAATAATTGGCTGGATATAATGATCAGCATTAAATAAACCAAGTTCAGAGTAAGGGGCTTTGAGGCTATTTCATTCAGTTTCATGTTTCTGGGACAAACACCTGACCAGAAACAGTTTAAGGGTGGAAAGTAGTTTATTTCAGGCTCACAAATTACAGGGCAATACCAACAATGGTGGAAAAGGATGGCTCACTTTCATACGTACAAGCAGAGAGACACCACCAAGAGCCAGTGCCACACAGCCACGAGAGCTGAAATTACTCTCCACACACCATGAAGGGCCGGACTGAAGATCCATCCCCAGTGAAATGCCCCCTAAGCAGGGATTTTTCTGTTGGAGACTCAAGTCACAAGCTCAATTTTAGTAATTTAAAAAAAAAAAAAAAAAAAAGCCTGAGCCTATGGGGCTACACATTCAAACCACCACAGGGGCATAACTGCTTTTAATTTGTTTGACATCAAAACAGTAAAAATTGAAAAGTGATGACTGTTGCATTAGGTCATGTATTCTCTAAAATAAATGCTCTTTTTGAATTTTTTTAATTAATTTGTTTTGTATTCAGCAATATATAGGTCAATATGTACATATATATAGATCTTGAAATCTAAACATATGTATATATTTATTTATATATTTATATACATACATACATACATACATAAACATATACACATGTATTCAGAAATAACAGATGAATGCTTGGAGCAAAAGTTTATTAGAATGCCTAATTGTCTTTTTAAATGACAAATGATATATGCAATACTATCATAAGTGTTTAAAAACATTTTGTTTAGATCTAATGAGATCTTTGCAAGAAGAAAGACACATCACCAATGATCCTAACAGTGTATATCTTACAGGACACGATTCAGGTGAGTGTAACTCATAGCAGAAGATTGCTATATCCTGAATCCAAGCATTACTTTTAAATATTTTAATTATTTATTTTAGAGAGAGAAAGAGAGACAGAATGAGCACTCTAGAGTCTTCAGCCACTGAAAAAGAGCTCCAGATGCATATGGCACCTTGTACAACCAGCTTTATGTGGGTTCTAAGGAAGAGAACCTGGGTCCTTTGGCTTTTTCAGGTAATAGCCTTAACCACTAAGCAATCTCTCTAGCCATCTTTCTTTGTATGAACATTACTTCTATTTTCTTCTTTATTTACCATGAAATAAATATTTCTACAGTATTTCATTCTTCAAATGAAATGTATTCCCAAACAGATTCAAAGGAAATATGTAGTATAAAGAATGAGAGGACTTCCAGTTAAGATGGCGGCATAGGTACCATGCCAAAGCAGCCTAGGGGGGAAAAAAGACCAAAAAAACTCAGCAAAATACACACTTTTACTAAAAAGTGAGGTGTATAGGAAATTGAAGCAGCAGCAGAGAAGTGGGAGAGATCCAGAGCATCCAGAGTGCGCACGGGTCGGCAACAGCGGCTCTGGCAACTCCGCCAACCGCGGTGGCAGCAGCGCAACAGAAAGCGGCCAGACTCAGCTCCAGCCACAGGAAAAGTCAGGTGCAGGGATTTTCCACTCACACGGGAGCTCTCCGCAACTCAGGAAATGTGAAGGGGAGCAGACCACAAGGTAAAAGCACACATGGAACAGTGAGAGAACCAGAGCAGCTGCGGCTCCCTCCCCTTCCCCATCGCCTGAGCCCAGCTCCAGCAAACAGAGCAGTGGTCCCGGACCCGGCCATGCCAACTTGAGCCAACAGAGGGACCCAAGCAGGAGCAGAGTTTGGCAACAACATCAGTGGCTCTGGCACCAGTAACAGTGGCCCCAGCAGTAGCAGCTCCAGTTGTGGCAACAGCAGACCCAGCAGCAGCAGACCCAGGAGCAGCAGCAGCAGCAGATCCTGCAGCAGCAGCTTCAGTGGCAGCAGCATTAGACACAGCAGCAGCAGCTTCAGCAGCAGTGGTGGCTCCAGCAGTGGCAGCTACAGCAGCAGCAGAGGCAGCAGCAGTGGTGGGCCCAGCAGCAGCAGCTTCAGCAGCAGTGGCTACAGACCCAGCAGAAGCAGCTTTAGCAGCAGCAGTTCCGGCAGCAGAGGTGCTGATGTGCAGGGCCACACATTCCAGGCTCGGTTTGCCCCACAGGAAAAGCCAGTGCCCAGCTCCAGAAATCAGAACGACAGTCTGAGGACCCAAGGAACAAATTGACTGAGACCAAAATCATCCAAGGTAACTGGGATTGCAACAGGGAAGGGTCTCACGTGGTCATAAGCTGACTTAGATTCCTCAACAGACCAAAAATCTTAACCTCTTGGTTGATAGAGGATCTGGTCATTATAATAACTGCTCTTGCATACATACCTGGGGCTGTTTTTGATTGAATGTGTACAGTGTTCAGTTAAATTTTAGAATCTACCTGTATTTTATTCTACTCAGCCTGCTTGAATACTCCCATAGCAGGGAAACTCATCACCTAGGAACACCTTTGTAGAAACTCTGAGAGCCTTAAGAGCCACACCTAACACCTTAAGCTCCTACCCTGAAAATATATAACATCAAATAAATTGATACAGCTAAGAATACCCAGCTAGATAGAAAATCCAAGCATAAATTTAATCCAAGATGCAAAAATATATACATTATAACACAAGAAACACTAAAAACCAAGATGATATAAATCCACCTAAAAGTATTAATGCATCAGATGTCCTCCAGTGAGAATGAATTAGAGGAAATGCCTGATAAAGAGTTCAAAAGAATGATTATAAATATGTTCAAAGAGGTCAAAGAACAAATCAAAAGAATCAAAGAAGAAATGAAAAAGGAAATCAAGGAGGAAATCAAAAGAATCAAAGAAGATGCAGGACACCAATTTCATGAAATAAAGATGGCAATACAAGACATAAAAAAAGAAATAGAAATAAGAAAGAAAAACCAATCAGAATTACTAGCAATGAAGAACACAGTTAATGAAATAAAAATCTCTGTAGAAAATCTCACCAGTAGAATGGATGAGGGAGAGGACAGAATATCTAAGCTAGAAGACCAGGTAGAAGATCTAATACAGTCCAACAAAGAGAAAGAAAAACTTATAGAAAAGTATGAGTGGAAATTTCAAGATGTTCAGGACACTATGAAAAGATCCAATATAAGAATTCAGGGCATAGTAGAAGGAGAAGAATTCCACTCCAAAGGCATCGTAGGCGTCTTCAACAAAATCATAGAAAAAAACTTCCCCCAAATTGGGAAAGAGGTGCCAATGCAGATACAGGAAGCCTTTATAACCCCAGCCTGACAAAACCTGGAAAGAAGCTTTCCTCACCATATTATAATCAAACTTCCAAACACACACACCAAAGAAAAAATATTGAAAGCAGTTAGAGAGAAAAATCAAGTTACGTACAAAAGCAAGCCCATCAGGATTACAGCAGATTATTCAACACAAATTTTTAAAGCCAGAAGGGCTTGGAGTGATATATTCCAAGTTCTGAAAGATAACAACTGTCAACCAAGGTTACTTTACCCTGCAAAGTTATCCATTCAAATAGATGGAGAAATAAGGACATTCCATGACAAAAGCAGGTTAAAGGAGTATTTGAAGACAAAATCAGCTCTACAGAAAATACTTGATAGAATCCTCCATGCTGAAGAAAAGGAAAAGCACACATATAAGGAACCTAGGGAAAAAAAAAGCAATACTCAAAAACTAGTTAACACAAGAGAGCACAGGTAGAACCAAAACCACAAAAAAAGAAAAAAAAAAAGGCAAACATAATACACACCTTTCAATAATATCTCTTAATATCAATGGCCTCAATGCCCCAATGAAAAGACATAGGTTTGCAGACTTGGTTAAAAAGCAAGATCCTACAATTTGTTGTCTCCAAGAAACTCACCTTTCTACAAAGGATAGACATTATCTTAGCGTGAAAGGTTGGAAAACAGTGTTTCAAGCATATGGGCCTAGAAAACAGGCAGGGGTTGCTATCCTAATATGGAACAAGGTAGACTTTATTCCAATGTTAGTCAAGAAAGATAAGGAAGGTCACTTTATATTGATTAAGGGCACACTCCAACAGGAGGACATTACAATCCTAAACATATATGCACCTAATATGGGGGCTCCGAAATTCATCAAACAAACACTATTAGAACTAAGGTCACAGATAACACCAAACACAGTGGTGGTGGGTGACTTTAACACCCCACTCTCAACAATTGACAGGTAATACCAGGAAAAAATAAACAGAGAGGCATCTGGACTAAATGAGGTCATAGAAGAAATGGGCTTAACAGATATCGACAGGACACTTCATCAAAATGCTGCGGAATACACATTCTTTTCAGCAGCACATAGAACATTCTCTAAAATAGACCATATATTAGGACACAAAACAAATCTTAACAAATTCAGGAAAATTGAAATAATTCCTTGCATTTTATCTGACCACAATGGAATTAAACTACAAATCAGTAGCAAGAAAGGCTATAGAGCATACACAAAATAATGGAAACTAAACAATACACTACTAAATGATGAATGGGTCAATGAAGAAATCAACAAGGAAATCAAAAAATTTATAGAGTCAAATGAGAACACAACATACGAAATTCTCTGGGACACAATGAAGGCAGTTCTAAGAGGTAAATTTTTAGCCTTAAGTGCCTATATTAAGAAATTAGAAAGGTCGCAAGTAAATGACCTAATGCTTCACCATAAAGCCTTGGAATAAGAAAAACAAGGCAAACCAAAAATCAGTAGACAGGAAGAAATAATAAAGATTAGGGCAGAAGTTAATGAAATAGAAACAAAAAAAAAAAAAAAATCCGAAAAATTAATGAAACAAAGAGTTGGTTCTTTGAAAGGATAAACAAGATTGATAAACCCTTAGCAAATCTGACCAAAAGAAAGAGAGAAGAGACACAAATTAATAAAATCAGAGATGAAAAAGTTAACATCACAACAGATTCCAGAGAAATTCAAAAAATCATAGGGTCATACTATAAAAGCATATACTCCAGAAAGTATGAAAATCTGAAAGAAATGGATGATTTCCTTGATTTATATGACCTACCTAAATTAAATCAAAATGAGATTATTCACTTAAATAGACCTATAACAAACATGGAGATGCGAACAGTTATCAATAATCTCCTAACTAAAAAAAGCCCATGCCCGGATGGATTCACTGCTGAATTTTACCAGACCTTTAAGGAAGAGCTAACACCATTGCTTCTTAAGCATTTCCAGGAAATAGAAAAGAAAATTCTATCAAACTCCTTCTAAGAGTCCAGCATGTCCCTGATACCAAAACCAGGCAGAAAACAGGACAAAAAAAGAAAATTACAGACCAATCTCCCTCATGAACATAGATGCAAAAATTCTGAACAAAATATTGGCAAAAAGAATACAAGAGTGTATCAAAAAGATCATTCACCCTGACCAAGTAGGCTTTATCCCAGAGATGCAGGGATGGTTCAACATACGCAAATCTATAAATGTAATACATTACATAAACGCGTTGAAGGACAAAAATCACATGATCATCTCATTAGACACAGAGAAAGCATTTGACAAAATCCAACATCCCTTCATGATAAAAGTCCTACAGAGACTGGGAATAGAAGAAACATATCTCAATATAATAAAGGCTATTTATGACAAGCCTACAGCCAACATATTACTAAATGGGGACATACTGGAAGCTTTTCCACTAAAATCAGGAAGAAAACAAGGGTGTCTACTGTCTCCACTTTTATTTAATCTAGCTTTGGAAGTCGTAGCCATAGCAATAAGGCAAGAGACACACATAAAAGGCATACATATTGAAAAGGAAGGGATCAAGTTATCATTATTTGCAGATGACATGATTCTATACATAAAGGACCCTAAAGACTCTACTAGCAAACTGTTAGAGCTGATCAAAGCCTACAGCAATGTAGCAGGATACAAAATAAATACACAGAAATCAGTAGCCTTCATATATGCTAACAACAAACACACAGAGGATGAAATCAGAGAATCACTCCCACTTACAATTGCATCAAAAAAAAATAAAGTACCTTGGAATAAACCTAACCAAGGAAGTAAAGTATCTCTACAATGAGAACTTTAAAATACTCATGCGAGAAATTGCAGAACACACTAGAAAGTGGAGAAACACCCCTTGTTCCTGGATTGGAATAATCAATATTGTGAAAATGGCAATCTTACCTAAAGCAATCTACACATTTAATGCAGTCCCTATCAAAATTCCAAAGGCTTTCTTCATGGAAATAGAAAAAACAATCCAAAAATTCATTTGGAATCACAAAAAACCTCGAATATCTAAAATAATACTGAGCAACAAAAATAAGGCTGGTGGTCTCACCATACCTGATTTTAACCTATACTACAGAGCCATAGTAACAAAAACAGCATGGTACTGGCACAAAAACAGACATGTAGATCAGTGGAACAGAATAGAGGACCCAGATGTAAGCCCAAGTAGCTATAGCCACCTGATATTCGATAAAAATGCCAAAAATACTCATTGGAGAACAGACAGCCTCTTCAGCAAATGGTGTTTTGAAAACTGGATATATATCTGCAGAAGGATGAAAATAGATTCTTCTTTCTCACCATGCACAAGAATTAAGTCCAAATGGATTAAAGATCTTAACATCAGACCTGAAACTTTGAAACTGCTAGAGGAAACAGTATGGGAAACCCTTCAACATATTTTTTTTTGGCAAAGACTTTCTGAATACAACCCCAATTGCTCAGGCAATAAAACCACAGATTAATCACTGGGACCGCATGAAATTACAAAGATTTTGCACTGCAAAGGACACAGTGAAAAAAGCAAAGAGGCAACCTACAGAATGGGAAAAAAATCTTCGCCAGCTGTATATCTGATAGAGGATTAATATCTAGTATATACAAAAAACTCAAAAAGTTAAATAATAAGGAATCAAACAAGCCAATCAAAAAATGGGAAGAAATATGAATGGCATATTAGCATCTAAAAAAATGTTCTACGTCTCTAGTCATCAGGGAAATACAGATTAAAACTACATTGAGATTCCATCTAACTCCTGTTAGATTGGCCACCATCACAAAAACAAATGATCATAAATGTTGGCGGGGATGTGGAAAAAGAGGAACCCTTCTACACTGCTGGTGGGAATGCAATCTGGTCCAGCCATTGTGGAAAACAGTGTGGAGGTTCCTAAAACAGCTAAAGATTGATCTACCATATGACCCAGCTATAGCACTCCTATGCATATACCCAAAGGACTCATCTCATTTCCTTAGAAGTACGTGCTCTACCATGTTTATTGCTGCTCAATTTATAATAGCTGGGAAATGGAACCAGCCTAGATGTCCCTCAACTGATGAGTGGACAATGAAGATGTGGCACATCTATACAATGGAGTTCTACTCAGTAGTAAAAAAAAATGAAGTTATGAAAACTCACCCTAGTGCTCAAAACATCTCTGTCACACCCTAAAACTCTCAGGGCCTGTTGCAGAAGTAGGGGCTAAAAGAATATAAGAGCCAAAGGAAGGGTAGTACTGCTTACAATTCAATCTTCCAGAAACAAAATGGCCTTGATTTCTATGACCTCACAGTGCCTGACACTACCTACACAAGATCTTTGTAATAGGAGGGGGAAAATAATGTCATCAAAATAGAAAAGAAACTAGATGGAAAGAAGAAGGAATTTAATGGAGAGAGGATTTGGGAGGTGGAAGTAGGAGTGGTAGGAGACAAATGTAAGTATTGTCTATACTTATGGATGTTGTCAATAAAAAGATTGAAAAGACTCTAATGGCATTTCAAATTATTTCCTGAAAATTTAAGCTAATGTTAACACATCATAAATAATTAATGGACTTTTACATAAATTGATAGCTCAAGAGCGTAGGAAATTGGTATCAAATAGTGTTTTTTAATGAACATAATTATTTTTCTTGTGAAAAATATTAGAGACCTTAATTCTTATTCTTCCAAAATCTGTAACTTCTAATGAAATATAAGTACCTATTACATTTAAGACAATCTAATATATTTTTTTAACATAATTGTACAAAAATCACTCATTTTCTGAGTCTAAGATTGAGATTCAGAACCAGAAATGATAAAACTTTTATTCCAACATATTAGATGTGTTTAATTTTTGTAACAAAGTATTTAAATATTTGACAATTTATTTAAATTTAAAGATCAGTTTTCTCATCTACTTAAAACTTGAGGAGGGATATATAAAGATTTTCTGTCTTACTTCCAAGATTAAAATACATTGCCAATACAACGAAAATGAAGAATGAGTCATGCTTGCACACACCTACAAAACCAGCTCCTGGAACGTGGAGGCAGTAGGGTCAGAAATTAAAGTTCATCCTCACTTATGTAGGTTCATAGTGAGTTTCAGCGTGGGCTGCATGAGAGCGGGAAGGGGAGGAGCAAGAGAGGGATTGAAGGAAGGAGGAAATGAGGTAAGTGAAAGAATGATTGAGAGGGTAGGGGTGAAAAAAAAGAGAAAAAATAAAGGGAGAGAGGGAATCAAAAACATCAGAAGCTGAGTTGCTCAGAGTGAAAGAATATGTTCTGTATTAGGATCTCACTTAAGTGGATATCATATAGATGAGAACTTTCATCAACAGCTTTTATGAGATGAGTGTATAATTGATTTAATTTGAATGAAGAATTTTATAAGGAGTACAACACAACAGTATTTAAAGCATAGTTGAGGTGTTATACAGAAGTATACTAAGACAATTGAGGAGCTGGACTTCTCAGAAGTGAGAAATTTCTAGTGGTAGAAATGTTAGAATGAATTGTCAACTTTTGCTTTTGAATTTAGATGGTTTTATGTGTTGCATATGTACTTTATAAACACACGTCCAACTCAAAGCGTATCTTGAAGAAATATCAAGAGAAAAGAGCAGAATACTATGTAACCTTGCTAAATGCCTGAGAGAAAAGTAAAGATGCAATTGTGAGGCTCACTGATAAGAGAAGAGAGGATAGAATGCAAGTGCAAGGAAATCTCTCAAACAACTTTTGGAGATGAAAATGCTTTCACAGAATGAGGGGTAAGTCAGTTCAAACCAATTTCCTATAAATATGAAAGCTAGTATGACCTCTGATACCTTAGTTGCAACATAAATAGAGGGTAGAATTCAGATCAGAAAAAAGTGATCTCCAAGGTTACAAGCAACTCTGAAGTACTTTGATTCTAAGAGAAGCATGTGATATTTTGCAATATATCAAAAGCTTGCTAGTGTGACCATAGTTTGGGCCAACTACTATATTTATTGATGGTTTAAGAATGTCATTTCATACTTCATATACAAAATTAAAATAAATCAAGGTCAAGGGAATAGCCATGACATTAAGTTTTCACAGGCTCAGCAAGTTTTTCTGGGACTTTTAAGATGGCTACATTTATAAGCCTCATTTGCCACTACCTAAGTGAAGTATAGAATCAGGGGCAAGAACTGTCCCTAGAGCCTTGGTATGGAGTAAATCAAGACTGACCTCCTGGCCCAATGTTACTGTCACATCAGAAGGAACCAATATACTAAAACTGGATAATATAGCGAAGGCCTATTGGTAGGCAGCTCAGATGGATACAGGCCAGCATTTCGACTGAGTTCCTGAAGATAGTTCAGAGTTAATTAACAAAGTTAATTATCAAAATAGCAAAAATCAATATCTACTTATTAACTCTGCAAAAAGAAGTTTTAAGTGCTTGTCATAAAACTCAGTCTTCTTACTTTAACCATAGAAGACAATGGTAAGCAAAAGTGGTCAATAATAGGCTTGTTTGCTCTCATCATGCTGAAATTTCACACAGCAAAGAAAAGTATTAGATTCACCAATATCATAATTTGAATTCAGAAATACGGAATTCTAACCCTTTGATGTGTCCACAGTGCCCTTATGAATGACTGGGAGGTGAGTTCAGTAGCAGAGCATGTGTTTAGCATGCACAAAGCCTCAAGTTCAATTCCTAGAACCTAAAAAAAATGTCCTTTTGATAATTAGTCTGTGATTATAAAAAGTATTTATATAATTAAGCAAGATCATATATAATGGGAAAATAAATTTTCTTCCTCTCTTTTTCTCTCTCTTTACATACATACATACATACATACATATGTGTGTGTGTGTGTGTGTGTGTGTGTGTGTATCTCTAATAAAATCTCAGTTGAATTTCAGAGAAATACAATGATTACAAACCACAATTTATCATTCTCTGTTGACATATTTCACTCTTGAAGAGTGAAATTTATCTCTTATTTTTGCATTCTAAAATGGATTACATGTAGAATGATATTCAGTATATATGACTCAGGAAGTTCAAGGTCAGAATCTTCTCTGTAATTGACTAGCTGTTTGTTATTTATTAATTAAGTCAGTTTATCTTTCTGGCTGACAGTTCCTTATCTGTAAAATGAAGTTGATAGACTGTACTTCCTTTCTAGATGATAAAGTTTAACATTACTTGCTAATTTTTGTTATGTCAACCCATTCTAAACAACCAGAGAAGATATTTACTGGGATATTGAGTTCCAACAAATGTATCATTCATCAATTTCTTACTGAAGCCTTTCTATCTCTTTTTCTGATTTTAAATGTTCCAGTGAACTCATAGAAACTCTCACCACATGAATATTTACCTATTCCCATTATACTAGACATGAAACAACAATTCCATTCATTGTACTAATATATTCAACAATGAATTGGGAGCAACCCTGACACATGGTCTCTTTCCCAGGTGTTATCTGCAGAAAGAACCAAAACAATGTATATGTGCCTTTCAATTGTGGTTGCATATATAGGGTGATTCAAGATCAAGCTGACCTTGAGCAAGAGACATCATGATAATGATTTCTGTGTAGAACAGATACCTCTTATTCTTTTTTTTTTCTTTTAATTTTCCAAGGGCTTATGGTTTTGAATCTGTTCAACTGCAAGAGATAGATAGTATACCAACTTCCATTTTCTTTAAAAAGGAGAATAAGGATTCAAGCACATTTTTAAGCTAAATATTTGAAAGGTTACAAGGGATTCAATTTAACACTGTACAAATTATTCTTTTTGTTGCTTTTCTCATGCATTTTCTGTCTTACTTCAGTGGCCTTTATGACCCTGGAGGCTGATTTCTGTTAGTTACCTAACTGATTTTTTTCTTCCACTGGGTGTTGGCAAAGGGAAGCAGTGAATAGAAACTAGAGGAAAAAATGTCCTATTCCTTAAATTTTAAAGCTGAGTTTCTATTTCTCTATGACATAAACTATCAAATAACTGGTAATTATTGTTGCTTTTTCTAAAGTGGAATAAGTCTACTTTGATTCTCAAGGTAGCAATATTTCACTTTTTGTTTTGAACATATCACCCTTCATTATTTTCACTTAATTTGCACTTCCCTTAAAAAAAAATATTCCCTTTGTGCTGAACAGATGGCTCAGTCTATAAAATGCTTGACATGAAAATGTGACAGATCTGAGCTTGGATACTTACCAGCCACATAAATGCTGAGCTGGTGTGGTATTCTATAGGAGGAGACAGGGGAGCCTCAGGGCAGTATGGCTGGCTACATTAGCTGAATCTAAGAGCTCTGCATTCATGTGAGAGACCTTGTCTCAGTAAATAAAGTGGAGAGCAATGGAAGACACCCAATATCAACTTTATGGCCTTCATGCACATACACATGCACTTGTGCACAAAAATACATATGTGTGCCCACACACATATGCACATACACACATGCCAAAAATATATTCATGCAAAAATATTCCATTAAAGTCATCTTCTACATACAGTCTAGAGTGAGTTTGCTTCCTCCTGAGACTTCAATGGCATAAAGGAAAAGCTACTGGTATAAGACACAGGCTATCTCTGAAATTACCCCTTTCTATTGGCCATAGTGTGCTTCCTCATCTTCAGTCCTTTCAGTTTTCATGTTTGTTGTGGATTGAATGTGAATGTATGTCTCCTATAGACTCGGGTGCTTTATTAAGTTTATAACTTGGTTTGCCAGCTGCCTGGCTGGAGGAGGTGTTCCTGGGGACAGATCCTGGAGTCCCACCCAAAGGTGTGTTTAGAGGCAGATCTGGTTCCACCTCAAAGTTGTAGAGAGCAGTATGAGCTCTAACAGGATTCCTGTTTGCTCTCTTCTGATGTTTGCTGCCTGGTGGTGGTTTATCTCCCTCCTTAGAACTGTGAGAGGAGCCAGTTTTTTGCCATTTATGGAACTTTCCCTGGATCTGTAAGCTTGAAATTAATCCCCTCCTCCTATAAACAGCATCTGGTTTGGAAGTTTATTCAAGCAACATGGAACTGAGTACTACAATGTTGTAGCAGGGAAGTTGCTAATATCTTAGAACTTATAGTCTTCCATGTTGCAAACCTGGAATAAATGTAATATTCTAACAAATCATGGCACTGTCCTCCTTATGCACTCATGAATATGAGCTTGGGTCAGCACTAACCAAGGTCCTGGAACTGAGAGTTGGAGAGAAATGGCTTCTAAGCATAAATGCTCTTATGAATGAAAAAATACAATGAATAGTCAAAAATTGTGAATACTCACAATGAAGTCAATTAATTGGGACACTGAATTATAAGCCAATAAAAAGGAATTTGAAAAGTTGTTTTATCTTCTCTGTGAATCTGCTACTCCTGATTTTCCTGCCAGCTTCACCTTATCTTCTTCTCTAGATCTGGGGTCCATATTCAATCAGGATGACTTGACCAACTCACTGCAGTGACTAGTTAGACAACATGATATCTCAATTCTTATACACTGTGGAGAAAGTTTTGTCAATGTTCACTTCTGCTACTAACTATGTATTCATTGTTTTGGCATCAGCACAGAATGATGTACAAAGATATTGAGAAAATCCATGACATTTTACTCCATCAAATTCACTTCTCCTTGGATGAGCTCACTTGTGGTGAGAATATTATTTTCTCAGGTTGTTCCTTCATCACTGGTCCACTTCAGCTAATGGAACAGAATGAGATTCTTTCCTCCCTAGAGATTTGCATTCACTAGTAACTCTAATGGAATGCTGACAAAAAACAAACAAACAAAAAAAACCAACAAAACAAACAAACAAACAACAACAACAACAAAAAAAAAACATTCATGGTACCTTGACTTGGAATGTTCAAATTCAGCTTCATGATAATATGCTGAACTCTACACCCTCACCTTCAAGGAACTTTTCTGGTAATGCTTACCCTCATCTTAAAGGAACTCTGCCTGGAATGCTCAGCCTCAACTTCATGGAACTCTGCCTAAAGTGCTCAGATTCACCATCAAGGAAATCTGCTGGGAATGTTCACCCTCACCTTCCTGGAACTCTGCCTGGAATGCGCACCATCACCTTCATGCAACTGTGCCTGGAAAGACCACCCGCACCTTAATGGAACCCTGCCTGGAATGCTCACACTCGCCTTCATGAAAATTTACCTGGAATGTTCACCTTCACCTTCAAGGAACTCTGCCTGGAATGCTCACCCTCACCTACCAACAAATCTGCCTGGAATGTTCTCCATCGTTTTGATGGGATTCTGCCTAGAATACTCACCATAACCTTCCTGGAACTCTACCTGGAATGCTCAGAATCACATTCCTGGAACCCTACCTGGATTATGCACACTAAACATCATGGAACTCTGCCTGGAATGCTCACTGTACCTACAAGGAACTCTGTCTGGAATGGTCAGGATCACCTACATGGAAATCTGCTTGGAATGTTCAGCCTCACCATCATAGAACTCTGCCAGGAAATGTTCACTTACACCTTCCTGGAACTCTTCCTGGATTGCTCACCATCACCTTCCTGGAACTTGCTGGGAATGATCACCACCTCCTTCCAGGAATTCTGCCTACAATGCTCAGCTTCACCTTCATGGAACTCTGCCTGCAATGCTCACCAACATGTTCCTGGAACACTGCCTGGAAGCTCCCCCTCACCTATGGAAAAATATGTCTGGAATGTGCTCCCTCAACTTCATGGAACTCTTCCTAGAATGCTCACTACCACCTTTCTGGAACTGTACCTGGAATGCTCAGAATCACCTTCCAGGAACTATGCCTGGAATGCTCACACACAACTTCATGGAACTCTGCCTGAAATGTTCACCCTCAGTAACATGGAACTCTGCCTGGAATGCTCAACCTCAACTTTATGGAAGTCTGCCTGGAAAGTTCACTCTCACCTTTCTGGAACTATGCCTGGAATGATCACCACCACCGCCTGGAATGCTCAGTCTCACCCTTATGGAACTCTGCCTGGAATGCTTAAGTTCACCTTTACATAACTCTGCCAGGAATGTTCAACCTCACCTTCATGGAACTCTGCTGGAAACATCCACCTTCACATTCCTGGAACTCTGACTGGAAAGCTCACCATCACCTTCAAGGAAATCTGACAGGAAGGCTCACCATAACCATCTTGTAACTCTGCCCGAGGGGTTCACCCTCACCTTCCTGGAATTATGCCAGGAATGATCACAGAATTCTAGGAACTCTGCCTAGAATGTTCAGCTTCAACTTATGGAACTCCGCCAGGAAGGTTCACCCTCAAATTCATGGAAGTCTGCTGGGAATGCTCAGCCTCACATACATGGAAATCTGCCTGGAACGTTCAGACTCATCGTCAAGGAACTCTGCCCAGCAATGTTCACACTCACCTTAATGGAAATCTGCCTGTAATGCTCACCATCACCTTCATGGAACTCTGCTGGAAGGTTCACCCTCACCTTCATGCAAATATGCCTGAAATGGTGAACCTCACCTTCTAAGAACTCTGCCTGGAATGCTCACCCTCACCTTCCTGGAAATTTGCCTGGAATTTTACCCTCACCTTCATGGATCTCTGTCTGGAATGCTCAGCCTCACATTCTTGCAACTCTGCCTGGAATGCTCACTGTTACCTACTGACAACTCTTCCTGGAATGTTCTCCCTCATTTTGATGGAACTCTGCCTAGAATGCCCACTATCACCTTCCTGGAACACTACCTGGAGTGCTCAGAATCCCATTCCTGGAATTCTTCCTGGAATGTTCACACTCACCTTCAAGGAACTCTGCTGGAATGTTCTGTTCTCCCCCACCTTTCTGAATCTTGGCCTTGGAATGCTCAGCTCACCTACATGGAACTCTGCTTGGAATGTTCACCTGAACCTTCCTGGAACTCTGCCAGAATGATCAAGCTCAACTTCAAGGAAGTTTGCCTGGAATGTTCACTCTCATCTTTCTGGAAAACTGCCTGGAATGCTCACCTCCAACTTCCTGGAACTATACCTGGAATGCTCACCATTGAATTCATAAACTCTTCCTGGAAAGTTCACCCTCACCTTCATGTAAATCTGCCTAGAATGTTCTCCCTCACCTTCATGGATCTCGGCCTTGGAATGCTCAGCCTCACCTTCATGGAACTTTGCCTGGAATGTTCAACCTAACCTTCACGGAACTCTGACATAAATGTTCTTCCTCACTTTCCTGAAACTATGTCTGGAAAGCTAATGATCACATTCATAGAATTCTGTGTGGAAGGCTCAACCTCACTTTCATGTAACGCTGCCTGAAATGCTCACCCTTCCCTTCCTGGAACTCTGCCTGGAATGTTCTCCCTCACATTCAGGGAACACTACCTAGAATGGTCATTCTCACCTTCAAGCAACTCTGCCTGCCATGGTCATCCTCAAATTCATGGAATTCTGTCTGGAATGCACAGCATCACCTACATGGAAGTATGCCTGGAATGTTCAACCCCACAATCATGGAACTGTGCTTGGGAATGTTCACTCTCACCTTCCTGGAACTCTGCCTGGAATGCTCACCTCATCTTCTAGAACTGTGTGTGGAATTATCACTATCACCTTCCTGGATATTGGCATGGTATGGTCTCCCTCACATTCATGGAACTCTGGCTGGTATGCTCAGACACACTCTCATGGAACTCTGCCTGGAATGTTCAGCCACAACTACCAGGAACTCTGTGTGGAATGTTCACCCTCAACTTCATGGAACTCATTCTGGAATGTTCACCATCTTCTTCATGGAACTCTGCCTGGGCTGCTCAGACTTATCCTCCTGGAACTCTGGCTGAAATGCTTTTCATCATCTTCCTTCAATTTTGCCTGGAATGCTCAGCCCCACCTACCTGAAACTCTGCTTGGCATGGTCAGTCTCACCTTCATGGAATTCTGCCTGGAATGCTCAAGATCACCTTCATGGCTCTCTGCCTGGAAAGTTCAACCTCACCTTCTTGAACTCTTCCTGGGATGCTCACCTTCTTGGAAATCTGCCTGGAATGTTCAACCTCACCTTCATGGAACTCTGTCTGGAATGCTCACCATCACCTTCTGGAACTCTATCTGGAATGCCCACTATCACCTTCCAGGAACTTGGCCTGGTTTGCTCTCCCTCACCTTCATGGAACTCTGCAGGGAATGTTCTCCCTCACCTTCATGGACCTCTGCCTGGAATGTTCACCATCACCATCCTGGAACAATACCTGGAATGGTCAACCTCACATTCATGGAACTCTGCCTGGTATGGTCAGCCTCACTCTCATGGAGCTCAGACTGGAATATTCAGCCACATCTTCCAGCAACTCTGTTTGGAACATTCACACTCAACTTCATGGAAATCCGGCAGGAATGTTCTCCCTCGTCCTCATGGACCTTTTCCTGGAATGTTCACCATCACTGTCCTGGAACATTACCTGGAATGCTCAGCCTCACCTTCATGGACCTCTGCCTGGAATGCTCAAGCTCAACTTCTGGGATCTCTGCCAGGAATGTTCTCCCTCTCCATCATGGAAATCTGCTTATAATGCTCACCAATACCTTCCTGGTTCTCTGTGTGGTATACTCACCCTTTATCTTCCTGCATGGAATGCTCAACCTCACCTACCTGGAACTCACACTCAACCTCATGGAACTCTGCCTGTAATTCTCACACTACCTTCCTGGAACTCTGCTTGGAGTGCTCAAGTTCACATTCATGGAATTCTGCCTGGAATTCTCACCCTCAGGTTCCTGGAACTTTGCTTGGAAAGCACAATATCACCTTCCTGGAACTTGGCCTGGTATGTTCTCCCTCACCATCATGAAAGTCTGCCTAGAATGCTTACAATCAACTTCCTGGAACTTTGCCTGGAATGTTCAGCCTGACTCTCATGGAACTCTGCCTGAAATGTTCAGCTGTACCTCCTGGGAACTTTGTGTGGAATGTTCACCCTATCCTTCATAGAACTCTGCCTGGTATGCTCACCCTCACATTCCTGGAACTCTCCCTGGAAGGTTTACCATCAACATCTTGGAACTCTGTGTGGAATGGTAAGCCTCAGCTTCATGGAACTCTACCTAGAATGCTCAAGCTCACCTTCATGGACCTCTGCCTGGAATGTTCACACTCTCCATCCTGGAACTCTACCTGGAATGCTCACCTTCCTGGACCTCTGCGTGGAATACTTTCCCTCACCTTCCTGAAACTCTGCCTGGAATGCACTCATTTCCTTCCTAAATCTCTGCCTAAAATGCTCACCTTCACCTTCCTGTTACTTTGGCATGGTAAACCTCACCCTCATGGAACTCTGCCTGGAATGCTCAGGCTCACTCTCACAACTCTGCCTGAAATGTTCAGCCACAAGTACTGGGAACTCTTTGTGGTATGTTCACCCTTACCTTCCTGGAACTCTGCCTGGAATGTTCAGCTTCACATTCATGGAATTCTGCCTAGAATGGTCACTCTCATCTTCTGGAACTTTGCCTGGAATGCTCATTATCACTTTCCTGGTATTTGGCCACTTATGTCCTTCCTCACATTCACAGAACTCTGCCTGGAAAGTTCTCTTTCACCCTCATGGAACTCTGCCTCAAATTCTCCCCATGACCATCCAGGAACTTTGCCTGGAGTAGTAAAACTCATCCTTATGAATCTCTGGCTGGAATGCTCACTATTACCTTCCTAGAACTATGCCAGGAATGCTGACCATCCTCTTCCAGGAATTTTACCTGGAATGGTCATCCTCACACTCATGGAACTCTGCCTGGAACACTAACTCTTACCTTTCTGGAACTGTGCCTGGAATGCTCAGCTTCACCTTCGTGGAACTCTGCCTGGAATGTTCACCCTCACCGTCATTGTTGTCTGTTGGAATGCACACCTCTCTTTCTGGAACTCCGCCTGGAATGCTAACTATCATCTTCCTGGAACTCAGCCTGGTATTTTCTCCCTCTCCTTCATGGAGCTCTGCCTGGAATGTTCACTCTCACCTTCATGAACTTTTACCTGGAATGCTCACCATCCTGGAACTCTGCCTGGAATTCTTACCTTCCTGGAATTCTGCCTTGGGTGCTATCTGTAACCTTACTGGAATTCTTCCTGGAATGCTTACACTTACCTTCCTGGAACTCTGCCTGGAATGTTCACCATCACCTTCTGGAACTGTACACGGAACTTGCACTATCACCTTCCTGAAACATGGCATGGCATGTTCTCCCTCACATTCATGGAACTCTATCTGGAATATTCTCTATCACCCTTATGGAACTCTGCCTCAAATGCTCTCCCTCATCTTCCTGGAACTCTGCCTGGAATGCTCAGATTCACCTTCGTGGAACTCTCCCTGCAATGCTCTCCCTCATCTACTTGGAACTCTGCAGGTAATGCTTACCCTCCCTTTCATGGAACTCTGCCTGGAATGCTCAGCCTCACCTTCCTGGAACTCTGCCTGGAATGCTCACCCTCACTTACCTGGATCTCTGCCTGGATTGTTCACCCTCACCTTTCTGGAACTCTGCTTGGATTGCTCACCCTTACCTTAACAGGATATTTTATGCATAGGTGAGAAAACACACTTGGCTTTGGCAGTGCACATTGGTGAAGTGTACATTGACAATGTAGAGTGTACACTGACAAAATCTGTTTATTGCTGTTAGTGCTAGTTTTATAAGTTCGTAAGTTTATCCTGTCAATCCAATTTCTGGTGTTCATTTTTCCTGTACCTAAAGGTATTGGGATGGGGCAGTTCGACTACTTAAATAACAACAATTTGTACTCTCTTTCTGCTATTCCTGACATGGGCAAAAGGACTTCATCTGACTCTGGTGGTTATTAGTACCACCAGCCAATGACAATTGTTAAAGCCCCTTAAACTCATCAACTTCAACACCAAAGGGTGCCACTTGCTGCTGGTTCATTAGTCTTTCATTTCTGTATATGATATAAAGAAAAAAAAAAACCTGTAAGGCCCAACACTTGAGTAGCTTCTTCCTGTCTAGCCATAATTTTTATTCTCTGTCCTGGTAGAGCAAACATACTGTCAGCCAGATAACTCTTACATGATCATACCAATGATAGCTCAAATGTCATTGCCTACTTTAGAGGATCTAAAGTTTGCTCTCTTTTTGTTAATCTGCTGTTATATCATTTGCTTCTTCATTGCTTTGAATTCATATATGACTAGAAACAACCCATTGAAGGGTTTAATTCTACTTACATTCCATGAAGAACTGTTCCATCATGGCAGGGAATGCATGGTAGCAGGAGTGGGAAGGATAAGAATCACATTGCAGGAGGAACCCGAAAATGAACAGCATGTGGGACCAGACTCTAAATCCTCATACTCTGCTCACAGTAAGACTAAGAAAATTGAAGGCTCCATTTTCAAAAGGTTCCACAAACTTCCCAAACAGTGCCACTAGCTGGGACCCAAGTGTCCAATGAGGGACATTATGAGGGCCATTTACATTCACATCACTATCTTTGGCTTATTTTGTGGTCCTTCCACAGATTTCATTATTATTATTTTATTGTTGTTATTATTATTTACTTTTCTATCTTCTGGCCAGGTTATCTACTGTTTTCTAATGAAGGTCGGTGCTCCATGAAAAAACAAAAAAACAAACAAACAAACAAAAAACTCAAAGGAACTGTGTTTTTGCTCAGAAGGTGTGCTAAAATTTTAGATGAAGAGATAGACATCCACATGTAGGCCTAGGAAGACCTAGGAGAAAAGTCTCTTGCTACCCTGTAAGTCTGCATTTTGACAAATAATTGAATATATATGCATGTAAATAAAATGTATGTATAATAGACACAAATTTAATGGAATACAAAGTATTCTTTTCAAGTTTGTTTCCTTATTAGAAAGCAAAAGTAGATACTGAAAGTAGACACATGTATAAACAGTGGGAGCATAACTGATCAGCAAACCAGTACTGATCACTACTTCCTTCCTTATATACCTATTGTCCAGTGAATTGGAAAGAAATATACTAGTGGTCCACAAACAAACTTTGGCTCTTTCCCTGGATCAGTAATACCAAATTTCTAACTGAAATGACTCCACTGAGAAGGACTATACTCAAAGATCTAACATAATATCATAATTATTATGTAATGAATGTCATTAGGCAGAAGAATAAAAGGGATGGAGAAAATGTGGTGTCTTGGTAAATGTGATGTTGGTTTCTAAAAACAATGTTAGAAAGGCATAATTGGAAATGTGGTGCCAATATAGTGCAATCGATTATGCCATGATTACACTTCATAGATGCCTATGTCCCCTACTTTCTCTCCTACTCTTTTCTCTGACGGACCTTAGTTTCCACATCTTGAAAATAGAATTGATATCTACATATGAATGAGAAATCCTGCATAAAATCTCACACACTTTTGTATGATTCATAGTAAACCACATTAAAACTCATGTAAATGATTTAGAACACTAATGAGTTAACAAGCCCTCAATAAATGATGACTTTTCTAACACTGTGTTGATTGTTGCAATTATCCTTGGAATTCAAGGACATTATGAATATACATCTCCAGAATAAAAAAATAATCCAAGTCAAGATTGTTCCAACTTCAAGATTCAATCCAAACTCTTTTTTTTTAAATAGAATATTTTATTGTAATAGTGAAAAGATTTAAAGGAGAGAGGGAAGAAGAAAAACGCTAGAGAAAGAGAAAGAGGGTGTTTGTTAACCAGATAGAAGAAAACAGGAGAAAAGAGATGGTAAAATTCTTTATTCACTAATTATAAGAAACATAACTAAAGAGTGAAGATTTTTTTGGTAAATATAAATACTGATCATATTTATATTTGTGTATGCGATCCAGCTTATCTCTTTGAAGCACAATTTTCATATTAAGAAAATGAAAAATGTCAACCTCAAGATAATTAAAGAGATAACATAAAATCATCAATATAAAAAATACATTATAGAAGCCAAATAATCAATGCTTAGTAATACTGTTAATATATAATGTTCATTATGTTACTATATTCTGTTAGTCATATTACATTTAATAACATAAATATCAGTTAGCTGTAAACTAGAAAAATAAGATCACTTTTGTAGTTCAATCAAGCATTGAAATTTTCATTGAGATCCATCCATCCACACCATCCCTATCCTCATCAGAGTAGGCTACTATACAATGGAAAAAAATATTTAAAAAGCATCTCTTACTGAACAGATAATTTCCTACTATGAAACAAAGAGGCATCTAGAAAATTGAGGAAGGTGACTATATTTTTTGTTGATGCACATTAGAAATCTACCCTTTTAAAAAATTTTATTTGATCATGAATTTTATTGGGTGCTGGAAATAATCTCATTAGGTGAAACTCTTGTATCCTCTCTTCCCAGCCTGCAATATACTTACCCCCCTTAACAGAGTGTTTGGTGGTCCTTATGGGATTATGAATGTATCCATCATTCTCTTTGTGTGTAGGTGGGGGGAGCAATGTGAGAGGATACTCTTTCCCTTCCTGTGGCTCTTACAATCTTTCTGCACCCTCTTCTGTAGTTTGTTCTCTGAGCTTTAGCAGGTGTGTCTACTTAATTGTAAGCACTCTGAAATCTCTGAATTTCTACTTTATAAAATCAAGCAGCCTACTTAAAAAAAAAAAAAAGGTGCATGGAATTGAAAAGAGAGTTCTCAAAGTAAGAAATACAAATGGCCAATAAACACCTAAAGAGTTGTTCAACATTTTAACATTGGGAAAATGCAAATTAAAACAACTTTGAGATTCTATCCCACTCCAATCATGAAGGCAATCATCAAAAAGTCAAATTACAACAAATGCTGATCAGAGTGTGAGGAAAGAGCAACCCTTATCCATTACTGGTGGGAATGCAAACTTGTACAGCTCCTGTGGAAATCAGGATCAAGACTCCTCAAAAAGCTGAAAGTAGACTTACCATTTGATCCAGCTATACCACTCCTGTGCATATACCTGAAAGACTCTACTATTTACTACAGGGACACTTGTTGAGCAATGTTTGTGATCATAGCTGCTCTATACACAATATCAAGGAACTGAATCAGCCCAGAGGTGAATCAACCGATGAATGATTAACAAAGATGTGGCACATATACATGATGGAATTCTGCTCAATGTTAAAGAAAAATGAAATTAAATTTGCAGGAAAATGAATGGACTTGGAAAAATTCAAACTAAGCTAGGTCACAAAGACTCAGAAAGACATACATTGCATGTTTTCTCTCATATGTGGTTCCTAACTTAAAATAGCTTGAGTCAATTTAAGAGATAGCAAGCATCAGGAGGATTAACATGGAACCAGAATGAAGTTAGAAGGAATGGAAAATAGTGAGGGAACGGGGGAGGGATTACTTGACAAGCAAGTCAAGGGTCAGAATGTGGAAAATAAAATTGTCTAGGGGGAATGGGAGAAAGGAAGATGGGGGAATACATAAAACTAATGACAGTATGGTCCACTATCATAGAAACCCTCTTCCTCAATATCAAGCTAAAATATATAACTGAGCAGGACGGAATATCCCAGGTATACCTATAGAAGGTAGAGAACTTAACCATAAAATTGTTGAACTGACTGGAAAATCCCTGTGCCAAAATAGCTCTAACCCATAGTGAGCTGTTGGTTAGGGAGATTCTTGATGTCCCCAAAACATTGAAGGACATTGGCAAAACATGTGATTATTCCCCAGAGCTAATTGGCAATATATTTTTGCTACAGGTACCACAAGCCACACCCACAGAACATTCAGATGTCATGCTGGAAATTAGAAGCAAGCCAATGCCCTTCTGGCTAACTCTCATAATACTAGAAAGTGCTATGCAAGCTGCTGGGCATAATGACTACCATTAGCAGAAATATGCAGTGGACCTTGCCAGACAAGATGTACACACTCATGAAATAGTGGCACAAAGCCTACACTGCTAATCAGTAGCTCTATGATTGGATATTAGGCCTGCTCAGTTGGATAGAACTCATAGTTGGTACTGAGAACTCAGCCAAAATTCCATGGATAGGAAAGGTTATATACTCCATAGAAAAGCTCCCACTGGCCTTTGGTCAAGAAGAGTGGCTATATCCACCCAAATGTCTCCTAAATTACTTGACAAATACTCTTTTTTTTTTTTAATTTTTAATTTATTTATTTGAGAGTGACAGACACAGAGAGAAAGACAGATAGAGGGAGAGAGAGAGAATGGGCGCACCAGGGCTTCCAGCCTCTGCAAACGAACTCCAGACGCGTGCGCCCCCTTGTGCATCTGGCTAACGTGGGACCTGGGGAACCGAGCCTCGAACCGGGGTCCTTAGGCTTCACAGGCAAGCGCTTAACCGCTAAGCCATCTCTCCAGCCCTGACAAATACTCTTTAATACATATTGTTCTCACTCTTGCTTGACAAATCTGTCCCCCCCCCTCCAGAAAGTAGTAAAAAGCAGGGAAAACAAAGGTTCAGCAA
The DNA here is from genome assembly GCF_020740685.1 of Jaculus jaculus. NCBI lineage: Eukaryota > Metazoa > Chordata > Mammalia > Rodentia > Dipodidae > Jaculus > Jaculus jaculus. The sequence continues at coordinate 60,961,809 of NC_059110.1, read as the reverse complement.
TAGAAAAGAAAAGATAGCTGACTGCCTAGAATGAGACAACTCACATTCATCATATCTGCCAGGACACAGGAGACATTACAGAGGAAGTGGTGATCGAAAAAACGACTGCTGCTCTGTCTTGTAGCCTGACAAACAACTCCAGGGAGATGACTATAGACACAGAGGGGACTCAATATATATCAAAGCAGAAATTCAGAGATTGAAGAGAGATTAGCACTCCTTTAATAGCTTATATGTAAATACGATTTGGTTATATATCCCCATAATTTTAAAATTCCTTATAATGGAAATTTAAGTACAAAATTTTGCATAATTTTATGCTTTTTTTAAGTTATAAGCATAATAATGTCCAATTAAAAACAGGAAAAGCCAATAATAAAAGGGCAGTAGATTATAGTTTAAAGAATAATTTTTCTTTCTTTTTTTATTTATTTTTTATTTATTTGAGAGCGAAAGACACAGAGAGAAAGACAGATAGAGGAAGAGAGAGAGAATGGGCACGCCAGGGCTTCCAGCCTCTGCAAACGAACTCCAGATGCGTGTGCCCCCTTGTGCATCTGGCTAACATGGGACCTGGGGAACCAAGCCTCGAACCGGGGTCCTTAGGCTTCACAGGCAAGCACTTAACCGCTAAGCCATCTCTCAAGCCCAAGAATAATTTTTCAATGGGCTTCAAGTGTGTAAGCTTTGCCAATTAGTAGAAGAATAAACATTGGCAAATATTTGTCTCTCAGCTGCATTTCCACACTAAACATAATACCACACATATGCTGGGAAAAGCCAAGTGTAATGTATGTAAATTGACCTACAAAACACAAGAAGCACAGATATAATTTGGAAGTTTTCTTCATTTTTGAACATGGTCTTTAAATGGGGTTGCTTGATATCTATCTGGTTACCATGCTAGTCTCGTGATGGTGAAGAAAAGATAATGATAGCACAAAGTGCCCAGTGATTTCAGAGTTGTACAATACCATAGGATTTGGCGCATCTCAAGTGCTCAGTAACTATCAGCATCACGGTTTTCTCAGCTGGATATTGCAACTCAGATCATTACATATGAATTTTCATTCAGCCGCACCTGTAGTTTGGCTATATACTGAATAAATCAGTAGATGTATAGCACCTGTTTCCCATTTAAGAGGGCTTCAGAGGGAGTATCTTAATGATTGAACCAAATATTTTCATTATCTATATCAAGAGTTCCTTGTGAAATTTTTCATACTTAGAATGGAAAATTATAACTTCCAAAGATGTTTCCCTGTGGGGCAATGTTTTTCTTGGACATTTATGGTTAGTGATCCCTACCAAATGAAGAAGGTAATGAAAAGGTTTTAATTGTCATGCCTCTTGCCCCATCCTCTTAACCCATTAGTCCAAGAAGACTACTTAACTGCAATTTCCATGGTAGAAGTTGTGGACAAGAAGATGAACACATAAGACTACTAATCTCTAGGACACAGCATTTAGCTCTATAGATATTGTAATTAATTGACATCACTCACTCTCCCAAGACTTAATAGCATATAATTTTTTAATGTAGAATCATGTTTTTGGGATTTATCCCAAAAATGTAGTCCTTTCAGGTCCTGGGAGACATAATTTTTTCTTGAGTAATACAACCTTTACCCTTGTGGTTCTTAAGCCAATTCTAAATTATATCAAAGCCAGTTAAGACAATTTTTTTTTTTTACATTAGTAACAAGATTCAACAAGATGGGCTATGTAACAATAGCTTTAACAGATCATTATGACTAGTTAGTGCCTGACACTTTCTATAAATATGATTGAGTTCTTCATTTTTATTTTTTTTTCTTAGATTTTTTTCAATTTTAATTTTTTTCTTTTCACAATTTTTATTAACATTTCCCATGATTATAAAAAATATCCCATGGTAATAAGCTCCCTCCCCCCCCACCACACTTTCCCCTTTGAAATTCCATTCTCCATCATATTACTTCCCCATCTCAATCATTGTACTTACATATATATAATACCCTATTAAGTACCCTTCTCCCTTCCTACACAAACCTAAATCAACACAATTTACTAGTTGTATGACACTCATTAGGTAAGCAGATGAATTGATTGGAAAACTATCTAGCCTAAGAAATGAATAGACATTTGAGAATAAAGGAAGGGTCAACATCATGCTAACAGAATGGTGCATGCAAATATTGCTTATGCCATGGATAAAAACATACCTAAGTTTACAAAGAAAGTTTACAAAGATATACAGATATTAGCTTATATACATAGCTTTTTGTGTGTGTGTGTGTATGTGTGTGTGTGTGTATAAGATTGTACATATATAAGATTATATATATATAATATATATATTATAATTATATATATTATTATATATATTATAATATATATAATCTTATATATATAGGTAATAAATGTGTTTAAATCCTATAAAAATAGATTGTAGCTAAAATTAAATCAAAAAAATTGAGTAAGAGAGGTGAAGAGAAGACAAAAGGACACATGTGGCATGTAAACAGAAGGAGGGAGTTACTGGGGGAGGAGAAGTAGAGGAGAGAGCAGAATTGGAGGTAGGAAGGGAAAGAGAATCAACAAAAATGAATTATATCTGAAAATACTTAAATGAATTATACCCAAATCTCTGTATTTCAACAAGAAAAGCAAACCAAGTAGAAAGAACACAACATAATAGAAACTGATTCTATTAAGAAAAAGGCAGTCAACAAGAATTATACCTTTTGTGAAAATCTGGAATGTCTCCTCATTATTAGATTCAAGTTAGACAGATGTTTTAGAAATGCTATACAAAGATAAAATTTCCTTTTACATCCCAAGAGAAGACATCCATAGCATGGTATGACACTACTCATGATACTTAGGTTAATAACTTGGTTAATATACATAACAATCCATTTCATGTCAAGATGATGTCTTCTTTTTCTGGGATGAACTGATATGTGATTTTTCTGTTTCCTAAAATTATTTCATTCTGTAGATTTAGCATTCTTTGATAATGTTTACCTAAATAAATTACTATATTGGCCATAAAAAGTGATGACGCCTTTCATCCCAGCACTCAGGAGGCAGAGGTAGGAGGCTCGTCGTGAGTTCAAGGCCACCCTGAGAATGCAGAGTGAATTCCAGGTCAGCCTGAGCTAGAGTGAGACCCTACCTTGACCCCCCCCCCAAAAAAAAGTGGTGACTTTCTCCTTTTATTATTTATTTTAACTTTTTTTGTTTATTTTATTTATATTTATTTGGGAGCTACAGACAGAGAGAGAGAGGGAGAGAATGGGTGCGCCAGGGCTTCCAGTCACTGCACCTCCAGACACATGCACCCCCTTGTAAATCTGGCTAACGTGGGTTCTGGGGAATCGAGCCTCAAACCAGCATCCTTTGGCCTCACAGGCAAGCGGTAACAGCTAAGCCATCTTTCCAGCCCCTTTTATCATTCTTTTATTCTACTAAGTTCTAGTGGGTTTCCATTTGCACATACAGGCAATATTTTAGCATTATTATGTTCAAGTAATTCATAATTAAATTTCAGCACTATTAAAATAATAATTTATAGTCATCTTCCAAGAAATTTTTAGCTTGGTTCAAACATATTCTATCCTTCCTCAAACTCCTTGTATTATTGTGATCCTTGAATCATGCTTACTTTGTTTTTATTTACTGCAGGGCCTTTTTTCCTATCTCAAAGTCTGTTAAATGAAGATTAATATTGTAGTATTTATAAAAGAAAGATTCTTAATGGCTGCTCTGATAGATAGAACATAGAGATGTATTTCTACTGGGTAAATAACATTTTTAGTGGATGGTATACCATGGAAAATCATGATGAGGTAACTGAAGTTAGAGAGAATGCTTGAATAACAGATATACTTTTATAGAGGAAGAAAGTTACACAACATGTAACCCAACATATTTACTAAAGGCCATGGAATTCATGGACAAGGATGAGGGAAGTCATGAAGGTATTGGGTAGGACCCAAGGCTATAACTCAAATGTCCATGGAGTCACTGGAAATAGGGACCCTCAAGGTTGCAGATGAACTGACTTTGGTTCTTGGCTTTGGACCCTAGGCAGCAGAGACTTTTACAGTGACCACATTTGCGTTCTAACAGATATAAGAATAGAGATACTTCCAGGGTCTAAATAACTTCTATCTATTCCTTAAAAGTGAGAAAGGGGAGAGGAAGTTGGCTTGTTTATTCAAAGGATATTTCCAATCATTCATCAAGTGTTTCCTCACATCCAGTGCAAGAAGCAGAATTTGCCTGAGAACTCATTTCCTAGGGAAACATAACAATGAGTCCAATGGGACTAGATGCTGGCACCAAATGCTGGTGTGTGATTTAGTAGTAAAAATCATCTCAAAATGTAGAACTGTTATTTGCTTTCAATATGTTGTCAGGAAAGTAAAACTACAATGAGTCTATTTTATAATGCACTTCAAATTTATATTTTCCATTTTTAACTCCCTCCATCATTCACTCATTACTCTGTGAACCTTTTCCCAAAATTTGCTTCTAAGTTATTACAGTGTATTCAGTGTCAGAAAAAGAAAATAATGCCACATTAATGTACCACTTCTGTTATGTTAAGCTGAAATATTGTGGGCTTGAAACATAACTCTTTGATTCACTCAGGAACAGCTTTCCGATCTCACAGCATTGAAATAGTTCTGCATGCTCTTGAAAGATAGACGAGAGCATTCTTTATCAATTGGCAACCCATAAGTATTGCAATCTAAGCCAAGCATCTGCATACCTTCCTGTGGTGGTATGATTCAGGTGTCCCCCATAAACTCAAGTGTTCTGAAGGTTGACTTCCCAGCTGATAGAGATTTGGGAACTAATGTTTCCTGAAAGCAGTGTTTTGTTGGGGTTGGGCTTATGTGTACCATAGCCAGTTTCCCATTGCCATTGTTTGGTACACTCTTCTGTTGCTGTTTTCTACCTGATGTTGGCCAGGAGGTGATGTCTACCCTCTGCTCAGGCCATCATTTTCCCCTGCCATCATGGTGGTTCTTCTTGAATTTGTAAGCCAAAATAAACTGCCCCCCCCACAAGCTGCTTTTGATCAGATGATTTCTGCAAGCAAAGTGAACCTGACTAGAGCGGTAAAGTTGGTACCAAGAGTGCTGTTATTGTCATTGCTTCTGGAACTCTCATTTGCTTTTGGCCTTTTGGAGCTTATTTTTGAGAGGAATGTGGATGGATTTGAAACCTGGCCTAAGAGATGCCTTGCAGTGCTGTAAGTACAGCTTGATGGACTATTCTGATTAGAGTTGAAAGACCTCGCTGCTATAAGAACTATGGACTGTGAGGTTTGTTTTATGAGGGTAAGAAAGAGCTTTGCCTGCATTGGTCTAGAAGCAGTTTGTGTTGTTATCTGTGCCCTGAGAATTTGTGCAGGGTTGCCTTGCATAGAAATGGACTGATGTGAGTAGATGGATATGGCACAGAAAGAAAAGAAACCTTTGGATGAAACTTCTGCCCTTTCAGCTATAATTTTATGAGAGATTACAACCATTGAGATTGGGATAGCTGACCAGGGTTGGGATGACAGAAAGAATGCAGAGACTTTTGAAGGGGCCTGAATGCTATTCTTCAAAGTCTGCTTTATTCCCTCCTAGATTAACAAATTGGCACCCCACTGGGAATCATGGAGTATAAGAAATGCAGAAAAGAGTGGGTCATTGAATTTGCAACCCAGACTTGTGTTTTGGAAATGGCCATGGACAGTGTGAAACAGGCTGCTCTTTGTCAGACGATTTCTGCCAGCAATGTGAACCTGACTGCAACACTGACCAAATGATTCAGTGTCCTGCAGAAAATTGTCAAGACAAAGCATTTTGACCTCCTTGAATTAATTGCATATTCAGCCTAAATTAAAGCTTTAATCCATTTGCTTTATAAAAATACTGAAGAACTATTAAAGTCCTATAAGTTGTCATCCTTCTGAGCCAAAATGCTATGACATAAATGTTTAAAATCCAAATGTTATGATTTGCATGGGAGATGGGATGGTTACAATGTTTTTAGTAATCTTTTTAGCAATCCACAGAAATCCCTTTCAGGTGAGTCCCTGAGGTTGCTACTAGGAAGGATTAACTGAAGGAAGAAAGAAGTCCTTCCCCCAGAGTGGGTGGCCTCTCTCAGATGGAAGCTTTATATAAGGAAACTCTGGGTGAAATGAGCCTCTTCCTTCCACTTGACTGATGGAGTTGCTTATTGCCTTCCAGCCTGGATAGGAGACCAGTCGTGGGCTGAAGGCCAGTGTCAATTGAAGATCCACATGGATTGAAAACCAGTGGCTCCTCAGGAAGACTACAAACCTTCAATGCTAGATTGGGACTGCTGAGGCATCTAGTCAAGTGGACTGAGCAGGGTCTTTGATTCACAGGCATGCAATTGCTATTGGACTACTGTAAATTAATCCAATAATTTCCCTTTTAAATATAATTCATTTTAGCAGTTATGTTCCTCTAGAGAACCCTGACTAATACAGGAGATAACCCCTCAGGATCTGCAGCTTGTAACTGAGTTGCTTCCACCACCATGATGGACTGAATCTGTCTGAAATCCTAAGCAAAAATATATTTTCCATCCATTTAATTCCTTCTGCCAGGTATTTGGCCACAACAATCAGAAACATTACTAGTAGGCCCTGCTTCCAGACTCAGGCTTGCCACTCCCCCAACTGATGGTACCTGAAGTTCTTCATCTGACATCACAGATATTTATAGAAACATTTAAGGAAAAACATGTAAACACTCTGCTTTTCAGAAGATACTATTGTTCCAAGATGCCAGTAAATTCAAACACTAGCTTGATTGTCCACCTCAACTCATAAAAGGCTATATCTTCCCTAAATAATTACTGAAAAGGTTGTTTAAAGCAGAGACATATAAAAATAAGAAACTATATTACCATTGTTAACATACAGTACTCTGTGATTTACTCAACTGAGATTATGACTACCGATATAGTTGAAGTCACAGAGAAACATAAAATCACACCGTATCTTTTTTCTCTCTCCCCCTGCTTTCTTTAACCTTGTATGCTTGCAGGAAAATTCAACAATATTAGGGAAATTGTGGGTGTAATTCAAAGAGCCTAAAATTATGGCTGAATTTTGGGGCAAGTTTTTTCCCCCAAAATTACCCTAAGCTATGAAATTACATTAATAATTATCACCTTATATCTATTTTTGATAATTAAGGGGAACAAGGTGTAAGACCCTTGATACAGAGTGAAGAGAAATTGTGACATGTGACTTGGTAATTTGATGTAAAATAGCTTCTGAAATACAACATATTAATACCTTTGTAAGAAAGAACTAGATGTCATGCATTGACATATTTCACAGGTATACCTGTTATGTTTCAGACACTGCAGCAGGACAAAATAAACACAAGCCTAGTTCTAGGGGGAAAAACGATCATTCCTGAATTACCTCCACAGTGTGTACAAAGACAACTGAAAGCTGTATTTAAACATTGGAATAAGCTCTCATATCAAATCCTGAATTTCTGTCATAAATTGTCATGATAAAAATACTTAAAGAAGAGTATATTTATTTATTTTTTCAAATGCACTGGACTCTTTAAACTATATACTTTGGAATATTCAGTTTATTGGAACACATAATATAGTCATGGGCTCTGAAGTTATAAAAGTGATTTTAAAAATAGGCAAATAATAAAACTTTAATGGTTCGTCTAGTACAATTATTTGATTTTATAGATAATAAATATGAGCTTCAGCTGCCGCTGCTAGTTTGCATATACATGTCTTATACTATACTGAGAATTTAATTATTTTATTAATTATGTACACAGTGTGTATACAGTCATGTTGATACAATTGTTAGCCTCCTCACTGTTCTCTCCCCTCTGCAGGGAACCTCCTTGTTGGGAAATATGTGTCATGCATTGTGGGGTTAGCCATCAGTTATGGGTAAAAGGCAATGTCTCTGCACAATGACCAATGTGTGGCTCTAACATTCTTTCTGCCACCTCTTCCACAAATTTTCCTAAGCCATGTTAGATTCATTTTAGGTCTGCTTCAGTGATGAGTTCTTGGGAGCCTCTGTGTCTCAGGATATCTGGTTTGGTAGGAGTTGAGCATTCTCTGTGTCTACCTCCTTCACCCTTGTGCTGGTACCAGCTTCATCAAGAAAGCAGCACTCTTGCTCATTTCCCCAATTACTCTTAGTTTCAGGTGGGGCCCTTTTGAAGTGTAATGTGCTGGTGGTCTCCTTAGGATGTGCATCCATCTGAAAAAAAGGAGCAAATTCTCCAATGGAGAGTGTAGTGCCAGATAAATGGGATAACCATTGTTATTTAAGATAGAATTTAATATGTGTAGAACCTCTTGTAGCCTATTATTGGTCAGAGCTTGAAAATGGAGAGGGGGCTCATTTTGGATATGGTTCTGACTTGTTTCCCAGCTCCAGTTTGGATTCCATTCCACAGAGCAGGTCAGTTAGCCAAATCAAGAAAAGTTGGTTTTCCATCGTGACTGTGCCACTATTGCATTATGTCAGGTTGTTTGCTGCTGAGTAGCTAAGACCATGAGTTACTTGGACAGATGTTGGTCATTTTCCCCCAGTTGCTCATCTTCTGGCAGTAGATAGACTAACTGTCTGGGGACTAACTCTCATCCAGACTCCAGCCAGGTCACTTCATGTTCCATACCAACAGCATATGGTGTCTTCAGCAGTAGGGTCTGACCACTAACTATTGGTGGGTCATTAAGTACTCTGACAAAAATCTGCCTTTGTTTGGGAAACCTTGTAAGTCTCTCTGATCAACTGCTCATTGTGAATGTTAGCCATATGCTGATACTTGAAGTTACAGGCCAGTGCCAAAGAAAAGAAGGAAGAAAGAGACAGGTAATAGAAAAGAAATAGAAGAGAGAGAAAGAGAGAAACAGGAGAATATTAAGGTCAAGTATTTACTCTCACAATGAGCCTATAGACTACCATCATACACATTATACCAATAGAGAAACTGGTATTAACTCAGATTTAATTTCCCTAGGGTCACATAGCTAATATACAGATGAGATAAAATCCTAGATACTATACAGAAGAGATAAAACCCTAGATACAAGCTTGAACTAGTATGTCACATTATTTCTTAAGCATTAATAAAATCCACATCACAAGTCTATACATTTGTAGCTAGGATCCACATATGAGAGAGAACATGTGACATTTGGCTTTTTGGGCCTGGGTTACCTCACCATAGTATAATCCTTTCCAGATCCATCCACTTCCCTGCAAATTTCATAATTTAATTTATCTTCACTGCTGAATAGAACTCCATTGTGTAAATGTACCACATTTTTATTATCCATTCATCTGTGGATGGACATGTAGGCTGGTTCCATTTCCTAGCTATTGTGAATAGAGCAGTAATAAACATGGTTGTGCAAGTATCTCTAATGTAGTGGGAAGAGTCATTAGGATATATGCCTAGGAGTGCTATAGCTGGATTATATGGTAAGTCTATTTTTAGCTGTCTCAAGAATCTCCACACTGATTTCCACAATGGCTGTACCAGATTATATTCCCACCAAGAGTGTAGCAGGGTTCCCTTTTTATTACACCCTCACCAATATTTATTGTTATTTGTATTCTTGATGGTAGCCATTCTGACAGAAGCAAGATGGAATCTCAACTTAGTTTTTATTTGCATTTCCCTAATGGAAAAGGATGTAGAACATTGTTTTTTTTAGATGTTTAGGTGTCATCTGTGTTTCTCACAATGAGAACTCTCGATTAGTTCTCTGTGTATATGGATCCTAGCTACAAATGTATACACCTGTGTGACAGCTGTAATGAAAAATCAGTAGCAGAGGCCCATAAGCTGGAAAAAGACTGCAAGGGATGGAGGAGAGGGAAGGACTTTAGGAGATGGTATTGTATATATGTAAGTAGAACAGATTACTGGGAGGGGAAAGGCCTACGCTGGGTCAGGGGAAGAGATTGTATAAAAGAAGGGCATGTAGGAGGGTCAATAAAAATTAAAGATATTCTGAATAAGGCATATGAAAATCTACTTTCTTGAATAAAGGCATATTCAGAAGCCAAAGATTTTTACTAGAAAATTTTCAGTGCCAGGCATGGGATACCATCCAGGGAGTTGTTGGCCAGGTAGGTCCCTATTGCCTCCAAAACATAGGCTATTGCCAAGGCCCTTGTTTTCCCATGAGAAAGAGATGGTAAGGCCTGAGTGGCAAAGTCACTGAGAGATCAAGGTGGTGCTGAGCAGAAAAACTTTCTCCCTGTAGCCAGCCAAATGAAAGCTGGAAAAAGCTGCACTGTATGCAGTCTTATGGGAGACAGATGTCATCAGCAGTGAAAACAGTGGACACTGGAAGCCTCAAGTTCCGCCAGATAGGCCAAATGACTGAACCAGTGCAATAGTGGCATGTCTTCTCTGGAGGAAGCCAACTGCTCTCTAATTTGACTGAAGGCCCTTTTTATGGGAGGGAATATATACCTAGTACAAGAACAGACATCCCAAAATTTCACTTTTTACAATTTTGATTGATACAAGATCTCATTTAATGAAGACTGGAATATAATTAATATAGCTGTGTCTGGCCTTGAACTCCTGATCACTGTGGAGAAATGTAATATTGCTCCTGGAGAACAGAGGGAATGGAATAAGACTTGGTCCAGGAATCTGTCAGGAGCCATTTTGGCTGGACTTGTATCCATAGCTCTGGGCTTCTGGCAGCAGGACATTAGCAAAATTATAGCAGCCTTCCTGCAAGTAAGATTGTGTATCTGCAGTGTCAGGAAGCCGTCTGGCAGCAAGACATTAGCAAAACTATAGCAGCCTACCTGTAAGCAAGATTAGGTATCTTCAGCCATTTGGCTGGTCCTTTGTACTGAGAAATGATTGAAATGCAAAAAACTCTGTAACAGGAAGGTTTTTTTGATAGGAACTTGTAAAGCTCATAAAATCTTTGTCCATGGAAAAACTGTTTGTAAAAAGATATAAAAAGGAATGCTGTGAAATAAACCAAGTCTTCAGTCCTGGATTGAGGCCTTGCTTCAGCCCTGGACTGGGGTCCATGCTTTCACTCTTTCTTCTGTCTTTCCTTAATCCTCACTCCCCATCAGGCTCGAACACTTTCAGCCGGCAGGCTCCGGCAGGAATCAGTTCCTACTTCATGCTACATATAAGTCTAGAATGACTAATGATGCTGCAATGTAATTAAACAATTGCTACTGTTATTACTGCTATCATTATTTCTAGTAATATACTAAGATTAAGTCATAGGCTGATAATGCACTATGTGCTAAACACTATTAGTGACTTTGATGTAATAATTAACTTGATAAAATAGCTCTAGAATTCAGTAATATTATTTCCAACTAACAAATAAGAATCCCAATTTTCAGAAGACTAACAACTTGTTCAAGGTCTCATCAACTTTATTCTCCACAGTTCATTTTTACTTCAATGAATTATCTATTTCTGGTGCATGTTACAGCCTTTCTCTAAAGGTAACAGAGTTGTATGGGAACTTAAACAGTATCAGTTGTACAAAAACTTTCCATGTCACTTTCCATATGTGCTGAAGGGAAGTCTAACCTTCTCTCTTGAAGTACTTTTTAAAGATTTTTACTGAGAGCTTTAATATATGATCATATTTCAAGTTTTTCATATTTGAAGAACTATTTGTATAACTATTGCTCATGTACAATGATCTTAAATACATTCTCTTACTGTCTTTTCCAATAATGAGGACCAGTGTCACTCTGTTTAGGGTATGCTCCATCCAATAATGGAGTTGACAAATGTATCATATATATTCCCACTAAAATCCTGAAAAGATAATATTTTTATCTTTGTTTTTAGATGAGGAAACTAAGATTAAAAAAATTGGAGTAACTCAAAATAAATTGAGAGTTATAATGTAAGATTTTGAGATCAGCTAAAGAATTTTTCTCACACTCAGTTAAGGAGAGGGGTGTCCTCTTCTCCACTTTCAGAATTCCACTTTGAGAAAAAGGTACCATTCCATCCATTATTGCTTTCTGTTGTAACTATTCATACCACTGTTTTATGGACTATAGAACCTTTGAAGTATGCCAACATAAAAATGATGGCTGTTATCATCCTCCAAGAGAGGTAGCCTTGCCCAGACTAGCCACAAGGATATCAGGTGCAGAGTAAATGAACCATTTCAAGTTACCAGTAAGTCAACTGCAAACTGCTCATATAATACCTGCCCACAACAACCTGCTCAGGGGCTGGGATTCAAAATTAAAATATTTTCCAGGGATGACAGCATGTACCTGTAATCCCAGTGCAGAACAGGTAGAGACAGGAGGATCACTGGAGTTTGTTGGCAAGTCAGTCTAGCTGAAACAGTAACCTCTAGACCAATGAGAGACCTTGTCTCAATAAAAGGTGGATGGCATTTCTGAGAATGACACAATCCTTTTTTGCCTCTGCATTCCACAAGTGTGTGCACACAAACCAGATGCATACACAAAACACACATACTAGCACATACATAAAACCTCTGCAGGACAAAATGTTCATTTATTAAGAAAATATTTCCTGTGAACTCTGCATGCAATGTGTAACAACATAATCTTAGTCTGCAGCCTTATAAAGTTTATGGCTTTGCAGGAATTTAGATAATGAACCATGAATAAAATTGTAAAGCCAATTAATATTTTGGTATTTTGAATAGTGCTTTGAAGATAAATTCACAAATACAACATAAAGTAATAAAATAGCAGAAAGAAAGTAAGTCAGGGAGACACTCAAACACGGTAGTGTGAAAGGGAGAAAGGAGGAGCTCGAAGGGTCTTCTGTTGGCAGTGCAGACGGGGATGCCCTCTCTATAAAGACAAAAATGAATTTTAAAAATGCTAAAAGAATCAGTTCCAGATTCTGAATACTTTAGGCAGAATGAAATGCCTCAGGGTGAGAATATCAGATATGTTTTTAAATTCCAATATACAGTTATTGTCCTCAATTCCACTTTGAAAGCCAGATAAATTGGCAATGCCACATAAGTGTCTGATGAGACCTTCGACACAAACAAATTATATTTTCCAAAATAAATCCTTTCTCTAGCATAGGCAAATGAGGTTACAGTTCATTTTGTTACTGTATCTTTATCTTGCAATAAAGCCAAAGTGTACCATTTGTTCCAAATCAAAATATTTCCAAAACTCAACCAAACCTCATCACCTTCATCTCCACTCAGGCAAACTGTCATCATCCCTCACATGGGCAAGACCAAATTTCCTTTTGTCCTTTCATCTTCTATATTTGTATCCTGCATTGTTTAATCTGAATAGCTCATGAAGTGTTCCTATCTGTGCTCTGTTCAAACTCTTCATTGTCTGTCTTCATCACTGACAACAAAATTCAATATCCTCCTCAGAAGCCAGAGGTTGTGAGACTTAGACACTTTTTTCAATGACTATTTAGTGGTTTGAATGTATGATTCTCCATAGACTCAGGTGTTTCATTAAGACTATAATTTGTGTCTCCAGAATCATCTGTGTGAGGAATATAAGAGTACTTGTTTTTCTTAATGTTTTATTATTATTATTATTATTATTAACAACATATTTTGTATGGATACATCATGTGTTGGTATCTCTGCCCATGTCCTTGCCTCCATTCCATTGAGGATGCTCTTCAGTGGAGTTGCAGTAATTCCCAATGGGTTTGTGTTTTGTGCATTGTGGGAGTAGCAATCACTTATTTTGGGGAGAATGGAATACCTCGGGCCATGATGTCTCAACCTATGGCTCTTACAATCTTTTGGCCTCCTCTTCTGCAAAATTCCCTGAGCTGCGGTGAGTGAATTTTAAGTTTGCATCAGTGATGAGCTCTTAGGAACTTCTGGATCTCTGCTTTGGTAGGAGTTGTGTATCCTCAGGGTCTATGTCCTAAACCCTTGCACTGATTATCAGGTTCAGCATGGGAACATCACTCATGCTCATCTCCCCAGTTCCTCTGTGTTTTTGGCAGTGATTTGGCTGAAAGGGTAGTTTATCTCCTCCAGTCTTGCTACCATGTGAAAAAGAACAGGTTTGCCAATGGAAAGTAAGTCAGCATAGTTTAAATGAGATAAGCATTATTGATTTAGGGAGAATTTGATGTATGTAACCCCTGCTTTAGCCAAAGACTGTGAGAGCTGGACACTGGAAACCATAATCTTTATCTCCATAGGATTCTGATCTAGTTCCCAATTCCAGATATGGGTGCCTTTACCCTTAGTGGATCTCTTAGCCAATCATAAAGCTATTGATTATCCACTGATGCTCTGTGCCATTATTGCACTGGTATGTGCATCATGTCAGAGTATTTACTTCTGAGTAGCTTAAACCTCTGGTTGCTCAGACTGTTTTTGGCCATTTTTCCCCAGTAGTTCATGTAGTGCTTCCCAGCACTAGACAGACTGTCTGTGGACTGGCTTTCTTCTGAATTCCAGCCAGGTCTCTCTGTGCTTTGTGTCAGCAGCATATGGATTGTTCAGCAATAGGGTCTTAGTTTTTGCCTCAGATGATTAATCAAGTGCTTTAATAGAAAGCTGTCTTCATTTGAGGACCTCATAGGTTTCTCTGATGAAACCTCAATGTGGGTAGCAACCCATCTCTGGTACTGGGAGTTACACAAAAAATGATATAGCAGAAACCAGACTGTCTTTGAGAACTTGAGAACACAGTCACTTATCTGTTAGCTTTCTACCATAACAATCTATGCAGTATTCAGATAAATATTACAAATCCCACTCTTGATATCTGAAATTTTTCTTCATAGAGCCAAGAGCCACTGTTGTTTTGAGACTGTCAGAAGACAGAGTCAAGACCTGTAGTCTTCACATTTTTCAGGTGGAATCAGTGATGGCCCATTCTTCAACTTGGAGAAAAGTTCACAAAGCTAATTATAAAATGTTTGTGTAAACTCTTAATAGTTTGCAAATGCAATTTCTTAGCAGAATAATATTTTCTTATACATAATATACAGTCATTTCATTTTGGTCACTAATGAAAAATTGTTCCATTGGACAGAAACAAATATTTATTGGATACAAATAAGTTTCCTTCTGTATAATCAGGTGTTGCCATGTTTATGCCCAGAGAAGATGTAATCATTTTGTGTTTATCACCTGTTGCTTTTTAATTTCCTCTCTCATTGAGACTCCTCCTGTCTTGCAGACAATATCACTATCTTTGTGTTTATATACAAACTGTACAGGAGCTGTGGTTGCTGGGATGAAATACACTAAAATAATAAAGAGAACAAGTCATGCCTTCCAAAGAGATACTTGGAAATGCTTACTAAGAGGCCTTATCCATTGCCGTGTATACACAATGGAAACCATGAGAAAAATAATTACAAATTTTCTGAAAATTACTTGAATATATTTCAAAGATAAACTAAAATTAACAATGTTTCCATCATTATGTAGCTTATTTTGGATCAGTCTAAAGAAATATATGATAAAAGACTGAATTTTAAATTCAGGATGTTAATCACAAACTTGCCTGTAGCATAAAGCTGTCTGTTACCGGCTATGTGCTCCAGTTTTCTCATTTGCCAGATTTACAAGATACTTTTCATAGAGCACAATGTAATTGAGGTGAGAGTATGTATACTGCAGTTTAAAAATGCAAGACAGTATTCACTATTATGTACCATTAATGCCATATACCTAGTATTAATACAAATAAGATCAGAAACATGATAATTATTTTCAATATCTCCACTGACATTAAAATTATTTTTTCTACAGTGTTTGTTCTTTAGGGATCACACCCAAAGTTCTATAATCTAACTTGCGGTGACCTTGCCTTAAAGCAGTACAGTGAACAGCATGCTAAAGAAGGCATACTCTTGCAGTCAGTTTCACATTGCTGATAGAAATCATACAACTAAGAGCAGCTTGTGGAAAAAAAGAGGTTTTATTTGGCTTACAGGCTCAAGTAGAATGCTCCATGATGGCAGGGAAAACGATGGCATGAGCAGAGGGTGGACATCACCCCATGGCCAACATCAGGTGGACAATAGAAACAAGAGAGTATGCCAAATACTGGCATGGGGAAACTGGCTATAGTACCCATAATCCTGATCCCAACAATGTACCACCTCCAGAAGGCTTTAACTTCCAATTGCCATCAGCTGGGAAGACTAACATTCAGAATATTTAAGCTTATGGGGGACACCTGAAGCAAACCACCACATTCTACCCCTGGCCCCATAAAGTGATAACCATACATGATTAAAAAAAATGCACTGCCTTCATCCAACTTTAAAAATCCCCGTAGTTTTTATCAATTCCAATTATGTTCATATATCCCCAGAATCCAAGGCCTTTTAACTGAGCTGTAATACCACAAAAAAAAAAAATCCTCAAAAACCCCAAAATGGCACATAATAAACATTCTGCAAATAAACAAACTTCAAAAGATGGCATTGGGCATAGGAAAGAAATACTCAAGCAACACACGATTTAAACAGGTTAAACACCAAACACTACAGTCCCAAGTACACTAAATATAGCCAGTGACAAATTTCCAAGTCCAATAATCCTAACCAGCAATAAGTTTCTGGAGTTCCAATTCTGCTCCTTGTCAGAGACCATGATCTGGCTGCCCTGAGGACAAAAGAGAACTAGCAGCCCTCATGCAGCCCCTCCCCTGAGAACAAACAGCTGCCCTGGGAGATGTCACAAGAGAGATTCCAGAAATACCACAAGATGCTCCAGAAGATTACGGCCAGGTGGCCCTACTTCCTCCTTCCTTGTACCTCCTCCCCCTTTTCCCCTTCCTTATTGCCCTACCTGCTGGTTGATTATAAAAGAGCTAAAAAATCCAACATTAAATGAGACCTTGACAAAACCTCCGCTTGGTCTCCTTCTTCTTTCCTGCCCGTTCTTTCAGGTTGCATCCCTCCTCGACCACCCCGCATAACATTGGCCCCGCAGGTCGGGGGGCAGCTCCTCAAGCTAGGCTACTCACAGTCCTGGCCAACAGCTCTCCTTGGCAGCCATATTGTGGTCCTGGCATCTCCACTGAGTCTCCACTGCAACCCATGATTCATCCTCATGACTCCATAGGGTCTCCATGCAGGCATCCAGCAGACCTGCTTCACACTGCCCATGGCCATTTTCCAAACACAAGATAGCATTGCAAACTCAATGATCCTCTCTTTCCTGCATTTTGTATACTCTATAATACCAGATAGGGTGCCAATTTTTTAATCCAGAAGGGGAATAAAGCTGACTTTGAAGAACAAGATACTCCTTGAGCATTTATGTCCCTTCAAAAGATTCTACATTCTTCCTGTTGCCCCAGCTTGCTCAATCTCAATGGTTGTAAACTCTCAAACAATTTTCAGGTAAATATTCAACAGTTTAGGCCCAAAGATTTCTTTTTTTTTTTTTTCTGTGCCATATCCCTGTGCTCACACCACACTATTTGTATGCAAAGCAACTTTGCACAACTTCTAAGGACATGGGCATATCAGTAATCTTCTCACACAAACTGCCATCCCAGTCCAAGAAAAGCTCTTTCTCACCCTCATAAGCCAAACTTCATAGTCCAAAGTTTTTACTGTATTCAAGTGTTTCAACTCTGACCAAAATAGCCCATCAAGCTGTTCTTACAGAACTGCAAGGCATATCTTAGACCAAGGTTTCAACTTCTTCCACTTTCCTCTTAAAAATCAGCTCTAAAAGGCCAAAGCCACACAGTCAGGTGTTTAGCTGCAACCCCACTCTGGGTACCACTTTAATGTTGCAGTCAGGTCTACATTACCAAGAGCAGCTTGTGGGAAAAAGAGGTTTATTTTGGCTTACAGGCTCAAGGAGGAAGCTCCATGGTGACAGGAAAAATGATGGCATGAGCAGAGGATGGACATTACCCCATGGCCAACATCAGGTAGACAGTTGCAACAGGATAGTGTGCCAAACACTGGTATGGGAAAACTGGAAAAAAACAACCATAAGCCTGCCTCCAACAATGCACCACCTCCATAAGTCTTTAATTTCCAATTGCCAGTCAGCTAGGGAGACTAGCATTCAGAATATCTAAGTTTATTAGGGTGGGGCATAGCTGAATCAAACCACCACACTCACTCTAATGGGAAAACCTAGCTGTATACTGTCCTTAAATTCAAATATCTGAACATATTTGGAAGTAGAATACACCCCTCCTCACCAGAAGTTCTCATGTTATCTTTCACTCCTTCCCAGAAGTGCTGGATTTCAAAGGGAGTTGAATTGGCTGGGTTTATTTGGGGATTACAACTATATCTTGGGCTTCCCATTGAAGAGGAGCATGACACAGGGACCAATAACACAACCTCAACATGACTAGGGTAATTTCAGGCAAATGAAGAGACATTATGGGGTATGCCACTTTTCAAAACTTAGTGGATATATCAGTTACTTCTTGAAGGGACAAAACTGCTTGACAAAAATCAGATTGAATAAGGGTTTATTTCAGCTTATAGGTACTGGTTACAGTTCTTCATAGTGGGTCAGGCATAGTGGCAGGAAGTTGAGGCAGCTTGTCACATGCAGTCAACAGTGAGGAAGCAGAGAATACTGAATGCTGCTTCTCAGACAGCTCCCTGCTACTTGTGCATTTTGTGGCCCCTGGTTATAGAATGATGCTACCTCAATTAACTTAATAAAGATAATATATCATAGGCATTTCCAGAGGCTAAACTGATCTAGCCAGTGCCTTACAAATGATTCTAGGTCCTGTCTAGTTTACAATCAACATAAATTACCATCACAGTAGACGCATTCTATTACAGTCAAAAAAAAAAAAAAAAAACTTCACCTGTGGTATTTCTCTTTACGAACTTGTGACGATTTTCAAGAGATTTTTTCTTGATATCTGTTTACTAAAACCTGGATTAGTTTTTCCTTCCCTAGCCCATATCAAAGTTATAGTGTGAGTGTATGTGTGTACCCATGAACATGCATGCAGAGGCAGGTGTTATATCATTCTGCTTTTGTTTTCTTCAGGCAGTCTGTCATTGAACTTGAAATTGCAGTTTTTAGTCAAACTGCCTGACCATCAAGCTCGAGCAATTATCCTGTCTTCACCCTACCTTGGGATAGAATTATAAGAACCTGTCTGACTTTTCATATGTGTGCTAGGGATCAAACACATCCACATACATTTATGGAAAATGCTGCTACCTGCTGAGCTGTCTTCCCATATCTAAAGTTCCAGTTTTCTCATTATTTACCTGTTTTTTCCATTGGCTCATTGAGGAGGCACCTGGAGTCTATTCAGTTCCTAAGTGTTGCTGGACAAAGATCCTCTGCTATCCATCCACTAACTATTGTGCAGAATTAAAAGCTGATATGAATCTGTGGGAAAGAAACACAAGTTATGAAATCCTTGATGTCCATGGCAGTGTGATTTGACTATGCTACCAATCAGGACAAAACCAAACTGTCAAAACAAAGAAAATTGTAATAACAATTACTATTATAGTCTTAGAAAGGAAATCAGACACACAGATCTGATTTTGAGACTCTCCCTAAAGTTATCACTAACTATATCCTTATAAGCAAGAAAGCATTCAAGGTTAGTAATTACATTTTAGTGAGATAAAAATAAAAAGGTAGGGTGTTAAAATATTGTAGCTCTTCATATGTGTGAGTAGATGGATAAACCAGGAACAGCAGTTCCAGCACAAAATCAAAATCAATAAGAAAGATATAATAAATGCATAGTGAGATTTTATATATATATATTTATTTATTTATTTATATATAAATATATATATATATATATATATATTTAGGGATATAGCTCAGTGATAAAGCACTTGTCTACTATGTTTGAGGGTCCAGTACCACAAAAAACAAAACAATATTTATGAGATTGTGTACTATATATACACACAATAAAAGACAACCATAGAACAATATTTGGATATAAATGGGTTTTTGTAATATTTACTTAGAAACTTCAAGACATGTGCTGGTTGTTTGAAAAAAAAAGTGTTTAGTTAACATTCAGGATACCTTTGAAGACAGCTAAGTTATGGATTTTTACCATATACTATCCATTTAGTATAAAATCTTTTAGTCTCTGTGGTGTGCTACACGTAGGAATATGGAGGGACAAAAGGAAAAGAATCATTCTGCAGTCAAAAGGTTTCCTTTTGAAAAACTCCAGCCCTAGGAGCTCCACCCTTTATTCTGTGCATTCAGCCACATCTCAAAATATTTCTACAATCTAGGTAAAACACTTAGAC
Source organism: Jaculus jaculus (assembly GCF_020740685.1). Taxonomy (NCBI): domain Eukaryota; kingdom Metazoa; phylum Chordata; class Mammalia; order Rodentia; family Dipodidae; genus Jaculus; species Jaculus jaculus. The sequence goes on along the minus strand of NC_059110.1, from coordinate 60,941,530 downwards.
TGAAAAAAGCAAACAAATTTAGCCAATCACATAGAAGTCTTTAGTAGTGCAGAAAAACAGCCATATGGGGAAGCAATGGCACTCAGTTTCATTGATTTTATCACTACTGAAGCCTTTATGAAAGATGAATAGAAAATAATGGGTGTCTCTCCAGGAAAGGACAATAATTCTATCTGTGGTCATACATACTCACATGTTTGAGCAATACTTCTACCCATGGTCATGCATGCTAACATCTCTGAGCAGTTTCCACTAAAATTTGTTACAGTGTTTTTTTTCACTTCTAAATATGTACCTTGGTTTAGTTGTTAAACTTTACAGAAATTCAATTTATTGACAGTATTATTTAGAACATATTCCTGGAAAAATTAAGAATCCAGGGTATTTTAATGTAGACAACAATTCTTCTCTCTAATAAATGTGCCCTCAATATATAATCATTTTTATTCTTAGTGCTAATATGTATATTATGTTATATATTAGGATATAGATATGTATAATCTTATATATTCTTAGGCTGAAAAGAAAAATTAAGAATGCTTCAATTTTTTTGCAGGCCTAAAATTTTTATATAGCTAATATTTATTTCAGACATAGAACATATATTCTCCATTTCTATCAGTTTTGATAGATAGGTGAGAAATTCCCTTCCCTTCTGTTTAACATTGAAATCTGTGAGTATGGCAATGCTAATCAGAACATTTCTTAACTTTTAATGTTTTAGTAATTAAAAGATCTATCTACATACATCCTCTTACAATCTGATTGTTATGTCCCACCCAAAGTTCATGTAATTAAATCTAAGCCTGAAAGTTCTGTTATTAGTAAGTGTGGTTTGGGGGTGATTACCAGGTCTTGAGGGTAAATAAAATTATAAACAGGATTAGTAATTTTATAAAAGAGGCTAGATTATAGGTTCCCTGCTCTCTTACTAGTGAGGATACATAAAAGCACCATCTATAAAGAACATACTATTTTTAGTCACTGGATATCTTAAGACTTGTTAAAACATTTTCCTGTATGTAGAATTATTAGCAATAAGTTTGAATTGTGTTTCATACTTTACTATATTTCATTTTAATTGCCCAGTATATACTAATTGATTGTAGCAACTAGCGGTGGTTTGAATTAGGTATCGCTTACAAACTCATGTGTTTTGAATGCTTGGTTTCCATCTGGTGGCAATTTGGGAATTGGAGCCTTGCTGGAGGAGATATGTTATGGGTGGTGTTATGGGTATTATAGACAGATTCCCTTTGCTAGAGTTCAGCTCACTCTCCTCCTGCTGTTTTTCATCTACTGTGGAAGAGGTGATGTCAAGCTTCTACATACGCCATGCTATGCCATCATAGAGCTTCCCCTCTGAGGTGGTTTGATTCAGATGTTCTGAATGCTAGGTTCCCACCTGATGGAGATTTGGGGATTAATGCCTCCTGGAGGGCGTGTATTGTGGCAGATGCCTATGGGTATTATAGCCAGTTACCCCATGCCAGTGTTTGGCACACTCCCCTGTTGCTATTGTCCATCTGGTGTTGGCCAGTAGGTGATGTCCACCTTCTGCTTATGCCATCATTTTCCCCTGACATTGTGAAGCTTCCCCTTGAGCCTGTAAGCCAAACTAAACCTCTTTTTTTCTCACAAGCTGCTCTTGGTTGGGTGATTTCTGCCAGCAATGTGAACCTGACTGCAACAGTAAAGTGGTACTGAGGAGTGGGGTTGCTGCTAGACACCTGACTGTGTGGCTTTGGCCTTTTGGAGCTGATGTTCAAGAGGAATGTGAGAGTATTTGAAACCTTGGACCAAAAGATGCTTTGCAGTGCTGTAAGTACAGCTTTATGGACTATTCTGGTTATAGTTGAAAGACCTGAAGGCAAGAAGAACTATGGACTATGAGGTTTGGCTTATGAGGATGAGAAAGAGCTTTGCCTGGACAGGGCTAGCAGTTTGTGTGGGAATCTTGCTGTTACACCTGTGTCCTGAGAAGTTGTGCAGGGTTGCTTTGTGTAGAAGTGAACTGGTGTGAGCAGAGGGATGTGGCACAGAAAAAATAAATTCTTTGAGTGAACTGCTGCCCATTCTTCTGCAATTAGGAGATTACAAACTTTGATATTGTGCCAGCTGACCTGCACGTGGGGCAACAGGAAGAATGTAGACTCTTTTGAAGGGGCCTGAGTGTTTAAGGAGTGTCCTGTTCTTCAGAGTATGCATCATTCACCCCTGGATTAACAAATTGGCATCCTGGTTAGTATTGTGGAGTATAAGAAATGCAGGAAAGAGAGGGTCATTGAGTTTGCAACACAGTTTTGTGTTTTGGAAATGGCCATGGCCATTTTGAAGCAGGTTTCCTGAATGCCTGCATAGAGAGCCAATGGAGCCATGAGGAAGAACTATGGATTGCAGTGGAGAGGCCAAGACCATGATATGGCTGCTAAGGAAAGCTGCTGGCCCATGATGACGTTTTCCAACACTGTGAGTAGCCTATCTGGAGGGGCAGAATTGGAATGCCAAAGACTTGTTGCAGGTTAGAAATGTGGGACTTGGAGATTTGTCACTGGCTAGAGTTGTTAAAGCTACAGAGTTTGATGTTTTCTCTGGTTGTTTTAAATCTTGTATTGGCTGAATGTTTCTTTGCTATGCCCAGTGTCATCTTTTGTAGTGTGAATGTTTATTCTGTGCCATTATGGGATTTTTTGAGGTCATTTTTTTGTGTTATGACTCAGTTGAAAGATCTTGTACTATGGGGATGTATGAATATCACTGGAATTGATAAAAACTGTGGGGACATTTAAAGTTGGATGAATGTATTGAATTTTACATCATGTATGGTTATCAATTTATGGGGGCTAGGGGTGGAATGTGGTGGTTTGATTCCCGTGTCCCCCATAAACTTATGTGTTCTGAATGCTAAATTCCCAGCTGACAGAGATTTGGGAATTAATGCCTCTTGGAGGCAGTGTGTTGTTGGGGGCAGGCTTATGAATATTACAGCCAATTTCCCCATGCCAGTGTTTGACACACTTCCCTGGTACTATTGTCCACTTTATGTTGGTCAAGGGGTGATGTCCACCCTCTGTTTATGCCATAATTTCCCCTGCCATTGTGGAGCTTCCCCTCAAGCCTGTAAGCCAAAATCAACCTCTTTTTCCCCACAAGCCGGTGTTAGTTAGGTGATTTCTGCCAGCAATGTGAACCTGACTGAAATGCCCTCCAAACTGAAAGCGAAAGTAAATGTTTTGCTATCATCGGCTGTTTGTGATTGGGTGCTTTTCCTCAGAAACACAAAGGTAACTAAAACAAAAAATTGGTACCAATAGAGTGGGGTCATTTCAGGAAATTTGATTGTGTGGCTCTTGTAACAATTTGAAACCTTGGCCTAATAGACACCTTGTAGTATCCCAAATAGAGCTTTATAGATTATTATGGTCAGAGAGTTGAGAGAGCTGAATGCAGTAAGAACTGTGGACTCTGAAATTTGGCTTATGGGAGGAAGAGCAAGGTTTGTCTGAGTTGAACTAGAAGCAGTTTAGGTGGGAGGATTCCTATATTTTGCCTGTGCCATGAGAACTTGAGTAGAATTGCATGCATAGAAATAGACTGGTTTGAACAGAAGGGTGTGGCAAAGAAAGAAATAAAAGTTTCAGGCTGGATACATTGCTCTTTCAGTTGAAATTATTGGAAAGATTACAACCATTGTGATTGGGCCCACTGTTCTGCTTTGAGACAGCATGAAGAATGACAATTCTTTTTAAAGTAGGGGGGTTCATTTACCCTCTCCTGTATCAGCAAATTTGGTAGCACACCTACTACTATGGGAGAATTACAAATGGAAGAAAGGGTCGTGTGTGTGTGTGTGTGTGTGTGTGTGTGTGTGTGTGTGTGTGTGTTAATTTTTTTAGTTTTGGAAATAAACACTGGGTGATGTGAGACAGGATTCCCTACATGGAGGGCTGTTGGAGTTATGAGGATGAACTGTGGGTTGCAGTAAAGACCTAAGAAGATGCTAGAACTATGGGATAGTTGCCAAGGAGAGCTATTACCTTAGGATGGATTATTCTCTGGGTTGTGAACAGCCCAGCTGGAGGAGCAGAATTGATATTCTGGAGACTTTGTCAACAGTTAGATATTGGATTTGGAGCTACAGGATTTGCTGTTTGCTCTAAATGTTTTAGATCCCACATTAGTTTAATCTTTTCTTGCAAAACAATCATTTGAATTGTGAATGTAACTCTGTACCGTTATGTATATTTTGGTTTTAGAGCTCACAGTGAAGACACATTGGACTATGGAGATATATAATCTGTGTTGGAAATATGTTGATAATGACTTTGGCTACTTTTGAAGTTGGACTGAATGCATTCCATTTTACGTCATGGATAGTCATCGTGGATGGGGGCCAAGGGCTGAATTTGTTGATCTAAATTAGGTGTGACCCATAAACTCATGTAATTTGAATGATTGGTTCCCACCTGATGGCAATTGGAGCCTTGCTAAACAAGATGTGTTGTTGGGAGTAGGATTAAGGATGTGATAGCCAGCTCCCTTTTGCCAGAGTTTGGCTCACTCTTCTGCTGCTGTTTCCATTTGATATGGCAAAGGTCATGTCCTGCCATTGATCATGTTTTTTTCTCCTTCCATCATGACGCTTCTCCTCAAAACTGTAAGCTAAATAAACAGGTTTCTTTGTATCAGCTAATTTTGGTCAGGTGCTTTGTCCTAGCAGCATGAAGGTAATTACTACACAGCATAAATGGATTAGTGAATAGCCTTAGTATTCTCAAAAAAGTTGTGTGTGTATATATGTGTGTATTGCCCAGGATAAAATAAGAAGATCAAAAATGAAAATAGGAGATGGAAATGAGATATTGGAATGAAGTGAAGAAAGGCTTGGGTGCAAGGTGTCGTGAAATAGTCTTTCTAGGGCATGCTGTTACTCCATTGGAACTGATTTTACATTTAACAAAAGAGTTTAAATAGTTTTTATTCGGTTTTCAGGTGTGCATGCATGGGCACAGGTGTGCAATTGTGTATGTGTGTGTATACTAATGGGTTGGTCATTATCTTCCATCTTGTTTTGAGACAGGGTCTTTCACTATCACAACATTTAATTTGTGACTTTCCAGGCCTGTTTTCACCTCTCATCTCACCATAAGCACATTGGAATTGTGGAAGTCAGCCACCTACAGTTGTGTTTTTGTTTTTTTGTGTTTTTTTCTGTAGGTCTGGGGATACACACTAAGATACTCAGAAATGCACAGCAAGCACTTCATCCACTGTTCCATCTACTTACCCCCTAATTTTAGATTTATAACCCCCAAAACATTAAAATAATTAATTAAGGAAAGTTGAAAATGCATGGGATTTTCCATATATTTCCTATAGAAGGTACAAAAAAATCATAAAGAATTAAAAAGACTTACAAGATTACATCAAGTTTACCTAGGTGTTCTGCAACAATGTCACCATCTCAAAATCCTTAAATTAATCACATTTTCAAGACCCTTCTGTCATTCACAGCTTCTGGGAAATTAATGGCATGTGGACTCCCTTGGTGGGTAGTTTCTGAGTCCACCAAGCTAGACACATATGGCATAATTCTACAACTTCAATGAGCTGTTGCCTTCAATATTTTTTTCTCAAAAATCACATTAAAATTTATTTTTTTTGCCAAAAAGAGGGCTAAAAATTCATTTTTCTTTTCCTTTACTGACTTAAAGGACCCAGATTAGACTACCTAGGACTCATGTAAGCCAGATGCCTACATGGTGGCACATGTGTCTTGAGTTCATTTGCAGTGGCTGAATACCCTGGTGTGCCCATTTTGTCTCTCTCTCTCTCAATCAAATAAAATAAAATATAAATGGTTAGTAAATATGATTCCATATATAAAGCAACCTTCCACTGATTTATGTTAATTTTTATCGTTACAACTTTCATAGCATATTTCCCTTCATCTTTATTTACAAAATTTGGTTATATCATTTTCAGTGTGTTCTCTTAAATTGCTCTCTTGTGTTTCTTAGAACTTAGTGAAAGTAATAAGGTATCATTTCACATTTGCTGTAACCTACTCTATCGTTAATTCTTGTGTGACAGGAGAGGAAAAGAGTGATAGCTATATGGGTATTTATTAATACTTAGAAAGGAACCTAATTTTGGTTGGAGTGGGATCAGGACATGAGAATGCTGGATCTTGATTCATTAGTCAACTTAGTAATATGCTTTGTTAGAATAGTCTCTTCTCCTATCCTTAAGCTCTTTATTACTTCCCTCCTAATTTTCATTCCAAGCAGAGGGTGAGGCTGCTTTCTAAAGCTTTATGGTCGATACATTTACCAAATGTGATAGCTTTTTAATTTTATAATTATAAATAAGGTGCTTAAGTAATGAGACTATATATTTCATTATCATTCAGAAAATATTACTTCCACCTACCTCATGATATTAGTCAACAGATTAAAAATTCCATTATCAATACACATTTTATGACTTATGAGGCACAAGATGTGGAGCCAATAATTTCAGTAGCCCTTTATACATAGTTCATTTGATAAATATGAAATTATGTTAGGTCATTTTACAGAAAAGTTAATTCCATATTTCTAAACATATATAAAATCTAGATAATATTAATAATTTGGAATCTTATACTTTTTTTATCTAACATACACCTCAGCAGAAATGCTTAGTAAGCAAGTACCTCTCCCATCTGATTAAATATGATGATCAATCACAATTGTTTGCTTTTTGTTCCCCTCAAATAATAATTTTTCTTTCAAATGAGAATCCATTAATCCATCATTTCTCTCATAAAGAAAATGAACATTTATTACTTAGAATCTCTGTTATTCAAGTCCATGATACACAAATCTTTCCTAAAGTGTATTAGCTAGTTTTTCATCATTTATAACAACACCCCATGGGGAAAACAGAAAAAAACATTAATATTAATTATATTATATTAATATTATTAGAGGCAGATCATTGCACTTTCTCCTTTCCTTCCATTCTTTTCTTATTTTCTTGCTAATATTTGCAAATATAAAGCCTTCTAGTTTGAGTAAGTGTTGATATATCAGCATCAACACAGTGCTTAAGACAGCAGTTTAAAAAACATGGAGAATATAGACCTCCCAAATATTTGTTATGTTATCTCTTAAGGTAAATTTGGCAAAATTATATACCCTAAAGAATCAGTCATCTTGCCAGAGATATCTTTGGATGCTGTATTTATCATGGTTCTTCCCACAATATCCAAATAATGCAACCAGCTCAGATGCCCACCAGTACATAAGTATCCAAATAAAGCGTGACATATATACAAAATGGAATTTAATTAAGTCATAGTGGAGATCTAAATTATGGTGGATGCAGGAAAATGGACCATCATGTAAAATGAAGTAGGCTGTACTCCAAAAGTATATCATTGTTCTCTTATATGTATAATTTGGAAGAAGAAGAAAGGACATGAGAGTCAAAGAAGGATCCAGGGTGAGGTAGAATAAGGAGGATACATGGGTAGATTTAGTCAAAGTATGGTATATGAAGGTAGGAAAATATAACAGTGAAACCCATTACTTTATACAATTAATATATCCTAATAAAAAGTACACAGTCAGCAACATGAATTTTCCTATCTCCTTTGTAGAGGCTTCATTTCTGCCATTTGGCACATTACCAGTGGTAAGATTCTTTTGTGAGAGTGACAAGCTTCGAAGTCAAGAATTTAGGACTTGAAACCTGCCACCATAAGACATAAGATGGATATGGATTCTGCGCCCATTACACACAGAATGGAAGAGATTTTAGCCAATCTGACATACAGGATGTAGTTGTATCCTGTTCCACAATACATATGATGTACATGCACCATGATTATTTGATTCCTTAGGCCTTAGATTTTTTTTAATATAGAAATGATAAATTATTAAATATTTTATTTATTTGAAGGAGAGAGAGAGATTGAGAAAGACAATGGGTGTATTAGGGCCTCTAGCCACTGCAAACAAACTCTGGACACATACTGCCTTGTGCATCTAGCTTTATGTGGGTACTGGCAAATCAAACGTTGGTCCTTTGGCTTTGCAGGCAAGTACCTTTACTAATAAGCCATCTTTCCAGCTATAAATATTAATTTTTTAATGAAAATTATGCCTTTCACACAAACATATGAAGTGAAACAATAGCTTACTTAACTCATTAATGAGAAAAACAGCAGAATGGTCATGCTGGTTCAAATGAAAGTAAGATAAACAGTAAATAGGAAAGCTGAAAGAAAAGTTGCTGAAGTCGGGTTACTGAATAGACTTCATAGTTATATTTTCCACTAAAAAGAAGTAATTTTCATGTCTGTTGGAAAAATGTCTCAAAACAATTTTATAGTCATTATTCTAATAAATAATAATATGCCAATCAAAAGTACATTTACATGGGAAACTCCTTCCTCCTTTGGCACACTTGTTAGACAATGCTTCAATATAATTTAGAAAATGCATGAAGTTATTTTCTTGTATATCTTCTCCATAGTTTGGGTAAGGTTAATTAGTTATGCAAACATACATCAAAATTTAACAATATTATACTTTCATGATATTTATTATAATTTCTTGTATTATTTTATCACAAATATCACATTTTAAAAAAATGTATTACAACTTCCATGATTTTAAAAAATATCCCATGGTAATACATTCCCTATCTCCACTTTCCCCTTTGAAAGTTTTGAAGGATTTTATATTATCAGAATTTTTGTATATGTGTTATTATTTTTCCATTCTTGTTTCTAAGTGCTTCAAATAGAAAAGAGAGAATTTAAAGTTGTTAATAATGTCTAAATTTTAAATTGAAGTATACCTGTAAATAAATAAATACATCCTGTGGGAGTTTTGACGAGCAAGAGGACACACACCCACACACAAAAAAAGCTAACATCTTTGCCTAATTTTTCTCAAGACAATGACAATCATTCTACATAATTAACACCCTACATAAGATATGTAGGCAGGCAGTAAATGGTTAAAAATGTGGGATTTAGAACTGATGAATTATACATAGACAATTAAGGCACATCAACCACACTTGAGTAACTTTAAATAGTTTATTGTGACTAAAATACAGAGTACGAGCTTGCAAATGATGAGAGACCCCAGTGATAGAGTGAAAAGTGATAATTATACTTCATAAAACTACATAGGGCCAGGTTTCAATTATAGGGGAAGGTGATTGGATTTAGAACTTATGCAAACAACAACTAATTGGGATTGTTTGACATATCATTTTCCTTCTTAGCTATAACTATGTATCTATAAAATGAGCGATGCCAGGGTACATAAGCTAAATCCCATAGACTGGACAATCTTATACAGTATATTGAAATTATAGGAGATATTGAAAGGGTGTTTTTAAGACCTGTCTTCTGAAACACTAAGATCTGTTTACTTTGAAAGTACAATAGTTGAGCTTTTTTTTTCCTGTTCTTTTTTATTTATTATTTCATTTATTTTTTTTCATTGACATTTTCCATAGTTGTAGACAATAATCCGTGGTAATCCCTTCTCTCCCCCTGGAGGGTCTGTGTTTTTTTAACAATCCCTCTGGCCAGAGTGTGGAGGATGAGTGCTTGAAGGGCTATGTGTGAAAAGGCTGGAGCTATGCCCAGACTAGACTTTGATGGCCTTGCCAGCATAGCAGTCCTGGACATGAAGGGGAGGAAACCTGTTCTAGAGCTGCTTGGGAGACAAAGAAAGGGAGGTGAGGGTGGGCCGTGACAGGCAGAGTGGTACCCAGGTCGTCAAGTTTCTCTCTTAATCACATCAATAGTCTCCAAGGAGAGCAGGGACTCTTTACCCAGGCCGACTGAAGGGGCCTAGGACAGGATACAAGAGGGAGGGATGGTCCTAGAGAGGCCTACCTGCCTCCCAATCCTGGACCCCACGACCAATGGAAGCCTGGTGGGGGGTGGGGGTGGATACAAGTGCATGCATGTGCACACACACACACACACACACACACACACACACACAGACACACACAGAGCCAGATTTTTTTATTTTATTTTAATTTTTTTGGTATTTCAAGGTAGGGTCTCACTGTAGCCCAGGCTGATCTGGAATTCACTCTGTACTCTCAGGGTGGCCTCGAACTCACGGTGATCCTCCTACCTCTGCCTCCCGAGTGGTAGGCTCAGAGCCAGAATTTGGCCTTGGGTTCCTATCACCTCCCTGCAGACCTTGAGTTGAAATGATTTGCCCCACTGCCCATTTAAATCCCCCTCGTTCCCACAGGTGTCTTCAGGAGTCCTGGGGGCAGGTAGCCTCCATGTACCTAAACATGCGGAAACAGTACCAGTGGCTGAGCTTCAGCGAGGACTGCCTCTACCTGAACGTGTATGCGCCTGTGCACGTGCGTGGGGACCCACTGCTGCCGGTGAGCGCTTTGCTTTCCACGCTCCAGCCTCCCACTCTGCGCCCCCACCGCCCCACAGGCGTTGCAGCGCCCTTTCTTCCCCAGGTGATGGTCTGGTTCCCGGGAAGCGCCTTCCTGGTGGGCTCCGCTTCCACCTATGAGGGCTCAGAGTTGGCAGCGCGGGAGAACGTGGTGCTGGTGTTTCTTCAGTACAGTCTGGGCATCCTGGGCTTCTTCAGGTGGGCAGGGCCTGGCAGCAAGGGCAGGACCTTCATCTCACATTAGGAGGCGGGAATGGGTGAGAGAGGACTCATGGCCTCTAACGGGGCAGGGCGGGGGGGCAGGGGGCGGTGGGGGGGAGGGTTGACTGTGAAAAGTGGGTGGCACCCACTAGGGCTTGACACCCAGTGGAAAGCCCAGGGCTGAGCCTAAGTCTAATGAAGTGGGAAGGGTCGCAGGCCTGGTTCTTGAGAGACAGCCTAAGTTGTAGCTCTCCCAATCCTGGTCATCGACATTTGGAACCCTGACTATGTGTCCTGTGTGCCTAGCACTGGTGACAATCAAGCCCAAGGGAACTGGGGGATGCTGGACCAGATAGCGGCTCTGTACTGGGAGCAGGAGAACATTGAGGCCTTTGGTGGAGACTCCGACAGAGTGACATTATTTGGCCAGTCTTCTGGATCCATGTGCATCTCAGGACTGGTGAGTGCCAGGTCAGCAGGCTCTCAGAGGCACGTGTGCGGATCTATAGACCTGTGCTCAACCTTGCCAAGGGCACCTCTTCTGCATTTCTGCTAAGGGTACAAACCCCTCAAAGCCAAGAACAGCAATGATGAAAGAGCCAAGCCCTGGGGAGGACAGGGAAGAAATGGGATACTCAGTGAACTCCTGGTGCGTGCCTGCCATCTCGTCCTACCCCACTTTTCTTTGGAGCCCTATCTCCATGAAAAAACCCCACCAACTGTCCTTAGGGCAGGGCATATGATTTAATTTTGGAAGGCAGGGGTTTGGGTTGGAGACTTCCTTTTGATCCTGACTCTTGGAGGAGTTGAGCTTTTTTATTAACAATTTCCATGATTATAAAAAAGATCTCATGGTAATACCCTTCTTCCCCCCACTTTCCTGTTTGAAACTCCATTTTAGATCATATACCCTCATCTCAATAAGTCTCTCTTTTATTTTGATGTCATGATCTTTTCCTCCTATTATGATGGTCTTGTGTAGGTAGCATTGGGCACTGTGAGTTCATGGTTATCCAGGCCATTTTGTATCTGGGGGAGCATGGTGCAAGGAGTCCTACCCTTCCCTTGGCTCTTACATTCTTTCTGCCACATCTTCTGCATGAGTCCCTGAGCCTTGGAAGGTGTTATAGATATATTACAGTACTGAGCACTCCTGTCACTTCTTTCCAGCACCATGATGCCTTTTGAGTCATCCCAAGATCACTGCCATCTGAAAAGAGAAAATTCTCTACCAAAAGTGATAGTAGCATTATTATAAGGGTATGAACATTAAGAGAAGTGCTTACTAGGCAGTATGGTGAGCATAGTATATACATTTAGCCAGAGAGCTGCACACGTTACACCCCTAGCACTCATGACTATCCCTGTTTTAAGTTTTCACTATCAGGGATGTATTCCCTCCCATGGAGTGGGCCTTCAGTCCAATTAGAGGGCAGTTGGTTTCCACCATGACAGATGTGCCACTATTGCACCTGTTGGCTCTTTGGCCTGGCTGGCCAAATATAAGGCTTGCAGTGTCCACTGTTGAGTGTCTTCATTGGTGATTTCTCTTTCTCCCATTGAACTGCATGCAGAATAGCTTCTTCCAGCTTTCTGTCAGCTGGTCTACATGGAGGAGATTACATCTCAGTTCCAGCAGTATTTCTCAGTGGCCTTGCAGCCCAAGTATGTGGGGTCTTCAGCAATAGGGTCTTACCATCTATACCTGGTGGGAAACCAAGGGCCTCAGCAGTGGCCTGCTTTGGGGGCATCAGAGACCTCCCTGTCCAACAACTCACTGGAAGGTATCCCATCCCTGGTAATGAAAATTTTCTAGCAACAATCTATGGCTCCTGAGTGTTCCATTGTCCAAAAAAGTAGGATTCCATGAGATATATTTATATCCTCTTAGATTTTAAATATCCCTCACTCCACCTTTCCTTTACTCAATCTCTTCCCCTGACTTCATTTTGGGCCTATGCACCAACATTAATCTATTTTTCTACTTACCTATATATAACACCATTCTATTAAGTACCCCACTCCCTTCCTTTCTCTTTGCTTTATATCTCATTTCTAGTTTACTGATTGTGGTGGTTTGAATAGAATAGACGGCTCCCAATATATTCAGTTGTTTGTAGTTTGCATCTGCTGGGTACCTGGCTGGTGGCAATGTCACTGGGTGGATCTTAAATTGTGGTGGTGGGTTTCTGATTTCAATCTAATGATATGCAAACTGTGCCTAGCTGGAGGTCCTGAAGTGTGCTGTGGCTTTTGACCTTTAGGCTTGTACTTCTCTCTCTGTCGGCTTGGTCCTGTGAAGGCAGGCCAGCTTCTTATGCCATTATGGAACTTCCCCTGGATCTGTAAGCTTCAATAAATTCTTTCCTCCATAACTGTGCCTGGTCTGAAATTTCATCTCAGTGAACCTTAATCTGTCTGCTACACTGACCTTTGCTACTGAGTATTCTTCCTACTCACACAGAAGCCCAATCATCTGTAGCTAGGATCCACATATGAGAGAGAACATGTGACACTTGGCTTTCTGGGCCTGGGTTACCTCACTTAGTATAATCCTTTTCAGATTCATCCATTTTCCTGCAAATTTCATAACTTCATTTTTCTTTACTACTGAGTAGAACTCCACTGTACAAATGTGCCATGTCTTCATTATTCACTTATCAGTTGAGGGACATCTAGGCAGGTTTCATTTCCCAGCTATTGTGAATTGAGCAGCAATAGCATGTTTGAGTAAGTATTTCTAAGGTAATGATATGAGTCCCTAAGTGTACATGCCTAGGAGTGTTATAGCTGGGTCATATGGTATATCTATTTTTAACTGTCTTAGGAACCTCCACACTGATTTCCACAATGACTGGAACAGAGTGAATTCCCACAAACAGTGTAGAAGGGTTCCTCTTTTTCCACTTCCTTGCCAGCACTTATGGTCATTTTTTTTCACGATGGTAGCCAATCTGACAGGAGTGAGATGAAATTTCAATGTAGTTTTAATCTGCATTTCCCTGATGACTAGAGATGTGGAACAACTTTTTAGATGCTTATATGCCATCCATATTTCTTCTATGGAGAACTCTCTATTTAGTTCCATAGCTTATTTTTAATTGGCTTGTTTGATTTCTTATTATTTAATTTTTTTGAGTTCTATGTATATCCTAGATATTAATCCTCTATAAGATGTATACCTGGCAAAGGAATTTTTTCCATTCTATAGGATGCCTCTTTGCTTTATTCACAGTGTCCTTCACCATACAAAATCTTTATAATTTCACGAGCTCCCAGTGACTAATCTGTGTTTTTATTGGCTGAGCATTCGGGGTTATATTCAGAAAGTCTTTGCCAAGAACAATATGTTGAAGGGTTTCCCCTACTTTTTCCTCTAGTAGTTTCAAATTTTCAAGTTTGATGTTAAGGTCTTCAATCCATTTGGACTTAATTCTTGTGTGTGGAGAGAGAGAAGAATCTATTTTCAACCTTCTACAGATATTTATCCAGTTTTCCCAACACTATTTGCTGAAGAGGCTGTCTTTTCTCCAATGAGTATTTTTGGCATTTTTATTAAATATCAGGTGGCTATAGCTACCTGGACTCACATCTGGGTCCTCTATTCTGTTCCATTGCTCTACATGTCTGCTTTTGTGCCAGTGCCATGCTGTTTTTGTTATGATGGCTCTGTAGTATAGGTTAAAATCAGGTATGGTGATACCACCAGCCTTATTTTTGTTGCTTAGTATTGTTTTATATATTCAAGTTTTTTTGTGATTCCAAATGAATTGTCGGGTTGTTTTTTCTATTTCCATGAAGAATGCAATTAGAATTTTGATGAGAATTGCATTAAATGTGTAGACTGCTTTTGGTAAGATTGTCATTTTCATAATAGTGATTCTTCCAATCTGGGAACAAGGTATGATTTTCCATTTCCTAGTGTCTTAGGGTGAAAAGTTGGGAAATGGTGTTTTAAGCAAATGGACCTAGAAAACAAGCAAGGGTTGCTATTGTAATATCAGACAAGGTAGACTTCAGTCCTACATTAGTGAAGAAAGATAAGAAAGGTCACTTTGTATTTATTAAAGGCACACTCCAACAGGAAGGCCTTACAATCCTAAACATATATGCACCAAACATGGGGGCTCCCAAATTCATCAAACAAATGCTATTAGAAATAAGGTCACAGATAACATCAAAAACAGTGGTAGTGGGTGACTTCAACACCTCACTTTCACCAATTGGCGGGTCATCCTGGGGAAAAAATAAACATAGAAGCATCTGGACTAAATGAGGTCATAGAAGAAATGGACCTAACAGATAGATACAATACATTTCATTCAAATGCTGCATAATATACATTCTTTTGACCAGCACATGGGACATTCTCCAAAATAGACCATATATTAGGACACAAAGCAAATCTTAACAAATACAGAAAAATTGAAATAATTCCTTGCATTCTTTCTGACCACAATGGAATCAAACTACAAATAAATAGTAAGAAAAGCTATAGAGCATAAAAAAATTATGGAAACTAAACAATACACTACTAAATGATGAGCGGGTCAGTGAAGAAATCAAAAAATTCATAGAGTCAAAGGATAATAAGAACACAACATACCAAAACCTTTGGGACACAATAAAGGCAGTCCTATGAGGTAAATTTATAGCTTTAATTGCCCATCTTGAGAAATTATAAACTTCCGGTTAAGATGGCAGCGTAGGTACCATGCCAAACAAAGCATCGTAGGGGGGAATAGCAAAAAAAAAAAAAAAAAAAAAAAAAAAAAACAGCAAAATACACACTTCTATTAAAAAGTGAGGTGTATAGGAAATTGAAACAGCAGTGGAGAAGTAGGAGAGATCCAGAGTATCCAGAGCCTGCACTGGTGGCAGAAGCTGCTCCAGTGGGGTGGGTCCATGCGCCAGACTGGGGCGGTGGTGCTCGGCTTGAGCAGCAGGAAAAGCCAGGGTAGGAAATTTTCCACTCACACCAGGAGCTCTCTGCAAACCTAAGAAATGTGAAGGGAGAACAGCAGTGAACAATGGAGGAGCAGACCACAAGGTAGAAGAACACGTGGAACAGTAGGCAAACTGAGCAGCATCGGCTCCCTTCCCTTCCCCACTGCCAGTGCCCAGCTCTCAGGAAGAGAGCAGTGGTCCAGGGATGCAGACCCGCCTACTTGAACTGACAGAGCACCAAAGAGGTACCCAATGAAGAGAGCAGCTGAGACCAAAATCATCCCAAAAGGTAACTGGGATTACACCAGGTCAGTACCCACCTAATAAACCTGGTATATATGCCTGAACCAGAAGTGCTAATTGCACCTTCCATTTCAGGATAAATTATGTGTTAAATCAGATGCAAGGTCAAATTTGCCATTCTTTTTTTTTTTTTCTTTTTTTTTTTTTTAGCACTTATGAACTTTGGGATTTATTTAAACAGCAAAGCTATCAATCTGAACAGGAGTGGAAAAGGAAAAAAAAATTAAATCCACAGGAAGATGCCCCCTAGCACCCCAAATCAGCACAAAGTGCTGGTTGTATCTTCTCATAGCAAAGTGGTTTGACATCCCAGAGACATGGCTTCAGTCCCATGTGGGTGTATCCTTTAAATTCCTGCAGTGTGAACAAAATATCCCTTGACACATTCATCAAAATCCCCTCCCCAGTTGGCTTTCCAAAGAAGAAAGCTCACAATGGTGAGTTTCAACAGTGCTGTGAGCCGGAATGTCTATGTAGGTCCCCGTGGTCCTGGAGAGAGGACAGCAGCATCCACCAAGCAGAGCCTCCACACTGGGGCTGCTGTCTGCAGCAGCCACCCTGTGAACACTGTAGTGGGAGCTGTCAGCTAGCCGGGCACCAACTGACAGCACAAAGGCACAAGTGAGTTCCTGTCCAGACCGTTCACTTCTGTGCCAACTTGCTTAGTGTTCTAGGACATTGATTGTGAGCCATGAACTTATTCTCCAGTGAACATCTTAGAGAAGTATGGAAAATGCACATTATAAAGTGTTTCCAGGTTTGGTAACTGTTAAAAATTTCTGGCTTTTATAAAAATGTCTTTCAGTAGATCAGTGAATCTATAAATGGTGGGATTTCACCACAGACTGCACCAACAGAGGTGCGGCTCATGAAAAGGAGCCATTGACATTGCTACAGGTCATGATTTCAGGGTCTCATGATAAATGCTTTGGCTAAGGCTGCATACTTATGGGTGCCCACCCAGATGTGGTGCAAGGGTAGGAGCTGGTAGCAACAAGCGGTTTTCAAGAGTTCTCATCCTTGTTAACTTTGAAAATTCTTTCCATAGATTTCAGGATTTTAGCAACAAGATTCAGTGTTTCTGCTCCAGACACCAGCTGCTTTACGGATGAGTGTGCATTGTTCATGACAATGCGGAGGTTCTGCAAGGCCACTTCCATGTTCTGTTTTACCATGGTAAGGCTGGTGCCCTGGCCCGCATGCAAGGCTTCATTTTCCCTCTTGAAGCTGGAGACCTGTGCCTGGAGTAAGCTTGCTTCCTGTTTCAGATTTACCACATAATTTTCTGCCTTTGTAGCTTGTTTAGTCATTAGTTTGGGGTTCTGCTCTATTTGATGGACCATCAACTCCAGGTCATGAAAGTCACTCTCCTCCTTGATCATCTTTGCCTCCAACTTCTGCTCCAGCATCCTCATCATTTCTGTTTGAGTTTCAGAGAAGCTCTGAACCTCATTCAGCTTTCTTCTTAGTTTAGAATTTTCATCTTTTAGAACTTTGTAACTTATCTGCAGAGACTGCAGGTGTCAGTTTCCCAAGGACTCTCCATGTGCTGCAAAGTCTGGACCTGGACTCCATGCTGGAGATGCCAGGGAAACATGCAAGTCAGTGTCACTTATGGTCCATAGGGGCAAAGACTCAAAGGTATGTGCCACAGGGTGACGTGCTGCCTGTGACCCTGAAGGAGTGAGTCTGTGGCAGGCTCCATCCCACCAACCCTGAAATTTGCCATTCTTAAATAAGCTGTATTTTGGGCTTGTTATTTGTTGCTCCATGAATTATAATGGCTTTGTTTACTCTTCTGTTATACATTAGGGAAGTTACTCACCTGGTCACAGCTGACTTGGAGCCCTCTAATATCAGAAATCTTAAGTGCCTTGTTGTAAGGATTAAGGGAGTGGGTGAGGCACCACACAGCCTAAGGGACAGACAGAGGATCTAGTTGTCATAATACCTACTCTTGGATAAATACTCTGAGCTGTCTTTCCTTGACAGTATACATTGTTTAGTTAAATTTTAGAATCTGCCTGTATTTCATTCCTCTTAGCCTACTTGAAAACTCTCATAGCAGGCATACCCAACAACTAGAGTCACTTTTGTACATACTCTGAGAGTCTTCAGAGCCAAACCTAGCACCTTAAGCTCCTACCCTGAAGATATATAACAACAGATTAATTAATACATCTGATAATACCTAGCTAACTGGAATATCCAATCATTAAATAATTCAAGATGCAAAAATATATACATTATAACACAAGAAACACCAAAAATCAAGGCAATATAAATCCACCAAAAATTATTAATGCATCAAAAATGACCTCTAGTGGGAATGAGTTACAGGAAATGCCTGGGAAAGATTTCAAAAGAATGATTATAAGTATGCTCAAAGAACTCAAAGAAGAATTCAAAGGAAGCAAAGAAGACACAGGATGCCAATTTAATGAAATAAAGAGGTCAATACTAGACATAAATAAGGAAATAGAAATAATAAAGAAAAACCAGTTAGAATTACTAGCAATAAAGAACACAGTTAATGAAATAAAAAACTCTCCTCACCATATTATAAGCAAACTACCAAACATAGAAACCAAAGAAAATATATTGAAAGCAGCTAGGGAGAAAAATCAAGTTACCTACAAAGGCAAGCCTATCAGGATTACAGCAGATTACTCAATGCAGACTTTAAAAGCCAGAAGGGCGTGGAGTGATGTATTCCAAATTCTGAAAGATAACAACTGTCAACCAAGGTTACTTTATCCTGTGAAGCTATCCATTCAAATAGATTGAGAAATAAGGACATTCCATGACAAAAGCAGGTTAAAGGACTATTTGAAGACAAAACCAGTTCTACAGAAAATACTTGAAAGAATCCTCCATGCTGAAGAAAAAGAAAAGCAAACATATAAGGAAACAGGAAAAAATAAACAATACTCAAATACTAGTTAACACAAATGAGCAAAGGTAAAACCGAATGAACAACACGAAAAATGTCAAAAATGAATTCAGACTGAATATTATATCTTTTTTTTTAATTTTTTTTTTTTTTTTTTTTTTGAGAGCGACACACACACAGAGAGAAAGACAGATAGAGGGAGAGAGAAAGAATGGGCACGCCAGGGCTTCCAGCCTCTGCAAACAAACTCCAGACGCGTGCGCCCCCTTGTGCATTTGGCTAACGTGGGACCTGGGGAACCGAGCCTCGAACCGGGTTCCTTAGGCTTCACAGGCAAGTGCTTAACCGCTAAGCCATCTCTCCAGCCCGAATTTTATATCTTAATATCAATGGCCTCAATGCCCCAACCAAAAGACATAGGTTTGCAGACTGGGTTAAAAAGCAGGATCCTTCAATTTGTTGCCTCCACGAAACCCACCTTTCTACAAAGGATGGACACTATCTTAGGGTGAAAGATTGCAAAATGGTGTTTCAAGCAAATGGACCTAGAAAACAAGCAGGGGTTGCTATCCTAATATCTGACAAGGTAAACTTCAGTCCTACATTAGTGAAGAAAGATAAAGAAGGCCATTTTATATTGATTAAAGGCACCCTCCAGCCAGAGGACATTACAATACTAAATATATATGCACCTAACATGGGGACCCCCAAATTCATCAAACAAATGCTATTATAACTAAGGTCACAGATAACACCAAACACAATGGTAGTGGGTGAATTCAACAACCCACTCTCATCAATTGACAGGTCATCCTGGGAAAAAATAAACATAGAGGAATCTGGACTAAATGAGGTCATAGAAGGAATGGACCTAACAGATATATACAGGACATTTCATCCAAATGCTGCAGAGAATACATTCTTTTCAGCAGCACATGGAACATTCTCTAAAATAGACAATATATTAGGACACAAGGCAAATCTTAACAAATACAGGAAAACTGAAATAATTCCTTTCATTCTATCTGACCACAATGTGATCAAACAGCAAATCAGTAGCAAGAAAGGCCATAGACCATACACGAAATCATGGAAATTATACAACGCATTACTAAATGATGAATGAGTCAGTGAAGAAATCAAGAGGGAAATCAAAAAAATTACAGAGTCAAATGACAATGAGAACACAACATACCAAAATCTCTGGGACACAATGAATGCAGTCCTAAGAGGTAAATTTATTGATTTAAGTGCCTCTATTAAGAAATTAGAGGCGGGCACGGTGGTGCATGCCTTTAATCCCAGCACTCAGGAACTCAGGAGGCAGAGGTAGGAGGATCTCTGTGAGTTCAAGGCCACCCTGAGACTCCATAGTGAATTCCAGGTCGGCCTGGGCTAAAGTGAGATCCTATCTCAAAAAACAAAAACAAACAAACAAAAAAAAAAATTAGAAAGATCACAAGTAAATGACCTAATGCAACACCTTAAAGCCTTGGAAAAAGAAGAACAAGGCAAACCCCTAATCAGCAGATAGGAAGAAATAATAAAGATTAAGGCAGAAATTAGTGAAGCAGAAACTAAAAAAACAATCCAAAGAATCAATGAAACAAAGAGTTGGTTCTTTGAAAGGATAAACTAGATTGCAAACCCTTAGCAAATCTGACCAAAAGAAAGAGAGAAGAGACACCAATTAATAAAATTAGGGATGAAAAAGGTAACAGCACAAGAGATGCCAGGGAAATTCAAAGAATCATAGGGACATACTATAAAAACATATACTCCACAAACTATGAAAATCTAGAAGAAATGGATGATTTCCTTGATTTATATGACCTACATAAATTAAATCAAGATGGCATTAATCACTTAAATAGACTCATAAGAAGCATGGAGATCCAAGCAGTTATCAAAAATCTCCCAACTATAAAAAGCCCAGACCCAGATGGATTCACTGCTGAATTTTACCAGACCATTAAGGAAGAGCTAACACCATTGCTTCTTAGGCTTTTCCATAAAAAAAGAAAAAGAAGAAATTCTACCAAACTCTTTCTATGAAGCCAGCATCACTTTGATTTCAAAACCAGGCAAAGATAGAACACAAAAAGAAAATTACAGACCAATCTCCCTCATGAATATCGATGCAAAAATCCTCAAAAACATACTGGCAAATCGAATACAAGAATATATCAGAAAGATCATTCACACTGACCAAGTAGGCTTTATCCCAGAGATGCAGGGTTGGTTCCATATATGCAAACGATAAGTGTAATACAGTATATAAATGGATTGAAGGGCAAAAACCACATGATCATCTCAATAGATACAGAGAAAATTTGACAAAATCCAAAATAGTTTCACGATAAATGTCCTGCAGAGACTTGGAATAGAAGGAACATATCTCAATATAATAAAGGCTATTTATCACAACCCTACAGCCAACATATTACTAAATGGGGAAAAACTGGAAGCTTTTCCACTAAAATCAGGAACAAGAAAAGGGTGTCCACTGTCCCCACTTTTATTTAATATAGTACTGAAAGTCTTACCCATAGAAAGAAGGCAAGAACATACATAAAAGGGATACAAATTGGAAAAGAAGAAATCAATTTATCATTATTTTCAGATGACATGATTCTATATATAAAGGACCCTAAAGACACTACTAGGAAACTGTTAGAGCTGATAAACCCCTACTGCCATGTAGCAGGATACAAAATAAATACACAGAAATCAGTAGCCTTCATATATGCTAACAACAAACACACAGAGGATGAAATCATAGAACCACTCCCATTCACAATTGTATCAAAGAAAATAAAGTACCTTGGAATAAACCAAACTAAGGAATTAAAGGATCTCTACAATGAAAACTTTAAAACACTCAAGCGACAAATTGCAGAAGACACTAGGAAGTGGAAAAACATCCCTTGTTCCTGGATTGGAAGAATCAGTATTGTGAAAATGGCAATCTTACCAAAAGCAATCTACACATTTAATGCAATCCCCATCAAACTTCCAAAGGCATTCTTCACTGAAATAGAAAAATCAATCCAAAAATTCACTTGGAATCACAAAAAACTCAAATATATAAAATAATACTGAACAACAAAAATAAGGCTGGTGGTATCACCATACCTGATTTTAACCTATACTACAGAGCCATAGTAACAAAAACAGCATGGTACTGGCACAAAAGCAGACAGGTAGAACAATGGAACAGAATAGAGGACCCAGATGTAAGTCCAGGTAGCTATAGCCACCTGATATTCAATAAAACTGCCAAAAATACTCCTTGGGGAAAAGACAGCCTCTTTAGCAAATGGTGTTGGGAAAATTGGATATGTATCTGTAGAAGGATGAAAATAGATCCTTCTCTCTCTCCATGCACAAGAATTTAGTCCAAATGAATTAAAGACCTTAACATCAGACCTGAAACTCTGAAACTGCTAGAGGATAAAGTAGGGGAAACCCTTCAACATACTGTTCTTGGCAAAGTCTTTCTGAATACAACCACAATTGCTCAGGCAATAAAACCACAGATTAACCACTGGGACCTCATGAAATTACAAAGATTTTTTATGGTGAGGTACTCTGTGAATAAAGCAAAGAGGTAACGTACAGAAGGGGAAAAAATCTTTGCCAGCTATATATCTGATAGAGGATTAATATCTAGGATATACAAAGAACTCAAAAAGTTAAATAATAAGAAATCAAACAAGCCAATTAAAAAAATGGGCTATGGAGTTAAATAGAGAGTTTTCAAAGAGAGAAATGCAGATGGCATATGAGCATCTAAAAAAAAAAAAGTTCTACTTCCTTAGTCATTAGGGAAATTCAGATTAAAATTACATTGAGTTTCCATCTCACCCCTGTCAGATTGGCTACCATTATGAAAACAAATGATCATAAATGTTGGCAGGGATGTGGAAAAAGAAGAACCCTTCTACACTTTTGGTGGGAATACAATCTGATATTACCATTATGGAAATCAGTGTGGACGTTCCAAAAACAGCTAAAGTTTGCTCTACCATATGACCCAGCTATAGCACTTCTAGGCATATATCTTAAGGAATCATCTCATTTCCTTAGAAATATTTGGCTTAACCATGTTTATTGCTGCTGAATTTATAATAGCTGACAAATGGAACCAGCCTAGATGTCCCTCAACAGATGAGTGGATAATTAAGGTATGGCACATTTATACAATAGAGTTCTACTCAGCAGTAAAGAAAAATGAATTTATGAAATTTGCAGAAAAATAGATGAATCTGGAAAGGATTATACTAAATGAGGTAACCCAGGCCCAGAAAGCCAAGTACCACATGTTCTCTCTCATATGAGGATCCTAGCTACAGATGATTGGGCTTCTGTATGAGAAGGAAAACCTCAGTAGCATATGCCAGTAAACTAAAAAAGAGATACAAGGGGAAGAGAAGGGAAGGGAGTTGGGTACTTAATAAATTGGTACTGTATATATGTTAGTAGAAAAATAGGTTAATGTGGGTGAAAAGGCCCAAAGTTAGTTCAGGGTAGGAGATTGAGTAAAGGAAATTTGGAGGGTGGGCTAATCAATATCTGAGAGGATATAAATAAATTAAATGGATCCTTCAGGTTTGGACAATGGAACATTCAGGAACCATAGATCATTGCTGGAAAATTTTCAGTGATAGGGATTGGATACCTTCCAGTGAGTTGTTGGACAGGGAGGTCCCTGATGCTCCAAAACCATCATAGGCCATTGCTGAGGCCCTTGGTTTCCCACTAGAAATAGATGGTAAGAACCTATTGCTGAAGCCTCCACATACTTGGGCTGCAAGGCTGCTGAGAAATCCTGGTGGAACTTAGATGATAACCTCCTCTATGCAGACCAGCTGACAGAAAGCTGGAAGAAGCCATTCTACATGCAGTTCAATGGGAGAAAGATACACCATCAGTGAAGATACTCAACAGTGGTCACCACAAGCCTTATAATTGGCCAGCCAGGCCAAATGAGCCAACAGGTGCAATAGTGGCATGTCGGTTATGGTAGAAACCAACTGCCCTCTAATTGGACTGGAGGCCAACTCCATGGGAGGGAATACATCCCTGAAACTGAAAACTTAAAACAGGGGTAGTCATGAGCCCTAGGGTTGTAACATCTGCTGTTGTCTGGATATGTGTATATACTACGCATATCAAACTGCCCAGTAAGCACTTCTCTTAATATTCATACCCTCATATTAATGGTACTCTCACTTTGGATAGAGAATCTTCTCTTTTCAGATGGCAGTTACCTTGGGACAACTGACAAGGTATCATGGTGCTGGAAGGAACTAACTAGAGTACCATGTAACATCTCGATCACAATCAGGGTCTAATGCAGAAGAGGTGGCAGAATGAATGTAAGAGCCAAAGGAAGAGTTGGACTCCTTACAACATGCTCCCTCCAGACAAAAAATTGGCCTCAATATCCATGACCTCATAGAGCCTGACACTACCTACACAAGACCATCATAAGAGGAGGGAAGGATCATGGCATCCAAATAGAGGAGTGACTTATTGAGATGGGAAGTGGATGTGATGGAGAATGGAATTTCAAAGGGGAAAAGTGGGGAGGGAGTTTATTACCGTGGGATATTTTTTATAACCATGGAAAATGTTTAATAAAATTGAGAAAAAAAGAATAAAAGAAATTAGAAAGGTCACAAGTAAGCGACCAAATGCTTCACCTTAAAGCCTTGGAAAAAGTAGAACAAGGCAAACCAAATATCAGTAGGTGGGAAGAAATAATAAACATTAGGGCAGGAATTAATGAAACAGAAACCAAAAGAAAAAAAAATCCAAAAAAAATCAATGAAACAAAGAGTTGGGTCTTTGAGAAGAAAAACAAGATTGATAAACCCTTAGCAAATCTGAGCAAAAGAAAGAAAAGAGATAAAAATTAATAAAATTAGAGATGAAAAAGGCAACATCACAACAGATGCCAGAGAAATTCAAAAAATTATAGGTACATACTATAAAAACATATGCTCCACTCAGTATGGATATCTGAAAGAAATGGATGATTTTCTTGATTTATATGACCTACCTAAATTAAATCAAAATGATATTAATCACTTAAATAGACTTATAACAGGTATGGAGATCCAAGAAGTTATCAACAGTATCCCAACTAAAAGAAGTCCATGCCCAGATGGATTCATGGGTAAATCTTGCCAAACCTTCAAGGAAGAACTAACACCATTGATTCTTAAGCTTTTCCACAAAATAGAAAAAGAAGGAATCCTTCCAAACACTTTCTATGAAGCCAGCATCACCCTGATACCAAAACCAGGCAAAGATAGAACCAAAAAGGAAACTTACAGACCAATCTCCCTCATGAACTAGATGCAAAAATTGTCATCAAAATATTGGCAAACAAAATATAAGAGTATATCAGAACGATCATTCACCCTGACCAAGTAGGCTTTATCCTAGATATACAGGGAAGGTTCAACATATGCAGATTGATAAATATAATACATTATATAAATGGACTGAAGGACAAAAATCATATGACCATCTCATTAGAAAAGGCATATGACAAAATCCAACATCTCTTGATGATAAAAGTTCTACAGAGACTGGGAATAGAAGGAACATATTTCAATGTAATAAAGGCTATTTATGACAACCCTACATCCAACAGAGTACTAAATGGGGAAAAACTGGAAGCTTTTCTATTAAAATCAGGAACAAGAAAAGGGTGTCCACTGTCCCCACTTTTATTTAATATAGTACTGGAAGTCTTAGCCATAGCAATAAAGCAAGAGACACACATAAAAGGGGTACAAATTAGAAAATGAAGAGATCAAGTGATCATTATTTGAAGATGACATGATTCTATTCATAAAGGTTCCTAAAGACTCTACTAGAAAACTGTTAGCACTGATAAACACCTAGAGCCATATAGCAGTATCCAAAATAAATACACAAAAATCAGTAGCCTTCATATATGCTAAC
The DNA here is from genome assembly GCF_020740685.1 of Jaculus jaculus. Classification (NCBI taxonomy): domain Eukaryota; kingdom Metazoa; phylum Chordata; class Mammalia; order Rodentia; family Dipodidae; genus Jaculus; species Jaculus jaculus. Next base: position 60,915,763 of record NC_059110.1, on the reverse strand, counting down.
AACAAACACACAGAGGATGAAATCAGAGAATCACTCCCATTCACAATTGCATCCAAGAAAATAAAGCACCTTGCAATAAACCTAACCAAGGTAGTAAAGGGTCTCTATAATAGTTGAGCTTTGATGTAGGCACACAGTAGGTCTTGGCCAATCCTATTGGCAGTTCTGGAGCTAAAATGACATTTCAAAGTTATCACAGGATATACAACAGTGGCCAATACTCTACATACTTACGATGATTAACCCATGGTTTATTCCTTACAAGGGCAGAACTTTGAACAACGGTCTTTATAGATGGCATAATCCATAAAGGAGATGGCAATGAAAACTCTTGGGCAATAGCAGTGGGAACAGTGGGAAAGAAATCTTTGTAAGGAGGAACACCAATGTGTAACCACCTTTCATTCATATCTTGTCCTTCTTATTTTGACATTGATTCCCTTCCTACTCCAATTGTCTTAACTATAAAAGTAAATTATTAGAAATATCCTTCTCACCTGTTCCTACACATCACTTATTCTGGATGTCTTCCAGAATATCCTGAGTACTAGGAGGTTTCTCAGGCTGAGCCATTTATCATGCACCAGATTCTTGTTATTAATGTAAGCAACCTGAAGGTATTTCATTGGTTACTGATGTTCAGCAAATGGCATAAATATGTAAACATTAATGCACCTATGTTAAATAAACAAATAAATTGATATTTCAGTTTTGAATATACTAAGTTACAATGAGAATTATCTCAACACAAAGGAGTAGAGAACAGATCCTCTAATGTGAAAAGAAATAAAAATGAAAAATACCACTTTGACAAAGAAATTTTCCTCATGAAATGCTCTGTATAAAGCCATGAAATAAAATTTATTTAATAGAACTCTGGAAGAAATAGAATGTGGGAATGTAGAACTATGTATATCTGGTGATCGTTTATATAGCTGTTTCTTACTATTCTAATCTTGAGATTTATTTCTTCCATGTTTTTATTACTATTCATCCATCTTGGCTATAGAAGTCAAAACATGAAGAAAAATAAAAGTCTGTAGGTATGTGTATGCTATTACCTGAACTATAAGCAGAAATGTAAAAAAAAAAAATCAGAAAACAAGAAACCACTATTTCTACAAAACTGTTAAAGTGTCTCTATTCCTCCTATTCTAAACAAGCAGGTTCATTTAAAAGTTTGTGTCTAATGGAATTCTGCAACATTTATATATTAAACCCTGTTAGATGCTTAGTTATACTTCTCATTAAGATAACCTAATGTGAGAAAATATATTAGTACCCACAGTTTTTCAAATAAAAACCAGGAGATTCTGAGAAACCCCGAAAGTTGTTTTTAGATTATATAGTTGGTTAGAATTTATTTCAAAATATATGTCTTTGAAGTCTAAGCCAATAATTCTTCCAACTTTTACCAAAAGAGGAGTATGAATCTTACCATGTTATCTTTAATCCCACTCTTAGCAATGTATTTAGTCAGTATTTCTTAGTTTTCATGTGCTAATAATCAGACATAAATATCTATAAGCATAAATGGTGTAAAACAAAACTTAAAAAAATCATAAAATAAGTGATATATACATATATACATATGTATATGTATATTTATATGTATATATATTAAAGGTTTGTTATGATTTCTTCCAATTAAAAAGCACAAAATCATGTTAGGACACCTGATACCTGTTTTAAAGATGAAGAACAAGGGTTCAAAGTTATTTGGTTCCTTGCTTAAGAGAACTAACTTCTAGTTAACTAGTTTTTGAACTAACTTCTTCTCCAAAGCCTATCAACTTCATATTTAAGTTTCTCTTAAATAAAAGTACCCTCCAGAGTTTAGGCTTCCATACTCCTTCACACTATAAAACAGCATCAACAAATTTAAATCTGTCCAAATTGCTCTGGTCCCTTGTGGGAACTGATGTGCAAGTCACCACCTGCTATTCTAAATGAGATTAGATTCAGAGGTATGCATCATTTGAGATCATTAGTGTAAAATCAATAGCTGCAGGAAATAATTGTAGCTGTTCCTACAACCTTGCCCCCTATGGTACTTCATCCTTGAAGGCTATTTAATTAAAGTCCAGACAAGAAGGGTTAGCTGTGGAATGGTGTATAAAGTGAAATTGACACACCACTACAGGAAAACAGCCTTCATTTCCCACAGTGGAATGTGTTGGCTCAGGCAGAGAAGGTCTCAGAATACTTGTAGTCAGAACACTGAGATTCCCTGAAGGAGCACAACTCTGAACATGATTATATCTTCCCTAGCATTGGAAGAAGAAAATTTATTTTATAAATGGAAAATTTTAACGTCTATTTGATATTAATTGTTAGTCTATAACAAAGCACTCAGCCCTGCCAAGCCTGTAATCACCTCAAGGTCTCATATGTGATGGAAGGCAGTTATATCTTAGTATGTTTAAACTACAGTAAAAATAATAATAATAATAATAATGTAGACTGGGTGTTTATTTTCTTTTTATTATTATTATTATTGTTTATGTACACAATGTGTATACAGCCATGTTGGTACCATTGTTAGCCTCTACTTGTCCTCCCCCTCTGCAGGGCACCTCTATGTGGGTCACAGAGAACGTTCAACTCCTAGACTGTTTTAAATGACAGAACATTATTTCTCTGGATTCTGGAGGTCAAAGTAAAATCATTTTGTCAGCATGATTGGGTCCTGGTGAAATTCTCTCCCCAAATTGCAGCATCTTGAATTCTCTGTGTATACTCAGAGACAGAAAAGGGCTAGAGAGTATCCTGTGGTCCATTTTGTAAGAGCAATAACATCCTTCATGAGGGGTCCACCCAAAGCGCCAAAGTAACTACCAAGGTAAAATTAGGTAGGAGGATTTCAACATATGAACTTTGGTGGGAAACTAACAACTGGTTGGTTGTGTAATATAAGTCAAATATTTATTCATTTGAAAGAATTTTAGGTATACTATCAGGTTGTATTCTCTAACTACTTAAGTTCTGTGAAGGCTTATCAATTGGGAAGGTTATTGTTAATTAGAATATTGGCTCCATGTTGTCTCCCTTCATGGTTTAGGCATGTTCCCAACCTGACAATACATCATCACCACCTTGGTGTATACTACCCTGGACAATGCTTACTTTGCTCCCACTGCTTTCAGTTTGTCACCCACTCTGTGATGGATAATGTTGCAGTTGTAGTGACACCAGACCTAGCTATGTTGCTCCAACTATCAATTTGGAATTTCTTTTTAAATCTGAAGTCACAGAGCAAGAGAAAGTAACTACTTGTTTACTCAACACATTTTTATTACAAGTCTAATAAGAAATCAGCTACATGGGAAGTTGTAGCTTGTATTTAATTCATACAATAGGCATTAAGTGTACCATTAAGAACTACCTATTAGTAAAAGAAGAGCATGAATGCAGCTATTAATGAAACACACAGTGTTATTTATTTATTTTTCTGATGAATTAACATTCCACCTGCAGAGACAAACAACACATGAGAGAAATATACACAGTAAAAAGAAGTTTAATCTAATGGACAGGGGAGAGTGAAAATGATACAATGATAATAAACATGTATAAAAATGTGATAGAGGAACCTATTATTTAGTATGTTAATAAAATTAATTTCAAAACAAAAATTTAAAACAAAATAAACAACTTAAATATTTGTAGTTGAATCTCTCTTAAGTTTAAGAAGAAATAAAGATAATTAATGGGAACTGTAGCTAGAGTGAGTATGAACACTCAGAATGACAGACACATATTTTAAAATTTTGTTTTGCTTTCAAAAATAGATGGGGCTTCAAATGTGTACTTTAATAAGACCTTGATTGAAGTCATAGTATAAACAGGCTTCAACACAGATGCTAAACATGACTCAGCTCAAGTTTGTAGCTCTATCCCAGCTAAAAATGTGTACACATGGAATATAGGTCTTTGTTTATAGTTTGTAGTGTCAATTTAGCTAATCTAGGAACTCTGTTTCCTACAAGTCTGTTTCATGAGTAAAACTTTGTTGAAATGAACTAGTTTTAGCATCAAGGCAAGCATAAAGCCAGTGCATTCTAAAAGTCTATGTGGAGAATGAAGGCCAGATGAGGTATCTTTTCTACCTGGTCTTCTTCCCCCTCCCCATGTGGTGGTATATGCCCGTGATGGTTGAGTTTGAGTCAACTTAATCTGTTTAGGAATCCACAGATATTCCTTATAAGTGGATCTCTAAGGTTGCTTCCAGGCAGGATTAACTAAAGGAGGAATCCTTCCCCCATGGTGAGCCTTACCCTCAGAGTGGGCAGCCCCTCTCAGAGGGGAGGATTTATCAAAATAAGCTCTGGGAAGAAAGGTATTCTCCTCCCCTCACACCTGGCTACCAACGCTTCTTGCTGCTTGCTGTTTGCTGTTTTGCTGTATTCCAGTATGGGCAGAAGGCCAGCATATACTGAAGAGTAGCATCTCTCCAAGACACCTTTAGGCCTTCAGTGCTGGATTGGGATGGCTGAGGAATCCAGCCTTGCTACCAGGTTCCTTGACTCTCAGGCCTGTAATCTGATATTGTTGGGCTGTCATAAACTAATCCTATAAGTTCCCTTTTAATACAATTCATTCTATCAGTTCTGTTCCTCTAGAGAACACTGACTAATATGCCTTTAATCCCCGAACTCAGGAGGCAGAGGTCTGAGGATCGCCATGAGTTCAAGGCCACCCTGAAACTACATGGTGAATTCCAGATTAGCCTAGGCTAGAGTGAGGCCCTACCTCAAAAAACATATATATATATATGGAGGGAGAGAGAGAGAGAGAAAGGAAAGGGAACTCCATCGAAGCAGCTGACATGTAATGTTAGATGGAATTAGTATTGTTGAAGTCAAGTTCACATTGCTGGCAGAAATCACCCAACCAAGAGCAACTTGTGGGGGAAAAATGTTTATTTTGGCTTACAGACTCGAAGGGATGCTCCATGATGGCAGGGGAAGATGATGACATGAGCAGAGAGTAGACATTGCTCCTGGACAACAGGAACAGGAGAGTATGCCAAACACTGCTCTCAAAAGTACACTGTCTCCTGGAGGTGTTAATTACCAAATCTCCATCTGCTAGGGACCTAGATTCAGAACATCTATGTTTTGGGGGGACACCTGAATCAATGCACCACATTCCGCCCCTCACTGCCATAAACTGGTAGCCATACATTATGTGAAATGCAATGCATTCAGTACAACTTTAAAAGTCTTCATAGTTTTTGTCAGTCCTAATGATATTCAAACATTCTCATAATCAAAGGTCTTTTAATTGAACCATAATACCAAAAAAAAAAATCCCCCCCCAAAATCCATAATGGCACAAAATAAACACTCATAGTACAAAAGGTGGCACTGGGCATAGCAATTAAATGCTCAAGCAATACAAGAGTCAAACAAGGCAAACACCAAACTCTGTAGCTCCAAGTCCAACAACTCTAGCCAGCAACAAGACTCCAAGTCTGATAATTCTAACTAGCAACTTCTCTGGAGTTCCAATTCCACCTTTCCAGCTAGGCTACTCACAGTCCTTGAAAACTTCATTCAGGGCCAGGCAGCTCTTCATAACAGATGTTTCATGGTCCCACATCTCCACTGGGTCTCCACTGCAACCCATGGTAGTCCATCCCCACAGTTCCATCGGGTCTCCATGCAAGCATCTAGCAAACCTGCTTCACACTGCCCATAACCATTTCCAAAACACAAGACCATGTTGCAAATTCAGTGACCCTTTCTTTCCTGCATTTCTATATTTCATAATGCCAGGTAGAGTAACAGTTTGTTAATCCAGGGGGGAATAAAAAATACTTTGAAGAACAGTACACTCTTTCAGCATTCAGGCCCCTTAAAAAGAGTACATTTTTTCTATTGTCCCAGTGCAGAACAGCTGGCCCGATCTCAATTGTTGTAGTCTCTCAGTTGCAGCTGAATGGGAAGCAGTTTCACCCAAAGATTTTATTTATTTCTGTGTCATACTCACTCTACTCACACCAGTCCATTTCTATGCAATGCAACCCTGAACAACTTCTCAGGATATGATTATAACAGCAAGCCTCTCACACAAACTGCTTCTAGCACAATCCAGGCAAAGCTCTTTCTTGCTTTTATAAGCCAAACCTCATAGTCCTTAGTTCTTACTGCATTCAGGTCTTTCAACTCAGACCAGATTTATCTCTCAAACAGTACTTAAAGCACTGCAAGTCATCTCTTAGGCCAAAGTTTCAAATCCTTCCACATTCCATTTGAAAATCAATTCCAAAAGGCCAAAGCCGCAGTCATATGTCTAGCAGCAAATTATACCACTTCTCAGTACCAACCATACTGTAGAAGTCAGACTGATATTGGTGGTAGAAATCATGCAAAAAAGAACAGCTTGTGGAGGGGGATGTTCATTTTGGCTTAAAAACTCAAGAGAAAGATCCATGATAGCAGAGGAAAATAATAGCATAAGCAGAAGATGGACATCAGCTCCTGGCCAACATCAGATAAACAATAGGAACAAGAGAGTGTGCCAAACACTGGCAAGGGGAAATTGGCTATAATGCTTATCATTCTATCCCCCAAAATATACTGCCTCCCAGTAGTGTTATTTCCCAAATCTCTATCACCTGGGGATCTATCATTCAGAATACCTAAGTTTATGAGGGACACCTCAATCAAACCACCACAAGTATTAATCCAAATCAGTATAATTTGAGATAAAATATCAACTAGTGGTCTCAGAGCAAAAGTTGAGAAAAAAACAAAATATATAAAAATAAATAATGAGTGAAGAAAATATACTGTGATACTTGGAAAAAGTTTATCTAATATAAAAGAATGAGGTCATAGAAATCTACATTACGGAGAAGTTTAAGATATATAAAGAAAACATACCTACTAAGAGGTGAAAGTACTATGTCATTTATTTCTACTAAATGGAGATGAATTAAATACTCCAGTGAAATAAAAATTAAAATAATGGCACAAAATAAAATAGAATTTTAACACATAGTATCTCTGGGCATGAATTTTAAAATAATTTTCTTGTTGGTTAATTAAGCTTACAAAGGCATAGGTTTCCTCATGGCACTTTTTAGTACACATCCAGTTTTGATAGATTCTACTGCACATCCTCTTATCCCTTCACCTCCTTACCATTCCTCACTTCTGCTTTCACCTTTAGTAGTTGTACGTATATTTTTAATTCAAAGAAACAAATTAGCTGAAAGAAAAAGAAGAGAAATGATAAGTAAGGTATGATATAGTGAAAAGAAAGTTAAATTGCATAAAATAGGATTATGCACAATAACTTTTTGAAAGAAAGTTTAGAGAGAAAGGTAAAATTTTGTAACAATAATATATTGACCAAAATAAGATAATAGTTACTACATATATACTATAGTAGTCAACCTCAGGTTGATGAGATGAACTTCCAAAACAAACACAATATATGGGAGGAATGGTATTTATTTGAAGCTTATAGACCCAGGACAAGTTCCATAATGGCTAAAAAGAGAAAACCTGCCATCAAAATCAAAAGCAAATGCCAGCAACCAAATACAGGCAGAACTCAAGCACTTTGCATATCATAAACTGGAATTCAGAGATGCACTCAGTGACACCTCCTCCAGCCAGGTAGTTGGAAATCCAAGAAGCTTTAATAAAACTCCCTTAACTACTGGAGGATATTTCTTCAAAGCATCACATTCCATTCTTGGCTCCAAATATAGTCATAATCATATCACATTAATTGTATTCAGTCCATCTTCAAAGGTCCTATCATCTTGACCAACTAAAGATAATTCCAAAGCCTCACATCTCATCTGAGGTTTAAGACTGTCTTTTAGCTGTCAGTTCTGTAAAATCAAAACAAGTTATATATTTTCAACATATAAAAGCATGGAGGAAACATTTTTAGCTGCTATAGGCATAGCAAAGTGAGATTGGAACAATGCAAACTCAATAACCATAAAATAGACATCAATATTCTACAGTTAAAGTTGAATATCATAGCCAGTGATTAGTGAGGATTCTCAGGATTTTCAATACTGTCCCTATAGCTGGGCTGAATAGCCAGGAAAAATTTCAATCCCCAGCCAACAGTGCTCCATGGTAGCCCTGGCATATATAAGCATCCTTGGGTCTCCACTGCAAACCATTGTCCATCTTCCAAAGGCTTTGCCAGCCTACCAAGGTTGCCATGCCCTGTCTCATGCCTTGTCTCAGTAGCCACTCACCATGTGCATGTCATTACCCACCTCATGCATTTTTCTTTCATCCAAAATCAATAGCAGGGCCACAGTGGCCAGGCTTGGCTTGAGCCACAGGAAAAGCCAGGTGAGGGGATTTTCCACTCACACTGGAGCTCTTCGCAAACTCAAGAAATATGAAGGGAGAATGGCAGTGAACAAAGGAGGAACAGATTATGAGGTAGAGGATCACATGGACCAGTGAGAGACCTACAGCCACCATCTATAGCCTCCCTTCCCCCACCACTGGTGCCCAGCTCTGGTGAACAGAGCAGTGGTCCAGTGACCCAGCCAGCCTACGTGAACCCTCAATGCACCAAAAAGGGACCCAAGGAGGAGTGCAGCATAACTGAGACCAAACTCAGCCCAAAAGCATAACTGAGACCAAAATCAGCCCAAAAGGTAACTGGAATTACACCTGGTCAGTATCCGCCTAATAAACCTGGTATATAGCCCTGAACTAGAAGTGCCAATTGCACCTTCCATATCAGGATAAATTATATGTTAAATCTGATGGATGGTCAAATTTTCCATTCTTAAATAAACTATATTTTGGGCTTGTTAGTTTTTGCTTCTTTTTTATAGTAGCTTTGTTTCCTTTTCTGTTATACATTAGGGAAGGGTCTCACTTGGTCACAAGCTGACTTGGAACCCTCAACAGATCAAAAATCTTAACCTCCTTGTTGACAGGATTAAGGGTGTGGGGCACCACACATACTAAGGAACAGTGACTTTGTTAGAGGATCTGGTTGTCATAATACCTACTCTTGCATAAATACTCTGTTCTGTTTTCCATTGAATGTGTACATTGTTTAGTTAAATTTTAGAATCTACCTGTATTTTGTTCCACTTAGCCTACTTGCATATTCTCATATCAGGCAAACCTAACACCTAAATTCACTTTTGTAGATACTCTGAGAGTCTGGAGAGCCACACCTAGCACCTTAAGCTCCTACCCTGAAGATATATAACATCAGATTAATTGATACATCTAATAATATTAGCTAACTAGAAAATCCAAGCATTAAATTAATCCAATATGCAAATATATATCCCAGTTTCAAGGAGATTTTCTACAGTCTTTCCTCCCCTTAGAAAGCTCAGAAACCAAACTTCAAAATACAATTATCTCTGCATTAGCATTATCAAACGCTCATAAAATAGTCAATAATACTTGGCTTAAAACTCCATAAGATGTCTTCAGTATCAAGTACCAAGTCCATGTCCAGTCCTAAAAACAAAGGTTCCAAAAGACCAAAATCCACATGGTCAGCTTCAACTCATCAAACCCCACTCCTGGTATTTAGTCTGTAATAGTCAGGGATATTTCTCAGTGGCTAAAGGTGCTTGTTTACAAAGCCTGGCTTGCCAATGTTTTGTCCCCAGTACCCACATAAAGCCAAACGCACAAAGGGGAACAGCATATGGAGTTTGCTTGTACTTGAAAGAGATGTGCTATGCCCATATCCTCTATCTTTCTCAATTAAATAAGTGATTTTTAAAAGTAAACATTTGTTTTGACTAAGAACATATTCTGTAATGATATATCATGTGTCTGAATCAATATTGCCCACTTCTCTACACCCCACTACTCTGATGTCCCTTATCAGTGGGGTTGCTGGTATTCCCCATGGGTTATATATTGTGAAAGCAGCAGTCAATTTTTGGAGGGGGCATTGCCTCTGAGAATGACATCTCAACCTTTTGGTCTTACAATTTTTCCAATCCCTCTTCTACAAAATTCTCTGAGCCTTGGTGGGTTTGTTTAAAGTCTACTTCAATGATGAGCTCTTAGAAAACTCTGGATTTCTGCTTTGGTATGTGTTTAGTATCTTCAACATCTGCCTGCTTTTCCGTGGCATTAATTTCCAGGACCACTGTGGAAGCAGCATCCTTGCTTATCTCCCCAGTTCCTATGTGGTTTCACTGGGTCCTTTGCTGAGATGCAAGATATGGTTTATCTCCTCAGGCCTTGCTACTTTCTGAAAAAGAAAATCAGATACTTTAATGGAGAATTAAGTCAGTATGGGTTAAATGGGATGTGCATTGTTAATTTAGGGGGAGTTTGATGGATGTAGCTCCTCTGTTAGCCAAAGATTATTGGAAGCTTGTCATTGAAGAGCATAATTTTTGTCTCCATATAATTCTGACCTGGTTCCCAATTCCAGCTATGGATTCCTTTCCAATGTATGGATCTCTTAGCCAATTAGAGAGTCATTGGTTGCCCACTAAAGCTGTGTGTCCCCATGGCACTGGTATATACTTCTTCTCAGGCTGGTTGCTTTTGAGTTTCTTAGATCTCTGCTCACACCATTTTTGGCTACTTTCTCCAAGTAGCTCATGTAGTACTTTCTAGAAATAACCATGCTGTCTGGGGACTGGGTCTGTTCTGTGTTCCATCCAGGTATTTCTGTATTCTGTGTTAGCAACATATGATATCTTCTGTAAGAGGCTTACCTCAAGTGGGTAATCAATTGCTTTGACAGAAGCCTGTCTTATTTTGTTGACTTTGTAGGTCTCTCTGATTGACAACTCAACGTGGATAGCACAGATTACTTATACTGGAAGGTACATATCTGAGACACAAGTTAAGGTTAGGCTTCATCCTACTATTTCCAGGCAACTTGTTTTCTGGCACTCCCACTATATTCCTGTTAAGGGTTATATCTTTTAGTCTATCTTCAAGGAGAAATGTTTCTATGGTGCAAATTCATTTTAGATTTAGATTAGTTTTGTGTTTATTCCCCCACCAACCTTCCCCTACCCTATCCCAACTCTTCTATCCCTATTATCTGGGTTTCCAGTTGCCTATCTATTATGCCAGAAATTCAAGCAGATCCAGGTTAGGAACCACAGATGAGTGATAACATGAGGCATTTGTCTTTCTATGACTATGTGTGTTCTCTGAGTAATGCCTGTTCTATGCCCATCCATTTTTATACAAATTTTGTTGTATTTTTTTTCTTACTACTGAGTAGAATTCCATTGTGTATATGTACAGAAATTTTGTTATCCCTTAGTCCAATAATGGGCCTTGGGTTGATTCCAGTTCTTAGCTATAATGAGTTGTGAGGTATGAACATGGTTGAGCAAATATCTCTGTAGGGAAGCATAGAGAATTTAGGGCAAATGCTCAGTAAGGGAATACTGTGGACTATTGGTAGTACTACATTCGTCTTTCTCAGGTATTTCCCATATTGAGTTCCATAGTGGTTGTATCAGTTTACATACCCACCAACAGTGAATGAGTGTTCCTCTTTCCCCACATCATTTGTTGGCATTTGATTTTTTATGATTGACATCCTTACTAGAGTAAGGTGGGATACCATAGTTGTTTTAATTTGTATTTCTCTGAAGTTTAGGGATGTTGAGCATGTTCTTAAGTGTGTGTTAGCCATTGTATTTATCCCTCTGAGAACTGTCTATGGAGTTTTCTAGTACATTTTTCAGTGGTTAGCTGGTGAAAATTTTCTCCCATTCTCCAGGCAATATATTGGCTTTATTTATTTATATTTATCTGTGCAAAAGCATTTTTAGTTTTATGAGATCCCATGAGGGGAGAAATTGTTTAATTTTATGGTTTACTGGTGTATTGTTTAGAAAGTTCTTAGCAACTAGTATATCATGGAGAGTTCCTACTGTTTTTTTCTTCCAGTAGTTGAAGAGTTTCAGGTCTTATATTGAAGTCTTTAATCTATTTGGCATTGAATTTTGTGTATGGTAAGATGAGTGTGTATAATTTCATTTTTCAAATTGTGGTTATCCAATTTGTCCAGTACCCTTTGTTGAAGATACTATTGTTTCTCCAGTCTATGATATTGGCACCTTTATCAAAGATCAAGTTGCTGAATTTACTTGACCTAAGTGTCAGGTCTTCAATTCTGTTCCATTGGTCTGTATGACTGATTTTATGCCAGTACCAGGCTGTTTTTGTTCCTATGGCTTTGATGTATAGCTTTAGATCAAACATGGTAATACCTTCAGAGGTGTTTCTTTTGTTTGGCAATCCGAGTTTTCTCCCATTCCATATGAATTTAGACATTAATTTTGTTGATTACTGTTCAGAAAGATGCTGTAAATTTTATTGGTACTGCATTGCAACTACATGTTGCTTTTGGAAGATCTGCCATTTTCACAATTCTAATTTGGCCTATCCAGAAGCATTGAAGATGTTTCCATTTACTCAAGTCCTCATAAAACTCTTTCTTAATTTTTTTAATGTTTTCATTATATAGGTCTTTAAATTCCTTGGTTAGTGTTATGTCAAGGTATTGGATTTTGTGTGCGTGTGTGTGTGTGTGTGTGTGTGTGTGTGTTTGTGAGTGTGTGTGTGTTTGTGAGTGTGTGCATCTATTGAAAATGGGACAACCTTGCTGTTTTCTTTTTCTGTATATTTGTTCTTTGTATATATAAAGGTTCAGGGTCTGATTCATATCCAGGCTGACCTGGAACACAATTCAGATCAAAAATTGCTACCTCCCAGATGATAAGAGTAAGAGTGTAGAACAACAGACACTCCTAGGAATTTTGCCTTTATAAGACTTACAATGCAAACTCAATTACTAGAATTACATCTGCAGCTGGATTGGTGCACAATATATGTTTAAGGTGACATGGAACCTTAAACACATATTCTGAAAGGATGTAAATGTGGATTGCCACATCTAAGAACACTTCAGATAAATAGAAAACCCAATCTTCAAATAAATTTATGATACAAAAGTAGCTATATTATAATACAAGGAACACAAAAAAACCAAGACAATACAGTCCCACCAAAAATTATAAATCCATCAGAAATGATCACTAATGAGACTGTTTTAGATGAAATATCTGATAAAAATTTCAAGCGAATGATTGTATCTGTATTCAATAAATCAAAGAAGAAATGAAAGTAATCAAATAAGCAAATGAAAGATTAAAGAAGAAAACAAATTCCTGGAAGAGAACACAGGGAACAATCATAAAGAAACAAGGAGGTCATTACAAGACAGAAGTAAGAAAACAGAAATAATGAAGAAAAACAAGGCTGAAATCCTAGCTATGAAGACACAGTTGGTCAAACAGAAAAAAAAAAAAAAAAAAAAAAAGTCTGTGCAAAGTCTCATCAGTAGAACGTATGAAGGTGTATGGAAGAGAGAACAGAATATCTAAACTAGAAGACCAGGTTGCAGACCTAATACAGTCCAACAAAGAGAAACACATGCTAATAGGAAGATGTGAATGGGAATTTCAAGATATCTGGGTCATTATGAAAAGATGAAATATAAATTTTCAGGGTATAATAGAAGGGAAATAATTTCAATCCAGAGGGTTAGTAAGTGTTTTCAACATAATCACAGAAGAAAAATTTCCCCAAACTGGGAAAGAAATGTCAATTCAGATAAAGGAAGCTTTTAGAACACCAAACAGACAAAAGCTGGGAAGAACCTCTCTTTGCTGTGTTATAAATAAACAACTAAATATGCAAACCAAAGAAAATATATTGAAATCAGTAAGGGAGGAAAAGCAAGTCACCTACAAAGGCAAGTCCATAAGAATAACTGCAGATTACTCAAAGACTTGGGATGATGGATTCCAAGTTCAGAAAGACAATGACTGTCAATCAAGATTACTTTATCCTGTAAAGCTATCTATCCAAATTGATGGAGAAATAAGAGCATTACACACAAAAAAAAAAAAAAAGCAGGCTGAAGGAATTTATGACAACTAAACCAGCTCTACAGAAAATATTTGAAGGAATTCATAATGTCAAAGAGAAACACACAGGAGGAAATAGGAAAAAATAGACCACACTCAAATAACAGTTAAAACAAACAAGTAAAGGGAAAATAGGAAACACTACAAAATAAGAAAAATGGTAAGAATAATGCATACCTTTCAATAATAACTCTTAATAGCAATGGCCTCAATGAACCATCCAAAAGATAAAGGCTTACAGACTGGATTAATCAGCAAGGAGGGGCCAATGGGGAAGTGGTAGGCCACGGATGAGCCTAATAATGGTACCAAACTGTATTTGCTGAATAGAAAACTAATAAAAAATCAAAATCAAAATCAAACCAAAGTCATAACTTCAAAAAAAAAAAAAAAAAGGCAGGATCCTGAAATTTGTTGCCTCCAGAAAAGACATCTCTCAATAAAAGATAGATACTACCTTAGGGTGAAAGGATAGTAAATGGTATTTCAAGCAAACAAGCCTAGGAAACAAGAAAGGGATGCAATCTTAATATCTAACAGGATAGACTTCAAACCAACATTAGTAAAAAAAAAAAAAAGATAAAGAAGGTCATTTTATACTGATTAAAGGAACACTCCAGCAGGAGGGCATTACAATCCTAAAATATATGCACCTAACATGGGGCTCCCAGTTTCATCAAAAAAACACTATTAAACTTAAGATTGTAGATAAAACAAATGCAATTGTAGTGGGAGACTTCCATACCCCACTCTCATCAATTGACAGGTCATCCCAGAAAAAAATAGAGAGTCATCTGAATAAAATTATGTCATGGAACAAATGGACTTAACAGATATCTAAAGAACATTCCATCCAAATGCTGCAGAATATACATTTTTCTCAGCAGCACATGAACATTCTCTAAAATATATCATATGTTAGGACACTAAGCAAATGTCTACACATATAGAAAAATTGAAATAATCCCTTGTACTCTATCTGATCACAATGGGATTAAACAGCAAATCAGCAACAAGAAAAGCTACAGAGCAAACACTATTGAAGAGACACTATTGAATGATCAATAGGTCATTGAAAAAAATCAAAAAGGAAATGAATAAATTCATAGAATCAAATGATGATGATAATACAACAGACCAAAACCTTTGGGACACAATGAAGATAGTCCTGAGAGGGAAGTTTTAGTTCTAAGGGCCTATATTAAGATATTAGAGAATTCACAAATAAACAATTCAATGCTCCACCTTAAGGCCTTATAAAAAGAAGAGGCAAACCAAAAATCAGTAGATGAGAAGAAATCATAAAGTTTAGGGCAGAAATTAATAAAATAGAAACCAAGAAACAAACAAACAAACAAAAAAACACTCCAAGGAATCAATGAAACAAAGAGGTGGTTCTTTGAAAGGATATTCAAGATTGATCAACCCTTAGCAAATTTGACCAGAAGAAAGAGAGACGAGACAAAAATTAATGAAATTAGTGATTAAAAAGACAGCATAACAATAGATACCAAAGAAATTCAGACAATTATAAGGACATACTTTAAGGATATATATGCCTCTAAGTTTGAAAATATGAAAGGAATGGATGATTTCCTTGATTCATATTACCATTTGAAAAGACCTATAACAAACACAGAGATCCAAGCAGTTATAAAACGTCTCCCCACTAAAACAAGTCTAGGTCCAGATGGATTCACTGGCAGATTTTACCAGACCTTCATGGAAGAATTAACACCAATGCTTCTCAAACCTTTCAATAAAATTGAAAAGGAAGGAATTCTACCAAACTCCTTCTATGAAGCTAGCATCACCCTCATACCAAAACCAGGCAAAGACAGAACAATAAAAGAAAATTACAGATCAATCTCCCTCATGAACATAGATGCCAAAACACTAAACAACATATTGGCAAACAGAATATAAGAATATATCAAAAAGATTATTCACCCTGACCCAGTTGGCTTTATCCCAGGGATGCAGGTATGGTACAACATATTCAAATCAAGAAATGTAATACATCATATAAATGGTCTGAAGGACAAAAAGCACATGATCATCTCAATAGAGGCAGAAAAGACATTTGACAAAATCCAACAACCTTTCATGGTAATAAGAGTATTATATTACATAAACTGGGACTAGAAAGAACATATCTCAACTTACTAAAAGCTATTTATGACAACATACAGCCAACATAATACTAAATGGAGAAAAACTTGAATCTTTTCCACTAAATTCAAGAACAAAAAAGGGTGTTCACTGTCCCCACTTATATTTAATATAGTACTGAATGTTTTAGCTATAGCAATAAGGCAAGAGACACTCATAAAAGGGACACAAATTGGAAAGGAAGAGATCAAATTATCACTATTTGCAGATGATATGATTCTATACATAAAAGAACCTAAAAACTACCAGAAAACTGTTAGAGCTGATAAACACTTTTAGCGATGTAGCAGTATGCAAAATAAATCCACAGAAATCAGTAGCTTTCATATATACTAACAACAAACATGCAGAGGATGAGATCAGGGAATCTCTCCCATTCAAAACTGCCTCAAAAAAAAAAGTGACTTGGAATAAACTTAACTAAGGAAGTGAAGGAGCTCTACAACAAGAACTTCAAACAACTCAAGTGAAAAGTTGCAGAAGATAAAAGGAAATGGAAAGATATCCCATGTTCTTGGATTAGAGGAATCAATATTGTGAAAATGCCAATCTTACCAAAAGCAATCTACACATTTAGTGCAATCCCCATTAAAATTCTAATTGCATTCTTCACAGGAATAGAAAAAAAAATCCTAAATTTCATGTGGAAGCACAGAAAACATTAAACAGCCAAGACAATTTTGAGCAACAAAAACAAGGCCAGTGGTATCCCCATACCTGATTTTAAGCTATTTTACAAAGCCATACTATCAAAAACAGTATGGTATTAGAACAAAGACCAACATGTATATCAATGGAACAGAGTAGAGGACACAGATGTTAATCCAGGGAGCAACAGCCACCTGATTTTTGACAAAAATGCCAAAAATATTCATTTGAAAAAAGACAGGTTCTTCATCAAGTGGTGCTGAGAAAACTGGATATCTATATGTATAAATGTGAAAATAGATCCTTGTTTTTCTCCATGCACAAGAATCAAATCCAAGTGGATCAGGGACCTTAATATCAGACGTGAAACTCTGAAATTGCTAGAGGAAAATGTAGGGGAAACCTTTCAACATATTGGCATAGGTAATGACTTTCTGAATATAACCCCAATTGCTGAGAAAATAAAACCACTAATCAACTACTGGAATGTCATGAAATTACAAAGTTTTTGTACAGCAAAGGACATCATGAATAGAGCAAAGAGACAACTTACAGAATGGAATAAAATCTTTGCCAGTTACACATCTGACAGAAGATTAATATCCAGAATATACAAAGAACTCAAAAACAACAGAACAATATGAAATCAAACAACCCAATCAAAAATTGGGTTATGGAACTAAAGAGGGAATTCTCACCTGAAGAAATACAGATGGTATATAAACATCTAAAAAAGTGTTCTACATCCTTAGCCATCAGAGAAATGGAAATTAAAACTACCTTGAGATTCTATCTCTTTCCCATCAGAATGGTTACCATCAAGAAAACAAATGATAATAAATGTTGACGAGGATATGGTAAAAGGGGAACTCTTCTGCACTGTTGGTGGGGATGTAATCTGTTATAGCCATTGTGGAGATCACTGTGGAGGTTCTTGAGACAGCTATTAATATATTTCCCATATGATCCAGCTATTATACTCCTAGGCATATATCCCAATGACTTTTTCCACTACCTTAGAGATACTTGCACAACCATGATTATTGCTGCTCTATTCACAATAGCTAGGAAATGGAACCAACCTAGTTGCCCATCCAAAGATGATTGGATAATAAAGATGTGGTATAGCTACACAATAGTGTTCTATTCAGCAGTAAAGAAAAATGAAAACTTGTAGGGAAATAGAATGATTGGAAAGAATTATGCTGAGGTAACTCAGGCCCAGAAACCCAAACATATATTCTCTCTTATATGTGGATCCTAGCTACAAATGTACAGACTTGTGTGCAATCTGGAACCAAAAATCTGTAGCAGAGGCCCATAAACTAGAAAAAGGCTATAAGGGAGGGAGGAGAGGGATGATATTAAGAGGATGGTATTGGATACATGTAAGTAGAAGAACAGATTACAGGGAGAGGAAAGGCCTAATCTAAGTCAGGAAAGAGATTGTATAAAAGAAGGGCATGGGAGGAGGGTCAATAAAAATCAAGACATTGTGAATAAGACATATGAAAATCTACTTTCTTAAATAATGGCACATTCAGAAACTATAGATTGTTACTAGAAAATTTTCAGTGCCCGGGATGGGATACATTCCAGTTGGTCAGTGTGGTCCCTGTTGCCTCCAAAACAATACAGGGTATTGCCAAGGCCCTTAGTTTCCCATCAGAAAGAGATGTTAAGACTCTATTACTGAAAACTTCATATGTCTGAGAGGCATAGTCACTGAGAAATCAAGTTGGTGCTGAGTAGAAAACTTTCTCCCTCTAGCCCGGCCAACTGAAAGGTAGATAAAGCTATAGTTTATGCAGCATTATAGGAGACAGAAGTCATCAGCAGTGAAAACAGTGGACACTGGAAACCTCAAATTTGGCCACACAGGACAAATGACTGAATGACTGCAATAGGGGCATGTCTGCTCTCAGAGAAGCCAACTGTTCTCTAATTGGACTGAAGGCCCACTCTATGGGAGGGACTATATGCCTGGTACTGAAAACATAATCAAAAGCTTATGACAGGGGAGGTCATGAGACTTAGGGGTATAAAGCCTTCTCTTGTCTGGATAAATTCATATATTACTCTCACCAAATTGCCCTAAAAGCACTACACTTGATGTCCATACTCATATATTAATACTATTCTCACTTCTGGGTAGACAAGCTTCTCTTTTCAGATGGCAATGACTACTAGGATGACCCAAAAGGCAACATAGTGCTGAGAAGAAGGGACAGAGGAGTGCCCAGCTCTGAAACATCTCCCATCCTCCAAGGCTCAGATTCCATTGCTGAAGAGGTGGCAGAAAGAATGTAAGAGCCAAAGGAAGGGTACCACCCCTTACATACAGCTGTCCAGACAGTATATGTCCTGGCCTAGCAATACCCACACAACACCCTCATAACAGGAGAAAAAGATGATGACATCAAATTAAAAGAGAGACTAATGGAGAGAGGGAGAGGATATGGTGGAGAGCAGAGTTATGAAGGAGAAAGTCAGGGAGGGGAGGAATGAGGAGGGTGATGCTATGGTTTGTTGTCTGTAAGTATAGAATTTGCCAATAAAAATATATGTACATTTAAAAAGTACTACTAAATTTCTGGATTTCTAATTGTTGAAGGCACCAGAAGATAGAAATATCTCTAATCCTCATGGATCAGAAGCCTTAATATCATGAAAATGGCCATCTTACCAAAAAGAATATACAGATTTAATGGAATTGCAATCAAAATTCCTACACAATTCATCACAGAAATAGAAAAAAAATCTTAAAATTTACATGAGATAATAAAAGCCTCTGATAGTGAATAATGACCCCAGCAAATAGACTACTGCTTGTGGTATCCCCACACCGTATTTCGAGTTATACTACAGAGCCAAGGTAAGAAAGACAACATGGTGCCAGCACAAAAACAGACACATAGGTCAATGGAGTAGAAGAGAAGTTACTGATATAAGTTCTAGTAACTACAAACACGTAATCATTGGCCAAAACATACACTGAAGAAAATAACTAATTTTCAATAAATGGTGCTGTAGAAACCGGATAATGACATTTAGAAAAAAATGAATCTACCCCTGAACAAAAATCAACTCCAAATAGATCAAATGTCTCAATATAAGACATGAAACTGTAAAACAGATAGAGGAAACTGCAGGGGAAAACTCTCAGATGTATCAATAGGGAAAGACTTTCTGAATAAGACTCCAGTAAACTGGGGTATGACAAAACTTCATCCAATGGGATGTCATGAAACTACAAAGCTATTGTATAGCTAAGCAAACCATCAACAGAGGTTTAAAATTTATAATGTGCAAACAACCAAGCAATAATAGTATTAATAATAAATGAGCCCACTAAAAATAAATGGGTCAAGGAACTATACAATTCTCAAAGGAATGAATACAAATGGCTAACAAGATCTTTAAAAATGTTCAACATCTTTTGACACCAAGGAAGTAGAAATGAAAACTACAGTGAGAGTCTATCTTATTCAGATAAAAAAAAAAAAATCAAATGACAGCAAAGGTGTGCAGAAAGTGGGGCCCTAATTCACTGCTAGTGGGAGGGCAAACATGTATAATAACTGGAAAATTAATATGGGAGGTTCCTAAAACCCTAAGATTAGATCTAACTTATGATCCATCTATAACACTCCTGGGTGTACTCCCTAAAGACCACTATACTCTACTATAGAGACACTTGCTCAGTGATGTTTGCTGCTGCTCTAGATACAAGCTAGGACATAGAATCAAAACAGACATGCATTGGCTGATGAATGGATAATGAAGATATAATGAAGATGTATATATACACAAAGGAGTTCTATTCAGAAGTAAGGACAAATGACATTATGAAATTCAGAGGAAAATAGATGGACCTGACAATATTATACTAAGTTATGCAACTCAGACCATTATAAAACACAGGCTGGCTGGACATTTTGGCACATGACATTAGTCCTAGCACTTAGGAGACAGAGGTAGGAGGATCACTATGAGTTCGAGGCCAGCCTGACACTACATATTGCATTCCAGGTTAGCCTGCACTACAGTGAGACCCTCCCTCACAAAACCCAACCAAACAAACAAACAAATGAACAAACAGAAAGAATGCAGGTTGCATGTTCTTTGTTATACGGATACTCTTGTTTGGAATACTTAGATTGGTTTGTTGGTTGTAGTGTCATTCCTAATAGTGGTCAGAAATACAGAATAAGTCTTAGAGGGTGCAGTGTTGGGGGGGCATTAAGGGAAGGTGTAGTGAGCAAGAAAGTAGTGGGACAAAATACAAGGTTGTAAATGTATAAGGGGGAAGGGTAAAGAAAGGGAATAATGGAGAAGGATACAGAGAAGTGAAGACTCTATAAGTATGTACCATGGAAACTAAGTAATTAAAAAAAAAAAAAACACAAAATTTGTAAGGATGGCCATCAGAGAAATGGAGGAAGGGAAAGGGGTACAAAAGCAGACACCTAATGGGGAAAAGATCAATTTTCAGCATGTTCATATATTAAAGTTCCTAATAAAAATTATTTTGAAAATACAGAAGGTAGAAATAACTTAGGCAGAAGGTCCCTTCTGGGGTAGAGACAACTTTACTCTGATGCCATGAGTTGTTGTAGGTGAAGGATTCTGCCAGAGGATGATAGCCTGCCCAGTAGAATTAATATATTAGCATATTAATTGCATAGTATGTGACTGAGAGTTTCAAAATGCTTTCATTTCACAGGTGTTATTAAATAAGAAAAATGGCAGTTGCCTTTTTGGGAAGGTGACCTCTTTGCAGAAATTAAGATGACATGTTTAATAGGTAGGCAAGTGCTGAGGCTTATACACCTAATATATTATAATAAAAAGGTATTTTACCTGTGAGAGCTGGCCCTGAATTTCATCTAATCCTGCAACTTACTAATGAGGTAACACTCCTCAAACTCATTTTCATCATATAGGCCTTTAAAAAAAATCTGTCTTTAAGCATGTCATGATGATTAAAAGCAGCTTATAAATCCCTGCCATGTAACACTCAATAATTAATGCATCTTCTTAATATTAGCAATACAAACATTAAGCTGAACAGCATATTGTGATGCATTCCTGAAAGAGAAAAGTATTTTTTAAATTTTAAATCAGCTCAGAGAACTGTACTATGCTTTATTCTTCTGCTATTGCACATACATTATTATTCTTGCTATACTAACATGATTGCCTTAAGCATGATCTTTCAATGTGTCACTCAGAACCTAAACACTAGGGAAAAGCTATTTTGTGTTAATTTTTAATGTCATGAAAGAATAATGAAGGAACAATCCTAACACCATAAATTTATGACATATATTACAACTTCATTTTCCAAGAGGCCTCACTCACTCACTATGCTAGACAAATTACTTTCACTGAATATTTGTTGTCCAATATTTTCTTCCTAGACACATTATTCACCATTCTAGTACATCCCTACAATCTGAAGTCATGAAACCTGGCTAAGAATGCATGGAGGGCAAAGATAGATAACTGGATGTACTTCTCGATGATCTCATCTGATGAGGATATAGTGTTGTGTGTTATTTTCACACCAAATATTTTTCAAGACAACTTTATGCTTTAAAGCTGAATAAATCATCTTCTGAGATATGGATCCTATAATTAGACTCAATGGAAATTTAAAGAAGGGATAACCTATACTGTGGGACGTTTTATTTTTAAGGATTAAATTAAAGAACCTCCTATGCTACATGTTTTTCAACAATGACTATGACTATGACATCTTTCTTTGCATGCATAGTGTGTGTTGCATTGTGTATGTATGTTTATATGTTTGTGGACTCATTCTAGAGAAAACACTGGGTGTTTTCTCCAATTACTCACTACCTTATTTTATGAAATATGTTCTCCTACAGAACCCAGAGCTTACTGAATAAGGTTTTCTCTACCTCTCTGCCACTGTGATTATAAGAGCATATCACAACACCAGGCTGGGAATTTAAACTCAGGTCCTCATGCTTGCACAAAAAGTACTTTACCCATGGCCAATTCCATGGCCCCTGATTATAACATATTAAGAAGAGGGCAATATCCTCTTCCAAACAGTTTTCTGTCTGGTGACCTATAGGAATCTTGGGCCTAGACCTGCATGGTTCATTCCACTTGGTGCTTTTGACAGATTCCTTGGCTAGAGGCCTATCCACGTCTGGGCCTAGAGACTATACTCTTGAAAACAAAAGGAATCTATCTTCATTGTCTTATTCTTTTCCTTGGATAGGAGTGGACTTATAATTTACATGATGGAGTGGAAGACATGATATTTGATCCTGATATACAGGTCATAAAAAATGTTGTATCTTGGCCGGGCGTGGTGGCTCACACCTTTAATCCCAGCACTTGGGAAGCAGAGGTAGGAGGATTGCTGTGAGTTCAAGGCCACCCTGAGACTACAGAGTGAATTCCAGGTCAGCCTGGGATACAGTGAGACCCTGCCTCAGAAAACATAACAACAACAACAACAAAAATGTTGTATCTTTCCAGGTGTGGTGGTGCATGCTTTTAATCCCAGCACTCCGGAGGCAGAGGTAGGAGGATCGTGGTGAGTTGGAGACCGTGAGACTACGTAGTGAATTCCAAGTCAGCCTGAGCTAGAGTGAGACCCTGCCTCGAACCCCCCCCCACCCCGAAAAAAATAAGGCATATTTTACATGACAGTCGGTCAGGACCAGAGTGAGATCCTACCTCAAACAAACAAACAAACCAAAAAATGTTGTATCTTGTCACCATGGCTATTGTAGTATCTGCTTATGAACTACCATGTAGGAAACATGGTTGCCTGAGGCCATAATGTCCTGAGAGGCCCAAACCTACATGAAGAGGCACATCAGTGATTAGGTTTCTAGGCCAATGGGCACGAAACATCAGGAGTCCCATCTCATACCTAACATCCTTAAGCACTGTTTGTGAGAGTGGAGTGACAGGGCTGGCAGCAGACCTCCCTGTCCCACACCAGCACTTCTGAGGAACCCAGGGCTTCAAGACAAGATCCCCCAGTGGGGAAGAGCTATGCATTTCTGCTGCCCACTATTAATTTGATCTTGGGACAGGGAAGCCTAGACCTGAGACCTGTGGGACAGACAGAATTTTTGGTTTTTTTTTTTTTTTTTTTGGTAATAGTTGTTTTAATTTTTGTTGTTGTTTGGGTTGGTTAGTTTTTATTTAATTTTTCCTGTTTTCATCTACTCTGAATCATGAATTCACTGTAACCAGGGCTTTCCAGGAACTCTGTAGGCCAGGATAATCTTGGGCTCAACAGCAACTCCCCTACTCCAGCCTTCAAAGTACAGGGTTATATATCCTGTGCCACCAGACAGCTTCCTCACAAAGACAGTTATTTCCTCAAAGACTAGACAAAGAATCAAGCTGTCTGACTTTGGGTCCCATTATTATCAATACTAATCCAAGGGGAGGATGAAAACACATTTGCCCGTTTATACATAGGGCTCACAACAATCCTTCCAGGCATTCTTTTAATTTTTTTCTTCTTTGATTTCATCTTGTGTTGTTAAATTATTTTTTTTAATTATTAGGTATTATTTTATTTCTTTCTCATTTTTTCCTTGTCATTTTGCTTACTTTCATTTGCTGTTGCACTGGACTCTGTTTTTGTGCTTTTTGCTTTAAGTTTGTTGGATTATTCCTCTTTGTTTTATTGTATTTGCTACTCCTCTTCTCCCCTTTGCCTCTACCTTTTCACTCTCTTTCTTTCTTTTCTGCCCTAGTGATTTGACTTTTATGGTTCTCTTATCTCCTAATAAATATTGACACAGTTGGCATAACAGTGTATTGGCATTAGTAGGATCATTATATAATTGTTAAGTTATCCAAAAGACATAGACAAATAATACAAAGGATTACTCTTCAGCTGATTGAAATCAAACTTACTATGAAAACCTATGGGACTCAGTCTTTAATCCTAGCACTTGGAAGGCAAAGGAAGGAGGATTGCCATGAACTAGAGGTTACACTGAGACTACATCATGAATTCCAAGTCAGCCTGGGCTAGAGTGAAACTCTTCCTCAAAAAGCAAGATAAGAATTGTGGGACTTAACACTGGGCTAACCTCCTAAAATCTTCATAGAAGCTTATGTTAGGGGGAAACCGACCAAACTACCCAAGACCAAAGAAACAACTAAATAGAGTGCAGGAAAGAAGGGGAGTGGATAAAAGAGAGAGTAAAACATCCATCTCTACAAATGATGATGTAACAACAACAGCAGCAACAACAATAACAAAAAACTCAAAGAGGAAGGGACAACAAGCCACAACATACTCTCAAACTCTCAATTCCTCCACAGTGGTAACAGAAAAGAGATAGTAGAAATTCAAGAGGGATAAAATGGAGTTCTACTTCTAACACAAATTAATAACCATGCAGACTTTAAATAGGCAAATTAATGACCTAACAGCATATTTAATATCTACACAAGAGCATCTAAAAAGTAAAACAATGAGTAAATTGGAGAAAAAAAGCATAAGTGTGGAGAAAAAATTATCAAGTTGAAGTGTTGAAAAAAATATCAAACAAAATTTATGGAAAAGAAAGAAGTTATCAATCAAATGAAAACCACAACAGAATGCCATACAAACAAACATGATCATGAAGAACAAATTTTAGGAATGGAGAAAAAGTTTAGAAATAATGCACACATATTCATTTAAAGAAAAAAAAATGAATAGCACCAAAACTTCTGAGACTTCAGGGATACTCTAAAGAGCTAAAATCTCAGAATACATGAGGTAGAATTGAGATAAATTCAAATAGGAACTGTTTGAATACTTAATAAAATTAATCTAAATTAATTAATTAATCTAAAGAAAGAAGTTGACACCCAAACACAAGAGGCAACAGAAGTCTCACCTAGAACACATCAAAAATATTACTATGTACAAGTAGGATTCTTATTAGGGATGGAAGATTGGTTCAATATGTGAAAATCAGCAAAGTAATGCATCATATAAATAACTTAAGGGCAGATATCACAGAATCATCTTATTTGATGCTGAGAAGCCATTCAACAAAATCCAGCACACCTTTATATTGAAAGTCCTGGAAAAAATAAGAATAGATAAAATATACCTCAAAATAATAAAAGCCATATATGACCAGCCCACAGCCAATATTATATTACATGGAGAAAGGTTCAGAGCATTTTCTCTAATATTCGGAATTAATCACAGGTGCTCTCTCCACCATTTCTATCAAATTGACATACTAGCCAGAGTTATTAGGCAAGAAGACATAAAATAAATAATATTGGGAAAGGAAGAAGTCAAGCTATCTCTATTTGTAGATGGTATGATTGATTCTATAATTAAAATGTCCAATATTATCTACAGAAACATCTTAGAGTTAATAAATACCTTCAATAAATTTGAAGGATACAAAATTAACACACAAAGATCAGTAGCCTTTATACACACCAAAAAACAACTTGCAGAGAAAGAAATAAAAGAAAATAGCCATTCAAAATGATTGCTAAAAAATATTAAATACCTAAGATTAAACCTAATGAAAAATGAATATACAATAAAACCTTCAAGACACTAAAACAGTGAAATAAGAGAAGACAGAAATCACATGATTAAAAGATCTTACATGCTCCTGGATTGGAAAAAATAATCTTGGGGAAGTGGCTACCCTACCAAAAATAATCTACAGACTCACCAGTGATGTTCCTTATAGCATTCAAAAATTCAAGTCAAAATGGATTAAAGGTCTTAAGCAGAAACATAGAATTACTAGAAGTCAAAATAGGGAATCTCCTCCAGGGTACACACACAAGCAAAATTGTTCTGAAGAGGACTCCAGTAGCACATGAGTTAGCCTAAGAACCAACAAAAGTGACTACATGAAATTTAAGTTTCTACACAGCAAAAGAAACCATTACCATGTAAGCAAGTAGTCGAAAGAACGGAAGAAAATCTGCCACCTATACTTAGGAAAGGGGGCTAGAAAGTGTTTACAAAGAACAGTAAAAGTTAAACATTAAAAAAAAAAAAAATCAAATTGCCAATCACCAAATGGGCTAATAAAGCAAGCAGACAGATCATAGCAGAAGAAACACAAGTGGCCAACAAGAAGTTAAACATTCAACATCCCAAGCCATCATGGATGTTTGCCGGAGACGGCAAGCATGCCATTTCAGGATCATGAGGAATCGAGCGCTGAAGAGCTGCTTGACACAGTTCCAGCCCAGCTGTCTCTTCCTTGAAGTCCGATGTGGCCCCTCTATAGAAAAATCTTTGGCTCTCTACGCCACAGCAATATGTGGTTTTCTGTATAATGTTTGTCTTTCTCTGTCTTTCACTTGGTGTCCCAATCTCTAAGTTTACTTTTCCAGTAAAAATTGTTGTCGGTAATGTGTTGGTCAATGTACCTGAAAGAGGCTCTGACATAGAATTGGAAAAACAAGAAAATGGGTCAAAGATAATTGTTTTCTTTAAAGGCCTTAAAGAAAGTCAGGCGTGGAGTACAGTAAACTTAGGAGGAAACAATGAACCTCCTGGAACAATGTAAACATTGTTATATGACTAATTTTTCTAAATGGTGGCAATTGCAATTGACTCTTTACCAGGAATCCTTACAGAAAAACAACCAAAGTCAGAAATAGTTCAAGGGGGGACCAAAGTCTAAGTATTGGAGGGACGTAAAAAGGAAACTTCAAAATAAATAATTAAAGGATAAATGGATCTGCTGGATCAGTGATTAATGATGGGAAGCCCCATTTGTGGTTGTTTTGCCTCTCACCTTTAATAAAGTAATTGAAAGTAGAAGTCCAGGAAATCACAAGTGCTTGACCGCACATACATGGGGAAAATGTAAAAACAGTTAATCATTACAGAGGCCTGACGACTTTACTTGAGGTGAATAATTATGGGATTGTTTGATGATAAGGAATAACAAAAAGTTTCTATGAATTCTGTGAAATTGTACCTTTCTTTAAGTCTGTTCTTGCATGACGTGATCAGAAAATAAAAGACTGAGGCTAAGAGCTGTGGCAGGAAGAGAGAAAAAGAGAGAAAGAAAAAGATAGAAAAACTCAGCTGCCTTCAGCATTAGCCTGTCAGCTTGCACCAGAACTTGACTTCGAGTCGTTATTTCGCCGCTCCCTTTCACACCTCTCTTCGGGGACCCTCCTTCAAGCCAGGGCTGGACCCCGGCAGATGTTCAAGTCAAAATAACTTTGGGATACCGTTTTACTCCAGTCAGAATGGCTAGCATTAAGAAAACAGACAGTAAGTGCTAGTGAGAA
Source organism: Jaculus jaculus (assembly GCF_020740685.1). Lineage (NCBI taxonomy): Eukaryota > Metazoa > Chordata > Mammalia > Rodentia > Dipodidae > Jaculus > Jaculus jaculus. Next base: position 60,887,703 of record NC_059110.1, on the reverse strand, counting down.
TACAGAAGAAAAGTACTCATCCTCCACTATTTCTGGGAGGTCAAACTAGTACAGACATTTTGGAACTCATTATGTAGATCTCTCAAAAACTTAGAAATAGACGTCCTATATGAGCCAGTTATACCAGTCCTGGGCATATATCTAAGAACTACTTACTCTACGGACATTCCTGCACATCCATGTTTATTGCTGCTCTATTTACAATAGCTAAGAATTGGAAACAGCCTAGATACCTGATAACAGATGAATGCATAAATATACACAATGAAATTCTATTTATCAGTATAGAAAAATTATGTTTGCAGGAAAATGGATGGATCTGGAAAGAATCACATTAAGTGAAGTTACTCAAACTGAGGAAAACCAAAATCACATGTTCTCTTTGATGTGTAGGTCTGTGAGCATAGATCTGTAGTCAAAAGAAAGTGAATACAATGGGATGAATTAGAAAAAGAGTAAGAATGGAAAAAGGCTACTTGGAACATGTAAACAGAAGCAAGAAATATATAGTGAAGATAGAATGTAGGGAGAAAGGGGAGAGGGGTAGGATGAGGGACAGGAATCAGCAAAAACATAATGTGTTTGAAAGTTCCATGAATAAAAATTTAAAAAGAAAAGGTAAGTATGGAATCATAGTATTCTGTGTATAAAAGTGACTGCAAGTATCAGCTCATGTGGCAAGAATAGACCACAATATGAAGATAATGCAAAACATGAGCTCTCATGAGCAAAGAGGTTTTTCTTTTTTAAAAAAACTATTTACTTTTATTATTTACTCATTCATTTATTTATTTGACAGAGAAAGAGGGAGAGAGAGAATGGGCATGCCAGGGCCTCCAGCCACTGCAAACGAACTCCAGGCACATGCACCCCCTTGTGCATCTGGCTAATGCGGGTCCTGTAGAATTGAACCTGGATCCTTTTGCTTTGCAGGCAAATGCCTTAACTGCTATGCCATCCCTCCAGCCCAAGAAGTGTTCTCAGGAGGAATTTTAGTAAAGAAAGGAAAGCTGTTTAGACCTAATCCTTACATTTGTATTGAAAGCCACTCTTTTGTGTTTTATTTATGTATGTACTTATTTATTAATTCACTTGCAGAGAAAGAGAGAGAGAGAGAGAGAGAGAGAGGAGAGACACTCAGAGAGAATGTATGTATCAAGGTCTTTAGCCACTGCAAATGAGCTTGAGATGCATGCACTACTTCATGCATCTGGCTTTACGTGGGTACTGGGGAATCAAACCTAGATCATTAGGCTTTTCAGGTAAGTGCCTTGAGCACTGAGCAATCTCTACAGCCCCCAAAAGTCACGTTGGATGTCATATCAAAACATGTGTCAGTTGTGAGATCAAAATAATTTTATGATATACAAGATTTTAAAATATGTTTTAAATTTATTTCTAGCATATAACTAATTCTTTCCCCCCTTTTTATTGACAACTTACATCCTTAAAAACAATCAACCATGATAATTCTCTTCCCTCCCCCACTTTCTCCTTCACAAATCCATACTCAATTATATCCCCTCCCTCTCTCCATTAGTCTCTCTTTTATTTTCGTGTTATCATATTTTCCCCTATTATGAGAGTCTTGTGAAGATAGTGCTAGGCACTGCAAGGCCATGGATATCAAGGCAAGTTTCTGTCTGGTCAATGGAATTCCCACACTTCCTTTGAATCTTACATTCTTTCTGCCACTTCTTCTGCAAAGGACCCTTAGCCTTGAAAGGTGTAATAGTACTGAACATACGTCTTCACAGGACTATGGTGTTTTTTGGGTCATCCCAGTGGTCACCACCATCTGAAAAGAGAAGCTTCTCTAACCAAAAGTGAGAGTAGCATTAATATATGGGTATGAACATTAAGTAAAGTGCTTACAGGGCAGTTTGGCAGGCATAATACATGCATTTAGCAGGCATTATACTCCTAATGTCCATGACCTCCACACCATAGGCTTTTGATTAGGCTTTTCAGTATCAGGCATATATTTCCTTCCACAGAGTGGTCTCTAGTCCAATTAGAGAGCAGCTGGTTTCCCCCAAAACAAACATGCCACTATTGCACCCATTGACTCATTTGGCCTGGCTGGCCAAACTTGAGGCTTTCAGTGTCCACTGTTCTCACCACTGATAGCTTCGGTCTCCAATAAGGCAGAATGCAGTGCAGTTTTTTCCAGCTTTCTGTCAGATGATCTACTGGGAGAAAGTTTGCAGCTCAGCCCAAATTTGGTTTCTCAGTGACCTTGTAGCCAGGCATGTGGAGTCCTAAGCAATAGGGTCTTATCTTATATTCTTGGTGGTAAACCAAGAGCCTTGGCAATAGCCTCTAATATTTTGGGGGTATCAGGGACCTCCCTGGCCAGCACCTCGCTTAAATGTATCCCATCCCTGGCATGGATTTTTTTTTTTTTCTGCTAATAGTCTATGGCTTCTGGGTGTGCCATTATCCAAAAACGCAGGTGTTCATGTGGCTTATTCACAATTTTCTGAGTTTTTCTTAACCTTTCCCCATATACCTTTTACTCAATCTCTTCCCCTGACATTACCTGAAGTAATCTGTCAATCTACTTACATATACACAGTATCATTCCCTTAAATCCACCCATCTACTTCTTCCCTTGTAACCCTTTTCTAGATTAGTGGCCACTGCTACTGACTTTTTTTACTCCAACTTACACATGTCTGAACATCTGTAAGTAGGATCCACAAATGAAGTAAAATATGCAATGTTTGGCTTTCTGGGCCTGGGTTACCTCAATTAGTATAATCCTTTCCAGATCCATCCATTTCCCTGAATATTTTATATTTTCATTATCCTTTACTGCTGAGTAAAATTCCATTGTAAAAATGTACCACATGTCCATTATCCATTCATCAGTTGAGGGGTATATAGGCTGGCTCCTTTTCCTAGATACTGTGAAGAGAGTGGCAAAAACAATGGTGGTGGAAGTATCTCTAAGGAAGAGAGAAGAGTCCTTGGGATATACACCAAGGAGTGGTATAGCTGGGTCGTATATCTAGTTTTAGCTGTCTCAGGAACCTCCACACTGATTTCCACAATGGCTGTACCAGATTACATTCCCACCAACAGTGTAGAAGGGTTCCCCTTTTACCAAATCATCACCAACATTGCTTGTTGTTTGTTTGATTGATGATAATGATAACCATTCTGACAGGAGTGAGATGGAATCTCAAAGTAGTTTTAGTTTGCATTTCCCTTATGGCTAAGGATGTAGAACAGATTTAGATGTTCATATGCCATTTATATTTCTTTTTTTGAGAACTCTCTGTTTAGTTCCTTAGAACATTTTAATTGTGTTACTTAATTTCTCATTACTAGTTCTTTGCATATGGTAGATATTAATCCTGTGTCAGATGTGTAGCTGGAAAAGAGTTTATCCCATTCATTAGACTGCATCTTCACTCTACTAACAGTTTCCTTTGCTGTACAAAAGCTTTGTAATATCATGAGGTACCATTGGTTGATTAGTACTTTTATGTCCTGAGCAACTGGGTTATATTCAAACTGTCATTTCCTATACCAGTATCTTGAAGTGTTTCCCCTGCTATTTTCTCTAGCAGGTTCAGAGTGTCAGGTCTGATATTTAGGATTTTGCTCATTTTGTTCATGAAGGGAGAGAAAGATCTATTTTCATTCTTCTAAATGTAGATATCCAATTATCATACCCTCTTTGTAAAAGAGGCCATTTTTTTTCTCCAGTGCATGTTTTTGGCACTTTTGTCAAAAATCAAATGGTAGTATCAGCCTGGATTTACATCTGTGTTCTCTATTCTGTTCCATTGATCTATGTGTCTGTCTTTGTGCCAGTACCATGCTGGTTTTGTTACTTTAGCTTTGTAATATAGTTTAAAATCAGGTAAGGTGAAACCTCCTGTGTTACTTTTGTTGCTCAAAATTATTTTGGATATTCAACATTTTATTTTGCTTCCAAATAATGTTAGGATTGTTTTTTTTCTATTGCCATGACAAATACCATTGGAATTTTAATGTGGATTGCATTATATATGTAGATTGCTTTTAGTAATATAGAAGAAAATCCAGGCAGAAATACTAGCACTGAAAAAAAAATTCAATCAGTCAAAAAAAAAAAATACTCTGTGGAAAGTCTCACTAGTAGAATGGTTGAAGGAGAGAACAAATAAATTAGAAGACCAAATGTCAGATCTAATACAGTACAACAAAAGGAAAGAGAAGCTAACAGGAAGGTATGAATGGGAATTTCAAGATATCCAGGGCACTATAAAAAGGTCATACATAATAATTCAGGGTATAGTAGAATAATTTCAATTCAGAGGCTTAGTAGGTGTTTTCAACAAAATCCTAGAAAAAAAATTTCCCCAAATTGGGAAAGAAATGTCAATGAAGGTACAAGAAGTTTTTAGAATACCAAACAGACAAAACCTGTAAAGAACCCCTCCTTGCCATGTTATAATTAAATTACAAAATGTGTAAAGCAAAGAAATTACATTAACAGCAGTTATGGAGAAAAAGCAACTCACCTCAAATCAAATGGTAAGACCAACTGATTAACAGCAGATTACTTACTCAACACAAACTTTAAAAGCCAGAATGACTTGGAGTGATGCAGTCCAAGTTCTTAAGGATAACAACTGTCAACCAAGATTACTTTAATCCACAAAGCTATCTATCCAAATTGAAGGAGAACTGAGGACATTACACACACACACACACACACACACACACAAAAAAAAAAAAAAAAAAAAAAAAAAGGATAAAGGAATTTATGACAATCAAGCCAGCTCTAAAGAAAATACTTGTAGGGATCCCTCACGCTGAAAAGGAAACAAAGTGCACACAATGAGGGAACAGAAAAGAATAAGCCATACTTAAATAACACTTAAAACAAGAGAGTAAAGATTAATCAGTAAGCACTACAAACCAAGAAGAACAGCAAGAATAAATACATAACGTTCAATAATAACTCTTAATATCAATTGCTTCAATGATCCAACCAAAAGACACAGGCTTGCAGAATGGATTAAAATGCAGTATCCTGCTGTTTCTTGCCTCCAGGAAACTCATCTTTCAATGAAAGATACATACTGTGTTAGGTGGTAAGTATGGAAAATGGTATTTCAAGCAAATGGGCCTAGGAAACAGGCAGGGGTTGCATTTGTAATATGTGACATGAAAGACTTCAAACCAACATTAATGAGGAAAGATGAACGAGGTCACTTTATACTTATTAAAAGAACACTCTAACAGGAAGACATTGCAATCTTAAACATATATGGACCTAACACAGGTACTCACAATTTCATCAAACTAACACTGTTAAACTTAAGGTCACATATAACACCAACCACATTTGTAGTGAGGGACGTCCATATTCCACTCTCATCAACTGACATGTCACCCAACAAAAAATAAACAGAGAGACATCTGGATTAAATGATGTAATAGAACCAATGGACCTAACAGAACATTCCATCCCAGGGCTGCAGAATATATATTTTTCTAAGCAGCACATGGAACATTCTCTAAAATACACCATATATTAGGACACAATGAAAATCTTAATAAATACAAGAAAAATTGAAATAAGCCCTTGTATGCTTTCTGACCACAATGGGTTAAGCTACAAATCAGCCACAAGAAAAACTACAGAACATACAGAAATTCATGGAGACTACACAATACATTATTTAATGATGAATGGGTCATTGAAGAAATCAAAAGGAAATCAATAAATTCATAGAATTAAATGATAATGAGATTACAACATGCTGACATCTTTGGGACACAAAGAATGCAGTCATAATAGGGAAAATTATAGCTCTAAGTGCCTACATAAAAAAATTAGAGAGTTCACAAATCAACAATTTACTGCTTCACATTAAGGCCTTGGAAAAAGAAGAACAAGATGAACCAAAAAATCAGATGGGAGGAAATAATAAAGATTAGGGCAGAAATTAATGAAATAGAATCCTGATAAACAATCCAAAGAATCAATGAAACAAAGAGTTGGTTCTTTGAAAGGATAAACAAGATTGATAAAGCCTTAGCAAATTTGACCAGAGGAACGAGAGAAGAGACAAAAATTAATAAAATTAGAGATGAAAAAGGCACCATTACAACAGATACCAAAGAAATTCAAACAATTAAAAGGCCAAAAATCCCCAAATAATAAATTAGCTTCCCTTAATCACTTTAATATAGTAACATGAATGAAGTAATACAGATGCCTATATCTTCTAAGAACATACTGAAAACAAAATGGACATTTCTTTCTCCCTCCCTTAGAACTAAATGGAAATTACAAAATGTTAAATGAAAATAAGGCAAATTAGACCATGGAAAAAGGACATACTATAAGCATATATGCCTCAAAGTTTGAAAATCTGAAAAAAATGGATGACTTCCATGATGAACATGACCTACCAAAATTAAATCAAGATGAGATAAACCATTTAAATAGACATATAACAAGAATAGAGATCCAAGCAATTATTTTAAAAAGTATTCCAACTTAAAAAATTCCAGGCCCAGATGGATTCACTGATTAATTTTATCAGACCTTCATGGAAGAACTGTTTCTCAAACTTTTCCATGAAATGGAAAAGGAAGAAATTCTTCCAAATTTATTTTACAAATGCAGCATCACACTTATACCAAAACCAGAAAAAGATAGAACAAAAAAAAAAAAAGAAAAGAAAAAGAAAGAAAGAAAGAAAGAAAAGGAAAACTGCAGGCCAATTTCTTTCATGAACATAGATGCAAAAATTCTCAACAAAATATTGCCAAACAGAGTACAAGAATATATCCAAAAGATTCCTCACCCTGACGAAGTAGGCTTAATCTCAGTGATTCAGGGAAGGTTCAACACACACAAATCAATAAATGTACTAAAGGACAAAATTCACATGGTAATCTCAATAGATACAGAAAAAGTATTTGACAAATTCTAACATCCTTTCATGGTAAAAGTATTACATAAACTGGGAATAGAAAGAACATATATCATCATAATAAACCCTATTTATGATAAGCCTACAGCCAACATATTAATAAATGGGGAATAACTTGAAGCCATTCCACTAAATTCAAGAATAAGACAAGGATGTCCACTGTCTCCACTTTTATTTAATATAATACTAGAAGTCTTAGCTATAGCAATAAGCCAAGAGACACTATAAAAGGGATACAAATTGGAAAGGAAGAGATCAAATTATCATTATTAGCAGATGATATGATTCTATACATAAAGAACTCTAAAGACTGTACCAAAAACTGTTGGAGCTGATAAACACTTTCAGCAATGCAGCAGGATATAAAATAAACACAGAAAATGGTAGTTTCCCTACATACTAACAACAAACATGCAGAGGATGAAATCAAGGACTCGCTCCCATTCACAATTGCCTAAAAATATAAAAGAAATAAAGTACCTTGGAATAGATCTAAATAAGAAAGTGAAGGATCTCTACAATGAGAACTTTAAAACACTCAAAAGGAAACTGCAGAGGACACTGGGAAATGGAAAAAAAATCCCATGTTCTTGGACTGGAAGAATCACTATTGCAAAAATGTCAATCTTACCAAAAGTAATCCATACATTTAATACAATCCCCATTAAAATTCCAATATTATTCTTCATGGAAATAGAATTAGCATTCCTAAAATTCATTTTGAAGCACAAAAATCCTTGAATAACAATTTTGAGCAAAAATCATAAGGCAGGTGGTACCACCATACCCAATTTCAAGCTATATTACAAAGCCATAGTGCAAACAAAAACAAAAGCAAAACAAAACAAACCAAAAATTCAGCATGGTACTGGCACAAAGACAGACACATAGATCAATGGAACAGAATAGAGGACCCAGATGTTAATCCAGGCAGCTACAGCCATCTGATTTTTGACAAAAATGCGAAAACTATTCACTGGAGAAAAGACAGGGTCTTCAACACATTATGCTGGGAAAACTGGATATCTATATGTAGACGGATGAGAATAGATCATTGTCTTTCTACATGCACAAGAATCAAGTCCAAATGGATCAGGGAGATTACTATCAGACCTGAAACTCTGAAACTGCTAGAGGATAGTAGGGAATAAGCAAGGACTTTCTGAATATAATCCCAGTTGCTCAGGAAATAAAACCATAAGTCAACCACTGGGATATCATGAAATTTTTTTTTACAAAGCTTTGGTTCAGCAAAGAATGCTGTGAAGACACTAGAGACAACCTACAGAATGGGAGAACATCTCTGCCAGCTATACATTTGACAGAACATTAATATCCAGAATATACAAAGAACTCAAAAAATAAAACAAAAAGAAATCAAACAACCCTATTAAAAATGTGCTATAGAGGGCTGGAGAGATGGCTTAGCGGTTAAGCACTTGCCTGTGAAGCCTAAGGACCCCGGTTCGAGGCTCGGTTCCCCAGGTCCCACGTTAGCCAGATGCACAAGGGGGCGCACGCGTCTGGAGTTCGTTTGCAGAGGCTGGAAGCCCTGGCGCGCCCATTCTCTCTCTCTCCCTCTATCTGTCTTTCTCCCTGTGTCTGTCGCTCTCAAATAAATAAATAAATAATGAACAAAAAATATAAAAAAAAATGTGCTATAGAGCTGGAGGGATGGATTAGAAGTTAAGGTGTTTGCCTGCAAAGCCAAAGGACCCAGGTTAAATACCCAAGGACTCCCATTAGCCACATGCACAAGGGGAAACATGCATCTGGAGTTCATTTGCAGTTCCTGGAGGCCCTGGCGTGCCCATTCATTCTCTTTCTTTCTCTCCTCCCCTCATTCTCTGTCAAATAAATAAATAAAAATAAAACAAAATAAGAAAAGAAAAAAATGTGCTAAAGAACTAAATAGAGAGTTCTCAAAAGTACAGATGACATATAAACATCTAAAAAGTGTTCTACATCCTTATCCATTAGGGAAATGCAAATTAAAACTACTTTGTGACTATCGTTGAAAAAACAAATGACAATAAATGTAGGTGAGGGTGTGAAAAAAGAGGAACCCTTCTACACTCTTGGTGGGAATATAGTCTGGTATAGTGCTTGGGGAATGTTTGGAGGTTCTTGACAGATAAAAATAAAATTACCATATGATTTGGCTACAGCACTTCTAGACATATGTCCTAATGATTCTTATCACTACCTTAGAGATACTTGCACAATAATGTTTATTGCTGCTGTATTAAACATAGCTAGGAAATTGAACCAACCTAGATGTCATGGAGAGATAAGTTTCCCAGAAGCAACAAATGGAAGGATGCTGCCTTTTAATCCATTCTGCATGCCTGTGTTTTTTGGTTGGGGTTTTGAAGCAATTGATATTAAGAGTTATTCTTTTTTTAAAAATTAGTTTTCTATTCAGCAAATACAGGTAGTTGTTACCATTATTAGGCTCATCCATGACCTACCCCCTCCCCGTTGGCCCCTCCTTGTTGAGGTATATGGGTCATGCCTTGTGGAGTTAGCCCACAGTTATTGGTATGATAAATGTCTCTGCATATCCTTCTGGAAACATATGTATTTATCCTCACCATTCTCCTTATTTTGTAGTGCTTTCTGTTTTCCCTTAACTCTCTTAAGTATTATTTGAGTATGGTTTATTTTTTCTTGTTTCCTCATGTGTGTGATTTCCTTTCTCTTCAGAGTAAAGAATTCCTTTATGTATTTTCTGTAGAGCTGGCTTGATTGTCATAAATCCCATTAGCGTGTTTTGTTGTGGAATAACCTTATTTCTCCATAAATTTGGATATATAGCTTTGTGGAATAAAGTAATCTTGGTTGGCAGTTTTTATCTTTCAGAACTTGGAATACATCATTCCAAGCCTTTCTGGCTTTTAAAGTTTGTGTTGAGTAATCTGTATTATCCAGATGGGCTTACCTTTAGAGGTGACTTGCCTTTTCTCTCTAACTATTGTCATTGGTTTACATGTTTAGTAGTTTAATTATAACATGGTAAGGAGAGGTTCTTTCCAGCTTTTGTCTGTTTGGTGTTCTAAAAGCTTCCTTTATCAGCTCTGGCATTTCTTTTCCAATTTGGGGAAATTTTTCTTCTATGAATTTTTGAAAATGCCTACTATGCCTTTGGTGTGAAATTCTTCTCCTTCTACTATACCCTGAATTCTTACATTTGAACTTTTCATAGTTCTCAAATATCTTGCTATTCCCACTCATACCTTCCTATTAGTTTGCCTTTCTGGGTTTTTTTTTTTTTTTTTTTTGGACTATATTTGATCTTCCACCTGGTCTTCTAGTTTAGATATACTGTTCTTTGCTTCATCCATTCTACTGGTGGGACTTTCCACAGAGTTTTTATTTGATTATTATTTTTATTTCACTTACTGTGTTTTTTATTGCTAATATTTCTGTCTGGTTTTTCTTCAGTATTTCTATTTCCATACTTATGTCTTGTAATGACCACCGTATTTAAATTTTTTTTAATTTTTTTTTAAAATTTAATTTATTAGTTTTCTTTTCAGTAAATACAGGCAGTTTGGTACCATTATTTATGCTCACCTGTGATCTACCCATCCCATTAGACCCTCCTTGTTAATGAAAATGGGTCAAAATGGGTCAAGCATTGTGGAATTAGCCCCCAGTTATTGGTATGATAAATGTCTCTGCAAATCATGACCCAACATGTGACTCTGACATTCTTTCCACCCCCTCTTCCACAAAATTTCCCTGAGCCATGTTGGGTTCATTTTTGGTCTGCTTCAGTGCTGAGGTGTTGGGGGCCTCTGAGGCTCTGGCTCTCTGATTTGGTAGGAGTTGATTTTTCTCTGCGTTGATCTCCTTCCCCTTTGTGCTGGTATCTGTTTCACAGGAAAACATCACCCTTGCTTATTTCACCAGTTGTCCTTAGTTTCAGTTGGGCCCCTTTTGAAGTATGTTGGGGCAGCTCTCTTCTTAGGATCTGCATCTTTCTGGAAAAGAGAAGCAGATTCTCCAAGGGAGAGTAAGTTAGCACCCGGAAAATTGAAATAACACGTATTTAAGTTTTTTTGTTTATTTTTATTTAATTATTTGAGAGCGGGGGCGGGGGGAGAATGGGTGTGCCAGGGCTTCCAGCCACTGCAAACGAACTCCAGATGCCCCCTTGTGCATCTGGCTAATGTGGATCCTGGGGAATCGAGCCTCGAACCGAGGTCCTTAGGCTTCACAGGCAAGCGCTTAACTACTAAGCCATCTCTCCAGCCAACCTCCTTATATTATTGAGCTGGTTTCCTGTGCTCTTTTTCAGGAGCTTGTTTTCTTCTTTAATTCATTGGTTTTCTTCTTTGATTCCTTTGATTTATACTTTGATATCATTGAGTATAGATAAAATGTTTTTCTTTGGTTTTTTTTTTTTTTTGAAATCTTTGTTAGGCATTTCATCTGAATCAGTCTCATTGGGAGTCATTTCTGATTAATTTATAGTTTCTGGTGGAATGGGGTTTTCTTGATTCTTTGTGTTTCTTGCTACAATGTAGCAACTTTTGCATCCTGAGTTGATTTGATGCTTGGGTTTCCTAATTATCTGAAGTATTCTTAGATCTGGAAATCATCTTTATAAACCTTCAGGGTACGAGTTTAAGGTGCCAAGTGTGGTGCTTGGACTCCAGTCCAACTGCAGAAGTAATCCTATATGTTGAGTTTTCCTGTTATTCAAGTATTCTAGTGGACTGGGTGTAACAATTTACTGACATTCTAAAATTTTACTGAGCAATATACACATGCAATAAAAAATAGCACAGAGTATGCAAATGTGGGGATTAAAACAAACAGATAACTTTATAAAGCCAAAATCCCCAAGGGTGTGGTTTCCTCTATACCCTTAATCCTGTCAGATGGAAAGTTAAGATTTCTGTTCTGAAATGTGTTCCAAGTCAGTCTGGGTCTGAATCAGACCACACCCCAATAATGACCGAAGAAAAAGACAAAGGCTCTGTAAATCTGAAAACATCAAAGGCAACAATAATCAACCCCCAAATACAGCTTACTTGACAATGGAAAAGCTAACCAAGAATATGTAACTCATAACCTGCTCTGAAATAAAAAGAGAGTTTAGCATTTTTTAATACAGGCTTATGTCCCTGCTTGTCTTTTCAGTCAGTTTCTTTACTTTGGCAGATGGCTTCCAATCTCACCAATGCTGAGTGCCCATCTCAATCCCTCTGTGTTGTGCTATGGATGTAGTGTTCTGATCAGCTGTGCTAGATTCCCTATCACCAGGGGCTGAATGAGTTCTCTGGAGGTTCATGGTTCTGACTTTTGGGAGATGGGAATGTGTAAGAAGCCTGGAGTTGTACTGGAACTGCTCAATTGGTATCCCCCTCAGCAGCTCACCAGCTGGACTCTGCTGTCTCCTCTTTAACATCTTGACTTTGCAAGGAGGCTGATGTGATTGGAAAATTTCTCATTTGGTCTTTGCTCCTGCAGCTCAGCACCAGGCCAAGTAGGTTCATGAATCTGGGCCACAAACACCTTGGTGGGATTCTGGTCATTTTCCTCCTTTCTGGAATATCTTGTTCTCTCCTGCTTTTCTGCTGTGACTGATAATAACCTGTACACAATCATTTTTTGGAAGAAGAGTGTATTTTGCATTTGCTGTTGTTTTGCTTAAACATCTCCCTAGGCTGCTTTGTCATGACTCCTATGCGGCCATCTTACCCAGAAGTCCTAGGTAATTCTCTAATATACCAAAGCCTACAGTTTATGTGGTACATAATAGAAATGTCTGCAGATGTAGTTTAGAAATACACTGATGGACTGTGGTTTTGCCACTAGTCTGAATAGCAGATACAGTGTAATACAACATTGTCTCTAAATAAGGAAAACTAAAATAAAATAATAAAGCCTTATATTTCTTTCTAATTGACAAAAGGTCCTAAAACTGGGATCAACATTCTTGTTTTGCTTCAAATTCAAAAGAAAGATAATTGAAACGAGAGATGTCATAATCATTAGAAGCAGCAAGGAAACTGAACATTACTAACTTTTAATTCTTTTTTTTTTTTTTTTTCAATGCAGCTATACAACCTTCAACCCTTCCCATCTTCTTTATGTTACTCTAGGCCTGGAAGAACTGCAGGTGCATAAATTAATATGAAATCATGTCCCAGGCAATGTTATGGTCATGGTCTGCCAAAAATGGATTTCCATTCTTCCTTAAATCTAAAGAAAGAAACAAGTTTCCATTGTCTTCAGTCCCTATAGCCAGAAACATTAAGAGATGTAAAAGATGAAGTCCTGTCATGCACCATGATGTCTTTCATCCTCTGTCCCTCACATATGGAAAGTGAAGTTATTCTCTTCAAAATGCAAGAAATATGATAACTTATATGGTGCTTTTGGATTCTGCACATGCTAATTGACAAATCCCCACATACTTATAATAAAAGAAGTGCCATGGATCTTGTTCCATTTCAAATTCTGTAAGCAAGTTATGGATTATGACAAAGAATGTCACCTTTTGGGACTCAGAAAGTTTATGAATATATTAAATTAGAGGTCATATTAAATGTGTCCCATACTAATTATGTATTTCCTTATTTTTATCACAAATTCATGGCTTCTATAATTTTTATATATTTTCCTTTAAATAAACTTGACAAGTTTCCTTTATTGTGTGATAAATTATGCAAGTTTCAAGCTTTCAGCTTGAGCCAGCACATACACACACACACAATCACACTGATTCTATGGATCAAGGGTGTCATATTGGTTTTGTCTAATTTAGAAAGCCAACTATTAGTTTTTAAACTCAGATTGTTACCATGATCATTCTCTTGAGACCTGTAGTATAATAGTGTAGTCTTCTTTTTGAATATTGGACAGAGTATATCAAATTCCAGATGTGGCATTCATTTTTGAGATGATACTGCAACTCCAGGACACATCAAAGTTTCCAACCATAGGACCACTAACAGGATAGAAGTTCATATATTCACAGGTAGCAAGGGAAGAATAAATTGAATCTACCACTTTAAGTCTGAACTAGACTTCTGGCAAGTCATCACTTTTCAGTGACTCTTACCATCCATGAAAGTTCTGGAAGATACTTAATGTACTAATTAGGAAGAATAAGTTAAGCACTCCATCAGAGCCAACCATATTTCCTGAGACTTTTATAGTTGTTTTATCTGTTCAGCTAACAGCATAAAAGAATTTCTTAATTTTACCAAACTATTATGCACACATTGGCTGCTTTCTGATAACTCAAAATAATAACAAACAGTATATTTAAAATGCAGTTTCCACATTTTCTTAATAGCTTACTTGTAAAAATTTCAAATGGGGGCAATGACATCTCTGAGGATAGCCTCTGCAGTCTTGAATTTGGCATCTGCCTTCATTAACATTATGAATATAAAATCTTTTTTAAAAAAGGAAAAAAAAACAGGTCATAGAGATGGCTTAATGGTTATGGTACTTACCTGTGATGTCTAAGGACGCAGGTTCTATTCTGCAGTACCAAGATAAGCCAGATACACAAGGTTGTGCAGAGTCTAGAGTTGATTTACATTGGCTGGTGGCCCTGGCATGCCAATTCTCTTTCTGTTTCTTTTCTCATCTCTCTCTCTCTCCATAAGTAAAAGAATAAAATATTAAAAAATATTGTGAGTAATTATAATCAACCAATATGCTTATCGTGTTGCAATGGACCCTTATTATAGCACTTATTATTCATACAAATTTGAAATATTTAAACTTAGGTGTTTATCAATTGTCTTTCATTTTGACTTAAAATGAACCTAGGATAAAAGGGTTGCTGACATTCCAATTCAACAAGCTTTTTGTCTGAAGACCAAGTCATAATGTGATATTCTTTTCCATATTTACTAAAAATAATCATAAAATCAGCAAAAGGTGCTTGTTAGCTTCCTATATGTCTCAAGAAAAATTTATATGTTTATTTCATTCTACAGAGAGGAAGATAAAAGCATTAATTTATTACCATGAAATGGAAGGACAAATATAATGACAACCATGTTCTGATTAACCAGATGTTTGTCAATTGCTTTGCGATCTATGTTTTATTATGAGAAAGATATAACTATAGGTACATTTTTCTTCTCTTTAATTTGTTGCAAATAATAAACATTCCCCTAAAAGCTGTTATAAACTAGGAAATATCATGTTTTATCATCACTGCAAATGTTTATTTTGGAACATCCCATGGAATAGCAAATGAATGTTAAAACGTACAATACACATAACTATCATGGCTAGTTATTTACTAAGAGTTTTGCTGCCTAAGTAGAAATATTTTTAGTATTTTTTTCTATGTGAGCTCACAGTGATAAATTTGATGAGTTCTTCCATTTCTATTTGAAACCATTTGTGTTTATACATTAAAAACTATAAATTTGCCATTAAAGTATGCTTTAGAAAATCATAATTTTGACACTATCATCTACAAGATACAGACTCCTCAAGGCTAATAATCAGATTAGGAATACCTTTTATTGTGATGCACTTTATGTCTATGTTTAGTTTCTAAAAATTATAAATTTTAAGGAGAATAACATTATTCCCTTCTTATTCCCTATACATAAGCCAGACACAGTCCTCATGCAATCTTCATAAGAAAATTATACAATAAAATATAGGAAACATCCAAAGTGTCCATCCACAAAAGCTTGATGATGTCTATTACAGTGTGGGGCAATAAAACATTCTGGGATCCTTTGTATTTTTGATATTTTGGAGATGAAGATAAATTGAGTATGGGAAATTCTGTATGCTTCCCTGGTGTTCTGCAGCTGGAGGAAGGAGACCCATGTGTTCATGAAGAAAGATGCCCCAACATAACTTCATTAAAAAGCAATTAGAGAAGAGTATGCTCCTGAGGTCATTCATTTTTATTCAGAACTAAATATGTTTGAAAATCTATGGTAACTGAAGTGACACAAATTTCTCAAAACTCTGGAAAGAATCAGGGGGATGCAGAAAATGGAAATCACATATTTTTCTGTTTATATGTTTGTGTTTTATTTGATTCTACAGGGTAAGCTTTAATAAATGGTATATAAGCACACACATACACATATGCAATTCATTTCTTCAAAGCACTTCAAGTTCAGAGAAAACTTAAAAAGAAGGTACATAGGTTTTCCATTTACCCCTTCTAGTCCTTCAGTTATCAACATCATCCAGCAGAATGACATTTTTTTATTAGTTATGTACACAGTGTGTATACAGCCAGGTTGGTACCATCATTAGCATCCTCCCTGTCACCCTCTTACACAAGGACCCTCCTCCTTGGGGAATGTGGGTCCTGCATTGTAGGGTTAGCCATCAGTTATGAGTAAGAGGCAATTTCTCTGTGTATAATGTCCCAGAATGTGGCTGTAACAATCTTTCCTCCCTCTCTTCCTTGAATTTTCCTGAGCCTTGTTTAGTTGGTTTTAGGCCTACTTCATCAACGGCATTTTTGTTAAAATTGATGCCTCTTCATAGGCACATTGGAATTTCCCAAAGTTCATAGTTTGTATTAAAATTTACTTCTAGTGCCATGCACCCTGTAGTTTGTACAAGTGCTTACTCTGATTGTACCAGCAGACTGAGTAGTTTTATAGTTCTGTCTTTTTTGTGTGCATCTATGGCACCTTAGAGCTGGACTCCAGGAACCAACTACAGTGACACTTCCTCTGAGTTAGGTGGCTGTAGATACAGTCTTCTTCCTGTAATACTTATAAAATGACAAAATAAGTCGAAGAACCCAGAGTCTCTTTCATAACAAGCAAGCACTCTTTGACTGGTCTATATACCAAGTCCACATTGTTTCCTTATGAAACTTAACCAAGACTCTTATTTAAAATTCTGCCAATTCCTTAAATATCAAAAAACTATACTCAGTTTTTAACATTTATCCATTAAAAGCAGTTCACACTAACTGTAAATTTGGAAAAGCTCTTTGGTGTACTACATTCCCAAAATGGGATATATTGCCTTGGAGAAATCAATTTTCCATAGTAGACTGATTAATACTATTGTAATCTTACAGTTTTAGTGTAAATGGGTATTAATATTCATTTCTACTATTAGTCACTAATCTCTTATTTTATGCTTTAATTTTCTACTTCATGAAATAAGGAAAACAATCTGAGACACTAGTTTGTAGTTATCTGCCCCTGAGTTGTCAAGTTAAGAATGAGTGACTGACTTCCAGCCAAGATGGCAACCGCCTAGCTGCCCTGCAAATCCCGGGGCAAGACATTAAGGGTTTTCTGGGACTTTTTATCACTGGGAGGGCACAGAGGGGGGTGACAGTGAATCATGGATCCCCTAGTGGGCAGATACGCCACCCCTAACACCAAATAGCCTTCACACATTGCCCCCGCGGCCCCGCGACTCACCACAGCAGTCTCGTATGCCACTTCGCAGCTCTGCACCCGCCTCTGCAGCTCTGCACTCACTCCCAAGGACCTGCACCCACCTCAGTGGACCTGCAACCTGCTGTTGCCATCCCACACCCCACTGCCACCACCACCACAACCAGATAGATCCCTGTGTGCAGAAGCTTAAACCGCTCTGCACACTTGCCCACACAACTGTTCAGCAAGCCCAGTCCCACAGTAATTGCCACACAAGCCCAGAGTGTCTCTCATTTGCACCAGCTCAGGTGCACTCTCCTACCTGTCTGCCCTGCCTGCCATCCTACGTTCTCCTGTGACCGGGAGCGCAGACCGTTTCCAGGACCCAGGGTTGCCAGCCAGAGTTTGGGATGCTTCAGGGCTCTGTAACTCAGTCCCCGTCCAAACTCGGAGGCAGGCAGCTTTGGTGTATTAGGGCTTCAGAATTCAGGCAACTTTGGTTCCCCTGTCAGGCAGTAGATAGGCGGCTTTTGCAAGTGGGAGCCAAAGCACAGGCTGCCTGACAACTGCCCTATGCTGATTCAGATTCCCATTGTACTAGAGCTCAGACTGACCCACCCACCTACCTTCCCATACACTGTCATGGGCAGACCACAGCGCAAAAGAAATAACGTGAAAAATCAAATGCTGAGGTAACCCAGGCCCAGAAAGCCAAGCACCACATGTTCTCTCTCATATGTGGATCCTAGCTACAGATGATTGGGCTTCTGCATGAGAATGAAAATACTTAGTAGCAGAGGCCAGTAAGGTAAAAAGGAGACATAAAGGGTAGAGAAAGGAAGGGAGGAGGATACTTAATAGGTTGATATTGTATATATGTAATTACAATGATTGTAATGGGGAGGTAATATGATGGAGAACGGAATTTCAAATGGGAAAGTGTGGGGGTGGGGAGGGAGGGAATTACCATGGGACATATTTCATAATCATGGAAAATGTTAATAAAAAATTTTTTAAAAAATCAAATGTAAGAAACCCCTGTTAGAACACCCAGTCCTACAATGAATGCATCTAACCAAAACATAGAAGAGTTATTAGGATCAGAATATCAAATTGAAGTTATGAGCAATGCAACCCTGACCAACCTACTGATCCAACTTGCAGGAACGCAACAAAGGACCAATAATCCTGTGGATGATACCATCACTAACCTAGAACAAATTGATAAGAGATTGGAAGGAGTTAAAAGAGAGGTAATAGTTTGAGGAAGAGTGAAAAAAAAAAGAGGGCCTTAAAAATCAGCTGGCTATACTAAATGAAGACTTTAAGAAATACAGGGATGAAATTCAAGAATCATCAAGAAAATCAGAAAATGATGTGAAAAGGGAGATTGACAGAGCAATGGAAATGATACATAGAAAAGTAGTAGAAAATGCAAACTTAATTGAACAAGCCCAAAACTCTCTAGAGGCCCTCAAGAACAGAGTCAGTGAAGTGGAGGATAGAAACTCTAATCTGGAAGACAAGATGGAAGAAACAGTTCTAGAGTTCAAAAGCTTCAGTAAGTTCAAAAGTTCCTGTGAACAGAAAATGAGGGAATTGTAGGATACACTTAACCGTCCTAATATCAGAATCATTGGAATACCAGAAGGAGAAGAACTTCAGACCAAAGGCATGGAGAACTTATTTAACAAAATAATTGAAGAAAATTTCCCCAGTCTCTTAAAAGAAAGGCCCATCAAGATACAAGAAGCCAACAGAACTCCAAACAGACTGGACCAAAGGAGAAACTCTCCAAGACATATTATCATTAAGACTCTAAACATTGACAGCAAACAGAAAATCCTAAAAGCAGCTAGGGAAAAACAGCACACCACTTTCAAAGGAAACCCCATCAGAATTACCTCAGACTTCTCAATGGAAAGCCTGAAAGCTAAAAGGGCCTGGACAGAAACACTGCAAAGTCTAAGAACCTGTGGCTTCCAACAAAAACTATTCTACCCAGCAAAAGTATCCCTCATAATAGTTGGTGAAAGAAAAATGTTCCATAAAAAATCTCAGCTTTACAACTACATGAACACAACCAAACCTACAGAGAGTATTTCACGAAATTCTCCACCGAGGAGAAACAAATAATCAAACTCAAATGCCTACAAGAAGCAGATCACAATAACCAAACTCATAGTAGGCACAAAAAACTTCAAAGTCCATGAAAACATCAACACACATCTACCATCACAATATGGCAGGGATCAAATCAAATCCCACAGTATTTACCATGAATATTAATTGCCTTAATTCGCCAATCAAGAGACACAAGCTAACAGGATGGATCAAAAAATTAGACCCCTCAATCTGTTGCCTTCAAGAAACCCGCCTCACAACTAAAGACAGACACCTACTCAGGGTGAAAGGGTGGAAAACAATATTCCAAGCAAATGTGAATAAGAAACAAGCAGGAATAGCTATATTAATATTGGATAAAATCGACTTCAAACAAAAACTAATCAAAAAAGACAAAGAAGACAACTTCCTACTTATCAAGGGAACAATCCATCAAGAGGATATTGCAATCATAAATGTGTATGCACCAAACACAGGGGCATCACAGTTCATAAAACAAAACCTACTTAACAATAAAACAGAAATAATCACCAATACCATCATAGCTGGGGACTTCAATACACCATTATCAGTAATAGACAGATCATCCAAAGAGAAACTCAACAGGGAAGTAAGAGAGCTCAACAGAACCATAGATTACTTAGACCTAACAGACATCTACAGAACTCTCCATAAATCCACAAACTACACATTTTTCTCAGCAGCCCATGGATCATTCTCCAAAATAGTCCATATACTGGGTCACAAAAACTGCCTCCACATATTTAGGAAGATTGACATAATTCCCTGCATGATATCAGATCACAATGCTATATTGCTAGAAATCAACAATAAAAGACCCACCAAGAATCCCAAAGGCACTTGGAAACTGAACAACACATTTTTAAACAATAAATGGATAGTGGATAAAATAAAAAATGAAATTGCAAAATTTCTGGAATTGAATGACAATGAGAACACATTGAACCAAAACTTATGGGACACAATGAAGACTGTTATCAGGGGAAAATTCATAGCATTCAATGTCTTCATGAAAAAGACAGAAAGATCCCAAATCAATAAGCTAACCATTTACCTAAAGGCACTGGAAAAACAAGAAAACGCCAACCCCAAGAGCTCCAGACAGAAAGAAAGAATTAAAATCAGAGCAGAAATTAATGAATTGGAAACCATGGAAACAATTAAGACAATTGACAAAATAAAGAGCTGGTTCTTTGAAAAAATACAATTGACAATCCCCTGGCCAATTTGATCGAGCAAAAAAGGGAAAAGCTTCAAATTAACAAAATTCAAATGAAAAAGGAGAGATCACAACAGACATAAGTGAAATTGGGATTATCATGAGGATTTATTTCAAAAACCTCTACTCCACAAAACTGGATAATGTGGAGGAGATGGATAAATTCCTGGACGCATACTATCTATCAAAACTAAACTCAGAGCATTTTAATCACATCAGTGAACCCATCACACTCATGGAGATGGGAAAAGTAATAATAAAAAAAAAACTCCCCCAAAAGAAGAGTCCAGGACCAGAGGGCTTCTCAGCTGAATTCTATCAACCCTTTATGGAAGAACTCAAACCAACCTTCCTCAAACTGTGCCACAAAATTGAAGAACATGGAAAGTGACCCAACTCCTTTTATGAAGCTAGTATCACCCTAATTCCAAAATCAGGTAGAGATGCCATGAGAAAAGAAAACTACCAGCCTATTTCCCTGATGAACTTAGATGCAAAGATCCTGAAAAAAATCCTCACAAAACGAATCCAACAACACATCAAAAGCATTACCCACCTTGACCAAGTGGGATTCATCCCAGGAACACAAGGTTGGTTCAACATATGGAAATCTGTCAGTGTAATAAACCACATGAACCACTATCAAAGGAAACCCCATCAGAATTACTTCAGACTTCTCAATGGAAATCCTGACAGCTAGAAGGGCCTGGAGTGAAATCTCCAAAGTCTAAGAACCTATGGATTCCAATCCAAAATACTCTACCCAGCAAACCAATACATGGTGAAAGAAAAAACTTACCATGACAAAACTCAGCTTGACAATTATGTGAACTCAAAACCAAACATAGAGAGAGTAAATTCAGTAAATTCTCCACAGAGAAGAAACAAATAACCAAACTCCAATGCCTACAAGAAGCAGATCACAACAACCAAACCCAGAGTAGGCACAAAAAACTTCAAAGCCCATGAAAACACCAGCACACATCTACCACCACAATATTGCAGGGATCAACTCAAATCTCACAGTCATTACCCTAAATATTAATGGCCTTAATTCACCCATCAAGAGACACTAGCTAACAGGATGGATCAAAAAATTAGACCCCTCAATCTGTTGCCTTTAAGAAACCCACCTCACCACTAAAGACAAACACCTCCTCAGGGTTAAAGGGTGGAAAACAATATTCCAAGCAAATGGGAATAAGAAACAAGCAGGTGTTGGAATATTAATATCGGATATAATACACTTCAAACCAAAAATAATCAAAAAAGACAAAGAAGACCACTTCCTACTTATCAAGAGAATGATCCATCAAGAGGATATTACAATCATAAATCTGTATGGACCAAACACAGGGGCACAACAGTTCATAAAACAAAACCTACTTGACAATAAAACAGAAATAACCACAAACACCATTATAGCTGGGGACTTCAATACACCATTATCAGTAATAGACAGATCATCCGAACAGAAACTCAACAGGGAAGTAAGAGAGCTCAACAAAACCATAGATCACTTAGACCTAACGGACATCTACTGAACTTTCCACCCCAAATCCACAGACTACACATCCTCAGCAATCCATGGACCATTCTCTAAAAAGACCATATACTGGGTCACAAAGACTGCCTCCACATATTTAGGAAAATTGACATAATTCCCTGCAGGATATCCAATCACAATTCTATATTGCTAGAAATCAACAACAAAAGACCCACCAAAGATCTTAACTGCACCCAGAAACTGAATAGCACACTCTTAAACAATTAATGGATAGTGGATGAAATTGCAAAATTCCTGGAATTGAATGTCAATGAAAACGCATCATACCACAACTTACGGGACACAATGAAGGTGGTCCTTAGGGGAAATTTCATAGCACTCAATATCTTCATTAAAAAGACCAAAAAATCCCAAATAAATAACCTAACCATCCACCTAAAGGCACTGGAAAAAAACAAGAAAAATACAACCCAAAGACCTACAGAAGGAAGGAAATAATTAAAATGAGAGCAGAAATTAATGAATTGGAAACCAAGGAAATAATTAAGGCAATTGACAAAACAAATAGCTGGATTTTTGAAAAAATAAAGAAGATTGACAAACCCCTGGCCAATTTGATAAAACAATAAAAAGGAAAGGCTTCAAATTAACAAAATTCAAATTGAAAAAGGAGAGATCACAGCAGACATAAGTGAAGTTGGGAGAATCATCAGGACTTATTTCAAAAACCTCTACTCCACAAAACTGGATAATGTGGAGGAGATGGATAAATTCCTGGACACATACTAAGTATCAAAGCTAAACTCAGAGCATATTAATCACCTCAATGAACCCATCACATTTATGGAGATTGAAAAAGTAATAAAAAAAAACCTCCCCCAAAATAAGAGTCCAGGACCAGATGGATTCTCAGCTCAATTCTATCAAACCTGCATGGAAGAACTCAAACCAATCTTCCTCAAACTGTGCCACACATGAATAAAAGGGAAAGCTATCCAACTCCTTTCCTGAAGCTAGTATCACCCTAATTCCAAAACAAGGCAGAGATGCCACAGAAAAGAAAACTATGGGCCTATTTCCCTAATGAACTTAGATGCAAAGATGGTAAACTCCTCGCAAACTCAATCCAACAACGCATCAAAAGCATAATCCACCTTGACCAAGTGGGATTCATCCTAGGAACACAGGGATGGTTCAACAAATGGAAATCTGTCAATGTAATACATCACATAAGCAAGGTTAAACATAAAAACCGCATAATCATTTGATAGATGCAGAAAAGGCCTTTGACAAGATACAACATCACTTCATGATTAAAGCATTGGAGAGAATTTGCATGGTTGGTTCATATCTTAACGTAATAAAGGCAATATGAAAAGCTCTGAAGGCCCAAATAATACTTAATGGAGAGAGACTGGAGGAATTCCCATTAGGATCAGGAACAAGACAGGGATGTCCTCTCTTACCTCTGCTATTCAATATTGTACTGGAAGTCCTAGCTCAAGCAATAAGACAGGAGAAGGAAATAAAAGGGATACAATTTGGAAAGGAAGAAGGTAAGTTAGCTCTATTTGCTGATGACATGATTTTATATGTGAGAGACTCCATCCCAAAATTCCTGAAGGTGATTAACTCCTATAGCAAAGTGGCAGGATACAAAATCAATGCAAAAAATCAGTAGCCTTTCTATATGCAAATGACAAATATACAGAGAAAGAAATAAGGGACATAGTCCCGTTTTCAATAGCAACAACAACAAAAAAATAAATAAAATACCTTGGAATAACATTAACCAAGGAAGTGAAAGGTATATATAATGAAAACACAAAAACACTCAAAAAAGAAATTGAGGAGGACTTGAGAAGATGGAAAGACCTCCCATGCTCCTGCATAGGCAGAATTAACATTGTGAAGATGACAATCCTACCAAAGGCAATATATAGATTTAATGCAGTTCCAATTAAAATCCCTACAGTGTTCTTCACAGATATAGAAAAAATGATCTCAAATTTCATATAGAAAGACAGAAGGCCTCGCATATCCAAACATACACTCAGCAAAAGAAATACCTCTGATGTCATCACCATACCTGATCTAAAGCTACATTACAAAGCCATAGTAATAAAAACAGCATGGAACTGGCATAAAAACAGGAGTATAGACCAATGGAATAGACTTGAGGACCCGGACTTTGAGTCAAGCAACTATAGCTACTTCATAGTCAACAAAGGCCTGAATAATATAGGCTGGAAAAAAGACAGCATCTTCAACAATTGCTTCTGGACAAACTGGATAACCACATGCAGGAAACTGAAACTTGATCAACACATTTCACCATGTACTACACTCAAATCCAAATGGATCAAAGACCTCAACTTAAGACCAGAAACTCGAATACTACTGGAAGAAAATTTAGGAAGTACTTTCCATGGTGTAGGAATGGAAAAAGACTTCCTGAAGAAAACCACAGTAGCTCACGATCTTAAACAGTCACTCCACCAATGAGATCATATGAAACTGAAGAGTTTCTTTATAGACAAGCATATAATAAGCAAAGCCAATATAATACCCACAGAATGGGATAAAATATTTGTGGGTTATCCAACTGATAGAGGACTAATCTCTAGAATCTCCAAGTAACTCAAAAATCTAAACAGTAAGAAGTCAAACACCCCACGCACAAAATGGAGCAAAAAGATGAACAGGTATTTCACAGAGGAAGAAATACAAATGGCAAACACTAACTTAAGAAAATGTTCATCAGCCCTAATCATCACAGAAATGCAAATTAAAACAACGATGAGATTCCACCTTTCCCCAATAAGGATAGAAAACATGAAAAAATCAAACTAAAATAAATGCCGGCAAGGATGTGGAGAAGCAGGAACACTCATCCACTGTTGGTGGGAATGTAGGATGATACAACCACTTTGGAAAGCAATATGGAGACTCCTGAAAAAGCTGACTATAGAAATACCAACAGACCCAGTATTCCCTTACTGGTAATCTACCCTAAAACCTTCAAACCACAGGCCAGAGACATTTGCTCAACATGTTGCACAAATATGTTCATAGTGGCTCAATTAGTAATAGCTAAGAGCTGGATTCAACCCAGATGTCCATCATTAGAAGTATGGATAACTAAAATGTTGTATATCTACCCAATGGAATTCTATACAGCAGTAAGAAAAAATGACACAAAGCAATTTGTGGAAAAATGGTTGAAACTGGAACAGATCATTTTCAGTGAACTTACCCAATCACAGAAAAAATAAAAAATTGCCACATGGTTTCACTCATCTACAGCACCTAACCTGAATCTACCCAAGATACCTTACACACCCAGCAAGAATCTCATGGACTAGACACTAGAAGGGATGCGGAGGGAGGGGATGGAATCAAAGGTGTGGGAAACACTTTTCTAGACTCAAACGGCAATGGTACCATGAAATTCTACTTCCTAAAAGGCAAACCAAATGGCTGAACCTTCACCAGGCCCTTACAGGAAACATCTGAACCACAAGACACTGGAAAGGGTAGGATCAAGTCTAACCTGAATCCTCTACATATTCCCTCCCTCCCTCTCCCTCTCTCTCTCCTTCTCCCTCTAAATTCTATATATTAATTACCTTTCTTTCCTCATTTTCTTAGGGCACACTGACATATAACTCCCAGTACCAGCATGGGGCTATCATCCACAATGAGCTTTTGATCAGAGAAACCTACAAGGTATTCTGAAAGAATGACAGACTTCTGTTAGAGTACTTGATGACCCACCAAAGGTTAGTGGTGATACCCTATTGCTGAAGACACCATATGCAGTTGACATGTAAAATGGAACAGCATGGCTGGAAGCCAGGAGAGAGTCAGTACCCAGACAGTCAGCACATGTAGTGCCAGAAGGTGCTACATGGGTGACTGGGGGAAAATGACCAATATATGTCCAAGCAACTCATGATCCCACCTACTTAGAAGTAAATAACTTGGTGTGATGCCCACACAAGTGCAATAGTGGCACACAGTCATGGTGGGGAACCAACTGCTCTTGATTTGCCTAATTGATCCCCTCAGTGGTACAAGACCCATAGCTGGAGCTGGGAAACAAGTCAGAACCATATCCAAACATAAGACCACTCTCCAATATCAAGCTACCATCAGTCATGGGCTATAAGGGGGCCAACACCTATTAAACTCTCTATAAAAAATAGTAAGGGCTATCTCATTTGTCCTGGTGCTAACTTACTCTCCGCTGGAGAATCTGCTCTTCTTTTTCAGATAGATGCAGATCCCAAGGAAAGAGCTACCCCATCTTACCTCAAAAGGGCCCTGGCTGAAACTAAGGAAAATTGATGAAACAAGCAAGGGTGCTGTTTTCCTGATGAACCGGATACCAGCACAAGGGGGAAGGAGACCAACACAGAGAAAAATCAACTCCTACCAAATCAGAGAGCCAGAGCCCGAGAGGCCCCCAACACCTCATCACTGAAGCAGACCAAAAATGAAACCAACATGGCTCAGGGAAATTTTGCAGAAGAGGGGGCGGAAAGAATGTCAGATCCACATGTTGGGTCATGATATACAGAGACATTTATTTTACCAATAATTGTGGGCTAACTCCACAATGCACGACCCATATACCTCAACAAGGAGGGGCCAATGGGGAGGGGGTAGGTCACGGATGAGCCTAATAATGGTACCAAACTGCCTGTACTTGCAGAATAGAATACTAATTTAAAAAAAAAAAGGAAAAAAAAAGAATGAGTGACTGTTCTGATAATGTGCTTATTAATACCACAAAATGACTATCCTAGGGACATAATAAAATCATAAGTACTGTCATTCTTGATGCGGTAGACTATATTCAATAAAATGAGCATTTTCACAGTACTAATTGTACCTAATTGTGAGCATGGAAAGTATTTATAACAACTTGTGTCTTTCCAATTTCTTTTTTCAATGTCTTTGTTTTCATTTCAAAGGTCTTTCACCTTGGTTTTCCTGGTTTAATTTATTTTTTGTTTGTTTGTTTTAAACTACTGTGACTGGAGATTGGAAATTTTCCCCCAATTTTTGATTAATTTGAAAAAAGTGGTCTGAAAATTTTCCAGTTTCATCATTTTCCAATGTTTCTAAGAGGTATAAAGGTATTCTAGTAGGTAACGGAGTAAGTAACTCTGCTACTCAGTTTGCATGGAAGAAAGGACAATGAATGAAATTGATCTGAGAGTTTCATGATGCCTCTTTTATGCTTTAGAGAAAGATTCCCAAAGAAAGATTGTATGTCTGTATTACAAAGATATAGTATTTTCTATGATGAACTTCCCAGCATTCTTACAAGAGACTAATAAAGAATATATGCATTTTAAATACAAAACATAAATACAAAAATAATGCTTGAGCCATGGGTTCAGTTGTTTGAATATACCTGGAAACCTTTCATAATCATATTTATTGTGTGAATGTGAGTCAAGTGGGTAGAGAAGGCACAGATCCTTCATTTCTCAAAGGTCTACTTCTGATTCAGTTAATCAGTGGCTCTTATGGAGTTACTTGTGAACAGTTAACTAAAGAGGAAAACATTTTAAAGAGGTACAATCATAGGTCTTCATAATCAGGTAATATACAATAGGTACTGAGTTTTAATACATTCCAAGTCAGTTACAAGGTGGGTTGAAAACTGGCAGGAAGGAAAAATCCTACTGGCATTATGTGACCAGCAAGATACTGGTTTGGATCAATGGCAAAGAATCTGCAAAAAGACAGGATTTTTGACAAAGGTAGTTATGAGAGATTTATATGAATGGCTCTCTGAAATTATCTCAGAGTTTTGATATTTGTTTCCAAGTCCATTGCTTTTTTTTTTTTTTTTTTTTTTTTTTTTTCTGTTAAGAAGAGGCTAACAGGGTAACATTTGTCTTCCTTCACTAGCTTTCTAGGTATTTCTCAGTAGTCTTAAAATTCTGAATATGTGAAAATTTCCATGTGTTTCATGATATGAGCTTCCTTATACAAGGCTGATTTTTCTCTTGGCATCATTAATCTTCTAAGCAACAACCAAGTATTTGCCTCCAAAGATAATACGACAGTGTAAGAAGCTGTGTAGTTTATCCACTGAGTGCCAAGAACTCCTGCATCATACAGGAAATAATCCACATTATCTTGGGAAAATATGTGAGTTGCTATTTACTTCTTATCCCATCATTCATTTTTCTGAAGTGTGATTCTAAAATGAATGCGTTTTTCAGAAAAAGGAAGACACAATGTTATCTATGGGAATCATTGGTCTTAGTATGTATCTTGACTTTCAAACTTTCAGAACTGTAGAACAGCAATTGAGAATGAAGTAAACTCTAGCATATCATATTTGCATTATTTTGTAGAATGAATACCATGCAACACACAATATGCACATAAATTCAGGAAACAAAGAATAAAATAGTGTCATATTCTATTATCTACTGGCTTGAAGATTCTGTGACTCAGTGTCCCATACATACTCAAAGTATGATTATTTTTTCTTAGAGAACACAAGTTTAATTAAAATTAGGTTTAGTTGATTCTTTTGACCACATTATTACCTGTTTGGTGAATAAGCTTGTAAACTAAGAAATTCTAATGTAGCTTGATTATCAATCCTCTCAAAGGAAAAAAAAATGTTTCTGAGAATTAGTTAGACTTGAAATAGTTTGAACATAAGACTGATAATTCCTATATTTCTAACTTTACATAGTTCCATCCAATATTAATTGTTACTGAATGAATAAATTAGGCAAATACAAGCATAGACTTAGAGCTCTAAATAAGCTAAGTTGTAGTTTAGTTGGTAAACAAATGACTGCATTCTCTAAAAATCAGCAGCTATGGAAGGCTGACTATTCATTTTCTATTAGGTGATGTGACTATTGCTAAATGTAACTTTGCACACAACCAGACAGAGTAGACCCTATATGTATGTAGAGCATACTACTTTGTGGCAAGTAGCTTTGTCTTAAATACTTAACCATTCGTAGTTCTAGGACACAATATAGGGCCATTTCTTACCTACCTACATGGCATGCAGAGTATGATCCAAAGTGACATAGGCAAGCGTTGACACAAGAGCAGTTTTCTCTTTTTTTTTTTTTAATTTAATTTATTAGTTTTCATTTCAGTGAATACAGGCAGTTTGGTACCATTATTTAGGCTCATCTGTGATCTACCCCCTCCCATTAGACCCTACTTGTTAATGAAAATGGGTCGTGCATTGTGAAGATAGCCCCCAGTTATTAGTATGATAAATGTCTCTGCAAATCATGACCCAACATGTAACTCTGACATTCTTTCCGCCCCCTCTTCCGCAAGATTTCCCTGAGCCATGTTGGGTTCATTTTTGGTCTGCTTCAGTGCTGAGGTGTTGGGGACCTCTGAGGCTTTGGCTCTCTGATTTGGTAGGAGTTGATTTTTCTCTGCGTTGATCTCCTTCCCCTTTGTGCTGGTATCCAGTTCACAGGAAAACATCACCCTTGCTTATTTCACCAGTTGTCCTTAGTTTCAGTTGGGCCCCTTTTGAGGTATGTTGGGGCAGCTCTCTTCTTAGGATCTGCATCTATCTGGAAAAGAGAAACAGATTCTCCAAGGGAGAGTAAGTTAGCACCCGGAAAATTGAGATAACACTTACTTTTGTGATAGACAGTATGATAGGTGTAGGCCCTCTTATACCCCGTGATTGATGGTAGCTTGATATTGTAGAGTGGGCTTGTGTTTGGGTATGGTTCTGACTTGTTTCCCAGCTCCAGCTAAGGGTCTAGTACCACTGAGTGGATCAGTTAGCCAAATCAAGAGCGGTTGATTCCTCACCATGGCTGTGTACCACTATTGCACTTGTGTGGGCATCACATCCGGTTATTTGTTGCTAATTAGGTTAAAAAATGTGTTGCTTGGACAGATCTTGGTCATTTCCCCCAGTCGCCTATGTAGCGCCTTCTGGCACTAGACACGCTGACTGTCTGGGGACTGACTCTCTCCTGGCTTCCAGCCATGTCATTCCATTTTACGCGTCAGCTGTGTATGGAGTCTTCAGCAATAGGGTCTTATCACTGGCCTTTGGTGGGTCATCAAGTACTCTGACAGAAGTCTGTCATTGTTTTGGGAAACCTTGTAGGTTTCTCTGATCAAAAGCTCATTGTGGATGGTAGGCCCAAGCTGGAAGTGGGGGTTACAGGTCAGTGTCCACTAAGAAATTGAGGAAAAGATAACTAATATACAAGAGTTAGAGAGGAGAGAGATAGAGGGGAGAGGGGGAGAGGGAGGGAGGGAAGATGTAGGAGATTTAGGTCAGTCTTGATCCTACCCTCTCCAGTGTCTTGTGGTTCAGGTGTTTCCTGTAAGGGTCTAGTGAAGGTTCAGCCATTTGGTCTGTCTTTTAAGAAGTAGAATTTTATGGTACCATTGCCGTTTGGGTCCGGATTACTGTTTTCCACCCTTTGATTCCCTCCCCGCCCTCCCATCCATCTTATTGTCTAGTCCATGAAGTGCTTGCTGGGTATGTAAGGCATCTTTGGCAGATTCAGTTTAGGTGTGGCAGATGAGTGAGACTATGTGTCGATTTTTTTTCTGTGATTGGGTAAGTTCACTGAGAATGATCTGTTTCAGGTTCAACCATTTATCCTCAAATTTATTTATGTTATTTTTTCTTACTGCTGTATAGAATTCCATTGTGTAGATATACCACA
The DNA here is from genome assembly GCF_020740685.1 of Jaculus jaculus. Taxonomy (NCBI): domain Eukaryota; kingdom Metazoa; phylum Chordata; class Mammalia; order Rodentia; family Dipodidae; genus Jaculus; species Jaculus jaculus. Next base: position 60,856,813 of record NC_059110.1, on the reverse strand, counting down.
TCTTTGTTATCCATTCTTCTAATGATGGACATCTGGGTTGATTCCAGCTTTTAGCTATTATGAATTGAGCTGCTACAAACATGGTTGAGCAAATCTCTCTGGCTTTTGGTTTGAAGGTTTTAGGGTATATGCCCAGTAATGGTATAACTGGGTCTGTTGGTATTTCTATAGTCAGCTTTTTCAGGAGTCTCCATATTGCTTTCCAAAGTGGTTGTACCATCCTGCATTCCCACCAACAGTGAATGAGTGTCCCTGCTTCTCCACATCAGTGGCTCAAGTTCTTAAACAGTCACCCAATCATTGGGATCATATGAAGCTGAAGAGTTTCTTTACAGACAAGCATATAATAAGCAAAGCCAATAGAATACCCACAGAATGGGAGAAAATATTTGTAGGTTATCCAACTGATAGAGGCCTTATCTCTAGAATTTACAAAGAACTCAAAAGTCTAAACAATAAGAAGACAAATACCCCACTCACAAAATGGAGCAGTTTTCTCTTATCTCTTTTTTTTTTTTTAAATAGGACTTCTCAGTAACCTAAGGTAGAGTAAAAAGTGAGCCAGCTAGCAATGTGATAAAAAATGAGCTTCATAGATTTGAGTTTTAATAGACCCTTATGATGTCTGGGAGAAATTTTCACTATGTTGTGGATGTTTAGGGAATAGCACATGACTTTTCCATTTAAAAAATAGCTTGGGAATTTAAATTTGTTTTCTATACTGACAAGAGATTCAATTATCTTTCAGCATTGTATACCTCCTTTATAACCGTGGTTATTAGCATTGCAGGAAAACATATTAGAGAGAAATATCAGGGTAGTATAGTCATGGCATCACATGTTGGGTAAAGCAAACAGTTGTACATAAATTTGTAGCTTTAACATGGTCGAAAAACAAATAAAATACTTTCAAATATTTCATACATGTACCATCCTTCCATTAGTCTTTCCATTCACCCCCATCCATATAACCATCATGCAGCTTAGAGCCACTATAATTAAATTAACTATTGAAGGATCGTAATACATCCTACAGCTTACAATCTTTTGTTTGAAACATAAGAAATAGAAACATGAGGCAAATAAATCTCTGAGTTGTACCAGAAAATAGACTCAGTGACTCTAACTTCATTTCTGTATGGTAGAAATGAAGATACTAGGTAACGGAAAATGAATTTTTCATAGCAGCCATAATGAAACTTCAAATAAGTCAGCAGGATTAAGTTACAGACCTCATAATCCATACTTAGGTATGTACTTTCTGAAATCATATACATATATATATATATATATATATATATATATATATATATATATATATATAATATTATTATATTTATTACAATATAACTTGTATATATATATATATATATATATAAATTTTAGAAAGTAGATAGAGAGAGAGACTCAAAATAAGGAACTCATGTACTTCATTCATAACACTGATTACATAACCACTGTCACAGTCTTATGTTGAATTGCCTCACATATGTTGGTATATATGTGAATAAATGCACAATATTATTAGATGTATTGTTGCATAAGGTATGAATATATATATGTATATACATATATGTATAATATATATACATACATATATGTATGTATATATATATATTATGCAGGCATATATAGTTTAATATAAGAACTGACAAATAACATGTGGAATGGTATACTATATTCTAGAAATAGGACATCTTATCAGGTAATCTAAAACTGAGAGTCTGTGCAATGGTTAGAGCAAGATTTAGGTGAGGGTCAATAATAGTTAATGTGTCATGGGTGGATAAGTGCACTGTGTTTATGAAGTAATCAGAGGGTGAGTGCTATGGTATTTATTTATTTAGGTCATTGGTTTTATGTTGGCAGTACTGGAGATTGAAACTAAGGCCTTACATATGTTATACAAGTAGTCTTCCACTAAGCCATATGCTTTCTGGAATACTATTTTGACTATTCTTGCTATGTGAGAAGGAAAAGCCTAGCATCTGTGATAAAGTTCACAACTATAATTTTATGTTATTTTGTTTTTATTTATTGATTTATTTGAGAGAGGGAAAAATGGAAAGAGAGAGACAGAAAGAGAATTGGTGCACCAGAGCTTCCAGCCACTGCGAACAAACTCTACATGCATGTGTCATCTTGTGCATCTGGCTTACATGGGTACTGGGGAATCAAACCAAGGTCCTTTGGCTTTGCAGGCAAGCACCTTAATTGCTAAGTCATCTCTCCAGCTCCACAATTCTAAATTGATTAGGTGATTCATTTTCACTGTAATTGTATTAAGTGATTTTTTTCATAATTCTAATTGTTTTAAAATTAATTTTTCACAATTATAATTATAGCATATGGTTTGTTTCATAATTTAAGTTCTGGGGATTTCCAGTTAAGATGGTTCAGTAGGAGCCACATTAAAGCAGCCTACAGGAGAAAAAGCCAAAAAAACAAAACAAAAAAAAAAAAAACAGCAAAATACACTCTTCTACTAAAAAGTGAGGTGTATAAGAAACTATCAACTGCAGCAGAGAAGTAGGATTCAGAATATATAGAGTTCACAGAAACAGACAAAAGTGGCTTCAGCAGTGGTGGCACCAGGTCCACATGGCCACAGCTATAAGGCTTGGCCTGAGCTGCAGGAAGAGCCAGATGATAAGATTTTTCACTCACGCTGGCCTCCTTGCAAACTCAAGAAATGTGAAGGGAGGATAGCAGGGACCATCGAAGTGGCTCAAAAGTAAAAAGATCGAGGACCAGTGTGAGAATGTCAGCCACCATCCACAGCCTCCCCTCCCCCACTACCAGCACAAGCACCAGCAAGCACCAGAAACCTGGGGATGTGAGCTCATCTACACAGCATCTGACACAGGTGATCAGAGCAGCAACCTACAGACCCAGCCAGCCTACCACAGCCCAAGTGCAGCAAAGGGGGACCCAAGCAGGCATGAAGCATAATTGAGACCAAAACCATCCCAAAAGGTAACTGAAATTATATCAGATCAGTACCCACCAAATAAGACTAGTATATAGGCTTGAATCAGAAGTTCTAATTGCACCTTCCATGTCAGGGTAAATTATATGTTAAATCTGATAGATGGTCTGATTTGACACTCTTAAATAAGCTATATTTGGGGCTTGTCATTTGTTGCTTCCTTATTTAATATTGCCTTTGTTTCCTCTTTTGTCTTTTGTTGGGGAAAGGCCTCACTTGGTCATAAGCTGATGTGGAACCCTCTACAGATCAGAAATTACCCTCCTAGTTGACAGGATTGAGGGTGTGGGGCAACACACATCCTTAGGAGCTGTGACTCTGTTAGAGGATCTGGTTGTCATAATACCTACTCTTGCATAAATACTCTGTACTGTTTTTCATTGAATGTGTACATTGTTTAGTTAAATTTTAGAATCTGCCTATATTTTGTTCCACTCAGCCCACTTGAATACTCTCATAGCAGGCAAATCCAACACCTAGGGTCACTTTTGTTGTTACTCTGAGAGTCTTAAGAGCCACACCTAGCACCTTAAACTCCTACCCTGATGATATATAACATCTGATTGATGCATCTAACAATACTACAGATAATTAGAAAAGCCAAGCATTAAATTAATCCAAGATGCAAAGATCTGTACATTATAATACAAGAAAAACAAAACAATATAAATCCACCAAAAAGTATTAATGGATCAGAAATGATCTCCAGTGATACAGATTTAGAAGAAATGCCTGAGAAAGATTTCAAAAGAATGATTACAAATATGCTCAAAGAAATTAAGGAGGAAATCAAAGGAATGAAAGAGGAACCCAATGGAATCAAAGACACAGGAAAACAATTTAATGAAATAAGGAGGTCAATACAAGACATCAATAAGGAAATATAAATAATAAAGAAAAAGCAGTCAGCAATACTAGCAACAAAGAACACAGTGATTGAAATAATTTCTAAAAATCTGTAGAAAATCTCACCAGTAGAATTGATGAAGGAGAGAACAGAATATCTAAACTAGAAGACCAGGTGGCAGATCTAATACAGTCTAAAAAAGAGAAAGACAAACAAATAGGAAAGTATGAATGGGAATTTCAAGATATTCTGGACACTATGAAAAGATCAAACATAAGAACTTGGGGTATAGTAGAAGGATAAATATATCACTTGGAAGCAAAAAAGGCATTTTCAACAAATTATAGAAAAAAACTCCCCAAATTAAGAAAGAGATGCCGATGCAGATACAGGAAGCCTTTAGAACACAAAACAGAAAACCTGGAATGAACCTCTTCTCCTCGCCATATTATAATTAAACTACCAAACATACAATCCAAAGAAGATATATTGAAAACAGTTACAGACAAAAATCTAGTCACATACAAAGGTAAGCTCATTAGGATCACAACAGATTACTCAACACAAGTTTAAGAGCCAGAAGAACATGGAGTGATGTACTACAAGTCCTGAAAGATAACAACTATCAACCAAGGTTACTTTATCCTGCAAAGCTATCCATACAAATAGACAGAGAAATAAAGACACTCCACAACAAAAGCAGGTTAAAGGAATATTTGAAGACAAAACCAGCTCTACAGAAAATACATGACAGGATCCTCCATTCTGAAAAGAAAGAAAAGCACACATACAAGGAAACTGGAAAAAAACAAAACATATTCAAATACTCGTTAATACAAGAAAGCAAAAGTAAAACCAGAAGAAACATAAAACAAGAAAAATGGTAAAAATAAATGCACACTTTTCAATAATAACTCTTAATATCAATGGCCTCAATGCCCCAACCAAAAGACATAGGTTTGCAGGCAGGGTTAAAAAGCAGAATTCTTCAATTTGTTGTCACCAAGAAATTCACCTTCTTACAAAGGATGGACACCATCTTAGGGTAAAAGGTTGGAAAACACTTTTTAAAGCAAAAGAGGCCTGAAAACAAGCAGGGGTTATAATTTCAATTCTTTATTTAACCAGTTTTCTGTAAGTTAGTATTTTATCTTATTTTAACCCTCCCAGGTTTGTTTCTATTGCTTTCTCTTAGTTTGAGTTGATTTCCTTGAGTTCCAGAAAGTTAAAGTACTTTTAATCAATTTAATCAATTCCTGACTTTCAGATTTCTATGATGAGAATGTGGTGGTATCTATGGGTAAATGCAGGAAGACTTCACATTCTAATATACAACTGTGTTTTTTAGGCCTTCACATACAGTTTCTGCCTGTGCATTTAGCTGGCTCTTTCCCACTTACTGTTCTTCAGTATGTATTGGAAAACAACAGCATTTACCCGTGCTGATCTTGATGGCAAAGCCCTACCAGTTCCTAAACTGCAAATTAAGTGCTTTAAACTGAACAGAGATCAGATTAGAAATTTCACACTTCTCAAATACCAACTCAGCAGGGACAAACAGACTCTCTAAACCATTCTGAACAAAAATAAGCTGCTCTTGTCTGGAAACCTACTATAGATGGATCTAGAGAAATTGTAACGTGAGTATTAAAGCCAATTTTCTGCAGGCTGAGAGTTGGTTTAGACACATTAAGTAATAATTTATAGGTAGCAATAATAATAATAATAACAACAAAATAAATGCCCTGCCTTTTCAAAGCATGTTTTACACACACATCTATATGAGTTATGATTTAGTACAATGAGTGTTTCTATAATCCCACTCTCATATCTCAGAGCTTTATAAAATGAAATTAATACCATAATGGGATTATTTTCTAAGAGACATTGATCTAATACAAGACTCTTTGTCCCAGAGTAATAGTTAACTTCAGATACAATTAATCCTGCTATTCTTTTGAGCTGTTCTTGGGATACATTTTATGTAAAATCTTCAGGTTGGAACAATATATAGTAAATTAGAACTGGAAGTTGAAGAATACACAAACTTTTTGAACTTATTGGTTCATTAATGTATTCTTAAAATCAGCTCAAAATAATGTAGCCATTTCAATTCCTTATACATAAAGTTGGAAGCACCTCTTCTTAATATCTTAAAGACCAAGTGTTTCAAACTATTTTCCCATACTCTCATTTTGTCATATACTTGCTCCTGGTGGCTTGTTCCTCACCGTTGAATTAAGGTTCTGTGGTTTTATAGCAGGAGTAACATGATGCTCAACACTGAGGAATACATCTATGGCCCACAAATACTATAATTTGCAATGCTGAAGCTCTTCACATGGTCTGAGTTTTTGTGCTGGTCAACATGGATAAAGCTGCTAGTTCCTTGCCCTGTGGTCATTTTCTTTGGTGACAGGATGCTGCCTGATTAAACTAGCATTGCACCCACCTTCATAGAAGAAATTACAATGGCCCAATTATGTTACTTTATTCATTAATGGAACAGAGATGGGCCTAATCCCAATTCTAGCCAGGATAGAAGGAGTCATTTAGAAGTTTCAGGGGGAAAATCTTTCTCTAAAAACCTTAAATTAATATTAATGTTATACCCTCCCCCTACCACTTCCCTACATTATTTGCATACTGACATAAAAATATGTTGTTTGATACCACTTGGCATAATTCTATTGACAGCATATAAAATAGCATTAAATTATATTGGGCAGGGCTTGAGAGATTGCTTAGTGGTTGAGCTACTTGCCTGCAAAACCAAAAATTCCAGGTTCTATTCCCCAGAACCCATATAGGCCAGATGCACAAGGTGGCACATGTGTCTGAAGTTGACTTGCATTGAGTAGAGGCCATGGTACAGCCATTCTCTTTTCCTTTCTCTCTCTGCATCTTTCTCTCCTTCAACAAAAAAATAAAACTAAAAAAAAGAAAGGAAAACAAAAAAATACATTGAGCTTGTAAAAAAAGCTGGTAGAAGACATGAGGAATGCTGCACCATTAAGATGTGATGGTGAGTATGATGGATTGATACAAACCAGATGAAATTAAGTACAGGAAGTTAAACAGGTCTCACTAAGGAATACCAAGAGGTCATGGCATTTTCCAATGGAAGAAAAAGATTTGAGTTGTTCAAACTGGTCAACTCAAAATAGTCAATTCTAGATTAAGGAGGTAATTTAGGCAATGAGTGTTTTCCTGGCAATCATGAAGATCTGGGCTCAAAATCAGTGATTCTTAAATCTGTGTATGCTGCTGTAGTAATCAGCCTCACATAACTGGGATGAACCTCCAGATCAGACATAGTTCACAGGAGGAAAAAGGTAATTATTTGAAGCTTACAGGTCCTGGGGAAGTTCCACAATGGCAGAGGAAGCTGGTCCTCCTTTTACAGGCCCACACTGAGAGAGAAAATACTCCACCAGTACCAGAAGCAAGTAAGCACATTTCAGGAACCCAAACAAAACTCAGACACTTTCAATATCTTAGCTTGGAATTCAAATCTTCCCCCACACCTTAGAGCTGGACCCTAGTACACACACAGTGATTTCTACTCCAGTTATGTATCTGAAAATCCAAGAAGCTTTAAAAAAAAAACTTCTGAATCTATTGTGGGACATTTATTTGAACCACCAAAGGAACCAAAAAAAAAAAAAAAAAAAACCCTCTGATTTGATCTCCAGTTAAAATTCCAGATGTGATGGTTTACATCTATAATCCCAGTGCTGAGAAGACAGAAAGACAGGAGGATCTTTGTGGATCACTGGCCAATAATTTTTTGTCTGATTAGGAAGATTGATGCCAAACAGAGAAAGATAGATAGATAGATAGATACAGAAAGAAAGAAACATACAAACATTTCTGAGGATGACATCTGGGTTGTCCTCTGGTCATTATATTCACTAGTACACACCTGCATACATACATACCTGCATATATACATGTACTCTCAAACATATGAACATATACAATATACATGCATTAAAATTACTGTCATATATGTGTGTGCTATATGCACTTGTACATACATACTGATGCACATGCCTCATGTGCACATATGTGTAATCTAGAGGATAAATGCAGGTGACATACAATAGAACTCATCCACCTTATTTCCTTGATACAAAGTCTAACACTGAATGTGGAACTCAAGCTGTTGTTTTGGTTAGAGTGGCAGACCAGAAAAAATCCCACTATTTATCTTTTTTATTCTCTCTTCTATGTTAGGATTATAGAGAAATGTAGCTATGTTTAGCTTTTTGTGAAGATTTTAGGAACAAATTCAGATCCTCATGCTTGTGTACTCTTACCCATTGAGCCATCTCTGTAGCTCCCAAAATTACTAAATGGCAATTCCTATGTTATGCTATTCTTATTCGCATAAGTTTGTTACATGAAACAAAATATGTTGAGGCTTCTTAATAGGGAACAGTTATAATAATGGGTCCAAATATTAAGAAGATGCTAGAGGAGGAGATCCAGAAAAAAAAGCCATTGATTATTCAGAATAGAAATATTTTATAATCAGTAGTGTCATTGGAATGAGGAGAGTCATGCATATGTCTGCAACACCATCAATGTTGAATTTCTTCACACAAATCTTCTTTCATTGTGCATAGAGTTAATGACCATTTATGGTTATTACACCTATGCTTCTACTCTGAATCCTTCCTTTGAGCTTTAGTCCTATATAGCCAACTCTCTGGCAGGTTTCTTCTCTTAAATAGTCATGAAAATAGAGAACTATTTCAACAAACTTGAAGTGATTGTGTATACCTTTTATACCTATCAATTTAATTACAAATGATGACATTTTAATTCATCTGGTTGTCCAAAAAATAAAAGAAAAATTATTAGGGTTCAGAGGGCAAAGGTGACCTGGAACTAACCTCCCCAAAAAATTCAGGAACAGATCTCACCCCAAAGTCTCATACTCTGCCCACAGGAGTGCACCTGGGCAGATCCTACTCTAAGACTCCAAGCAGTAACTAATTCTGGGCTATTAAACTCAAGTGAACTTCCTCCCTTTTTTCCAATACAAAAAGAGACTGGACAATTAGAAAATCAATAATTATTAGATTAATATCAAACATCTTTAGTTTAAGTCTAATATTTATAACAAGTGACAACAGTCTTTGGATTTTATAATTTTTCCTCTGCAGTTGGTCTGGTCAAAGCTTATAAAAACATCCTGTCCTGACCCACCAGATTCCCATAGTAGCCATTTCACAGTCCTGATATATCCAAACAACTTTCAGTCTACATTGAAAACCAGGGTCCATTCTTAAGCTCCATACAATACCATTTATTGGCCTCAAATATAGGGAAATCACCCTGCTTCACAAGGTTGCACCACTGCAGTCAGGTCCTGGAACTGTTTGTCTTCATACAATGGCTTTACTGGGCCTCTACACAGGAATTCAACCCTACTTCACATGCCACATTTCAGCAACAGTGGAACTATGTGCACTTTATGACCTTTTTTCTTGCATTTTTCATTCTTCCAAAACTAATATCAGGTATGTGGCATTATAAAACTGTAAATCAGGGGTTGGAGGGGAGGGCAAATCTTGACTTTGAATAGCAACTTATGTCTTTATAATTCTTTATTTAAGTCTCTTTGTCAAAAATTTTTTTGATTATTACTCATTGAGCTTTTTCTGGATGAATTTCACCCTTGGCCATCGTTTCCATTATCCCAATGTGAAGCAGTTGGCTCACCCATAGTTGCAGCTTCAGTAAGCTGAAACCAGTCTTTGGTCCTATTACTTTAAATTTGCTTGAAGTTTTCCTTTGATAAATTGTATCTCTTTCTACATTTCTTTTGTATACCTTCCACCAACCACATTAGTTCACTACTTCTAAATTTAACCTTGTTCAAATTCTTAGGGCTTATGAAGAATGCAACCATCCTTTCTGCCAATAGCAAACATCCCCTATTATATCTGACCACCACAATTCAATTAAAATTACAATTAAACAAGAGAAACAACAAAAGTTACATCAACACCTTGAGACTAAGTAATTCTCTAGCAAGCTATGATTAGGTCAAGAATTGAGAGACAATGAAAACACAACATACTTAGCTTATAGGATACAATTAAGGCATTCCTAAGAAGGAAATTGAGCTGGGTGGGCATGGTGGTGCACACCTTTAATCCCAGCACTTGGGAGGCAGAGGTAGGAGGATCATCATGAGTTTGAGGCCACCCTGAGACTTCCTAGTGAACTGCAGGTCAGCCTGAGCTACAGTGAGGCCCTACCTCTAAAATCAAAGCAAATAACTAAATAAGAAAGTTGATATCACTAAATGTCTACATTACAAAGACAAAAATATCTCAAGTTAATAACTTAACCATCCATGTGACTGTGTTGAAAAACAAGAACAATCCATATCCAAAATACCAAGTGGGAATCGATAGTAAAGATCAGAGCATAAAAATGAGTTATAGATGAGAAATGTATTTTAATTAGAAAAATTGAGTTGGTTCCTTAAAAAAATAAATAAGATTGATAAACCCCTTACCAAATTGATTAAAGGGAAAAGAAGACTCAAATCAACAAGATTAGAAATTAAAAAGTAGATGTTATAATAGATACCAACAAAATTGAGAGAATCATATTACAAAAACCTATATTCCACAAAATAAAAACACAAAAACAATGAATTAATTACTCAAAATATTCCCATAACAAAAATAGATTAAGAAGAGATAAATAGTTTGAATACAGCTATAACATCAACTGAGATTAAAAATATAATTAAAATACTTTCCACGGGCTGGAGAGATGGCTTAGCAGTTAAGCGCTTGCCTGTGAAGCCTAAGGACCCTGGTTCGAGGCTTGGTTCTCCAGGTCCCACGTTAGCCAGATGCACAAGGAGGTGCACGTGTCTGGAGTTCGTTTGCAGAGGTTGGAAGCCCTGGCGCGCCCATTCTCTCTCTCTCCCTCTATCTGTCTTTCTCTCTGTGTCTGTCTCTCTCAAATAAATAAATAATTAAAAAAAAATACTTTCCACCACCAAAATAAGTTTAGGCTCAGATGGAATCATTACCTAATTCTAGTAAGCATTCATTGAAGAATTATTTTCAAGTTCTTTTACAGAACTGAAAGGGAGACAATGCTACCTGACACTTTCTAGGAAGCCAGAATTACATTAATAGCAAAACCAGATGTCCAACAAGAAAAAAAAAATGAAAAAATATCCATGATGAGCTTAGACACAAAAATTCTCAGTATAACAATTGCAAACCAAATCCAAGAACACATCAATAGTATCCTCCAACTTGATCAAGTAGTTTTCATTCCTTGAAGCATGACTGGTCCAATATACGGAAATCAGTACACTTAATATATCACCTAAATAGATTTAAAGACAGTTATCATATGATCATTTAAATTGATGAATAAAAAGCCTTCAACAAAATACAATAATCTTCATTGTATTTCATGATTAAAATACTAGATAAACTAGGAATGGAAGATTCATATCTCAACATAATAAGGGCTATATATAACCAACCTAAGAGATATTATTCTAAATATGGAGAACCTTGAAGCACTCTCATTATTGTTGGGAGCAAAATGGGGTACTCACTCTGAGACTGCTTTTCAACATAGTACTGTAAATCTCAGTTCAAGCAATAAGGCAAGAGAAAGAAAAAAAAAAAAAAAGGAAGCAAGTTGGAAAAGAAAAAGTAAAACTAGCCCTATTTGCTGATGACATAATTCTATATATAAGTGACTTGAAAGAATCTACCGAAAAACTCCTAAAGGTGATAAATACTTTCAGAAAAGCAGAATACAAAGTCATCAGATAAAATCAGTAGCCTTTATGTATGCCAAGGGAAAACATAAAGAACTCATGAAACAGTTCCATTTACAATATATACCAAAAAAAAAATTATCTTGGAATATACCTAGCCAAGGAAGTTAACTGTATATGCAATGAAAACCCAAAAACAAAAACACTGAAGAAATGAATGGAGGAAAACACAAGAAGATGAAATGACCTCCCATGCTCATGAATCAGACAAACTAAGAATTCAACAAATTAAGCATTTAAAAGTCAAGCAACTCACTAAAAACTAAGTCAGAGTATTGATCAGAGAGTTCTTAAAGGAAACAATTTAAATGACCAATAAACATGTAAAGAGTTGTTCTATCTTTAGCAATCAGGGCTATGCAATTTAAAATAATTTTGAGTTTCCATCTCAATCCAGTCAGATTGGCAATCATCAAAAAATACAATGACAACAAATTCTGGTGGGGATGTGGGGAAAGAGGAACACTCATCCCATCCACTGCTCGGGGGAGTGTATGTTTTTACAACCATTATGAAAATCAATATGATAACTTAAAAAATGCTGAAAACAGACCTACCATTTCATCCAGTTCCCATTTGATACTATACCTGGGCATATATCCTACAGACTCTAGTCTTCACTACAGAGATGTACCACTTTGGCTATGTTTTTTGCTGCCCCCTTCAGAGTAGCTAGGAATTGGAATCAGCTCAGATGCCCATCAACAGATGAATGGATAATGAGGATGTGGTACATATAATCAATGGAATTCTACTCAGTGGGAAAGAAAAATGTAATAATGAAATTTTCAAGAAAATAGATTGACTTGGAAAACATCGTACTAAATGAAGTCACGCAAACAGAATGATAAATACAGCATGATTTCCCCTCATAGGCATTCCCTAACTTAGAACAACTTGAGTTGTATTTAAGTGGCAATAACATCAGAAGGTAGTTAGAATGAAACTAGGCAAAAGCCAAAATAATGATAGAGGACAGGAGGGGATACTCAACAGGCGACTCTATACAAAAAGCACTGGGGGTGGAAGAGTCTGAGGGAGAAGAAGAGGTGGGGCTAATATGCACAAAACTAATTATAGAATGAATCAGTACCATAGGAATCTTCCTCTTGGATATCAAGCTAAAAGATGCAACCCTTAATAACAGGAAGTGGAAGGATCACCCCAGAAGTAGGGACCCAGATAGGGTGCAGAAATCCTAATTCTAAAACTATGGACTCTGGCTTGTATGTTGGGCCTTGAGAGGCCCAGACATGAGACCTAGTGGAACTTCCTGAGTGTAGCTAAAGTTTGGTGACCTGTCTCTGGCCAGCTAGGATTCAGCAGGGCACCTAATTGCCTCTGGTCTGCTACCGCTGCAAAATAGTTAGAGTTCCCGCATGCGCTTAGAACCAATCATTTCAAAAGTCACAATATGCTATTGGCCCTTACACTTCATCCTTTCCTGAGATCCCCGCCTTCATTCTCAACATTATATAGGCAACTGCCTGTAACAATAAAGCGAGTTCCTGCTTTGACAAGACTCCCGACTCAGTGTGGTTTTTCTCCCGTGACTAGGAGAGGTTCTGTGCCGAGGATACTGGTCCTCCTCATCAACCCCTTGGGAGGAACCAGCAGGTCTGGTCCTTCCTCAGCACTACCTGCTGGGGAAGCCCAGCACTTGTACTTATCAGTATCAGAACTGGGTTACTACATACAATGAGCTGTTGGTTGAGGAGACCTATGAGGTCCCTCAAACAATACAGGCTATTGCCAAAGCACCTGGTTACCCACTAGAAATAAATGGTAAGACTCTCTTGTTGAACATATAACAGACAGCACATACAGGACAATGAGAGATAACACTGAAACTTAGAAGGAAGCAAGCTGGATAGACCTGACAGTACTGGAAGGTTCTAGGCAAGCTGTTGGGGGTAATAGACACTCATGAAAAGAGTGAACATATAGGGGATCCCCCAAACTACAAAGCCAGTCTGCCAGAAAATATGTACACATCTGTGCAATACTGGCTTAGAACTTATTCAGGCAATCAATAGCTCTCTGATTATATAAGAGGCCTGCTCAGTGGGAAAGAACTCATACCTGGTACTGTGAACTAAGTCTGAGTACTGTGGATATGATGGTCATAGACTCTAGAAAAAAAAATTGTTCAACTAGTCTTTTGCAAAGAAGAGCAGCTACAACCATCAAATCTCTCTCTCTCTCTTTATTTCTTTTTAAGGTAGGATCTCACTCTAGCCCAGGCTCACCTGGAATTCACTATGTAGCCTCAGGTTGGCTTTGAACTCATAACTACCTCCCTACCTCTGACTCCCAAATGCTTGGAGTAAAGACATGTGCTACCACACCCTGCTCAAAATGTCTCTTTAGGCTCATCCCCTTTAATCCATGAATCCATACTTTTCTCACTTTTGGTTAGCGAATCTGTTTAAACATGAATGTTGCTCTCAGTGTTATCCTGACAACCTGAACCAGGAAGATGGTGATAGATACTGAAGACAGTCAAAATTCATAAAAGCAGAAATCTACAGGTTTCAGAGGGCTCAACACTAAAATAAACTTGTAACACATTTGTCATGGCTCAGGGAACATCGTAGAAAAGGGAAGAGAACAATTGTAAGAGCCACAGAGTATAAAGGAGCATCCCAAGGAATAGTCTCCCCACAACAGAGATTGACTGAGGCTGAATACCAATAACCCCACTGAGGAGGTCCCTAACTGGAAAGGGGGAAGGGAAAGAGGGGATATACAAAGAAAATGTGAGGGAAATGAAACCAACAACACTTAATTTGTTTGTACAGAGAAGTTCATAATTAATAAAAATCTTTTATTACTTCTGTATATCTATCTTGCGTTTTTAGCATTTAGTCACATAGTAACTCCTATAGACTTACATGCTGAATACCTCTTACCTCCATTCACCCATGTTCATCTTCTTTTAACATGACCCTAGTATAGATATTACCTCTTAGCTGATCAGTAATATTTAATTATTTGTCAGTCATCCTGCACATAAGATAGATAGAATGTTGATCTTAACACATATTTAACTTATTCTTCTTAATAAAACACCTTACAAGCTTTCCAGAGCTCTTAAAATAATTCCTTTTTATTAACTCAGTTAAAGGTGCTAAAAACTCACACATTGCTTATTTTTGCATATTACTTCACTATGTTGTTCCATTTACTTCTAACTGTAGCTTAGTTGACCTCTTTCCAGGTCCACAGCTGAATTCTCATATGTGATTCGTCTCTTTCTGTCTCTACTGTGTGTGTATGTGTGCATGTTGTATACATATTCTTTGGCTCTTCCAATTTTTATTTTAGAATCTAATATTTAGGTCCATTTGCTATCTTTAAGCGGATTATAACAGGACAAGAAGCACCCTGACCTTATCATAAATATTTTCAGGCTACAATACAGCAAAATTCCCTAAACGATGATGTTATTCTTCTGTTCTCAATCCAGGTAGACCAGCAAACACCCATCTAAATGTGAAGCTCTTCCCCATGGACTTAAATTGACAGGTAAAGTAAGGCTTATTTTTCTTTCTTATCATGGATGTTATATCCTAAATTCAAACCAATGTCCATAATCTCTTGTATAAATGTTTTGTTTCTAGTCTACTCTTTACATCTTTTCAAAGCACAAAATGCTGCTGCTTACAAAGTGTATAACTTTGAGTTCATACACACACACATATATATGTGTGTGTGTGTGTGTGTGTGTGTGTGTGTGTGTGCATATATATATATATATATATATATATATATATATATATATATGAGAGATATAAAGGGAGAAAAGAAAATAGAGAATGGATGCTCCAGCGTCTCTGGTTCTATATACAAAATCCAGATATGTGCCACTTTGAGTATCGGGCTTTATGTGGGTAATGGGGAATTGAACCTGGCCCATCAGTCTTTGCAAGAAATCATCTTTAATAGCCCCCACTTTTTTACTATGAGCTTTTATAATTATTTTTAGAATTCTAGAACTTTTCCAATTAAGGTGAAATGTGATCCTCAGTATTTGTACTTGCTCTTGGCTTCTGAGTGTCTTGGAGAGAAAAAGAGAATAAAAGAAAGGAAACTGACATTTAAAGAGGGTATAATATTCATTCTTCAAATACGTTGATCTCACAGAAACTTGTTATTTTTTTAAGTTTTTTTTAATTTATTTGAGAGTGACAGAGAGAGAAAGAGGCAGACAGACAGAGAGAGAGAGAGAGAGAGAGAGAGAGAGAGAGAGAGAGAGAATGGGCACGTCAGGGCTTCCAGCCACTGCAAACAAACTCCAGATGCGTGCGCCCTCTTGTGCATCTGGGTCCTAGGGAATCGAGCCTCGAACCAGGGTCCTTAGGCTTCATAGGCAAGCGCTTAGCCACTAAGCCATTTCTCCAGCCCAAAACTTGTTATTTTTTTACTGCAACTTCTATTGTACATTTTATTGTAAGTTCCAAAAGTGCGTAAGGATTTATGGAAAGTTCAAAATTGTGTTACAGTTACTATGCATTTATCCAGGGAGGAAAACATTTACAAAAGTAATTATAATCGTGTGTGATAAGTGTCATTAAGCACCAATCTCTAAGCATCTGTGGCCTTCAGTAAGAAGAACAGTCTGTGCTAACAAAAAAAACAGCATTGAATAAGTTGGATGTGTTAGGCACCTGTGTTTCCATAAACATGACCTTATTAGCTCCTGTCATGAGTCCTTTGTTATATCTTAGTCATTCCATCCAGACACTGGTTTCTTTTCATTCTTTTACTAAGTACACAAAATCTTCCTTTCCAATCCCAATTTTCAATGACTTTAATTACAATTTTGTCAATAAAATAGAGTGCCTAAAGGAAAATCTCTAGAGGACTCCAACACCATCAAATCTACCCACTGTATGTGTTTCTGCTGTTCCAGATATGATCACTCTGCTCTGGGCATGTACATTCCTGCTCCATGGTCTGTATGACAGCAGTTGTCTCTGCCTAAGGAAGTCTTCCCCCAAATATCTGGAGCATTAACCTTTCTTTGATTTTAAATTTCTTATTTTAAAGAGTCAGGAGAGAAAGAGAGAGAATTGGCACACAGCCCTCACCTTTGTGCAACTGCCTTATATGGGATCTGAAGAGTTGGAAATAGGTCCTTAGGCTTCGCAAGCCAGTGCGTTAACACTAAGCCACCTCTCTAGTCCACCATTAGCCTTTTGATGTCATTGAGATCAATTCTGCATGTAGTTACCTCATGTCTAAGTCAACCTTGGCCATCTTATATAAAATTACACCCCTTCCTGACAGTGCTGTGTTCTTCCAGATGCATTTTATCTTCCTCTACAAATTTATTCCTAAATAGGAGCTACACTCTGTTTGCTTATTTGTTGTTTCTACAAGAAATTTGAAAATAAACTCTATGAGCAGAAACAGCAATAGCTGTGTTTACTAATAATAGTGACAAGTTCCCTTTGCTAGAATAGTGACTCTTTATGAGAGAGAAAAAGAGAGCAAAGAGAGTATAGAGAGTATAGGCCTCCTGAGCCTTCTGCCACCTCAAATGAACTCCACATACATCCTCTAGTTTATGCATCTGGCTTTACATGGTCATTCATTGGGGAATCAAAATAGGCCATCAGACCTTGGAAACAACTACCTTTAACTACTGAGACATCTTTCCAGCCCAAATAGTGATATATTTTTTTAAATATTTAATTAATTTATTTATTTGAGAGTGAAAGAGAGAGAGAATGGGCATGTCAGGACCTCCAGTCAGTGCAAAAGAAATCCAGATGCATGCACCATCCTGTGCATCTTACTTACATGGGCTCCATGAAATCGAACCAGGGTCCTTAGGCTTCATAGGCAAGTGCCTTAACCACTAAACCATCACTACAGCCCCCCCCCCCACATAGTGATTCTTATATGAGATAGTAAATATTGTTGAATTGGAGAATTAATTGAACAAATATAATTTAGCAAATAATTTGTTCAATAAAGTTAGCTGCATGAAATGTTGCTGAAATAAATAACACATTGTAATGGATAATCCCCTATAGTAGACAAAAGTCTGCCCTCTCATCTATAGGACATTACAGTGTCTGGAAAACAGTAGACTGGTGGGGGAGGGAGGGAATTACCATGGGATATATATATAAGTTTAACAATGAAACTTTATCTAGAATGTTATATTAAATTAACAATGCTGTAATGGTACACTGAGGACTCCCAGCTAACCACCTTGTCATTCCTTCAAATGTACACATATAAATAAAATCATGGAAGCTTTTAATATTGCCTAACTGTTTCATGGCCTTAGAGATTTGAATGAACCAAATGAAAACTGAATCTCCATTCCATGCCCCATCCTTCTTTCTAGATAAAAACCTATTCCTGGTTTCAAAGTAGAGTTTTAAAGGGTCCATATTTCTTAAGCCGCACCCAAGCAAATCCCGTCTTAATTTTGAATGGTATCTCTCTTCATCTTGTACATAGAACTCTAGTAGATTTCACGTTGGCATTCAGCCTCTGTAAAACCCTTCAACATGTCCTTCAAACCAACCAAATTTTGAATCTCAATGTTCTCTGCAGAATGCGCTACGGTGTGGAATCAGTCAGCATGATGCAGACCTGTTTCTTTCTTGCCACGTTGGACTTGCAGTTGCCGTTCGGGTTAGGGTTAGAAGATGGGGAAGTAGAGACGTTTCTTGGCCTGAGACTCTCTAACAGTAGAGTTGTAGAAGAGAGAGCGAGATGGCAAGGAGACCAGCTGCTGATTGCAGGGTATTGTAATTTCCTCTGCTGGTGGCATTATTTGGACTCGGGCAGCAGAGGTATGCGGGGAGGAGTTACTTGAAACTGGTACAACAGCTGTTTGGTTGGAATAAATCTGCGTGGGTAGGAGCAGAGCCAGAAGCAGCAAGCCCAGCCCCAGCCTGGCCACCATCGCTCTGCCCATGTCCGTTCTGTCGGGGATGTCGGGCGGCTCTGGTGCTGTACGACGAGGATGTGCTCCACTCGCTAGGGCGCAGCAAGGTTGGATATTTTTTTATAATCATGGAAAATGCTAATAAAATTTTTTTTAAAAAAAGTAGACTGAAGATGAAGTAATGTAATAAAGATAAATACTGCACAGTAAGTATCCCATGTCCATGACATTATTCTTTAATGCTTAATGATATGAGGTAGTATTTTCAATAAATATTTTATGAAATAGATATGCTATATCACTTTCCACAGAGTATGACTCCAATATTAAAACATATTTAGGATACCTATATATGTAGCACAGTAAAATGATAAATTTAAAAATGTAACAGTGCCAATTTCAAAGTTGTGACACAAAGATCAATGAACTTTGTACTTTCTTTAATTCTTGTTAAATCGATGAAACATCACATTATAAAAGTCATATTGTGGTATAAAGATAGTAACAGGAAAAGTAAGAAAAGCAAGGAAATATTAGTATCTGATGTCTAAAGTTCCCGTTTACATTAGCATGGCTTTAATGGGCCATCAATGCATTTCTGAATGTCTCTTAAAAACCTGTCAAATAACAAAGTGTTCATTCATCTCTATCAGCTATAAATTTGATATCTAAAATGAATTTTAAAATATTTATTGAGCCCTCAATATGTGCCAGGGACTCAGCCAGGTAGAGACAAAAATTCAAAAAGAAGTGCCCTGTGATCTTGAACTTTATTTTTAGAGAGAAGTACAATGCATGGTTAAAAAAGAGAGAAAGACTGAAAATAAGAAAACAAAAACTACTAAAATCTGAGTAGCTAATATAATAGAATTTGTGTGGGGGCAGAGAACATGGGTACTATGTCCACTTAGGCATATCCAGTGCTCTAAATGCAAAAGGCAGTCAGTAGTGATTTGCTCCACTTCAAGTTAATAAAGAATAAGTGATGGGGCTGGAGAGATGGCTCAGCAGTTAAGGCACTTGCCTGTAAAGCCTAACAACCTGGGTTCAATTCCCCAGTGCCCACATAAATCCAGATGCACAGTGGCACATGCATCTGGAGTTCGTTTGCAGTGACTATAGGTCCTGGTGTGCCCATTCTCTCTCTCTCCTATGTCTGCTTGCAAAGAAATAAATATTAAAAAAAAAAAGAATAAGTGAGACTCAAGATGCATTCTCAAAGTGCATGGCATTGTGAGGCAGAATGCCTTCTTCAAGTAAAATACTGGTTTCAAGCTTTTCTGTGAAAGAAGTCCATGAATATTAATAGTGTGTGCTCTTGAGTGGACTGTGCTTATATTTAAGCAATAACACCCCCCAGACCCATGCTTGATTCAGTAGAAATGAGAATAACTCAGGTAGATACTTTATAGCATGGCATATGACCTAAACATGTCCTTCCTGTTCATTCTGGCTCACTCTTTGTTACTGTGCAGCATCAGTGAGCTGCAGGGATAAATGTGTAGAATGGACAGTATCTTAATCAAAAGGAGAATACATTGTGAGTCAGAGAACATGGACTTTACAGACCTGTAGCATTTAACTAGGTGAACTAAACATTTCTTACTCCCTCTAGGCCTTATACAGTCAAAGATGTAGAAGTTTTAAATGATGCATCAAAGTTACAAAAATGATTCAAACTGATAAAGGTAAAGTATTACTTTCCTCTGATATCATGATACATACTTCAGATTAGGAGTATTAAATGTATTCCTAACTATTATGGTGGCCTTAAATATGAGCTAGAAGTTTCAGTAGAGCTAATTGTCTTCACAGGACATCTTCTTTGGCTTGAAAATGAACATTTTTCCCTCTTTTGTTCACATGATTGTCCCTCTGTGAGTATCTGCATCCTGTCTTCTTCTCACACAGGCACCAGCTATGTTAGATTAGGATGTTACATGACCTTAATTTAATTCAATGACTTCCTTAAAAGACCACATTTCCAACAGATTCACATTGTGAAGCACTGAGTATTACAATTTCAATTTATGAGTTTGAGAGAGCACAATTAGGCCATAGTTATGGTTCTTTGCCTCCTCATTGTTAATTTTGGTACTATTTTGATACTCAAAGACATTAAAAGACACTTGTAAATTGAGTTTTTTCCATTTTTCCATTTCCCCAAACTAATAAACAATATAGATATAATTAGGGACTATGAATATTATTCCTTGGAACAACATTTACTCTTAGTTATAAACTGGATATAATGGTGATGCATTATGATACTCATACTTGATAGGAATTTTACCACCTACTTTAACTACTTATAAACAGCTAAATTTTAAAGTGAAAAGAAAGTGGGGTCCATGGGCTACTTTCAGCTCATTTTACTACACTTAAAACTAAGCTCTCTCTACAGTGTTGTATAAACCAGAAACAGATGCAATAAAACTAAGTATATAGTTGCTCTATGTTGCAGAAATAACTGATAGCTCCAGCCAAGCTTAGACAGGTACAATATTACCAGCATCATTTTCTGTGCATAGTAAAATTGATATAAAGAAGAGTTCAATAGAAGAGATACAGTCTACAGTGAACTGTTTATAACACTTGTCATAATGGATCTGTCAGAAGAAAAATGTTTACGATTCATGGCATGATATAAAATGTTTGCTAAATCAGCAATAAAAGTCGAAGCTAAGATAAATTTGTAGCAAAGGTAGCAACACAACACAGAATAACATAAATACACCCAGCAGAAGAGTAGGATGGGGAAAAAGCAGCAACAACTTAGTTCAGAGCAGTATTTGATTTATGTCATAAATAAATAAAAGGGTTATTAGGAAGATTAGTGCATGAGTATGTGAACACAAATCAAGGTGCACTGTGCCATGTAGGATTGCTTGCTCAAGAATAAACTATCATTGTAAAGTGTAATGCAGCTGTTTCTTTCACAGCTCATGTAAAGCTAGGAAGTTTCTGCATGTGGGACAGAAATGTAATTAAAAATGGAAATGTGCTTCATCTATGACTCAACTTCTTCTAGATAATGAGAAACTTCTGGTTCTGAATTTCAAAAATGGAAACTAATTCACAAAGAAAAGTTAATGATAATTTAGGTAACAAATGTTGATAATGTCTTTAATTATGTATCTGAAGATTCAAAAGGTAATCAGAAGACCGAGGCAACCATATATTCCCGCATGACTCTCTTGCCAACATTATATGTATGTGTGTGAGTGTGTGTGTTGAGTCAAAGATAAGGCATTGTCCTCATATTTCAAGTGAGCACCCAAAAACCTCTAAGTATAATTACAGTTTTGCCCTACATATAGAAATTACCTAGCTTCACACAAGACTATAAACACATACATACTTATATATGTACCTACACACCTATGTACATACATACATATGTACACACACACACACCTACACACAGAGAGAGAGACTATATATATAATTTTGCTAGAACACTCCACTACCCACTTTGTTTGATCTCCCACATTCACTCTGGAACCATTGCCTCATTATTTGAAGATGTAAACTTCATTGTTTTCTCACATCAAAAAAATATCTGTACCAAAATGACTGACTATATTACTATACATCTAGCTATCTTTTCTTTTTTCTTTCTTTCTTTTTTCCTTTCTTTCTTTCTTTTTCTTTTTCTTTCTTTCTATTAGTTTTGTACTCAGTGTATACCATAAAATTGGTACCATCATTAGCCTCCTCTCCCCTCTGCAGGGACCCTCATTGTTGGGGAATATGGGTCCTGCATTGTGGGATTAGCCATCAGTTATGGGTAATAGGCAATGTTTCTGTGTATCATGACCCAATGTGTATCTCTGACATTCCGCCGCCTCTTCCACAAATTTCCCTTAGTCATGTTGGGTTCATTTTAGGTCTGCTTCAGTGATGAGATCTTGGGAGCTGCTGTGTCGCTGGATATTTGGTTTGATAGGAGTTGAGTGTTCTCTGTGTCTACCTCTTTCACCCTTGTGCTGGTACCAGATTCACCAAAAAAGCAACATGCTTAATCATTTCCCCAATTATTCTTATTTTCAGCTAAGGCGATTTTGAGGTGTGATGGGCTTGTTCTGTCCTTTAAATATGTGTCCATCTGAAAAAGAGAGTTAAATTCTCCAACAGAGAGTGAAGTTAGTTCCAGATAGATGGGTTAACCTTTGTTTTTTAGAGAGAATTTAATAGGTATAGGCACTTTTGTAGCCTGTGATTGGTGGGAGTTTGGTAATGGGAGTGGGCTTGTTTTGGATATTGTTCTGACTTGATTCCCAATCCCAGTTTTGGGATCCATTCCACTGAACAGATCAGCTAATCAGATGAAGAGTAGTTGGTTTCCCATCATAGCTGTGTGCCACAATGGCACTTGTGTGAGTGTCATGTCAGGTTACTTGCTTCTGAGTAGCTTAGACCATGAGTTGCTTGGACAGATGTTGGTCATTTTCCCCCAGTCACTCATGTAGTGCCTTCTGAAACTGGATGAGCTAACTACCTGGGGACTGACTCTCTTCCAGCTTCCAGAAATGTCACTCCATGTTAAGTGTCAACCTCATATGGTGTCTTCAGCAGTAGGGTATTACCACTAACCTTTGGTGGGTCATCAAGTACTATGACAGAAATCTGTCTTCTTTTGGGAAACCTTGAAGGTCTTTCTTATCTAGAGCTCATTGTGGGTGATAGCCACATCTGGTACTGGGAGTTACAGGTCTGTGCCCAAAAAGAAAAGGAAGAAAAAGATAAGTAATATAAAAGAGATAGAGAGAAGAGAAAGAAGAGGGAGAAAGATAGAGAGAGTGTGTGTGAGAGAGAGAGAGAGGGAAACAGAGCAGGGTAAGATAAAGGTCAGTCATTATCATACCCTTTCCAGGGAATTGTGATTCAGGTGTTCCCCCTAAGGGCCTGCTGAAGTTTCAACCATTTATTCTGTCTTTTAGGATGCCATTTTGGTCCACTTTTATTTCCCCTAAATCTACCCTTACCTTCCCCTCCCTCCCCACCCACCCTATTGTCCAGTCCATGAGATGCTTGTTAGGTATGTTGGCATCTTGGGTAGATTCAGCTTAGGAGCCACAGATGGGTGAGACTATGTAGCCACTATCTTTCTGTGATTGGGTGAGTTCACAGAGAATGATTTGTTCCAAGTTTGACCATTTTTCTCCAAATTCCATTATGTCATTTTTCCTTACTTCTGTGCAGAATTCCATCCTGTAGATAGAACACATCTTAGTTATCTATTCGCCTAATTATTAACATCTGGATTTATTCCAGCTCTTAGCTATTGTGAATTGAGCAGCTATAAACCTGGTTGAGCAAGTCTCTCTGAACTGAGGCATGGAGCTTTTGGGATACATGTTCAGTAATGGAATAATTGAGTCTGTTGGTAATGCTATAGTCAGCATTTTAGGAGTCTTCATATTGTTTTCCACAGTAGTTGTATCATCTTACATTCCCACCAACAGTGTATGAAGGTTTCTATTTCTCCACATCCTTGCCAGCATTTATTTTCATTTGATTTTTTAATATTTGCTATCCTTACTGGAGTAAGGTAGAATCTCACAGTTGTTTTAATTTGAACTTCCCTGATGACTAGGGATGATGAACATTTTCTAAAGTGTGTGTTTGCCATCTCTATTTCTTCTTCTGAGAACTGCCTGTTCAGTTCTTGGCCACGTTTTGTGAGTGGGTTGACTTTTTATAGTTTAGGTTTTTGAGTTCTTTGTAGATTCTAGAAATTAGGCCTCTGTAAGTTGGATAGTCAGCAAATAATTTCTCTCACTCTGGGTAATCTATTGGCTTTGCTTATTGTATGTTTGTCTGTGAAGAAACTCTTCAGCTTCATGTGATCCCATTGGTTGAGTGATTGTTTAAGATCCTGTTTTGTTCAGGAAGAATTTTCCAATTCCTATACCATGGAAATTTCCTCCTATTTGTTCTTCCAGTAGCAACCAAAGTTTTGGTCTTATATTGAGGTCTTTTGTCCATTTGTAGTTGATTTTTGTGCATGGTGAGATGTGTCAATCAATTTTCCCTTTCTTACATATGGTTCTCC
Source organism: Jaculus jaculus (assembly GCF_020740685.1). Classification (NCBI taxonomy): domain Eukaryota; kingdom Metazoa; phylum Chordata; class Mammalia; order Rodentia; family Dipodidae; genus Jaculus; species Jaculus jaculus. The sequence goes on along the minus strand of NC_059110.1, from coordinate 60,832,169 downwards.
AGTTTTGCCAGCACTGTTTGTTGAAAGTGCTGTCTTTTTTCCAGCCTATATTTATAGGGTCTTCATCAAATATGAAGTAGCTGTAGTTAGTTGACCCAAAGTCCAGATCCTTGATTCTATTTCATTGGTCTATACTTCTGTTTTTATGCCAGTACCATGCTGTTTTTATTACTATGGCTTTGTAATATAGCTTTAGATCATGTATGGTGATGCCTCTAGAGTTGCTTCTTTTGCTAAGGATACCTGAGGCCTTCTGCCTTTCCATATATATTTTGAGATGATTTTTTCCATCTTTGTGGAGAACAATGTTGGAATTTTTATTGGTATTGCATTAAATTTTTATATTGCCTTAGGTAGGATTGCCATTTATACAATGTTAATTCTTCCTATCCAGGAGCTTGGGAGGTATTTCCATTTTCTCAAGTCCTTCTCAATTTCCTTTTTTGAATGTTTTTATGATTTCATTGTATAAATCTTTCAATTCTTGGTTAATATTATTCCAAAGTATTTTATTTTGTTGTTGTTGTTATTTTGCTATTGAAAATGGAACAATGCTACTTATTTCTTTCTCTGTAACTTCCATATTTGCATATAGAAAGGCTACTGAGTTTTGTGCATTGATTTTGTATCCTGCTACTTTGCTGAAGGAATTAATCACTTTAAGAGTTTTTAGATGGCAACTTTCAGGTTTCTTATGTATAAAATCATGTCATCTGTGAATAGAGCTAACTTAACTTCTTCCTTTCCAATTTGTAGCCCTTTTATTTCTTTCTCCTGTCTCATTGCTTGAGCTAGGACTTCCACTACTATATTGAAGAGCAGATGTGAGAGTGGACACCCCTGTGTTGTTCCTGATCTCAATAGGAAATCCTTCAGTCTCTCTCCATTAAGTATTATTTGGGCTTATGGAGATTATGTGTATGTGTGTGTGTGTGTGTGTGTATACACACACACATACATACATACAAACATATACATATACATACATAATACATCATACATATATATATATATATATATATATGTATATATATGTAAAGATATGAACAAACCATGCCAATTCTCTCCAATGATTTGATCATGAAATGATATTGTATTTTGTCAAAGGCCTTTTCTGCATCTACTGAAATGTTCATATGACTTTTGTCTTTAAGCTTATTTATGTTTTTTTATGTTATTTATTATGTTGACAGAAACATGTATGTTGAAGCATACCTGCCTTCCTAGGATGAAGCCTACTTGATCAAGGTGGATAATGTTTTTGATATATTGTTGGATTCCGTTTGCTAAGATTTTGTCCAGGATCTTTGCATCTGAATTCATCAGGGAAATAGGCCTGTAGTTTTCTTTTCTTGTGGCATCTTTGCCTGGTTTTGGTATTAGGGTGATACTAGATTCATAGAAGGAGTTGGGGAGCTTTCCCTGTTCTCCATTGGTGTGGCACAGTTTGAGAATGATTGCCTTCAGTTCTTCCATGAAGGTTTGATAGAATTCAGTTGAGAAGCCATATAGTCTTGAACTCTTCTTTTGGGAAAGGTTTTTGATTACTTTTTCAATCTCGATGAGAGTGATAGGTTTGTTTAGGGGATTACTCTGCTCTGAGTCTAGCTTTGGTAGTTGGCATGTGTCTAGGAATTCATCAATTTCCTCCATATTATCCAGTTTTGTGGAAGAGATGTTTTTGAAATAAGTCCTGATGATTCTCCCAGTTTCACTTATGTCTATTGCGATCTCTCCTTTTTCATTTCAATTTTGATAATTTAAAGCATCTCTTTTTTTTCACTTGATCAAATTGGTCAAGGGTATGTCAGTTTTGTTTATTTTTTTAGAAGAACTGGCTCTTTGTTTCATCAATTTTCTTAATTGCCTTCTTGGTTTCCAATTCATGAATTTCTACTCTGATCTGAATTATTTCTTTCTGTTTGGATCTTTTTGGGTTGGTTGGTTCTTGCTTTTCCAGTGACTTTAGTTGGATGATTAGCTTATTGATTTGGGATCTCTCTGTTTTTGTTATGAAGGCATTTTGTGCTAAGAACTTTCTCCTGAGGAACACTTTCATTTTGTCCCATAAGTTCTGTTACAATGTATTCTCATTGTCATTCATTTATAGAACTTTCACAATTTCATTTTTTTTAAATTTCTACCACTATCATTTAATTGTTAAAAGTGTGCTGTTCAGTTTTCAATAGCTGACGGGATTCTTGGCGCATCTTTTGTTTCTAATTTCTGGCAATACAGCATTGTGATCTGATATCATGTAGGAAATTATGTCAATATTTCTAAATATATGGAGGCAGGCTTTGTGACCCAGTATACGATCTATTTTAGAGAAGGTTCTATGGTCTGCTTAGAATATGTAGTCTGTGGATTTGGGGTGCAATGTCCTGTAGATGTCTGATAGGTCTAACTGTTCTATGATTTTTTGAGCTCCTTACTTCCCTGTTGATTTTCTGTTTGGATAATCTATCTTTTCTCATAATGGTATATTGAAGTCCCCAACTATGATGGCCTTGGTGTTTATTTCTGCTTTATTGTCAAGTAGGTTTTGTTTTATGAATTATGGTGCCCCTGTGTTTGGTGCATAAAGATTTATGATTGTGATATCCTCTTGATGGATCAATCCCTTGATAAGTAGGAAGTGCCCTTGTCTTTTTTGATTACTTTTGGTTTAAAGCCAATATTAGTATAGCTAGCCTGCTTGTTTCTTATTCCCACTTGCTTGAAATATTTTCCACCCTTTCACCCTGAGTAGGTGTCTTTCTTTGGTGGTGAGGTGGGTTTCTTGAAGACAACAAATTGAGGGGCCTAATTTTCTGATCCACACTATTAGTTTATGTCTTTTGATGGGTGAATTAAGGGTGTTATTAATTATGGTAATGATTGTGAGGTTTGGTTTGATCCCTGCCATATTGTGTTGGTTTATGTGGATTGGTATTTTCATCGACATTGAAGTTTTTTTGTGCCTTCTCTGAGTTTGGTTATTGTGATTTGCTGCTTGTTAGAACTTGAGGTTGATTATTTGATTCTTCTGTGTGGAGAATTTCCTGATGTACTCTCTGTAGGTTTGATTTTGTGTTCATATAATTGTAAAGCTGAGTTTTGTCATGGAAAGCTTTTCTTTCACCATCTATTATTAGGGTTACCTATGGTGAATAAAGTAGTTTGAGTTGGAAGCCATAGGTTCTTAGACTTTGCAGTGTTTCCTTCCAGGCCATTCTGGGTTTGGGGGTTTCTATTGAGAAGTCTGAAGTAATTCTGATGTGGTTAGCTTTAAATGTAATGTGTTGTACTTCCCTAGCTGTTTTTAGGATTTTCTCTTTGGTATCAATATTTAGAGTCTTAATGACAATATGTCTTGGAAAATTTTTCCTTTGGTCCAGTCTATTTAGGGTTCTATTAGATTCTTATAACTTGATGGGACTTTCTTTTGTGAGAGTGGTTGTTGGGAGCCATGAACCAAACCTCGGCCATGTTAACAGAGACTGACATATAGCAAGTTAAAGTTTCTACTTCCTCACCTAATATTCAACTACCAGAAACAAAGACTGCCATATAGCAAGCTAAGTTTCTGCTTCCTCACCTAATATTCAACTACCAGAAACAATGGGATCGTACACCTGGCCAATCATTCCCCCATCCTTCCGGTAGCTAATGAAGAAACAAAGGCATTGTGGTTTAACCAGTAACTCTGTGATCTTTGCCCTAACTATGTCCCCTTCCCCTACAACTCCTTGCCCTGACCACGTCCCCTTCCCCCTACAAACCTATATAAACCTACATGTAAGAATAAACTCTCGAGGCCATAACAAATGCCTAGCATGGTCTCCTTCTTGTGTCTGTTTGTCTTTCACCCAGGTTAACTTCTCCTTGAGTCCTTGTTCAACTCCCTGCTGGCCCGGGCAAGTGGTAAGGTTTTCTTCACTAATTTTGTTGAATATATTCTCCATACCTGTGGTCTGAATTTCTTCCCCCTTCTGGTATTCCCATGATCTGAATGTTTGGGTGTTTAAGGGTTTAAGGGTATCCCACAGTTTCCTTATATTCTGTTCACAGAAAAATTTTGAACTTTTTGGAATTTGGGGGTCTTGAACTATTTATTCTGTTTTGTCTTCCAGTTCTGAGTTTCTATCCTCCACATGGCTGACTTTATTCTTGAGAGGTTGGGGCTATTTCAATTTAGTTTGCAATTTCTACAGCTTTTCTATTGATAGTTTCCATCCCTCTGTCAAGTGCCCTTTTCACATCATTTTCTGATATTTTTGATACTTCTTAGAATTCATCCTTGCATTTATTTAGGTCTTCATTTAGCTTAGCCAGCTGGATGTTAAGGTCCTCTTTATTTATTTTATTTTATTTTATTTTATTTTATTTTATTTTATTTTATTTTTTTGCTATCCTTCATATCCTTTAACTGTCTTTGGGTCCCTTCCATTTTCTTATCTATTAGGTCTAGTGTAATGTCGGAAACATTCTTAGGCTTATCATACTTTTGTTGCTTTCCTGCAAATCCTGCTGTTTGCTTAGTCAGGGTTGCATAGCTTATAACTTCATTTTGCAATTCTGATCCTATTTTTCCTTCTATGTTTTGATTAGAGTCATGCTTTGCAGGACTGGGCAATCTTTTTGGATTTACTTGCATTTGATTTTTCAAGTTATTCCTTTTTCCCTGTTGTTTGCCCATAACAATGTAGGGAAAAGGAGAGCAGGACTGATGTTGTGAGGAGTGGAGGGAACAGGACAGAGGTGGTGGGTGGTGGAGGGGCAGGACTGAGGTCATGGGAGAGGGAGGAATGGGGTTGAGGTCACAGGTGAGAGGGAGTGGGACTGAGGTCTTGGGGATGGAGAGAGCATGATTGAGGTCTCAGGGGTGGGGAGAGTAGGATTGAGTTTGAGACAGGTGGGGTAATAGGACTGAGGTTGTGGGGGCAGGGGGAACAGAAGTGAGCATGCAGGGAAAGAGGAGAGCAAGACTGAGGTCTCCAGGGGTGGTGAGAGTGGGAAGGCCATCACAAGGGGCCGGGGTGATCACCAATCCGTGGTGGCACAAGTGGAGCTATGCTGGCCTGTGTCCCTTTGCCTTCAGTTTGTGCAGGAGGAACCTGTGGCTGGGACTATATCTAGGATGGCTGTATGAGGGAATTGGGGAACTAGTGGGCTAACCAAGAGCATGGGAATCAGCCAATGCTATTTTTTTTTTTTACCCTCCATGCCCTCACACTGGAGGTCTTTTAGAATCTGTTCCTCTCTAGAAAGCCCAATGAACCCTTAATGTCTTGCGATTACTTCTCTGGGTCTGCCACATGGTTTAATGGATGTCATCTTGACCAGAAGCTCCTAAAATGCTTCTTTCTTATCTCCAGAATATGTCTAAATTTTTCAGTTATTCACTGACCCTTGAATATTGTCCATTGACAGTGATCAGACTGAAGTTGGCTTTCAGGTAAATGAATAACATGGCTTAGCAGTTTCTCATTCCTATTCTATCTCAGTACTCCTTCTTCTCACTGTCTACTTATAGGAAATCACTTGGCTAAGATTCCTCAGCTTACCTATGCATGAAAAGAGAACAAGCCCATAAAGAAATAGGATTAGACCTTTGCATTTCAATATAGCTGTTGAAGGAAAAATAAGAAAAGCAATGAAATGTGAAGCAGTTATCTGTAGAACATATCAATGGACAGTTAACTAAAAGTAACATATTGTACTAAACAATGGTCGTGTGTGTGTGTGTGTGTGTGTGTGTGTGTGTGTGTGTGTGTGTGTGGCATTTGCATGTGTATTTTTGTGCATGTGGAGGCCAAGGATCAACATTGACTGTTTTCCTCAATCACACTCCACATAACTTTTTGAGATGGGGTTTCTCCCTAAACTTGAGCTCACTATTTATCAAGACTAGCTACCCAGAAAGCTCTAAGAATCCTCCTATCTCTGCCTCCCAGCCTTGGGCTTGCAGGTCCACACTATCACACCTGACTTTTTGTGGGTGTTAGGAATCCAAATTCAGGTCCTCATGTGTGCAGTCATATCTAGCATGGTAATAATCTTTTGAAACATAAAAAAAAAATTATTTTTTTTTAGAATTTCAATTGGGTTACTCCTTTTATTATATTTCTTGTATTTTGAGAAAGATTTAAATGTAGATTTAGATGAACTGTAAGAATTTAAGAGAGTTAGTATCTTTCAACCACATATATAGTTCTATATCAAAACAAAATTTCTATGTTTTAGGTCTTGCAAAGCTATCTGACATCATATAGATTAAACTGTGTAATATACTTTCAAACACAGCATAGATTCCCATTGGAGGACTAGAGTGGGTTAAAACTGTTGCAGCTGGAATTTGCTGGTTTAAAGAGAGAGTTAGATTACCAACTTTGGGATTAACATTCATAGAAGGGAAAGGAACAAACCAGGATTGAGCAGAAGCAAAAATTAAATTGATATGTAGAACTTCCTGGACCTCTGTGCTTTATGTGGCCTTTAGGATTTGTTTCATATTATGCAAAGTGATCAAACTCTTAGAATCTCACACCACTCAGGTATTGCATATGCCCACCATGGATACTGTTTCTGTCCTTGATTCAGACAACTTTTTTTTGTCATTGTTGTTGCAGACAATCCCTGAATGCAATAGCATTCATTGGATATAGGCCACATTCCCAAAAGCTAGAGCAAAAAGCAAGGAAAGGGATTGAGGTGGTTACATCAGATTGGCCCAACAAATCCAAAGTTATTAGAAGAAAATGGAGTCCTTTTTCATTCTTTCAAGGAAAACATGTTAGGTAGTATTTCATTATGGTCAGTATTGAAGACACACTGAGGAAAAAAAAACACACTTATTTAGAACTATTAGTATTGAAGACATACTGAGAAAGAAGATTCTCTTAGAACTACTGCAGAAGGAAGGAGAAAGTTCTGTAGAAGCACAACAGGTGGGGCAAACATCAAATGTGTGTCCCAAACTGTTCATTCAGCTTATGGCATAGATCAAATAAGGCTCCTATTAAAAAAAAATCATAAAATTTTAAGTACGCATGTGTACGTATCAAGGAATGAATATTCTATGACCTGGGAAAACATTAAATGGCTGAAGATAAGAAACCATTGAAAAAGTATGTAGGAAAAATAAAGAACCAGTGTAACTTTACTGTCAAATTTATTCAACAGTGTGATCACATGAAAGGACACAAAATGCTTGTTGGTATATAAATCTGGTATTCATTCCCATAAACTTGAAAATATATGTGGAGGGCCTACCATGACCAGGAACAGTGTAACTTATTTATCCATGCTTATCAGGAGCATAAGTCCATCACAAATGATATGAATCACTTTCTGAACAAATACTATTTTAATCCCTCATGTCAATAAAAACTCATGAACTCTTAGAGATTCCCTAACCTAAAAGTTTAGAGATTATAAAAACTGTATTTTCCAATAAGCACAGGCGAGCTAAAGTCTGGTTTAGAATATGCTATTGTAAGCACTATAGTGTACTCTAAACACAGGGTCTGATCACAGGAAATGGAAGCTGCTCTTCGACCTCTCTCAGCCTCAGGTTTTCCCAGTTAGGAAGCAAAATCATCTTCTCCCCAAACACTGATACATTCCAATAAAATGGTCTATGCTAAGTGCTTGGCTCAGAACAATTATTTACAAATGTAAGTCCCTTTGCCCTTCTACTCCATAAAATTACATTCTAAAAAAATTGTAATGGTAGGCTATAGTGTTTAATAGGATCTGGTCTACTAGAGTATGAAAATACCTTTTTGAAAGCATTAAAAAGGTTAATTCTAATTCTTATTATAAATAACTATCATGTAGTGACCCATACTTCCATGTAGATAAGTGTATGAGATATAGTTCCTTGTATAAACAGAAAATATTGTGAGGGTTGATAAGACCACAGAGAATCAGTGGACATGGCCACACTTGGAAACTTAACTCTTTTTGTTTTTCATCTTTTTTCTTTAAATTAGGACACATCATATGTTGGTACTAGCATTTCCCTCCTCCCTGCCTTATTCCACTGAGGGTCTTCCTCAGTGAGATTTCTGGTATTCACCATGGGGTTGTGGGTTATGAGCTGTGAGAGCAGCATTCACATAAATCACCATACCATGACCCTCAGCAATCTTAAAAGGGTGGTTACTGACCCTGTGATGTGCTCTCTATATAAAACCAGGGACTAGATACCTTTGTAATATTTAAATAAAATACTGTTCTTAAGTTTTAAGTAGAGTAACTGTTTCAGTCTGTCATTAACTGAACATAGAGTCTACTGGGACATGCATTAACTTCATACTGCCCTTCCCTTTAGATTTTGTGTCAATCCTTAAATTCTGAAACTGCATAACTCTCTTTCATTTTATGAAATTTTGAAAATAATTTCAGCAGTGAAACCAACTACCTTTAGATCAAGGTCATTTGTTAAGTTTTATCTAAACTTATCAAAGAGCATCTGATATTGTCACTAATAATGTATCATTCTCAGGGAACTTACCCAATCACAGAAAAAAAATCGACACATAGTCTCACTCATCTGCAACACCTAACCTGAATTTGCCCAAGATGCCTTACATACCCAGCAAGTACCTCATGGACTAGACAATAAGATGGATGGGAAGGCGGGGAGGGAATCAAAGGGTGGAAAACAGTAATCCGGACCCAAATAGAAATGGTACCATAAAATTCTACTTCCTAAAAAACAGACCAAATGACTGAACCTTCACTAGTCCCTTACAGGAAACACCTGAACCACAAGACACTGGAGAGGGTAGGATCAAGACTGACCTAAATCTCCTACATCTTCCTTCCCTCCCTCTCCCCCTCTCCCCTCTATCTCTCTCCTCTCTATCTCTTGTATATTAGTTATCTTTTTCCTCAATTTCTTAGTGGACACTGACCTGTAACCCCCACTTCCAGCTTGGGCCTACAATCCACAATGAGCTTTTGATCAGAGAAACCTACAAGGTTTCCCAAAACAATGACAGACTTCTGTCAGAGTAATTGATGATCCACCAAAGGCCAGTGGTGAGACCCTATTGCTGAAGACTCCATACGCAGCTGACACGTAAAATGGAATGGCATGGCTGGAAGCCAGGAGAGAGTCAGTCCCCAGACAGTCAGCGTGTCTAGTGCCAGAAGGCGCTACATAGGCGACTGGGGGAAGTGACCAAGATCTGTCCAAGCAACACATTTTTTAACCTAAGTAGCAACAATTAACCGGATGTGATACCCACACAAGTGCAATAGTGGTACACAGCCATGGTGAGGAATCAATTGCTCTTGATTTGGCTAACTGATCCACTCAGTGGTACTAGACCCTTAGCTGGAGCTGGGAAACAAGTCAGAACCATACCCAAACACAAGCCCACTCTACAATATCAAGCTACCATCAATCACGGGGTATAAGAGGGCCTACACCTACCAAACTGTCTATCAAAAAAGTAAGTGTTATCTCAAATTTCCGGGTGCTAACTTACTCTCCGTTGGAGAATCTGCTTCTCTTTTCCAGATAGATGCAGATCCTAAGAAGAGAGCTGCCCCAACATACCTCAGAAGGGGCCAACTGAAACTAAGGACAACTGGCGAAATAAGCAAGGGTGATGTTTTCCTGTGAACTGGATACCAGCACAAAGGGGAAGGAGATCAATGCAGAGAAAAATCAACTCCTACCAAATCAGAGAGCCAGAGCCTCAGAGGCCCCCAACACCTCAGCACTGAAGCAGACCAAAAATGAACCCAACATGGCTCAGGGAAATCTTGCAGAAGAGGGGGCGGAAAGAATGTCAGAGTTACATGTTGGGTCATGATTTTCAGAGACATTTATCATACTAATAACTGGGGGCTAACTCCACAATGCACGACCCATTTTCATTAACAAGGAGGGTCTAATGGGAGGGGGTAGATCACAGATGAGCCTAAATAATGGTACCAAACTGCCTGTATTTACTGAAAAGAAAACTAATAAATTAAATTAAAAAACAAACAAACAAACAAACAAAAATTATCACAAAAAAACAAAAAATAAATAAATAAATAAATAAATAAAATCTATTTATAAAATAATAAAAAAAAAGTTTAAGAAAATAAACACAAAGTTTCTGCTTATTATAGCATGATAGAACTATTTTACTGATGTACTCAGGAAGAGTTTCTTCTCTCAGGACTTGAGTAATATAAAAGGCTTTGTACATTGCAATGTATGACTGGCAATAGGTCCTGGTGAATTTGAAATCTATTTAATTTCATAATTGGCATATAATGTTACTCCACAATATTAGTTAATTACGTCCTCTACATTTGTTTTCCCCTTCTCTTCCTTGGTAGCATGGTAATCAAACCCAGGTCCATTTTGCATGTAAGGCAAATACTCACATGAGTTCTTAGTTTTTAAAACAGGGGCATTCTTTTATTGTGTGTGTGTATGTGTTCATATGTGTAAATACTGGCACATGCATCACATGGTACTTTTATGTAAAGTCAGAGGACAATCATTGATACTGGTTCTCACCTTAAATCTCATTTGAGGCTGGATCACTCATCTTTATCATTACTGTTTATGCTAGGGTAGCTAGCCTAGGGAGTCTCAGTGATTTGCCTGTCTTTACTTCCCTTCTCATTCTCACCAATGTGTGTGATGGATTATAGGTACTTGTGCTATGTACCTGTCTTTATGTAGTTCTAGGGATTCAGACTCAAGTCTTCAGACTCACACAGCAAGTGATTTACCTGCAGAGATATTTTCCCTAGACTGAAAAACTAGCTTAGCATAAAAATATGTCTATGTGAAGCCATTCAAAGGAAAAGCTCCTGCTCTGTGCTAAGTAGGTCCCATTGCTTCCTCCACAAAGTCCTTTCTGCCCTTCTCAGCAATAAAATCAGCAGTGGTAGCTTGGAGTATAGGTAAAGAGGCCTGATTAAATATAAATATATCTGTGGAGTGAAATTTAAGGCAATCTTTTCAGGTCATTGCAGTTGGTAATAGAAAAAGATTTTGGACTTTCAGTATATTATTAATTTCTAAATAAATGAGACTGAAAAGTACAGCATATGACACCTATGTGTCCAGAGACAAAGGATATAAAAAAAAAAAAACTCTTGAGAACAGTCTTTAAATGTACCATATAAAGTATGTAGTAATAACTTTTCTTTTAAAAAACTGTATATTTTTATTTATTTATTTGATAGTGACAAACAGAGAGAGCAAAAGGTACAGAGAGCAAGAATGGGTGCACCAGGGCATCCAGCCACTGCAAACAAACTCCAGGTGCATATGCCACTTTAGGCATCTGGCTTACATAGGTACTGGGGAATCTTGACTCAAACCAGGGTCTTTAGACTTCACAGGCAAGCACATAACCCCTAAGTCATATCTCCAGTCCATAATTCTTTTAAAAAATGTTTATTTTTATTTATTTATTTGAGAGCAAGAGACAGAGAGAAAGGTAGAGAGAAAAGTTTTCTTTATTTTCCCTTATAAAATAATCTCAGCTAGAAAAATTGTAAGTGAAACATGTAGAATAATTTCCTCCAGCAGCACCACTTAAAATTAAATAGACATTTTTTTTTCACTCACCTAATTTCTAACCATAGAAGTAAAGGAATAATATAAACAGAAGGTAAGTGTTAAATTCATTAGAGTTTATGCTTGAGGTTTTTCATAAATATTTCCTTAAGGATAATTTGAGGGGATTTCTTGTACCCCCTTTTATGAAGTAGCATTTTCTTGCATACAGCATTGTAACTAAAATAAATTATACACTCTACAATAAATAAGCATAAGAAGTTTGAACGGTGAGAAGCTGATGGGAAAGGAAGGTTAGCGAGGCATTTTGAGTTTTAGAGTGAAATGCTGCAGGGTTTCCTTATTGCTTGCCTATGTCACTGTGGGAGTGTAGTAGAATTCTCCCTTGAAACTATCTAGAGACAGAAGACATGTGAAAGCTATTAAGCCTACTAGTGAATTGGGGATAAGTGATTTAAATGAACACAAACAAATAGCAACAACATCAACAACAAATTTTTGGCAATCCTTACCCAACTGAAACAAATAGCCCTTTCATGGCTGCAATAAGACTGACCAAGTTGTTGATGCCTACCCTTACAACCAACCAGGAAAAATAGAGAATGGTGCTGAGAATGCAGCCTTATTAGGATAGTTTCTAACAGTTTACTAATCTTCAAACTCCAGCACATTATAAACAGTTGACACTCTCCTTTCCTAAGGAGCCAAGACAATTTATGTTGTTCTGAGCCAAGAGATGGTGGTCCTTCCTCTAGGCAGCAAAAGCAGGCACCGTAGTCTAAGAATGAAGTGGGCCAGTGGGCTTTTCTGCCTGACAACTGTGAGGCTTCACTAAGTGGTACTAATCAAGGAAGACAAGCCACTTTTTCTTCCATGCTGTCAGTGGAATCTAGTGGAAATTCAAACTTAGATATTCAACCCAACAAACCCACCTGGTACAAAAAAACCATTACCAAAGAAATTACTGCCAAAATTGCTCCATAATCCAATCCCAGCCACACACATCTCCCATCTCTGCAATGGACAGACACCCAGAGTTTAGTTTACACATCTATTTGTAGTGAAGGAAAAGTAGGTGGGTAGCATGTAGCTCAGTAATATACAAGGTTGACAAAATTTCCTAAGCTAACTACATTTCTTTCTTCTGTTAAGTTAATATTTCTCTAAAGACATAGCCTTTGATTCTCTAATAAAATGTCTTGTGCTTAATCCCTTACTTCAGTATCTCCTTCTCAAGGAACACAAAATTAAACATCATTTGATTATTTTTTGCATATTTTCTAAGTTCAGAATATTTATATACGAGATGCTGCATTTCTGAAAGAAAAATACTATAAAGTGTCTGACATTTTAGGGTGGAGAAAGTAATCAGAACAGTACTTAATTTTAATTGTATGCAACATGACCAGAAAGGAGACAATATGGAAGCTATCTACTATGAATTAAATACATAGTACTTCTAGCATTAATGAAAGTACATCTTATCATCCAAAGTTAAATATGTCATATGAACAGAGCTTCTTCATTATTCCAAGTCTTTCTAAAGACTCCTCAAATATAAAATTAAAGGGACTAACACACATCCAGTCAGTCACTTGCCAAATAAAACTTTATTAGTAATGAAATGTGTCAGGACTTGTCTTACAATGATGCTATAGTGAAGCCAAAAAGGACTGAATCAAGCAGAACATAATGCCACCTAGGAAATGAAATGTTAATTTAAATAGAAGAGAATGACTGAAGAGACAGATTCATTGCAAGCTGACTTCAGTTCTGAAGGAACTTTCATATTTTCAAACTTAGTATAGTATAGGTCCTTATAGTATGTCCCTACAATTTTTTTAATTTCTTTGATATCTGTTGTGACGGCGCTTTTTTCATCTCTAATTTTATTAATTTGTGTCTCTTCTCTCTTTTTTTTGGTCAGATTTGCTTAGGGTTTCTCAATCTTGTTTATCCTTTAAAGAATCAACTATCTGTTTCATTGATTCTTTGGATTTTTTTGTTTCCATTTTATTGTTTTCTGCCCTAATCTTTATTATTTCTTCCTGTTGCCTTGTTCTTTTTTTTTTTTTTTTTTTTTTTGCTTTAAGATGAAGCATTAGGTCATTTACTTACAACTTTTCTAATTTCTTAATATAGGCACTTAAAGCTATAAATTTACCTCTTAGGACTGCTTTCATTGTGCTCCAGAGATTTTGATATGCTGTGTTCTCATTACCCTTTGACTCTATAAATTTTTTGATTTCCTTCATGATTTCTTCATTGACCCATTCATCATTTAGTAATGTATTATTTAGTTTCCATTATTTGGTGCATACGCTATAGCTTTTCTTGCTATTGATTTGTAGTTTGATTCCATTGTGGTCAGATACAATGCAAGGAATTATTTCAATTTTCCTGCATTTGTTAAGATTTTCTTTGTGTCCTAATATATGGTCTATTTTAAATATTTATTTGAGAGCGATAGAGAGAGAGAATGGGTGCACCAGTGCCTCCAACCACTGCTAACGAACTGCAGACGCATGCGCCTCCTTTTGCATTTAGCTAACGTGGGTCCTGGGGATTTGAGCCTCAAACTGGGGATCTTAGGCTTCACAGGCAAGCACTTAACTGGTAAGCCATCTCTCCAGCCCACTATTTTAGAGAATGTTCTATGTGCTTCTTAAAAAAATGCATATTCTGCAGCATTTGGATGAAATGTCCTGTATATATCTATTAGGTCCATTCCTTCTATGACCTCATTTAGTCCAGATGCCTCTCTGTTTATTTTCTCCCAGGATGACCTCTCAGTTGATGAGAGTGGAGTGGTGAAGTCACCCACTACCACTATGTTTGTTGTTATCTGTGACCATAGTTCTAATAGCATTTGTTTGATGAATTTGGGGTCCCCCATGTTAGGTGCATATATGGTTAGGATTGTAATGTCCCCTGTTGGAGATTGCCTTTTATCAATATAAACTGATCTTTCTCATCTCTCTTAACTAATGTTGGACTATTCTACCTTCTCAGGATACCATCCCCTGCTTGTTTTCTTGGTCCATTTGCTTGAAACACCATTTTCCAAACTTTTACCCTTAGAGGGAGGGGGGGAGAGGGAGGGAGGGAAGATGTAGCAGATTTAGGTTAGCCTTGGTCCTACCCTCTCCAGTGTCTTGTGGTTCAGGTGTTTCCTGTAAGGGTCTAGTGAAGGTTCAGCCATTTGGTCTGCCTTTTAGGAAGTAGAATTTTATGGTACCATTGCCGTTTGGGTCCAGATTAGTGTTTCCCACCCCTTTGATGCCCTCCTCTCCCGCCCCATCCATCCTAGTGTCTAGTCCATGAGGTGCTTGCTGGGTATGTAAGGTATCTTGGGTAGATTCAGGTTAGTTGTTGTAGATGTGTGAGACTATGTGGCAATATTTTTTTTTTTTTTTTCTGTGATTGGGTGAGTTCACTGAGAGTGGTCTGTTCCAGGTTCAACCATTTTTCCTCAAATTTCTTTGTGTCATTTTTTCTTACTGCTGTATAGAATACCATTGTGTAGATATACCACATCTTAGTTATCCATTCTTCTAGTGATGGACATCTGGGTTGTTTCCAGCTTTTAGCTATTATGAGTTGAGCTGCTACAAACATGGTTGAGCAAATCTATCTGGCCTGTGGTTTGACGATTTAGGGTAGATGCCCAGTAAGGGTATAACTGGGTCTGTTTGTATTTCTATAGTCAGCTTTTTCAGGAGTCTCCATATTTCTTTCCAAAGTGGTTGTACCATCTTACATTCCCATCAACAGTGAATGAGTGTTCCTGCTTCTCCACATCCTCGCCAGCATTTATTTTCATTTGATTTTTTGATGTTTGCTATCTGTATTGGGGTAAGGTGGAATCTCATAGTTGTTTTCATTTGCATTTCTCTGATGATTAGGGATGATGAACATTTTCTTAAGTGTGTGTTTGCAATTTGTATTTCTTCCTCTGTGAACTACCTGTTCAACTGTTTGCCCCATTTTGTGAGTGTGGTGTTTGTCTTCATACTGTTTAGATTTTTGAGTTCTTTGTAGATTCTAGAGATTAGGCCTCTGTCAGTTGGATAACCCACAAATATTTTCTCCCATTCTGTGGGTAATCTATTGGCTTTGCTTATTATATGCTTTTCTGTAAAGAAACTCTTCAGCTTCATATGATCCCATTGGTTAAGTGACTGTTTAAGATCGTGAGCCACTGGAGTTTTGTTCAGGAAGTCTTTTTCCATTCCTATATCATGGAAAGTACTTCCTAAATTTTCTTCCAGTAGTATTCGAGTTTCTGGTCTTATGTTGAGGTTTTTGATCCATTTCGATTTGAGGGTAGTACATGGTGAAATGTGTGGATCAATTTTCAGTTTTCTGCATGTGGTTATCCAGTTTGTCCAACACCTTACTTTTTATTAAAAGTGTGTATTTTGCTGTTTTTTTTTTTTTTTTTTTTTTTTTTTTTTGGCTTTCACCCTCCTATGCTGCTTTGGCATGGTTTCCATGCCACCATCTTAACTGGAAGTCCCCTGTTTCCATCACTATGTAGGAAAGCAGTCTAAGTATGCCCAAATTGTTGACCTAATGTTTTCCTTTGTGATGTGCAAGCTTTGTGTAGCCTAAGTTAAAAGTACAAAAGTGTCTTTTTTTCTTTGATTGGTCTCAACACTAGCCAAGATTGAAAGGACATGCCTTATGTATTAGGAATTACATACAAGTTACCCTATTTATATGGTCATTTCATGGACTTGGCAAAGGAAGTTTCCATACCTCAAAATGTTAACATGAAGATTTGAACTCTTTGCAAATGACTAGACCCTTACATATTAGTCTTTCCACACAGGCTGCTCTTTACAGGGACTCAGAAGTGGTCTTTGGTGAGTTCTGATTGGAAGAGAACTTTCTGCTCCTCTTCCACCTCCCTCTATGCTCTCCTGTCCCTGACACCACAAGAGACTCTCTAGAAGGTTATGAGTTTATAGTAGTTCCTCTCTGAAAATGAGATGCTTGCTGTGAAATCTATCACAACTAAAAGATTCAAGTAAATATTTTCCAAATAAAAATCCTTCATTGAAACAAAGAAAAGAAGTTTTAATTTATTTTGGTAATGACAACATGCTTACATTATTTGAAACAGCTGGTTCAAGTTAAAATGAATAACTTCCCCAGGGTCCAGTCTGACAGTAAGTGCTTGCTGCTTGCATGTGTGGAAGAGTAATAGGGACAGATATTGCAATGGATGAGAACACTTTCTATGCTTCACCAGTTCACAATATTTGAATGAAGAATGTGTGATTTTAAGTCTTTCGGTAGCATTGCTTTCTATGTCCCTTTAGTCGTCTTCCCATCCAATAGGTATCCACCAGGTGTTTGCTACAATACAGAATTAGTGTTAGGTTCTGTGACCAAGAAGCCCGGAACATCCCTTGTCTCACACACAATCTTCTTTGTATTTAGCTCAAATTGTGATATAAGTATATTGGTATCAGCTGCTGTTTTTACTATACAGAGCCAGTATAAACAAAATAGATACATTTTCCCTACATCTGGGACTTCACAGTAATACTTGCATAGATAAATGGTATCTTGTTCCTAGAAACACTGAGCTGGGTTTCCACATAGTTTGTTAAGCATTTTAACTTACTGGATTGTGTTAACCACTTCAATAAATACTCCTGAGCACCCCTATGAAATGTAACACTCTTTATTCTAGTGAGTTTTCAAGCAAGGGGCTGTATTACTCTGCATCACAGGCTGTGTTTGTTTAAAGAAAACACCTATCTGCTTTAGCTTCAAAATGACTTATACCAAAATATATCCAAAAGCTTTGTAATGGTAAGGATTATATTCTATGAGGACTCTGAAGGTACCACCTATTGATTCATGCTCATAGCTCTCCTTTCTATACCCTTTCTCAGAGACAGTGAACTAATTGCATGGAATGACAGAACTGTAATATGTATTTCACCAAAGCTATTTATAAGTCAGGGTTATGCATTCCCTGTTCTGGATCTGGATACAGTGATAACCTGACTTTATGTCACTGAAGAAATAAATATTCAAAGGAACAAATGATGAGGGGTAATGTATTATTCCCCAAAAGGGAGCAGGAAGGCTAGTGAAGAAAATCTTACAGATAGTGACATTACACAGTTGCTATGGGGATACCAGAAACCTGTGATCATGACATCCAACATCTCAAATAGGGATAATTGTATTTGGGACATTATCACATTTTATACACATAATTTTATAGTTTGTATTTTGAATATTCCCACATGTTCATGTTTGGGATACTTGGTTTCAACCTGGTGGTACTGTTTGAGATTCTGTGAACTTTTGGGTATAAATTCTATCTAGCAGGAGTGGGTCACTAGAGATGTGCTGTCATCTGCACCTCTGGTTTTAGTTGAGCTCAGCTTCTTGGAGGGCCTCAATGTTGCCTGAGCCCTGCTCTGTCTATTTTCTTCACCATGGACTGAACCGTCACTCTTACCACGCCTTACCTACTATGAAAGACTAGAGTTGTCTGAAACTGTGAGCCAAATTAAACTTATTTTGTTAGGTATTTTGTAACAGCAAGGAAAAAAGTCTACATGGGTGTGTACTGCTGACATTAAGACATTTCTCATGCTTAGGCTCCTCTTCCTCTGTCTCTTAAATAGAATTAAGTGATTAGATGTACCAGCTACCAGCATCTGTTATAACTCTCTCTAAGAGATGACTTAACTTCTTCTTTCTGCTCAATGAAATAAATTTTAAATTGATTTACCTCACCTTCATTGCAGCAGACAAAGAAAGATGCTTAAGCCTTGGGGTAAGGCCAGGGAATATGAAATATGGGTTTGATTTCATCACTGTGAAAAGTCTAGTACCTGTTTCTGTTAGTACTTCACTGGCCCATTTTAAGTTTTTATTTTCTAAACTATTTAGATAGGGTTACATACACTCAAATTATGAATGGAGATTTATTGAAATCTGACTGCCAAATACATCATTACAGATATTTAATGAACTTCAAATTTTCAACTGTAGTATTGAAATTGAAATAATAAGCCCTGTGCACATGCCTTTAAACCCAGCACTCAGGAGGCAGAGGTAGGAGGATCACCCTGAGTTCAAGGCCACCCTAAGACTACATAGTAAAATCCAGGTCAGCCTGAGCTAGAGTGAGACCCTATTTCAAAAAAAAATTGAAAAAATAATCTGTATATGCATTATAATGTCTTTCTTCCTTAGGAAATGTGATGAATAGGTCAATGAAGAAATCAAGAAGAAAATCAAAAGAATTCATAAAGTCAAATGATAATGAGAAAACAACATATCAAAACCTTTGGGACACAATGAAGGCAGTCTTTAAGAGGGAAATTTATAGCTTTAAATGCCTATATTAAGAAATTAGAAAGGTCACAAGTAAACGACTTAAGGCTTCACCTTACAGCCTCGGAAAAAGAAGAACATGGCAAACCAAAATCAGTAGATGGGAAGAAATAATAAAGATTAGGGCAGAAATTAATGAGCTAGAAACCAAAAAACAAACAGTCCAAAGAATCAATAAAACAAAGAGTCGGTTCTTTGAAAGGATAAACAAGATTGAAAGATGAAAAAGGTAACATCTCAACAGATACCAGAGAAAATAAAAAATCATAGGACATAACATAAAAGCATATGAAATCTGAAAGAAATGGATGATTCCCTTGATTTATATGACCTACATAAATTAAATCAAGATGAGATTAATCACTTAAATAGACTTATAACAAGCATGGAGATCCAAGCAGTTATCAAAAATCTCCCAACTAAAAAAAAGCATAGGCCCAGATAGATTCACTGCTGAATTTTACCACAGCTTCAGGAAAGAACTAACTTGCTTCTTAAGCTTTTCCATAACATAGAAAAAGAAGGAATCATACCAAACTCCTTCAATGAAGCCAGCATCACCATGATACCACAACCACGCAAAGATAGAACAAAAAAAGAAAATTGCAAACCAATGCCCCGCATGAACATAGATGAAAAATTCTCAAAAAAAATATTGGCAAACAGAATACAAGAATATATCAGAAAGAACATTCACCCTGACCAAGTAGGCTTTATCCCAGAGATGCAGGGATGGTTCAACATACATAAATAAATAAATGAAATATATTATATAAATGGAATGAATGACAAAAATCACATGATCATCTCATTAGATGCAGAGAAAGCATTTGTCAAAAATCCAACATCTCTTCATGATAAAAGTCCTACAGAGACTGGGAATAGAAGGAACATATCTCAGTATAATAAAGGCTATTTATGACAAGCCTACACACAACATATTGCTAAATGGGGAAACACTGGAAGCTTTTCCACTAAAATCAGAAACAAGACAAGGGTGTCCACTGTCCCCACTTTTATTTAATGTACTACTGGAAGTCATAGCCATAGCAATAAGGCAAGAGACATACATAAAAGGGATACAAATTGGAAAGGAAGAGATCAAGTTATCGTTACTTGCAGATGACATCATTCTATACATAAAGGTCCCTAAAGACTCTATCAGGAAACAGTTAGAGCTGATATATCTACAGCCATGTAACAGGATACAAAATAAATACACAGAAATCAGTAGCCTTCCTGTATGCTAATAAAAACACATGGAGGATGAAATCAGAGAATCAGTCCCATTCATAATTGCATCAAATAAAGTAAAGTAACTTGGAATAAAC
Organism: Jaculus jaculus; assembly: GCF_020740685.1. NCBI lineage: Eukaryota > Metazoa > Chordata > Mammalia > Rodentia > Dipodidae > Jaculus > Jaculus jaculus. The sequence continues at coordinate 60,811,937 of NC_059110.1, read as the reverse complement.
CTAACCAAGGAACTAAAGGATCTCTACAATGAAAACTATAAAACACTCAAGTGAGAAATCGCTGAAGACACTAAGAAATGGAAAAGCATCCCTTGTTTCTGGATTGAAAATATCAACTGTGAAAATGGCAATCTTACCAAAAGCAATCTACACATTTAATGCAATCCCAATCAAAATTCCAATGGCATTCTTCACAGAAATAGAAAAAAAAAAATCCAAACATTCATTTGGAATTACAAAAAAACCTTGAATGTCTAAAGTAATACTGAGCAACAAAAATAAGGCTGGTGGTATCACCGTACCTGATTTTAACCTATACTACAGAGCCATAGTAACAAAACAGCATGGTACTGGCACAAAATCAGACGAAATGTAGATCAATGGAACAGAATAGAGGACCCAGGTATAAGTCCAGTTAGCTATAGCCACCTTATATTCAATAAAAATGCCAAAAATACTCATTGAAGAAAAGACAGCCTCTTCAGCAAATGGTGCTTGGAAAACTGGATATGTATCTGGAGGAGGATGAAAATAGATTCTATTCTCTCTCCGTGCACAAGAATTAAATCCAAAAGGACTAAAGACCTTAACATCAGACCTGAAACTCTGAAATCGCTAGAGGAAAAAGTAGGGGAAACCCCTCAACATATTGGTCTTGGCAAGACTTTCTGAATACAACCCCAATTGCTGAGGCAATAAAACCACAGATTAACCAGTGGGACCTCACGAAATTACAAATATTTTGTACTGCAAAGGACACTGAATAAAGCAAAGAGGCAACCTAGAGAATGGGAAAAAATCTTTGTCGATTATATATCTGATAGAGGATTAATATCTACGATATACAAAGGACTCTAAGCCGGGCGTGGTGGCGCACGCCTTTAATCCCAGCACTCGGGTGGCAGAGGTAGGAGGATCGCCGTGAGTTCGAGGCCACCCTGAGACTACATAGTGAATTCCAGGTCAGCCTGAGCCAGAGTGAGACCCTACCTTGAAAAACCAAAAAAAAAAAAAAAAAAAAAAAAGAACTCTAAAAATTAAATAATAAGAAATCAAACAAACTAATTAAAAATGGGTTATAGAGCTAAATAAGTGAGTCCTCAAAAGAATAAATATGGATGGTATATAAGTATCTAAAAAATGTTCTACATCCCTAGTCATCAGGGAAATGCAGATTAAAAGTACATTGAGATTTTATCTCACTCCTATCAGATTGGCTACTATCATGAAAACAAATTATCACAAATGCTGGCAGGGATGTGGAAAAAGAGGAACACTTCTATACTGTTGGTGGAATGAAATCTGGTCCAGCCACTGTGGAAATCAGTGTGGAGTTTCCTAAGATAGCTAAAAATAGATCTACCATATGTTCCAGCTATAGCACTCCTAGGCATATATCCTAAGGACTCATCTCATTTCATTAGAAGTACATGCTCAACCATGTTTATTGCTGCTCAATTCATAACAGCTGGGAAATGGGGCCAGCCAAAATGTCCCTCAACTGATTAGTGGATAATGAAGATGAGGCACATTTATACAATGGAGTTCTACTCAGTAGTAAAGAAAAATGAAGTTATGAAATTTGCAGGAAAATGGATGGATCTGGAAAGGATTATAGTAAGTGAAGTAACCCAGGCCCAGAAAGCCAAGAACAACATGTTTTCTCTCATATGGGGACCTAGGTAAAGATGTTTGGGCTTATGTGTGAGAAGGAAATAACTCAGTAGCAGAGGCCAGTGAGCTAAAAAAGAGATATAATGGGAAGAGAAAGGAAGGGAGGAGAGTACTTAATAGGATGGTATTGTATATATATGTAAGTAGAAGAATAGATTAATGGAGGTGAAAAGGTCCAAAGTGAGGTCAGGAGAAGAGACTGAGTAAAGGAAACGTGGAGGGAGGACTAATCAAAATGAATAAATCATATGGAATCCTCCGTTTTGGATAATGGAACACTCAGAAGCCATCAATTCTTGCTAGAAAATTTTCAGTGCCAGGTCTGGGATACCTTTCAGTGAGTTGTTGGCCAGGGTGGTCACCGATGCCTCCACAATATTATAGGCCATTGCTGAGGCCTTTACTTTCCCACCAGGAATAGATGGTAAGACACTATTGCTGAAGACTCCAAATACTTGGGCATCAAGGCCACTGAGAAATTCTGCTGGAACCGAGCTGATGACCTCCTTCATGTAGACCAGCTGACAGAAAGCTGGAAGAAGCCATTCTACATGCAGTTCAATGGGAGAAAGGGATGCCACCAGTGAAGATACTCAACAGTGGATACTGCAAGTCTTACAATTGTCCAGACAGGCCAAATGAGCCAATAGGTGCAGTAGTGGCACATCTGTCATGATGAGAGCCATCTGCCATCTAATTGGACTGGAGGCCTGCTCCATTCGAAGAAATACATCCTTGATACTGAAATCTTAAAACAGGGGTAGTCATGAGCCCTATAGTTGTAACATCTACTGATGTCTGGATAAATGTATATACTATGCTTATCAAACTGCCCAGTAAGCACTTCTCTTAATATTCATACACTTATATTAATGCTACTGTCAGTTTGGGTAGAGAATCTTCTCTTTTCAGATGGCATTGACCTTGTAAAAACTCAGAAGGTATCATGGTGCTGGAAAGAAGTGACTGGAGTGCTGAGTAACATCTTGATCACACCTTTCAAAACTCAGGGTCTGGGCTGGAGAGATGGCATAGTGGTTAAGTGCTTGCCTGTGAAGCCTAAGGAACTCGGTTCAAGGCTTTATTCCCCAGGACCCATATTAGCCAAAGCCACAGTGGGGCACATGCATCTTGAGTGCATATGCAGTAGCTGTAGGCCCTGGCTCGCCCATTCTTTCTCTCTCTAAGTGCCTCTTTCTCTCTGTCTGTCACTCTCAAATACATAAATAAAACTGAGCAATTAAAAAAAAGAAAACTCAGGGTCTAATGCGGAAGAGGTGGCAGAAAGAATGAAGGAGCCAAAGGAAGGGTAGGAATCCTTACAATGTGTTCCCTCCAGACATAAAATAGCCTGTGTATCCATGACCTCACAGTGCCTGACACTACCTACACAAGACCATCATAAGAGGAGGAAAAGATCATGACATCAACATGATTGAGATGGGGCAGGGATATTATGGAGAATGGAATTTCAAAGGGAAAGTAGGGGGAGGGAGGGTATTACCATGGGATATTTTTTATAATCATGGAAGATGTTAATAAAAATTGAGAGAAAAAAAAAAACAAAGAAACAAACAAATTATCTCTTCAAATTCTAATTCATTTAATCTTGAGTGGGTCCAGGAAAGTTAGGTTTTATCCAAATTTATCCATTATTTTCTTCCAGAAAGACTTGGTAGAGTCTTGATCTATCCAAGTATCCTAGATTGTCCAGTTTGATTTTGGCCATATTTGGGCACATGAGTGATCAGGAGATAACTAGGAAAATGAATAAAGAATGGAAAGGAGATCCACTATTGTTTTTTCTAATGCTGAAATTGGTTAATATAAACTTTGAAGGGGGTTTGGGAAGGGTTTACCTTTTCTTTGTGAAACTCCCTCCTGTGAAGTCTGATGAAGCAAAGCCAAAAAAAAAAAAAGAAAAGGGTTCTTCTGTTTAATACAAATTAAATATATAGATTATGTACAATATTACAATTTTAGTTTTATTGCAAGATCTCATTTAAGGAAATTGAAAATACCAATGAAAGCCTTTGGGTTATTTTCTTGGATATAAGCTCTTTATGGGCTATAATTATTTCCTACTTCTTTGTTTTATACACTCAGTGTATTTTATGTACTTAGAAAATATCTGCAGTTTCCAAACTAAGGCTTTATTTAAAAATTCTCACCTCGGGGCTGGAGAGATGGCTTAGTGGTTAGGCCCTTGCCTGCAAAGCCAAAGAACCTCAGTTTGATTCCCCAGTATGCATGTAAGGCTGATGCACAAGATGGCACATGCATCTGGAATTCATTTGCAGAGGCTAGAAGCCCTGACTTGCCCATTCTCTCTCTCGCTCACTTTCTGTCTCTTTTCCTCTTTAAATAAATTAATAAAAATTATATATATAGCCGGGTGTGGTGGCACACCCCTTTAATCCCAGCACTTGGGAGGCAGAGGTAGGAGGATTGCCAAGAATTTGAAGCCACCCTGAGAATACATGGTGAATTCCAAGTCAGCCTGAGCTAACGCGAGACCCTATCTGAGAAAGCCCTCCCCAAAATAACAAAAATTTTATACACACACACACACACACACACACACACACACACACACACACACATATATATATATATATATATATATATATATACACACATATATGTAGGTATATATGTATATACATGTATATACACACACATATATATGTAAAAAAATTCTCACCTCTTCCCTGGTGCAAATGAGATAGTCTTTGAGTGCACACCCTAATTTGAACTTTGATCTTTTTTGTTCTGTGCAGGCAATATGCATGCTGTGTTGTGGTGGTTTGATTGAGGTGTTCCCCATGATCTTAGGAATTCTGAATGCTAGGTTCCCAGCTGATGGGGATTTGGGAATTATCACCTCTTGGAGGCAGTATATTTTGGGGGTCAGGCTTATGGATATAATAGCCAGTGTCCCTTTGCCACTGTTTGGCACACTCTCCTGTTCCTCTTGTCCCCCTGATGTTGACCAGGAAGTGATGTCCACCCTTTGCTCATGCCATCATTTTCCCTCCTATCCTGGAGTGTCCCCTCAAGTCTGTAAACTGAAATAAGCCTTTTTTTTTTTTTTCTGAAAAGCTGCTCTTAGTCAGGTGATTTCTGCAAGCAATGCAAACCTGAATGCAACAGTAGTGTTGGTACAGAGAGTAGCATTGCTGCTAGATACCCAATTATGTGCCTTTGACCTTTCAGAGCTGCTTTTCAAGAGGAATGTGGAAGGATTGGAAACCTTGGCTTAAGAGACACCTTGCAGTGCTATAAGTACAGCTGGGTGGATTCTTCTGGTCAAAGTTGCAAGATCTGAATGCAATAAGAATGATGGACTGTGAGGTTTGGCTTATGACTGAAAAGGAGCTTTGTCTGGACTGGGCTAGAAGCAGTTTTTATGAGACGCTTTCTGTTATGGCCATGTCCTGAGAAGTTGTGCAGGGTTGCATTGCATAGAAGCTGACTGGTATAAGCAGAGGGATATGGCACAGAAATGAAATCTTTGGGGTGAAACTTCTACCCCTTCAGCTGAAATTATATGAGAGATTACACCCTTTGAGTTTGGGCCAGATGACCTGCACTGGGTCAAAAGGAAGAATGTAGACTCTTTTGAAGGGGCATGAGTGCTCGAGGAGTTTCCTTTTCTTCAAAGTCTGCTTTATTCCCTATTAGATTAACAAATTGACAACCTACCTCATATTGTGGAGTATAAAAAATGCAGGAATGGCAGGGTCATTGAGTTTGAAATGCGGTCTTTTGTTTTGGAAATGAACATGGGCAGTGTGAAACAGGTGTGCTGGATGCCTGCATGGAGACCCTATGGAGTCATGGAAGATGAACCATGGATTGCAGTGGAGATGCTGGGACCACAAGATGGCTACCAAGTAGAGTTTCTGGCCCCTGGATGAAGTTTTCCACATCTGTGTGAGTAGCCTACCTGGATTGGTGGAATTGGAATACCAGACACTTGTTGCTAGAATTATCAGACTTGGCAGGTTGTCATTGAGTAGAATTGTTGGACTTGAAGCTACAGAGTTTGACCTTTTCCCTGTTGTTTAAATCTTGTATTGGCTGAGTACATATATATATATATATATATATATATATATATATATATATATATATATATATATATATATATATATATTTGTTATGCCATCTTTTGCAGAGTGAATGTTTATTCTATCCTATTTTGAGTTTGGGGGATGTTTTTGGTATTATGGCTCATTTGAAAGACCTGAGTTAAGGTCTGGAGAGATGGCTTAGCAGTTAAGGCGCTTCCCTTCAAAGCCAAAGGACCTTGGTTCTATTCCCCAGAATCCATGTAAGTGAGATTAACCTTGTGGCATATGGATCTGGAGTTTGTTTGTAGTGGCTGGGAGCCCTGGTGTGCTTTCTCACTCTCTATCTGCCTCTTTTTCTTAAATAAATGAATAAAATATTTAAAAAATACCTTGGATTAGGAGGATGCTTGAATATCATTGGGATTGATTTAAAAAAAAAAAAAAAACTATGGGGACTTTTAAAGTTGAATGCATTGCATTTTACATCATGGATGGCTCTCAGTTTATGTTGGCCAGGGGTGGAATGTGGTGGTTTGATTCAGGTGTTCCCTATAAACTTAGGTGTTCTGAATACACACTCTTTCTGTTTTCCACCTGGTGCTGGCTGGGAAATACTGTTCAAACTCCGCTCATTTCATCATTTTCCCTGCCATTCTGAAGCATCCCCTTGAGTATGTAAGCCAAAATAAACAACTTTATCCCCAAAGCTGCTCTTGGTCAGGTGATTTCAGCCAGCAATGCATATCTGACTGCAACAAGTGTGATACTCTCTGTTGACACTGATGAGGGTCAATGACACACAGTGTCAGTTACTCCCACAATCAGGAGAATTAGCAATCTATACCCACAGAATGTTGTGTTGTAGATTATGTGTAATAATTATAAGTTTATTTATGATAAATTAAATTTGAAAATTTATCATACATGCATTTGGAGAAATTGATGAGCATCTGTACTGATTTTATGAGCTTTACTACGTTGCTCAAGATCCCATGGTGCTATTTCTTTCTCACTTTTTTGTTTTGCTTGTATTCATATGTCTAATATGAAGTTGATTTTGAGTCACTAGAGAAAAGAAATTATATTTCATGCTAATAACCCAGAGCCTGTTTAGTAGGAATGTATAACAGCTTTTAAGGAGATTTTGCTGTTCTGCTACTACTGTTGAAAATAACCACAAAAATCACATTTATTAATTATGTATCTGATGCTTTGTCAGATATTTTAATAATTCTTGCATACACTTCTCTCCATTCAATCTCTTTGCCTCCAGAGGGTAGATTGAGATGAAGAACAAGGTCAAACCAAGGGAAGACAAAAAGAAGAAGCATATGTGAAACAAAGAACTGAGACAAACAAGGGACACTTTTGATATGCTTACTATCAGTCTTGGTCCTGAATAGTTCAAAATAAATTCACTTTTATTTAGAGAATCTCTATTAGTAGTGGGCTAATATAATAAGCAAGCAATGAAGATTAAACTGACTTTTATCAATTGATCCATTCCAAATGAAAGACTGTGTCCAATCATTCACATTGAACTAGTTGCTTTTGGCCTCCAATCAGATAAAAGTACACATTGGGGGCACTGTCTACCCAGGCCCTAAAACTAGTATACATCTCACATAAAACAAATAAACACTTTCTTTCCAGGTATGCCATGAAAATCTTTGTGTAGTGATGAGTTGTTAATTTTCTATCCTTCTGAAAACATGGTGCACTTCCAATGGTCTGAGACCATCAAGTATTCAACTAGATAGGATATTTGGGCATAAAGACTTCAGATGAGTGCAAAGATCTCTCCAGAGAAAGACTTCTCTTTTGTCACCTGGTTTGCTACTTGGAGGGATGCAGGGCTCCTTCCTGGTTAGGTAGTGCCGAGGGAAGGACCAAGCCTGCTGGTTCCTCCCTAGGGGTTGAGGGGATGATGAATGTCGGACGACCCAGAAACCTCTCCTGGCCACCAGAGAAAAACCACACTGAGTCAGGAGACTTTTCAATGCAGGAACTTGCAGAAACAACTCGCTTTATTACTCTGAGCAGTTACCTATATCATGTTGGGGACGAAGGTGGGGATTTTAGGATGGGGGAAGAGGTAAGTGACAATAGTAAACTGTAACTATTGAAATGGTAATTACAATTGCCACGCAGTGGTAGCAGGCCAGAAGCCATTAGGCATCTTGCTGAGTCCTAGCTGGCCAGAGACAGGTCACCAAACTTTAGCTAGGCTCAGGAAGTTCCACTAGGCCTCACGCCTGGGCCTTTCAGGGCCCAACATCTCCCCCTTTTGTTTTTGTAAGAGCATTGGTTACCATGGCCCCTGTCTTAGGATGTCCCCTCTGGGGATCTTACCTGTCATTGGTCACATGGAGGGCAGGGGAGGTGGCAGTGGGTCATCTGAGGAACTTAATTCCTGAGTTGCCAGCCTATGATATCTTGACCTGATGAAGTTTTATTGCCTCTAGCCACTGGTGAATAAATTGTGTAATTTTGTTAATTACACAAGGCCCTACAGTGAGGATAAGGAGAAGGAGAAGGAGAAGGAGGGGGAGGGGGAGAGGTCAGGGTAGAGGGAGAAGGTAGGGTAAGAAGTCATGTAGGCCTGTCCTCAGTGGGTTGTCCTGGGGATCCCGTCACCTCCTCTCCAAGTCATTCTGGAGCCCCTTAATCTTGTCCTGGAAGATTCTTGATTTATTGTCATAAAAGTGGCATTTTTCCTGTAAAAACAAACATATGCCTCCCTTTTTGGTCATTAGTAGGTCTAGTCCTCTCCTGTTTTGTAGGACTACCTTAGCCAGGGAATATAGCTTCCAGGAATGATATCTACATCTGGGATTAAGGTGGCTGGGGCACAAAGGCCCGTCCAATTTCTGGGCAGAAAGTCATAGGCCATCTTGCCTCTGCAAACATAAGCCATTCCAGAAGGCAGGCAGTGTTGAGTACTGGGCTCAGTTGTGTTAAAAATACAGAAGGAAGGATGAATGTATCTCACATCTCTACTGGAATTATTAGAGGAAGGCAGGGCCCAAACTCCCAGAGGAAACATTGGGAAAAGCTGGACGGGGATGGGGAAGGTGGCTGAGCAGCTTTTTAAGGTCGTATAGACAACTGTACTGCAAGCAGCCAGAGAGGCCCAGATCAGAGGCAAAGCCAGCAATCCTCCGCAAGGGAGAGAGTTATTTAGTTTAGCAGGGTGAAGAGCCATTTTAGGAATAGTCCTCAGGGGCAGGACACTCCCTAGAGAAGTGATTGTCAGTGTCCCATTGTTGGGACAAATATTTTAGGTCTCTCACTGGTACCCAAATGGGTTTTTCTCTTTATACAAAGTTTTCCCATGGACAAAAATTTTATGAGCTTCACACAAGTTTCTATCAAAAAACTCCTTTCTGTTAACAGAGTTTTGTATTTTAATTGCTTCTCAGTACAAAACACTATTAAGGCCAGCCAAATGGCTTCCAACACTGACTATACATAATCTTGTTTAAATGTAGGTGCTAATGTCTTGCTGCCAGAACGGCTTCCTGACACTGAAGATACATAATCTTGCTTACTGTAGGTGCTATAGTTTTGCTAAAGCCTTGCTATCAAATGGCCAGAGCTATGGATACAAGTCCAGCCAAAATGGCTCCCGACAATTCCCCCTTTTTATTTTATTTATTTATTTCTTTTTTGAACTGGGCCCCTTCGGGCCTCAGTGTAGAAAAACTGTGTCTGTCTTAGGTTGTTCTCTACAATATTCAGGCCTTACCCATCATTGGTACATGAATTCCATCATTCATGCCCTGTCTTAGGTTGACCTAACTCAAGAGAATCTTACCCGTCTTTGACTACCAGCCTCTGCAAGGGCTACAAGATAATGTTTCAGGAAGCCAGGGTCAGGTCTGTAGCTGTATCCCATGTACTTTTGCATGGATATCTATAATGGATCTTAAAAGTCATTTAATGAGTATGGGCAGCAGACACAGAATGAGTAAAAGACAAACACCTGTAGTAGCAAAGCTTCCTAAGAAGTGAGATAATTCCATCTAGGCAAGGCAGACTTAAAAGTAGATATTAAGGGTTGGAGAGATGGCTTAGTGGTTAATCACTTGCCTGTGAAGCCTAAGGACCCCAGTTCGAGGCTTGGTTCCCCAGGTCCCACGTTAGCCAGATGCACAAGGGGGCACACGTGTCTGGAGTTCGCTTGCAGAGGCTGGAAACCTTGGCGTGCCCATTCTCTCTCTTTCCCCTCTATCTGCCTTTCTCTCTGTGTCTGCCGCTCTCAAATAAATAAATAATTTTTTTAAAGTAGATATTAAGTCATTAAGCTTTAGCTGTATCAAAAATAAGATGATTATTTTGTAAAGACAAAATCTGAATATAACTGAATCAGATCTAAGGAAATATTATCGTTGTGCCAAATAACTCTTAAATGTATTTTCCCAATGCTGTTAGCTGTTATTATATTTTTTTAGAAGTAACACAAATCCATTGAAGATCTACATAACACTTCAAACAAGTTTTAACTTTTAATTCTAGTATATAGAGCATGTAACAGGTGAAACTATCTAGGGTAAGGATCAAGTCCAAGGTCTTAAAGGGAGGTACAGTTTGAACTTTCTCAGGAACTACTTTAAAGCTGTGAGTATGAAGGATAGTTAGACATTAAAAGTACAAGCCTAAAGCCTAAAGGCACAGCACACTTTAGGAACTCCTGTTAGGCACACTTTGTATATCTTTCGATTGAAATCTGAAACCCCCCATCACACCTTAAGATAAACAATTGAATATATTGAGGATCATTTATTTAAATTATCACATTTTGCTCCTGGAGCCCAATAGATTTATAACCATCACACATTATAAATTGTTAGAAAAAATTAAAATATTTAGGGTAAATAAGGTCCTTTTTAGTTGGTCATGTGGGGGTAAGGATTCCCCCTTTTGCTTTTGTAATTGAGACTTGAGAGTTTGATTATACATACATACATACATACATACATTCATACATACATACATACGTCTCCTTTTATTTTTTTATTTTTTTTAATTTAATTTATTAGCTTTCTTTTCAGCAAATACTGGCCATTTGGTACCATTGTTTAGGTTCATCCATGATCTACCCCTCCCAATGGACCCTATTTGTTGATGTAAATGGGTTGTGCATTGTGGAGTTAGTCCACAGCTATTGGTACGATAAATGTCTCTGCATATCATGACCCAACATGTGACTCTGACATTCTTTCCACCCCCTCTTCCGCAAAATAGCCTGGCCCTGGGGGTTGCATGGGATGCCTGTGGAATGTGAGATTTTCCAGGTCTGGAAAAAATCTACAAAGGCCTTGCTTAGGAAGCAGGGGGCATTATCTGTTTTAATTTGATTAGGCAGCCTGAGAGTGGCGAAACACTGAAGTATATGACTAAAGGCATGTTTAGATTTTTTTTTTTCCCCCGGTATGTGCCAATGTCCAGGAGGTGCGGGAAAAGGTCAGTGAGCCCAGTCACCACAAGATGGCAGACGTCTCCCTTGTCCCCACCTGGGTCAGTCCAAGGGGGCCACGTGGAAGTCTCCCAGAAGGTGGATTGCCTGCCATTTCCCAGCAAGGGAGGGTCGGGCACAAGCTGCCAGGAAGGGGGGCCATCTATTTAAATTACCAAATTCCGCCCCTGCCTCCCAATAGATTTATAACTAATATATATTGTAAATTGTATTTAGTTTAATTTTAAAGGTCCCCACAGTCTTGACCAATTTAGGATATTGAGCTTTGTAAAATTAAACAAGTTAAACACTTCTAATATATAAAGGCACAGAGTAAACATTTTTAACTGGTATAAGGCATAGCAAGGAGAGACTAAAACAATGTAAACTGAACCATCATACCTAAAATTAGTCTAAGTGTCTGTAATTTTAACTTGTTTGAGGTTTTTTAGATTAAAATCTTAAATCTCAGCCAGGCATGATGGTGCACGCCTTTAATACCAGCACTCGGGAGGTGGAGGTAGGAGGATTACGATGAGTTTTAGGCCACCCTGAGGCTCCATAGGGAATTTCAGGTCAGCCTGGGCTAGAGTGGAATCCTACCTCAAGAAACCAAAACAAAGAAAAACCAAATCTTAATTTTTTTTTAATTTAATATCTCTAGCTAAGCATATCAGTCTATTACAAATTTAACCTTGATTAAACACTTTGCACCTTGGCAGCAGGACATAGCCAGCCCTTATGCCAGTAGCCCAGTTCCAACAAAGTTACCTGTAGTCTTACTTTTCTCTTAGAAAGCTTATAAGCCAAGCCTCGAAGTTTAATGCTGTCTGTACTTAGAATTTGTTAAACTTTTATCTGAATAGTCCATAAAATTTGGCTGACCACTCCAGAAGACACCTTTAGTTGTAAGTATCAAGTCCATGTCTATTTTTTTTAAAGCAAAGGTTCCAAAAAATAAACATCCACATGGTCAGGTTCATCTCAGCTCATCAGACAGCTTTAGGTTTGCGGAGATAAATTTCCAGACCAGGTAGAGTTATGGAGGAAGTAATATTTACTGAAGCTTACAGATCCAGGGGAAGTTCCATAACGGCAGAAAAAGCTGTCCTGCCTTCACAGGCCCAAGCAGAGAGAGAGAGAAGCCCAAACCTTTAGAAATACAATAGCCACCAGTGAACCGAAGGTGAAGGGGAAGAGAAAGGGAATGAAGAGATGTTGACAAATACAGGTTATGCAGGACCCCCAAAACGGGGACCCCATGCTCTGCCCAGATATGGCGACACCCTAAGTCACTCACGAGAAGTGGTCTTGATGCAAACTGCAAGAGGATTTTATTCCAAGCACGCTGGGGCCCACAGTCGTACACCTCGCAGGGGTAGAGGACTGCAGAGCCTCGAATGCAGGAATGGGACAGTTTTATAGGATTTCTAACAAAGCCTGTGCATTAGACCAATCATTTTTTAACATCAGGGGCCTGCGGGGTGTGAGCCAGTCAGTTTGTGCCACTCCATAGTTTATAAGCCAATTAGTTTAAATTGCCCAAGCCCCCCGTGGTCCAATCAGATTCCTATGACCTCGGTGGTCAGCATTTGCGCGGGTCCTTGGGTGGGGGTAGCAAAGTGTGGTCTAAGGCAGGCTGCTACAGCTTATGGTGTGGGCTATTAAGGCTTATGGAGCAGGCTATTAAGGCTTATGGTGCAGGCTATTTACAGAAACTGAATAAGTGGTTTATTTCATTACTCATTTCTCATCCTTGAGGGTTATCTCATGCCCTTTTTACCTAGTTTTATATTAGAAGCAGGCTCTGATATAATGAGAAGAGGGATCCTCTGCTTACTTCCAACAGAAAGTAAAGCCTGGAATTTGAGGTATGCAGGGGCCTGCTTAAGCTCCCTTTGGAGCGTGATAGTATTTCTGGGCTTCTGGATTCTTGGGCCTTTCGTTTCCCACTTCTTTTCTTGTTAATAGTTCTAATCCTAGAACTGGAAGAACTAAATGTAAGCTTCCTCTTTGCTCTGAAGGCCCTTGTATTGTTGTCTAAGTACCATGATCTGGACCACGCTCAGTAGTTCTCTAACAAAAGTAAAAATCTTATTAAGTATGCAAGGCCCAACTGAAAGCATCAGGAGCAAAACCATTACGGGTCCCATCAGGGTGGAAAGCAGAGTAGTCATCCAGGGGGACTTGTTGAACCATCCCTCAAACCATCCTTGATCAGTTTTCCTCTCCCTTCGACATTTTTCTAGTCTTTCCCTGAGTTTGCTCATGGAGTCTCTGATAGCTCCTGAGTGATCTACATAAAAACAACATTCTTCCTTTAAGGCTGCACATAATCCACCTTCTTTTAGGAAAAGTAGGTATAATCCCCTCTGGTTTTGTAGGACCACTTCAGATAAGGAGGTCAGGGACTCCTCTAGATTACTAACAGATTTCTCTAAAGCTTGGAGATCCTCAGTTATGACAGCATGTAGTGTCACCAAGCCCTCTTTCTAATTGTTGTGGCCCCGTGACCAGGGCTGTGGTCCCCATCCCCACACTGGCGGCTATCTCTAAGCCAAGCATGACTGCTAGGGTAAGGGTCACAGGCTCCCTTTTGGATCGGGTGGGATGATAGTCATATTCATCGATGACTACTTCCTCAGGATGGTAGTAAACCCGGGGGACAAGCTGGACCATTATACAGAAATTTTTGGATGGGTTAAAAACTGAGGTAGAAACACAGGGAGTTAGCCTGGTATCACATGCCCACCACCTGTTATACCCTGGCACTAGATATTGGTTGTCTGAGGTCTGACTATATGTCAGAGTAACATTACAAAGATGTTGGTGGGATGGGGGGGGAGGCTTTCCTATACATGCCCCCCTTCCTGAGACCTCTGGGATAGTCAACTTGTTTTTAGTTCCCCATGAACACCAGCTATGATGCTCTTTAGTCACATTAAACTCTCCCATAGTTGCCATCCCCTCATAGTAGGGTGGTCCTGAGGATAAACAAAGCCAGCAGGCAGAGGTAGCATTGGGGTTGGTGGCATTTATGGTGAGGAAATCCCCTTGGATAAGGTTAAAGAGCCTCTGTCCTGTCCTGTATGGGGCTTCCAAGAGTGGGCTAGTCAAAGTGGTTCTAGCAGTCGTTATGCGACGGGTCTTGGCTTCCATCGTGGGTGGGAGCTCGGGCAGTGCCACGTTAGGGGGTCCCTGTTCTACTAGAACTTTATCAGGTCCTACTGGTCTTGGGGTGGGAGGATCTATCTTGAGTCATATAGTGAAGGTTAGGCCCTTATCCCATCCTGTCATATAAAACCTGAGTCCCCAAGTTTTTCCTTTTATCCATTCTCAGGATTCTCGAACTTGGGGAGTGAAAGAGATGCTGAGAGGAACTGCTTTTTTTCCCATCTAATCCCTCCTGCACTGTGATCAGGTCCCAGGAGGAAACTGGTGCCAGTAGGTATTGCCTGTAGTCTCACAACCCCAGTATTTACAGTAGAACTGTTTTACCCCTCCACAACTTTGTTTGGAAGTTCGGAGGCAGACATAAAATGGAGTAAGCTGCATCCTACATTGGGCTGGCCCAGAGCTGCACCCCGGGTTGTCTGCCATGTGTTGGCCTCGGAAGACGACCCCTTGTGTGAGTGCCTGCTTAGCCACATGAGAGTGGACTTCTCTAGGGACCTCCTCGGGGGTGAGCTCTGGGATATCCCAAAATTCTACCCTGGCTACCAGGGCACATACGTCCAGGGTCAGGACAGGCCACTAAGTCCAGGGGGGTGCCTCCCTAGTTGCAGTCCATATTATATCCCCCATCTGAGAAAGCACTTGCCATGTCAAATTTTGGGGGGCATGGGGATTGGAGGCATCACCTAGCTGGAGAAGGAGAAGCCACACAGCAAAGCCTAAGTTTAAGGGGATTGTCTGTCCTCTCGGCTTGCCATTCAAGGCCCGGCGGCAGAGCGGGCTTGGCATGAGATGCATGGATCCAGGCGGGTATTCCTTCAACTTTCATGGCCATTGGAGTGGTCAGTAGGACGAGGTAGGGGCCCTTCCACCGAGTCTCAAGGTTTCCTGCGCGGTGGTGTCTAACATAGACTGAATCTCCCACCTGGAAGTGATGTGGGATCTGCAAGTCTCCTTCTCATGAGTAAGCCTCCCGGAGTCGATTCCAAGCTTGTTGTCTCACCCACTCGAGCGCCTTGAGCCTAGAGAACAGAGGCTGTGAAAGCGGCACATCAGTACTATGTATAGAGGTTATTTCTACCAGTGGAGGAGGCCCCCCGTATAGCAGTTCATGGGGGGTCAGTCCAAATTGTCCGGGTGTGTTTCTGACCCTAAAGAGCACAAGGGGTAAGAGAGCTATCCAATCATTAGCACCAGTCTCTGCAGTCAATTTGGTGAGGGTCTCTTTAATGGTTCTATTCATCTTCTCTACCTGTCCTGAACTTTGGGGTCTGTATGCACAATGTAATTTCCAATTAATCCCCAATATTTTGGCCAGTCCCTGACTTACCTGGGCAACAAAGGCTGGACCATTGTCTGATCCTATTACCTTGGGTATCCCAAATCTTGGGAAAATTTCTTCCAGTATTTTCTTAGCCACCACAGTTGAGGTTTCTTTCTTGGTAGGATAAGCCTCAACCCATCGTGAAAAGGTGTCTACGAAAACTAGTAAATATTTGTTACCATACTTAGCTGGCTTTACCTCGGTGAAGTCCACTTCCCAGTGAGCACCTGGCTGTCTCCTCGTAGCCTCTTCCCAGGAGGCATTCTTGAGGGATTAGCATTGACCATCTGGCAAGGTACGCAATGCTTGACTACTGAGCCAGCTATCTCTGGCAACCTCAGGATATGGTAAGGAGACGTCTGCAGTAGTTTTTGTAGATGTTTGGCCCCAATATGGGTTAGGCGGTGTATTTGTTGAACGTATTCTAGTCCCTTCGCTTGAGGTAGAACCTCTTTTCCCTCTGAGGTAAAACAGGCCCCCTCCAGAGTTTAGGAGAACTGGCCTTTCTGACTTCTCTCCAATCATCTGGGGTATATCGTTGCTCACTTTTTTGATTCTTTGGCTTTTCTAATATGAGCAGAAGGCTGACCCCCTGGGCTGCCTGTTTGGCCACTTGGTCAGCCATCTGGTTCCCTTTAGAGATAAAATCTTTGGCTTTTCGGTGGCCAGGGCAATGTATAATGGCCAGTCTTTTGGGTAGATGTAGAGCTTCTAGCAAACTTAGAATTTCTTCTTTGTTTTTAAGTTCTTTCCCTGCTGAAGTAAGCAGCCCTCTCTGTTTATAGATGGCCCCATGTACGTGTGCAGTGGCAAAAGCGTATCTGCTGTCTGTGTAGATATTCACAGACTTTCCTTCAGCTAGTTGCAGGGCCTGTGTGAGGGCCATGAGTTCAGCCTTTTGTGCTGAAGTTCCTTCTGGCAGACTGCTGGCCCAGACTGTTCGTGTTCCATCTACTATCGCTGCCCCAGCCATCCTCTTACCTTCTACAATGTAACTGCTCCCATCTGTGAACCAGGTTAATGTTCCTCCAGTCAGTGGGACGTCTGTAAGATCCTTTCGGATCCCAGTTTCCTCAACCAGCAGTTGATGACAGTTATGAGTCACTGGCTCATCAGTTTCTGCAGGCAGGAGAGTAGCGGGGTTGAGCATGGCAGGTGGGGCAAACATTATCCATTCGGTGAGGAGCAGGCTCTGATAGTGAGTCATACAGGCGTTAGTCATCCATCGGTCTGGGGGCTGCCAGACAATGCTTTCCAGGGCATGGGGGGAAATGACAGTTATCCTCTGCCCTAGAGTTAGCTTATCAGCATCTTTGAGCAATGTGGACACCACCACTATGGCTTTTAGACATACAGGCCATACACTAGCCACAGGGTCAAGTTTCTTTGATAGGTAGGCAACGGGTCTTCTCCATGGCCCTAAGGATTGGGTTAGGACTCCCTGGGCTATCCCCTTACACTCATCTACATAAAGGGTGAATGGTTTAGTCACATCAGGGAGGGCTATGGCAGGCATACATAATAGTGCCTTCTTGACGGCATCAAACGCACCCTGGTGTTCAGAGGTCCAAGTGAATTTTCCTTTCTCTTTAGTTAGTGGATAGAGGGGGGCTGCTAGGGTTGCAACCCCTGGGATACATAGTCTGCAGAACCCAGCTGTCCCCAGGTACTCTCTAACTTGTCTGGCCATAGTTGGAACTGGTATTTGTACTACAGTCCTCTTTCATGCCTCCGTCAGGCATTTTTGTCCATCCCGCAAGGAGTACCCCAAATACGTTACCTCTCTTTTGCATATTTGAGCCTTCTTAGCTGAGGCTCGATAGCAAAGGTCAGTCAGCTCCAGTAGTAACACTTTTGTACCGTTTAGGCAGCCCTGCTGAGTAGCTCCTGCCAGGAGTAAGTCATCAACATATTGAATGAGGGTTACCTGCAGGGGTTGAACTCTAAAATTGGCTAGGTCCCTGTGTAGAGCTTCATCAAAGATGGTTGGGGAGTTCTTGAACCCCTGGGGCAAACGAGTCCAAGTGAGCGGCCCAGTCCTTCCTGTCTCTGGGTCTCTCCATTTGAAGGCAAAAAGAGGTTGGCTGTCCAAATGTAATCTTAGGCAGAAGAAAGCATCTTTTATTTTGTTTTATTTTATTTTTTTAAATTTCTTTGTCTATTTTTTATTTATTTATTTGAGAGCGACAGACACAGAGAGAAAGACAGATAGAGGGAGAGAGAGAGAATGGGCGCGCCAGGGCTTCCAGCCACTGCAAACAAACTCCAGACGCGTGCACCCCCTTGTGCATCTGGCTAACGTGGGACCTGGGGAACCGAGCCTCGAACCGGGGTCCTTAGGCTTCACAGGCAAGCGCTTAACCGCTAAGCCATCTCTCCAGCCCAGAAAGCATCTTTTAGATCCAACACTGTATACCAAATCCGCTCAGGTGGGAGGGCACTAAGGAGGTTGTAAGGGTTTGGGACAGTTGGATGTATTTCCTGTACTCTTTTATTGACTTCTCTCAGGTCCTGTACTGGACGGTAATCATTGGTCCCGGGTTTTCTAACTGGCAGTAAGGGAGTGTTCTAGGGGGACTGAACTGGTACCAGAATACCTTGTTGAATCAGTCTTAGAATATGGGGCCAAATTCCTTCTCAGGCCTCTCAGCTCATGGGATATTGTTTGACTGATACTGGCGTAGCACTGGCTTTTAGTTGAAT
This sequence comes from Jaculus jaculus, assembly GCF_020740685.1. Lineage (NCBI taxonomy): Eukaryota > Metazoa > Chordata > Mammalia > Rodentia > Dipodidae > Jaculus > Jaculus jaculus. The sequence continues at coordinate 60,793,528 of NC_059110.1, read as the reverse complement.
GACCTGTGGGGGTACTTGTTTTGCCAAGCCCATGCCCGCGGTTTCTGCCCAGGCTTGGGGAAATTGTTCTAACCAGGGCTTTAGGTCTTGATCAGGCTCTACTGGGGCAAAGTATAATCAATACTCATCATCTAGTTAGAGAGTCAACATGGTGATGGGTCGACCTCCAGCAGACACTTCTAGTTTTTCTGATTTGAAGGAAATTTGAACACCCATCTTGGTTAATAGGTCCCTACCAAGGAGGGGCACTGAGCATTCAGGGATGACTAAGAACGAGTGGGTTACCCATCCCACTCCCAGGTCAATGGTTCTTTGGGTAGTCCATGAATATTTCCATTGTCCAGTAGCACCCAGCACCCAGGATTTTTTATCTTTTAGTCCTCCCAATGGGTGCAAGAGTACCGAGTGTTCAGCGCCAGTGTCCACTAGAAATTCGACTGGCTTCCCCTCCACCTTCAGAGTTACCCTGGGCTCGGGGAGGGGCTCTGAGTGCCATCCTCCCTAGTCTTCATCTTCTTCAAGGGTTAGGACCCTAGGTCCTTTGCTGCTCTTCTTAGGGCAATCTCTTTCCCAGTGCCCTTTCTCCTTGCAACAGGCACATTGATCTCTATTAAGTCAGGTCCTGTTGCCCAGATTCCCTATCTGACTAGGGCCTGTCCTAAATTTTTGAATATTCCTCTCTCTTTCTCCTTTTTGTTCCATCACTGTGGCCAGGATCCTGGTCAGATTTTTCTCTTGTCATCTATTGGGCCTATACTCCCTTTCCTCTCTCTCTTTCTCACGTCTCTCCTCGCGTTCCTCTCTCTCTCTTTCTTTCCTTTGCTCCTTTTCCTCTTCTGTCTCCCTTTTGTAATATACCTTTTCTGCCTCTTTTACTAAATCACGCAGCTCAGTTTCCTGTAATCCCTCCAATCTCTGAAGTTTCTTTCTGATATCAGCAGCGGACTGTCCTATGAAAGCTAATGCTACTGAGCCTGTTTGAATCTCAGAGGTGGGGTCAAAGGATGTGAATTGCCTGAATGCTTCCATGAGCCTCTCAAGAAACATTGAGGGAGACTCTGTTGGCCCCTGCATCACCTCTCTCACCTTGGCCAAATTGGTGGGCCTTCTGGAGGCACCTTGGAGACCCACCACCAGAGCCTGGCAATAGATTTTCAAGCTCTCCCTACCTTCAGCCATATTGTAGTCCCAAACAGGGTGAGTCAGAGAGATTCCCATGTCTATCTCATGCTGCAGCTGCGTGGGCCGCCTGTCGGCCCTGGGGACATTTTTTCTGGCCTCTACTAAAATTCTCTCTTGCTCCTTGGTTGTGAAGAGCGTCTGCAACAGCTGTTGGCAATCATCCCAAGTAGGCTGATGAGAAAACATAAGAGATTTCTCCAGCCCCGTGAGGCATTGGGGTTCCTCTGAAAAAGGGGGGTGGTTAGCTTTCCAGTTATAAAGATCTGCAGAGGAAAAAAGCCAATATTGAAGGGGTTGTAGTTGGCCCCCCGGGCATGGGAGGGCCTGACTAGCGTAGTGGCAGTGTTACAATTTTATTTGCTCCCTCTGGGGTAGCGTCTCTCTGGCTCTGCATCCTTGCGGCCAGCCCTCCCATTTCCAGGGGCTCAGGAGGGGTGGAGGGAGGAAGCTTGGGTAGTCCGGGAGGTAGAGGCTCAGGAAGGGCGGGGAGTGGAGGCTTGGGAAGGGCAGAGGGTGGAGCTTTGTGAAGGGCAAGGGGTAGAGGTTCGGGAAGGGCGAGGGGTGGAGGTTTTGGAAGGGCTAGGGGCCCTCCCTCTGCCCCTGGGACTAGATGGGGGGGGGGAGGCTGAGTCTCCGGGATAGATGTGAGGGGGAGGTCTGGCTCCCTCAGGAGAGGACATTTTTTTCATTTTCGAGAGCCAGGACTCTGGAGCTTGGGTTCCTTGGTTTATTCAACCATGGCCTAACCCACGGTGGGGGGTTGTCCACAAAATCCTTCCATGTGAGGATATAAGACTCTTGGTCGGGATGGGAGCCTGGTCCATTCTGAAAAATAATATCGTTAACAGCCAGAATAGTCTAGGAATTAAAGGTTCCTTCTGATGGCCATCTGACCTCATAAGTTGGCCAATCAGAGGCACAATACACCTGCCAGGGTCTCCTTTTAACCTCAACTGACAAATTATGGACTCTAGACTTAACTTCAGTCCAATGGTCAAGAGTCAAGCTAAGAGGTGTCGTCACCGTCTGTCCCATAGCAGAACTATAGACAAAGACACAAAGAACAACAACACACAACTGAGGCTAACAGATCCAGACACCAGCGACCCATCTGTGTCTTCCACAAGCAGGTGAAAGAATCGGATGACCGCAAAGGAGGAAGCTTCCACTCTAACAATAGAACTAGGTCCTCTGACTGACAATAGGAGACCACCAGGCATCCCTGGCTCTCCTCACCTCCCAGGACGTCCCCCAGGGTGGCAGCCTGTGATCCTCCTAGCACGTCTGCTGATCACTGTCCTCTGTTCCTTATGGCCCAAGAGGACGGCTGCAAATCAAACCAAACCAATAGCACATGTCCCAGAAACAAGATAATCAGAACAAAAAATCACCAGCCCGCACACATTTACTCCAGAGGGGTCCCCCTTACCTCCAAGTCGGTTCTTGGGTGTGTGAGGGGGGCCTTCAAATTCCAGATGAGCCCCCAATGCAGGACCCCCAAAACGGGGACCCCACGCTCTGCCTGGATATGGCGACACCCCAAATCACTCACGAGAAGCGGTCTTGATGCAAACTGCAAGAGGATTTTTATTCCAAGCGCACTGGGGCCCACAGTCGTACACCTCGCAGGGGTAGAGGACTGCAGAGCCTCGAATGCAGGAACAGGACAGTTTTTATAGGATTTCTAACAAAGCCTGTGCATTAGACCAATCATTTTTTAACATCAGGGGCCTGCGGGGTGTGAGCCAGTCAGTTTGTGCCACCCCATAGTTTCTAAGCCAATTAGTTTAAATTGCCCAAGCCCTCTGTGGTCCAATCAGTTTCCTATGACCTCGGTGGTCAGCGTTTGCGCGGGTCCTTGGGTGGGGGTAGCAAAGTGTGGTCTAAGGCAGGCTGCTATGGCTTACCGTGTGGGCTATTAAGGCTTATGGTGCAGGCTATTTACAGAAACTGAATAAGCGGTTTATTTCATTACTCATTTCCCATCCTTGAGGGTTATCTCATGCCCTTTTTACCTAGTTTTATATTAGGAGCAGGCTCTGATATAATGAGAAGAGGGATTCTCTGCTTACTTCCAACAGAGAGTAAAGCCTGGAATTTGAGGTATGCAGGGGCCTGCTTAAGCTCCTTTTGGAGCGTGATAGTATTTCTGGGCTTCTGGATTCTTGGGCCTTTCAGTTATAGAAGCAAAGTTTAGTGCACTAAATATGAAGACTGCCTCATAGCTCATGAGGGTATGCTCACGCACACACACCAATTACCTCCTCAACAACTGCCTCTCATGGGGTGCGCTAATCTACCGGGGTCCCAGAACTACACGTTAGGCACCAGATGTGGGGCTCCTTTCCGGTCAGGTACTGTTGAGGGAAGGACCAGGCCTGCTGGTTCCTCCCTAGAGGTTGAGGTGATGATGAACGTTGGAAGACTCAGAAACCTCTCCTGGCCACCGGAGAAAAACCATACGGAGTTGGGAGTCTTTTCAATGCAGGAACTCACAGAAACAACTCGCTTTATTACTCTGAGAAGTTGCCTATACCATGTTGGGGACGAAGCGGGGATTTTAGGATGGGGGCAGAGGTAAGGGCCAATAATAAACTGTAACTATTGAAATGGTAATTACAATTGCCATGGGGAGGTAGCAGGCCAGAAGCCATTAGGCATCTTGCTGAGTCCTAGCTGGCCAGAGACATGTCACCAAACTTTAGATAGGCTCAGGAAGTTCCACTAGGCCTCACACCTGGACCTTTCAGGGCCCAACAGAGGGAACACTAAAATATTCTGCAAATAGTTATCTTGATAATGGGGGTGACTAAATTATAAATATTGTCCAAATTTGTTCCTGAATTTTGCTGAATAAATCACTGATATGACCTTGGTTCTGAAATGCTTGTATGTCAGGCTCACTGGCCAGAGTATTCATGGATAATCTAATTACTTCCTATACTTCTTGCTGTCATACTAGTTTAATGTAGGCACCAAAATGTCTTCCTATACCTGGATTAATGCCATGGGACAAATAAAACAGGCAATGTAAATGTGATCTGCCTTGGGCCTAGGATACTAGGATATCTGGGGATATAGAGCCAGAACTAAAGGTTGACCCCACCTTGTACTAAGCATCCTGTAGATGGAAGTTGGACACAATAGTGTGTGAGACAATTTGAACTGAGACATTTCTGGCCTATGCTGGTTAGATTAATGAAATTAATGAATGGAAAGGGCATCATACTCATATGAAGATTTCAGGAGCCAGGGAAGTGTGGGCATGAGATATATATGACTTGGTAATTCTCCATAAGATCTCCACATCCCTGAATAGTTTGCCAGTAAAGACATAAAATCTTTTATTCTGTACTGCCATTTCAATAATGGGAAGATATAAATAATGGTATCAGCCTCCAGGAAAAAGTGTTGAGCTGTTTATCATATGATATAATAAGGATGATATACCTAGCCTGTACAAAATTCAGGCAGCTTTACTCATATCCATTTTTGTGATTACATCCTGTATGTCTAGGGATCATTTTCTTTTGTATATTCTTCCAAAACATGTAGATCTCTGAAAATATACACAAATAATTATACTCTAGATACTTTTAGTGTTGAAAGTAATAAAATTATTTCTCTCTAATCTAGGAGTCCTGTGATTTCTGTCATTCTCCATGGAATATTATAAGTTGATCATATTTTCATTGGGTTATACTCTTATGCTCCTCCTCCCCAACTCAATTCAACTAAAGGCCCTCCTAAATATGGTTATTGGTATTCACTATAAGGTCATGGATGTACCAGTCAATCTCTCTGTGGGTCAAAGCTGCAGAATACATCTTCCTACATTGTAGCTCTTATATTCTCATTCACACTGTTCCCTAAATATGTTTCCATGTATGTGGCAATGTGGTTATTCCATATGGGTCATTATTTCTGATTATCTATTTATTTATACTTAATGTCCTCTGTGCAGAGTTTTATTCTGTTTCAGGTATTCAAATAGACAGAGTGAAATCTTTAACAAGAAGCCTCTTATAACACAGTATAATATGCTATTTTAATGGTACATTATGCTATTTTTGCAACAGCTGAATATTCTTGTAAAAGACTTTCCAATCATGTCTATTTGATGCTAAAAATCTAGCCTACATTATTGGAATATGCCTAATGAGTATGGGAGAATAATTTCAGACTCATGGAAAAGTGAGTTCAAATAAGAAAGGAGAACATAATTCATAATTCTGCATGGGTTTCTGGGAGTTACCCTTTAGTGACAACCTGACTCAGAAGATTAGTTTTGATATCAAAAGAAATATTTTTATGTCACTATCATTCCTTCAAGCTATGATGTTATTGCATCTTTCAAAAATTGACAAACTAATAAAATTGAAGGGATTTTTCATGTTTCTGGAGAGTTTACAATTCCACATGTGCAAACTGTCAGCTTTAAGTAAATCATGCAAAACTCCATTTAGGTGATTCAGCTTTTCCCTGAATATGGGAAATGCTATTTGACAGTTACAATAAAATGCTTTCAGGGGTGAGGAATGGATTAAACCTGATCGCAGTCACTGAGAAGAAATAAGAGATTATTTGAAAGTGGACACAGTCATTTGTGATGAGCTTTGCCATTAACACACTAGCATGTATGATCACATTATTGAGCATGGGTGAAGCAGCCAGCAACCCATCCATCTCTTCAAATGAATCATTCACCAGAAGTTCCTCCCTGCCAGAATTTATCACAACTAGCCCTTGACTCCCATTTTCCAGTCATCCTGAAAGGAACACAGACTAGAAACACATCTATGAATGCAAGTTTGGGAAACCCTGTGGAAAAAATCCACTGAAGCAATATTAGCCCAGTAATTACTTATAACCAGGGTCCACACAATAGAGTGTTAACAGTATATTAATTCAAATATGTCCACAGGAGGGCTTCAGGGCATACAGTGAAACATATAAAAATATGAAGTCCAGATTGACAAACTTTTGTCTCTTTTTCTCCTCATCAGGAAAGTGAATGAATTTGTTGTTGAGCCTCACTTTCTTCCTTAGTAAAGTAGTGTTTGATTTGAAATAATTTATATATACAACTGCTTAGAAGATGCCTGGTCCATAGTAAATCTCAATAAATGTTAAAAATCAGGACCAATCAAAATAAACAAACAAACCTATTAATCCTGAGTGTGTTTGGATTCATTGGGTATATACTCAATATGTTAATAAGCATCTTAATTATTTCCTCATCAGCTAATGTCTTAACTGTGGGCCCAGCTGTGTTCTTTGATGGATGCAACTCAGCAATGGTAGCCATGAAAATGCCTAGATATGCTTCTCTAGAGCATTTAATTTTTCCTATTCCATGAAGCCCACCAATTTACTATACCTCCAGGCTTCCATTGCAAAATACAGTGTTCTTTTTTTTTTTTCTTTCTGATAACTCCCCACACCACTCTACTATGATTTACTATGGTGCAGATCAGTTAGAATTTCCATTTTCTATTTTTTTAAACCTTTGAATTTTAGATTAACTTTTTGTGTAAAATGCTTTCTGTGGCTAATGATTGTCCTGGTCTACATGTACTGGTTAATTACTTTCCAAAACATATACTTGTCAGATAGATATTTTTTATAGAATCTTAAAAAAAAATGGTCTTTATTCCTAGAAATCTGAATTGGTCTTTATTTTATAGAAAATAATATACTTCAAGTAATTTTCTGGTAATTATCTCTAGTGTTACAGCAAATAATTGGAAAGGCAACAATGCACTTGAATATTAGAAGAAGTAAAAGAAATCAAATAGCTTGCTACATGAATTGAATCAAAATATGTGTTGCTCTGATTTTTTTTGTGGGTGAATGATCTGATTTGCTATTTGGATTGTGGGGGTCAAGTTATAGAGAATTTTAGAAATAAAACTAACATTTATAATCATTATAACCTCAATTATCATAACAATCTCCTAAAACCCACAGTAATTCTTTTTTATTATATTTATTTATTTATTTACTTATGAAGAAGAGAAAGAGAAAGGACAAGAAGCCATGATCTCCAGCCACTGCAAATGAATGCCAAGTGCATGTGCCACCTTGTGCATCTGCTTATGTGGGTCCTGGGGTATCAGTCGTGGGTCCATTGGCTTTGCAGGCAAGTGTCTTAACTGTTAAGCTATCTTTCCAGCCTTACACAGTAACTTTAAATAATAGCATATTACACTTCAACAAGTAGTAATTTCAGAAAGCAAAATAAATGTAATAGACAAAACTTCACTGTCCATACTTTCCTTCTCTCTTCTGTTGATTTCTTTGTTTAAGCCATTTCATTTGATACATTTATTCCCAAACCATTATGGTACTAGTGAGTTGCAAGCTATCTATTTAGTATGAAATGTGCCTTCCAGGAATATATTCATAGAACAGCACGGAAATGCATAACATCCTTCAACATAAACTTAAAAATTTTGGAAAGACTATTCTATGGCTACTTTAAAGCAAAAAATAGATAATAGATAAACTGAACATTGAAATGGTATTTAGGCTTGATGTAAAAGATGGAGAATAAGAACAAACTTTTGAAGAAAAAAAGAATGGCCCATATTTTTCTAGCAGAGAAAAAGTTAAGGGATAAGTTACATACATGAGCTGCCAGAATGTGGGAACAAAATGCCAAATTAAGAAGTTAACAATATTTTTGCTCAAAAGTTTAAAGTGGTCACTTCCAGTCAAGGTGGTATGCTCTTAACTGTGCTGTACCTCCCCGGGAAGGAAACGAAAAACATTAACAGTTCATTGGGTCTTCCAAGAGACAGCAGACTCTAATACACCTCCAGTGGGAGGGTGCAGAGGGTTAAAAAAAAACAGGAATCTACTGATTCTGATGCTCTCAGGTAGCACACCAGTCCCCCAATCTCTTCAAGCAGCCATCTTAGCCATAGTCCCAGCTGCAGGTTCCTCCTGCACTAACCACAGGTAAGGGGACTCAGGCCTGCATAGCTCCACCTGTGCCACCGCATGTGGGCAAATGCATCCATCTCACCACTGCTGACGAATGCCATTCCATGCTCCCTGCCACATGCAAAAGCTGTCGAACTCGCCACCACCATGCTAGTCCGCCATGCACCGATGCATCCCAGTCACCTCCGCAAGCACCAATGCCATCCCACTAGCCTCAGGTCCCCCACCCCATGCCCAGACCCAAGCCAGTATGCCAGCATAGCTCCACCAGTGCATCCAGGCTTGGAAACACCATAACACCCTCTGCAGCTCCCCTATCCCCATGGGCAGACCCAAGCCAGAAAGCCAGCATTGCTCTACCCATGCCTCCAAGCTCAGATCAACATCCCACTCTCTGCCACCAACCCCACCCCTGTGAGCCTCTGTGTGTCTGGTTTGGTAGGAGTTGAGTGTTCTCTGTTGTCTATCTCCTTCACCCTTGTGCTGGTACCAGGTTCACCGAGAAAGGAGCACTCTTGCTTATTTCTCCAATTATTCTTGGTTTCAGCTGGGGCCCTGGTGAGGTGCGGTGGGCTGATTCTCTCCTCAGGATCTGCATCCATATGCAAAAGAGAAGCGAATTCTCCAACACAGAGTGAAGTTAGCACCAGGTAAATAGGATAACCATTATTATTTTAGAGAGAATTTAATAGGTTTAGGCCCTCTTATAGACCATGATTGGTGGAAGCTTGATAATGGAGAGTGGGACTCAGTTTTTGGATATGGTTCTGAATTGTTTCCTAGCTCCAGCCATTCCATTGAGCCAATCAGTTAGCCAATCAAGAACAGTTGGTTACCTGTGGAGAGCTGCAATGTGCCGCGCCCTAAAGATGGCTTCAGCTTCTGCCTTCCACTAGCCTGATAGCGAGCGCTCTCTGGGATAAACAAGTCCATATTTGGCTGAGGCTGCTTAACTAATTCTGCTTCCTTAATCGTGGACCTATCTGCATGGGCCACGTGGCTCACTAGGGTTGGCTAGCGCAGGACTACTTAGCTTGTTGGTCAGCTCCCCCTGGGGTCAGAAGATTGCTCAAGGTTCCTGAATAAACTGCTTAAAGAAGAGCTCTCGGGTCGCGTCATTCTTGCTGGTCAAGGTGGTCGCGACAAGTCGTGGCCCGTACAGGGAACCTCTCTCTTGAAGGAGGCTCAGAATTTTTTGCAGTCAGGGCAGTGCTGGTAAGTTCCCTAAGGTAAGGTGGGACAATAAAGATTGCAGGGAAGCGACAACTTGTGCTCTACTCTGTAGATAAAAAGAGAGTGAAGAAGAGTTCATGGTGATAGTGAACCGAAAGTAAAGTCACTGCGGACCAGTGAGCAGAGTTAAACGTAAAAGTAACTATGGGCGCTTCTCATTCGCACCCAATTTTTTTTTGGCTCTTCAGGAGCTGCTTTTGTCAAAAAATTTAAAAGTTAAGAAAAGTACCCTAGAGAGATTTTTTGAATGAGTGCGATACTGTCGCCCCCTGGTTTGCGATGTCGGGTAACCTAACAGTTGAGTGCTAGGATAAGTTAGGGAGGGATCTGGACTTCGCTTGGGATCAGGGAACTTTAAAGGCAGGAGTTAGACCAATCTGGAAGCTGATTAGACACTGTCTCGAGGACCAGAGGTACTGCAGAGCAGTGGAGGAAGGACAAACAGCTTTAGAAATGTTAAAGGAAGAAAGATCAGAGAAATCAGGAGAAAGGGAAACAACAGACATGGACTGCTCTGATACAGATGAGGAGCTGCAAGCTTTGGTAGAGAGGATGGAAAAACATTCTTTGAAGGATAAGAAGAAGGAAAAAGAAAAGTCAGGGCCCGATAGTACGGCGGGACAGCTGAACAAGATCCCTTCTGCTCCACCATTGTACGATGAGTCGGGCAACCCAGCTCCCTCAGGAGGTTCAGGACATTCCTTTTGCCCGGAAGTGTGGCGAGCTATAAGATCAGAGCTACAACTTGCTTGTCCAGTTTTTCAAGATGCTCAGGGTAACTGCTATGAGGAGCCTCTTGATTTTAAGGTCATCAAGTCCCTAGCTGAGTCAGTCAGAACATATGGCATAACTGCTGCATTCACCATAGCCCAAGTAGAGTCATTGAACAGGCACTGCATGACCCCAAATGATTGGGGTGGACTAGCCCGAGCCTGCTTGAGTCCAGGACAATATTTAGATTGGAGAGCCTTTACAATTGAATTTGCTACAGAGCAGGCTGCTGTCAATGCTAGGGATGGAAATCCCGTCTGGGACAGAGATATGTTAGTAGGACAGGGAAGGTTTGCCAACCAGCAGACAGGATATCCTGTACAGGTTTATGGACAGGTCAATCAGATTGCCATTAAGGCATGGAAATCCTTGCCAAACAAAGGAGAAGTCAGTGGTAATCTTACTAAGATTTTACAAGGACCCATGGAGCCATTCTCTGACTTTGTGGTGAGAATGGTAGAAGCAGCAGCAAGGATTTTTGGGGATCCTGATGCTGCTATGCCCCTTATAAAACAGTTAGTTTATTAGCAATGTACAAAAGAATGTAGAGCTGCTATTACCCCATATAAGAGCAAGGGACTGGAGGCTTGGATGAAAGTTTGTAGAGAACTAGGAGGACCCCTGACAAATGCTGGTCTTGCAGTGGCTGTGGTACAGCTGTCTCAAAACAAGAGAGGAGGTTCAAAGGCTTGCTTTAGATGTGGCAAGATGGGGCACCTTAAAAGGCAATGCTCTGAGAGGGAAAATACACCAAATACAGGAAACAGCCTATGCCCCAGGCAGCCTGGGCTATGTCCGAAATGTAAAAAGGGGAACCACTGGGCTAATGAATGCCAATCTGTGAAGGATATTAATGGGCAACTTCTTAGTCCAGGTTATGGTGGAGCCTGTCCAAAAAACGGACAGCGGGGCCCACGCCACCAGGGCCCGCAAATATATGGGGCAGTAGAGAGTCAGAACAACAACCAGGAAGTGGAGAGATGGCCCACCCTCCGTCATCCGAGGGACCATGGAGAGCCACTGCGGGCTCAGTAGGATTGGACCTCTGTGCCACCATCAGACTCGTATTAACTCCTCACATGGGGGTCCAGGTGGTGGATACTGATTTTAAAGGACCCCTAGCATCGGGTACAGTTGGTTTGTTGCTAGGAAGATCATCGTCAGCCCTACAAGGCCTGATAGTTCATCCAGGCGTGATTGATCCAGATTTTACCGGTGTAGTTAAGATCATGGTGTCTTCCCCTCGAGGGATTGTGGCCATTTCCCCTGGAGATCGTATAGCCCAGTTACTCATTTTACCCAGCCTTCATGAAAGATTTACCGCTAATTTATGAGAGAGAGGAGATAAAGGATTTGGGTCCACAGGGAATGATTTAACATTTTTATCCCTGGATCTTGAGCAGAGGCCTACATTAAAATTAAGGGTTGAAGGCAAAGAAATTCTTGGGCTTCTGGATACTGGGGCAGATAAAAGTATTATTTCAAAAAGAGACTGGCCATCCAATTGGCCAATACAGGCTTCTTCTCAAACTCTTCAAGGCCTAGGTTATGCAAAAACTCCAGATATGAGTGCAAGACAGTTAAAATGGCAAGATCCGGAGGGACATTCTGGGGTCATGCAACCATAAGTGCTAGAACTTCCTGTTTCCCTTTGGGGAATAGATCTATTAAAAGACATGGGTTTTAAGTTAAGTAATGAATACTCACAAATTTCCCAAAAGATTATGCAGGATATGGGGTACCATCCAGGGTATGGGATGGGGAAGTACCTGCAAGGACGTAAAAGTCCAATTATCACTCAACAGAGAAGCCCCAGACAAGGTCTGGGTTTTTCACAGGGGCCACTGAGGAAGGGATTCCCATCACTTGGAAGACAGAGGGGCCAGTGTGGGTTCCTCAGTGGCCACTCTCCTCTGAAAAATTAAGTGCTGCTAAGGAATTAGTGGCAGAGCAGTTAATTTTAAAACATATAAAACCTTCAGTGTCACCATGGAATACACCCATATTTGTGATTAAAAAGAAATCTGGTAAATGGTGTTTGCTGCATGATTTGAGAGCTATTAATCAGCAAATGCAGATTATGGGCCCAGTACAATGAGGGTTGCCACTGTTATCATCATTGCCAGCTTCCTGGCCTATAATCGTTATTGATATTAAAGATTGTTTTTTCTCCATTCCTCTGTGTCAACAAGATAGTGAAAGGTTTGCATTTACTGTGCCATCCTGCAATCATGAAGAACCAGATCAAAGATATGAATGGGTTGTTTTACCACAGGGCATGGCTAATAGTCCTACCATGTGTCAATTGTATGTAGGTTCCGCCATCCAACCTTTAAGGCAGGAGTTTCCCGCAATTAAATGTGTCCATTATATGGATGACATTTTGCTTGCTGCAAAAGATGAAAAGGTTTTAGATAATGCATATATAAAATGAATAGAATTGTTAAAGAAGAAAGGCCTATATATTGCTCCTGAGAAGGTACAAAAGGATGAGGTTGTGAATTACTTAGGAGCCAAAATTAATAAAATTCAAATAGTCCCACAAAAGGTTGATTTGAGAAAAGATAATTTAAAAACCTTAAATGATTTTCAAAAATTATTGGGAGACATTAATTGGGTCCAAAGTTATTTAAAGTTGCCAAATTATGAATTAAGGCCATTTTATAATATATTGGTGGGCGATTCGGCACTGGATTCCCCTAGACAATTAACAGAAGGAGCTAGACAAGCCTTACAGAAGGTTGAAGAAAGGTTACAAAGTGCCTTTTTACAAAGATGGCAAGAAGGTAAGCCCATTACATTATGTATATTTTCCACCTATAGTCAACCTACAGGTTTATTATGGCAGGATGGACCATTATTATGGATATATCCAAAAGTTTCCCCAGTTAAAATTTCATCAGACTTTCCATGTCAATGCTAAGACCTTACAAATGAAATTTCATCTGTCTCGAGCAGATGCCAGACAGGTAGTTCTAGATTGCCCTCAATGTGTGATTCACCATCATCCTCCCAGTGTAGGGGTAAATCCTAGAGGGTTGATGCCTCTTAAGATCTGGCAGATGGATGTAATACATATTTCAGAATTTGGAACTTTATGATATGTTCATGTTTCTGTGGACACCTGTTCAGGTGTCATTTATGCTACCCCCTTGAGTGGAGAAAAAGCTCACAATGCCATAGAACATTGCTTGGGAGCCTGGGTGGCATGGGGGAAGCTGCAACAACTAAAAACAGATAATGGACCAGCCTACACGGCTCAGACTTTTACCTCCTTCTGCAAACAGATGGAGGTACAGCTTAATCATGGATTACCCTATAATCCTCAAGGACAAGGAATTGTGGAACGTGCTCATCGCACCTTAAAAGAATGCTTACAAAAACAAAAAGGGGGAATAGGCCAAGGCTGCACCCCCAAGGAAAGAATATCTCTAGCTCTTTTTACTCTTAATTTTTTAAATTTGGACGTGGATGGCCTTTCCGTGGCAGATCATCATCAATGTCAAGGTGGCTCCCTGAAAGGATATGTTAAATGGAAACATGTGCTCACGGGAACATGGCATGGCTCTGATCCTGTATTGACGTGGACGAGAGGGTCTGTTTGTGTTTTTCCACAGGATCGTCAGGATCCAGTGTGGGTGCCTGAGAGACTGACCAGAAAAGTCCAACATGAAGATCCTTCCGCTATGGATGCTGATAGGCCTGAGGTGGAGTCTGACTCAGGCAGAACCTCAATGGGGGATCTTGTCGGTGTTTCCAAAGCCTCTTCCGGTTCAATATAATGCCCAAGTTTTCCCTCGCTTTTTTGCTAGCAATAAAAGTTTAGGTGTCTCCTATTTGCCCTTGGATGGGGAAATTAGTCCCGTTGAAGGCAATGTTAGTGTACCACTAGTGGGAAGTTTGTGTTTTTTGCTGGTAAGTAATATTAGTCAAATAAGCCCATTTGTGATGCTTTATAATCAGTCTGCTGCCTGGATGGAAGCCCCTTGGAGCCCAGGCCAATTTTCAGTTAATGCCTCCTGGATTAGTGGTCGATGGCCTCGGAGTTATGGAGATGGCATGGATGTTCCCCCTCAGCCTAGGTGGGCTCCCTTTTGTCATGGTGCTATTGGGAGCGATGGCTGGTCTCCTGGTGCTGGCCTTCTTGGTGGGCCTGTGGTGTCTATGCAAGATGAGGGTCACACAGCAAAGGAATGCAGCTATGATTATTCAGGCCTTTACAGCCATTGAGGCAGGACAGTCCCCTTATGCATGGCTTGCTGTCATGAAGAGCTAGAATACTCAGCACGTTCAGGTTGCGAGGCAAAGCACTGCACTCTAGGTATGCCGCCTGCAGTTAGCAGCCTAGAGGACAGCATGTCTGAGAGAAAGTGGGTTAGTACTGTCCTTTCCCCATAATATCCATCCTTACTCCCGCCTCTGGAAAAATCGGTACTGGATTTCACTACAGAGCTCAGACCTCTACTCTCACCTGTTTCGTTTAAAACAAAAAGGGGGAACTGTGGAGAGCTGCGATGTGCTGCGCCCTATAGATGGCGTCGGCTTCCGCCTTCCACTAGCCCGATAGTGAGCGCTCTCTGGGATAAACAAGTCCTTATTTGGCTGAGGCTGCTTAACTAATTCTGCTTCTTTAATCGTGGACCTATCTGCATGGGCCACGTGGCTCACTAGGGTTGGCTAGTGCAGGACTACTTAGCTTGTGGGTTGGCTCTCCCCAGGGTCAGAAGATTGTTCAAGGTTCCTGAATAAACTGTTTAAAGAAGAGCTCTCAGGTCGCGTCATTCTTGCTGGTCGAGGTGGTTGTGATAGTTACCCACTATGGGTGCGTGCCATTATGGCACTAGTGTGAGCATCATGTTAGGTTGCTGCTGAGTAGCTTAGACCACGATTGTTTGGACAGAAATTGGTCATTTTCCCCAGTTGCTCATGTAGCACCTTCTGGCACTAGACAGGCTAACTCTCTGGGGACTGACTCTCTTCTGATTCCAGCCAGGTCACTCCATGTTCACTACCAATTGCATATGGTGTCTTCGGCAATAGGGTCTTAATACTAACCTTTGGTGTGTCATCAAGTACTCTGACAGAATTATTTATTTATTTGTTTATTTTGCTGTTTCACTATGTCTAAATCTCCCCTAAGATGTTTTCTTATGGCCCATAAACATGTTCCGTGAAAGTGTGTTTATTTTTGATGTCTCCTTATTTTACTGACCAATGTGCACCTGGAAAACAAAACAACAAAAGAGGTCTTAAATGTGAACATGTTACCTTAATCTCAGGTCAGTTTCACACCTGCCCAGCAAGTTTATTTGTTTTCTCTTTTCCTTTTTGTCTATTTGGGGGAAGTGAACAGAATTCTTACTTACAAAACTTTCACTAATAACTTAAGATATCACAAAAACATTGTTTTTTTATTCTTCCATATATTTGTTTAGACAAGAAAATATTCACTTGTAGTACAGGTATGTCATATTGAGCATAAAAATAATAGGAAAATTCTGTTTACAATTCTACTGTAATTAGTAGATATTAAATCTCTAACTAAATCTGATCCATTGAAGCTACTGTGGATTTTCAACTACAAAAAAAAAAAAAAAAAAAAAAAATCCAAGGTAGTTTCCTTCAGCAATATTAGCAAGTACAAGCCATTGTTTCTGAGTGTTTGTCAGTGGCATAGCATGGACTTTATTATCCAGTATTATCCAGAGAGGAAAGATTATGTTAAGAAAAGAGGAGTATATTATAAACTTGGCAGGACAATCAGCATCCACAAAAACTGTCTCAGCCAAACTGGGACCTGATGCCCATATTTATATTTACATCCAAAGAAGATGGAGGATCAAGTGTATAGCCATGACTCATGACCAGTTAGCATTAGGTGCTTTTCTGTGTAAAACCTTGCTGATCTACTGCTCCACTGGAGCTTTGATTAGGTGCTGTTACTCTCTCTATTGCCCAGATCTTGGAAAAGATTTCTGGGCAGACATTGTGAGCAGAAAACTTGAGAGATTCCAAATTATCATCTTTTATCATAATTCTTAATTGCCTAATGAAGGGTATGCATTTTGTGAATAGAGAAATGCTTCTTGAAACCCAAGCCCAAGGTTTATATGATGATCTTGTTGCAGAGCAAGAAAGACTAAGAATTTTGGTTTCATATATTCCCTATGAAAACTTTATGAAAGAAAGGTTTATTTTATTCAAAATATAAAATGAGACATTTTAAAAATGCGTTTTTTTTTTCTCTTCCTCATGTGCACATGCTGAGTTACTCTGAGATGAATGTTTATCTACCTGAATATGAATTCTTCATCACCTTACATTATTCCCCGTGTTTCCACTGAGTGATGTACATGGATCATTTCACTTTGCCACAGCCACCCTTTAAGATAGGAAGTCCTGCGTTTAAATGACACAAAGTACCATAGAGTGCATCATGTTGTTGAGATTATCATCCAAAGCAGCCATAGTAAAGAGGGGGAAGGGATTTATTTCAAGTTACAGTTCCAGATTTTGGGGGTTACATCAGTGGCAGAAGAAGCTGCTGCCATGCTTCCATACATCCAAGCAGGAAGAAACAAACAAACAAGCAAGAAATTAAAGCAGCAAACACAAACCTGGAGCAAGCAGAAACCCAGAGCTCTGACATCTCTGTAAACCTTTAGGATGGAAATCAGATTTGCCCACCCCCCCAAAAAAAACACTTCCAGGTGAGACCCCAGGATCTGTCCCCAGTGGCATCTCCTCTATCAGTATCTAAAAGAATGGGAATTCTCTTCCTTTCCTTCATTTCATATTCATGGAACTTTGATATGTTGAGAAAACAAGCCCTACCCCATTCACAAGGTAGTAATTCATAGAGAGCTCATTTACTGATTTACAATGAATGAATATCTCTCTCCTTGGAAGTAAATCTATGAAAAAAAGTAAATTAAAAGGAGTTACTTGATGCATCTTTGGGATCTAAGGTTTTTTTTTTTTTTTTAATAACAATTCTACAATGTGAATTTGAACTATGCATGGTATTCATGGTAAGGCTTGTAGCCCTTAAAACGAGCAGCATGACAAGCATGACAATGTGGAGAACCTGACACCACTATGCACTACTGGGAGGAATGACAAATGATAACCTTGTATGAGAACAACTTAGCAGTCAAATTTGACCTCAAATTTGACTCTTAGACTTAATAGCCAAAGAATCATACATAGGGACTCAGTGTTATTTTACAGTAGGGTCTTACCACTAACCTTTGGTGGGTCATCAAGTACTCTGACAGAAATCCAACTACCTTTGGGAAACCCTGTAGTACTTGATGACCCACCAAAGTTGGTGGTAAGACTCTACTGCCAAAGACACCATCTGTTGTTGGTACAGAACATGGATGACATGGCTGGAGTATGGAAGAGAGTAAGTCTCCAGACAGGTCACCTAGTGCCAAAAGGCACTACATGAGTGACTGGGATAAAATGACCAACATTTGTCCGAGCAACTCATGGTCTAAGCTACTCAGCAGCAAACAACCTGACGTGATACTCACACAAATGCAATAGTGGCGCACAGCCATGGTAGGTAAATAACTGCTCTTGATTTTTTTAATGGATCTGCTCAGTGGAGTGGAACCTATAGCTGGAACTGGGAAACAAGTCAGAACCATATCCCAAAAACAAGCTTGCCTTCCATTATCCAGCTCCCACCAGTCATTGGCTACAAAGGGCCTTCATCTATTAAATTGTCTCTGAAATAATAATGGTTATCCCATTTATCTGCGGCTGACTTCACTCTCTGTTGGAGAGTTTGCTTCTCTTTTTCAGGTAAATGCAAACCCTGAAGAGAGAATCAGCCCATCACACCTCACCAGGGGCCTAGCTGAAACCATAGAGTAATTGGGGAAATGAGCAAGAGTGCTGCTTTCTTGGTGAACCTGGTACCAGCACAAGAGTAAAGGAGATAGACACAGAGAGCACTCAACTGCTACCAAACCAGATATCCAGAGACACAGAGGTGCCCAAGACCTCATCACTGAAATAGACCTAAAACAAACCCAACATGGCTCAGGGAAATTCACATAAAAGGGGGCAGAAAGATTGCTAGAGCCACATGTTGGGACATTATGCACAGAGACATTGCCTGTTACCCAAACCTCATGGCTAACCCAGAAATATACGACCCACATTCCTCAATGAGGAGGGTCCCTGCAGATAGGAGAGGACAAGGAAGAGGTTAACAATGGTACCAAAATGGCTGTATACACACTGTGTACATAACTAATAATAATATAAAAATACCCCCAAAAGAAACACTAACATAAATAAATAAATAAATAAATGGACAAAAAAGAAGTATTCGAATGTTGAAGTGTATTGAGAAATTAATCACAATGGACAAGCCAAAAATAACCTTAATATCCATCAATAGATTAATAAATTTACACAATATGGCATCTACAAAGCTTTGAGATGCCATTCAACTGAAAAAGAATGAAGTTCAGATAGACACTGTATCAAGGATATTTTTTTTAAAGTATCACAGTGTGACATATACAAAGCAATGGAGTGCCATTCAGTTAAGAAGGAATGAAATTCAGTTGCATGCTACAATGAAGATAATCTTTAAGAAATCATGCTAAGTGAGATAAACTAGGCACAAAAACAAGTATTGTATAATTCTGCTTCAATGAAATATATGCAAATATAGACAAATTCATAGTAAAAAAATGTAAGAGCCAGTATGAATGGGGAGTTAACACTATGAGGAGGGAATTTCCATTTGGAATGGGGGCAAAATTTTGGACATAAGTGACAATAGAGGCACAGGTTGTGACTATAATGAATAGCATTGAGTTGTGCACCTATATGGTTAGAAATGAAAAAACTGGGTTGCATATATTTTAGCACAACCAAAAAGATAAGAAGAAAAAGAACAAATTTTTAAAATTCTTTTCTTGTGTCAAATATAATAACTCTTATAAGTAATATAAAGTAAGAGTATATTATGTAGGAAAACAACAGACCATTTCTTGAAAAATAGAACTCAGGATGAATGTGAAAGGGGTACTGGACTGTAGTAAAAACATAACTATGCATAGGAATATTATGGAGCAGAAATATTGATGAACTACACAGATTTAGTTGCAAATTTAAAGATTTTCAGACTTCTCAGGAGGTATTTCTTGTGAATATTATGGCTGTTCTGCACCACAAAGGATCCCAAGACTAGTATCACTACAATTTCATTTTGCAGTATGCAAAGATATCTCAGTAAATATGTTGGGAAATTTTGGATTAGGTGGATTAAAGAGGCTTGCTTATAGCAATACCATCTGCATTAATTAAAATGTTATTGTATATTGTGAATTACTAAGGAAAATATCACCATTAGTGGACTTCAAACTTCAAATATCACTGATGTGTTTATATATATTATCAGTGATGTGAATATTTGTGGAAATGCCATTTTTGGAGCCCACACACAATATATATTTTTAATGTGGGAGTCCAGGTGTGAGAAACAATTATTTCTGATTAAAAAATGTATCTTTCCTTTCAATGAGAAATATTGTCCCTACTTTATTACAATTAGAGCAGATTCTTCATATAATATGTCTGGCCAATATAGTTTAGATGGAATTTCTTGGGAGACCTTTGAAAAATCTGGTCATAGTTCTCCAAATAAATAAATAAATAAATAAATAAATAAATAAATAAATAAATAAATAAGAAGTATCTAGAGCATACTCTGTCACTCAAAGTGTGCTAGATTTGTCCAGTTGTGGAAAAGGAAGAAGTATGAACATGATGTAAATTGGTACCTAGAATTGTTGCTTAAAATATTTTCTATTTCTCCCTCTACATTTTTAAATATTTTTATTTATTTATTTGATGGAGAGAAAGAGGGAGGAAGGGAGGGGTGGAGGGAGGGAGAGTAGGTGTGCCAGGGCCTCTCCAGTGGCTGCAAACAAACTCCAGACACATGCAACACCTTGTGCATCTGGACAATCAAACATGGGTTTTTTGGCTTTATAGGCAATCACAGTAACCACTAAGCCATCTCTGTAGTCCCCTTCTACATTTTTAGAATGTTTCTCTGTTGAAAATAATTAACTGTGGGCTGGAGATATTGCTTAGCGGTTAAGGCACTTGCATGCAAAGCCAAAGGACCCAGGTTTTATTCTTCACAACCCATGTGAACCAGGTGCACAAGGTGGCACATGTGTCTTGGGGTTCATTTACAGCAGCTGGATGGCCTAGTAAACCTCTCTCTTTCTCTCTATCCCCCATAAATGAAAGCTAAAAAAAAAATAAAAGGACTTGAACATGGGATTCATTTGGACAATGACATGTAAGAAGAAATAATGTGAATTCCATATAGTTAGCCAATGTAGGGTGTGCCATAACTCCTCTTTCTGTCCACAAAATGTAAATATCCCATATGAAGCCTCTTTAGTCAACTTAGGTCCTAGAATAAAAGTGGCATAAAGTAGACCAACAGTTGATCCAGAGTCCAACTAATACGTGCTACTGATATTTTGGAATTGTTTGCTATACCAACATAGCCCAGCTTAGCCTAATCAATAGATAATATATCCAGGATATGCTAAATATTTTCTCATACTTATAGGCACAGTTACCTTTCTAGGAAATGACTACAAAATGTCAAAAGAACAATAACTAATATTTAAAATAAGGAAATGAAAATAGAATAAAAATCAGGACAGACTAACATTCTTCACTAGAAATATTTTTAAAATATATAATTTCAAAGTAGCAAATATTGAACCCCATTTGGGAGAGATTTGCACTTTTAAAAGCTAGATATAGAACAACATTCTTTTATGGACATTGGTATAGGAATTCTGTATCATTAATATCGTACTACTAACAGATGTAGTTCTTGAAGCTAGCTGTACTTTCTACATTAATTTATTATAACTACTATTATACTCTGTACCATTTTCTTTTTGTTTTTGTTTACATTTTTTCTATTATTAAGAGAAGGATCCACTTCTCTGGTCTGGGATCCCTGCATGGACAGTGTGTAGGCAGGTGCTGTGGACTGGAGTGAGTAGACCAGGTTGATCCCCTCTTCCCAGGGTATTCCCACCACCCTGGTCTGGGTTCCCTGTACAGACTGTATGCAAATGAGCATGCATGATGGTCTGGAGTGAGTAGCCCAGACTTCTGTTTCCCAGCAACTCCCAGCACCCTGGTCTGAATTCTCTGCACAATCAGTGTACAGGTGAGTGCTGTGATGTGGAGTGATTAGGTCAGGCCTCTCCTTCCTGGATCCTCCCAGTTCTCTGATACAAGTTCTTTGGGCCTGTCTGAGTGCTAAAGGGTACAACTCTGAGTAACTAGGCCAGATCCTTGTTCCCAGGCTCCTCCCAGTCCCCTGCTCTTGGTAGGTCCCATTGTGCTTTGCTTGGTGTGATCTGTAGAATCAGGCCTTTTGCCCTGGTATCCTGACTGGTAACTTGGTAACAACTGTTCACCTGAGCCAGAGGCTGCACTGGCCAAAGGACAAAAACTTGTTTCCTCCTCAATAAAACAAAAAGTCTTCTTAAAATGGGTAGACAACAATGCAAAAAGTTAACAAATTCATTAAACTGAGAGATCTCCACCAAAGATGCCAAGATCTATAATGGAAGCCTCCAATAAATCATAAGAATATCAACAGAAATCATAGCCAAAATGAAAACACAACAACTAATGAGACCCAGATCAAGAGGCAGACCAATGGCTAAACCTTCACCAGGCCCTTACAGGAAACACCTGAACCACAAGAAACTAGAGAGGGTAGGATCAAGTCTAACCTAAATCTTCTACACCTTCCCTCCCTTCCTCTCCCTCTCCCTCTCCTTCTACTTCTCCCACTCTCTGTTGTCTCTTTAACTCTTGCATATTAGTTATCTTTTTCCTCACTTTCTTAGTGGGCACTGACCTGTAACTCCCAGTACCAGCATGGGGCTGTCATCCACAATGAGCTTTTGATCAAAGAAATCTACAAGGTTTCCTAAAAGAATGACAGATTTCTGTCAGAATACTTCATGACCCACCAAGGTTAGTGGTAAGACCCCATTGCTGAAGACAACATATGCACCTGATACATAAAATAGAATGGCATGGCTGGAAGCCAGGAGAGAGTCAGTCCCCAGAAAGTCAGTGCATCAAGTGCCAGAAGGTGCTACATGAGCAACTGGGGGAAAATGACCAATATCTGTCCAAGCAACTCATGGTCTAACCTATGTAGCAGCAAATAACCTGTTGTGATGCCCACACAAGAGCAATAGTGGCACACAGCCATGAGGGGTGGGGGGGAGCCAACTGCTCTTGGTTTGGCTAACTGATCCCCTCAGTGGTATGGGACCCATAGCTGGAGCTGGGAAACAAGTCAGAACCATATCCAAACATAAGCCTACTCTCCATTATCAAGCTACCAGCAATCATGGGCTACAAGAGGGACTATAACTATTAAATTCTCTATAATAAAGTAAGGGTTATCTCATTTGTCCTGGTGCTAACTTACTCTCCGTTGGAGAATCTGCTTCTCTTTTTCAGATAGATGCTGATCCAAAGAAGAGAGCTACCCCATCATACCGCAAAAGGGCCCCAGCTGAAAATAAGGAAAATTGGCAAAACAAGCAAGGATGCTGTTTTCCTGATGAACCGGATACCAGCACAAGGGGGAAGGAGACCAACACAGAGAAAAATCAACTCCTACCAAATCAGAGAGCCAGAGCCTCAGAGGCCCCCCAACACCTCATCACTGAAGCAGACCAAAAATAAACCCAACATGGCTCAGGGAAATTTTGCGGAAGAGGGGGAGCGGAAAGAATATCAGAGCCACATGTTGGGTCATGATATGCAGAGACATTTATTTTACCAATAACTGTGGGCTAACTCCACAATGCAAGACCCGTATACCTCAACAAGGATGGGGCAATGGGGAGGGGATAGGCCACTGATGAGCCTAATAATGGTACCAAACTGCCTGTATTTGCTGAATACAAAACTAGTAAAAAATAAAAATAAAAATAAATGCTTAACTGGAAGAAATCTTCCAAAGAACGAGCAATCTTATCAATGAAATTGAACAGAATTGTCTCCTAGAGCATTCAGCTTCTGACAGTAAGCTTAACTTGATTGAAGAAAATATTAGAACCCTCCAAAGACATGAATAAATTGAAAGTGAGTCAAGAAATGGATCCAGGTAATTAAGCTTAAGACTTAATCAAATGAAAGAATGAATTCCAAGAAACATCAAGAAAAGCAGAACTCAAATTGAAGCTGTACCTCAAAAAATAGATGGTCATGATGCAAAATAACACAAAAGGAAAGAAAAATAACATAGAAATATATATATATATATATATATATATATATATATATATATATATATATATGTTAAAATGTGTTTATTTTTATTTATTTGAGAGCAACAGACAGAGAGAGAAAGAGGCAGAGAGAGAAAGAGAGAAAGAAAGAATGGGTGTGCCAGGACCTCCAGCCACTGCAAACGAACTCCAGATGTGTGCACCCCTGTGCATCTGGCTAACGTGGGTCCTGGGGAATTGGGCCTTGAACCAGCATTCTTAGGCTTCATAGGCAAGTGCTTAACTGATAAGCCATCTCTCCAGCCCAGAAATATTTTTAATAAAAACCGTCTACAACCCCTCACCAACAGAGTTACTCATGTGGAAGACAGAACTTCTTACCTTGAAGACAATACATAAGAAATTGATCAGGAGGCCAAAAACTTTTCTAAGTCCAAAAAATCAAGTGAGCATAATATGAGGCAACTCTGGGATAACCTCAAATGACTAAACATCCAGATTATGGATATACACAAGGGGAGTAAATCCAGGCCACAGGCATAGAGACCATATTCAACAAAATTATTTTCTCAAACTATTCCACATAATCAGCGACCAGGCAATATACCCTGACTGCTTTTATCAACCCTGCATTACCCTAATACCAAAACCAGACAAAGATGCAAGAAAGGAATATATACATTGGCCTATATCCCTAATGAACTTAGATGCAAAGATGCCACACAAAATCCTTGCAAACCTAATCCAACAACACCTCAAAAGCATTATCCATCTCAATTAAGTAGGCTTTATCCCAGGGATGCAGAGATGGTTTAACATACAGAAACTGGTCAATATAATACACCACATAAATAAACAGAACCATAATAACCACATGATCATCTCAACTGATGCAGAGAAGGCCTTTGACAAAACAACACCAGTTCATGATCAAAATACTGGAAAGAATAGGTCAGAATAGGAAGAGGTTTTATATAGAAACACAATGAAGGCTATATATAAAGCTCCTAAAGCCCAAAAATACTTAATGGAGAAAAGCTCAAGGAGTTCCCACTAAGATCACAAACAAGGTAGGGGTGCCCACTCTCACCACTGCTTTTCAACATAGTGTTAGAAGTACTATCCCAAGCAATAAGACAAGAGAAAGAAATAAAAGGGATTCAAATTGGAATGAAAGAAGTCCAGTTAGCCCTATTTGCAGATGACATGATCCTATATAAGGGACCTGAAAGTCTCAATTTAGAAACTTCTAATGGTGATAAATTTCTTCAGGAAAGTGGCCAAATATAAAATCAATGCATACAAAGCAGTAGCTTTTCTAAATGCAAAGGACAAATAGAGAGAGAAAGAAATCAGTGAGGCTATCCCATTTTCAATTGCAAGAACAACAAAATAAATACCTTGAAATAACACTAACCAAGGATTTGGAAGACCTATATAATGAAAATATAGAAACAGTCAAGACAGCAATAGAGGAGGACTTGAGAAGATAAAATGTCCTCCATGCTCCTGGATGGGTACAATTAATATTGTGAAAATAGCAATTCCTCCAAAAACAATATAATTTATAGATTTAACACAGAAATAATAAAAATACCAGTATCATTCTTCACAGGATTGAAAAATTGATATCAAAATTCATATGGAATGGCAGAAAGTCTCAGGTATCCAAATATATCCTCAGGAAAAAAAAAATGATGGCATCACCAAACCCAATCTAAACTGATATTACAAAGCCATAGTGACAAAAGCAAAATGGTACTGGATTAAAAACAGAAACATAAACCAATGGAGCAGAAATGAAAAAAAGTGGTCTCACTTATCAGAGTTTCCTAACCTGGATCACCTTTAGTTGATGACATACCTGAATATCATCTTGAGGCTTGGATAATAGGTAGGGTATGGCTTGGGAAAAGAGAAGAGGGAACACAAAAAATGAACCCAAATGAAACTGGTACCATAGAATCCCATATTCTGTAAGTCAGACTAAAGGGGGGAACACTCAAGAGGACCTTAGAGGGAGCACATGAATTGAAGGGCCCTGCAGAGGGTGAGACAAGACCTAATGTTAAATTTCTCCTGTTTCTTTTCTTCTCAGTCTTTTCCTTTTTTCATTTCCCTTGATGCTGACCTTTAATTTCCTGTACCAGCATGTGGTTTACAACCACAATGAGCTGTTATCAGAGAGACCTAGTATATCTCCCAAAACAAACACAACAGACTTCTGTCAGTACACTTGATTACCCATCAAAGTTTAATGGTAAGATCCTCTTGGGCTCCTTCCCACATAGGTAGTGCCAAGGGAAGAACCAGGCCTGCTGGTTCCTCCCTAGGGGTTGAGAGAGGATGATGAGCCTCAGACAACCCAGAAACCTCTTCTGGCCACCTGAGAAAAACCACACTGATTCGGAAGTCCTTTCGAAGCAGGAACTCACTTTATTGCTACAGGCAGGTGTTTATATAATGTTGAGAACAAAGGCGGAGACTTTAGGGTGGGGTGAGATGTAAGGGCCAATAGCATACCGCGACCTTTGAGATGATTGGTTGTAAGCGTGCATGAGTGGGGGACTCTAACTTCCTGTGCGGAAGTGGCAGGCCAGAGGCCATTTGGCCCCCTGCTGAGTTCTAAGTGCCCACAGGCAGGAATTCTAATTTTCTGTGTGGAAATAGCAGGCCAGAGGCCTTTTGGCCCCCTGCTGAGTCATAGCTGGGCAGAGGCAGTTAGCTCAGGAAGTTCCACTAGGCCTCACGTCCAGGCCTCTCAAGGCCCAACATCTCCCCCTTTTGTTTTTGTAAGAGCCTTAGTCACCATGGCCCCTCTCTTAGGTTGTCCCCCTCTGGGGATCTTACCCATCATTAGTCACATGGAGGGCAGGGGAGGTGGCAGTGGGTAGTCTGAGGAACTTAATTCCTGAGTTGCCAGCCCATGATAATGTATTTCAGCCTGATGAAGTTTTATTGCCTCAAGCCGCTGGTGAATAAATTGTGTAATTTTGTTAATTGCACAAGGTCCGACAGTGAGGAGAAGGAGAAGAAGGATGGGAAGGGGTCCAGGTAGAGGGAGAAAGTAGGGTAAGAAGTCATGTAGGCCTGTCTGCAGCGGGTTGTCCTGGGGGTCCCGTCGCCTCCTCTCCAAGTCTTCCTGGAGCTTCTTAATCTTGTCCTGGATGATTCCCGATTTATTGGTGTAAAAGTGGCATTTTTCCTGTAAAAACAAACATACGCCTCCCTTTTTGGCCGTTAGTAGGTCTAGTCCTCTCCTGTTTTGTAGGACTACCTTAGCCAGGGAATCTAGCTTCCAGGAATGATATCTACATCTGGGATTAAGGTGGCTGGGGCATAAAGGCCCATCAAATTGCTAGACAGAAAGGCATAGGCCATCCCACCTCCCCAAACATAAGCCATTTTAGAAGGCGGGAAGCGTTGAGCATTGGGCTCAGTTGTGAAGGAAGGATGAATGTATCCCGCATCTATACCAGATTTATTAAGGGAAGGCGGGGCCCAAATGCCCAGAGGAAACACTGGGAAAAGCTGGACGGGCATGGGGAAGGTGGCTCAGCCGTTCTTTAAGGTCGTATGGACAACTGTACTGTAATTAGCCAGAGAGGTCCAGATCACAGGCAAAGCCAGCAATCCTCCTCAAGGGAGGGAGTTATTTAATTTAGCAGGGTAAAGGACCATTGTAGGAACAGTCTTCAGGGGCGGGACACTCCCTAGAGAAGTGATTGTCAATGTACCCTTGTTGGGACAAATATTTTAAGTCTCTCGCTGGTACCCAAATGGGTCTTTTTTCATTTTGAGGGAAGACATACCCAAACCCTCTCCCTGCTGTGAGGAGCAGATCAGGCCCCCTCCAGGCCCCAGTCAATGTGTCCCTCCATCTTACCCAGATAGAACTGTAGGTAACAGATGAGGACCAATGTTTTTGAAAAGGGGATAATTGTTTATTTTCTTTAGAAAAGTTTAAAATGTTTAGGGTAAATAATGCCTTTTTTAGTTGGTGATGTGAGGGTAAGGATTCCCCCTTTTGTTTTGTAATTGAGTCTTGAGAGTTTGATTATACCTTTCAACTATAGCTTGGCCCAGGGGGTTGTGTGGGATTCCTGTGGAATGTGAGATTTTCCAGGTCTGGAGAAAATCTATAAAGGCCTTGCTTATAAAGCAGGGGCTATTATCTGTTTTAATTTGATCAGGCAGCCCAAAAGTGGCAAAACATTGAAGCATATGATTAATGGCATGTTTAGATTTTTTCATGGCATGTGCTGATGCCCAGCAGGCATGGGAGAAGATATAGACTGAAAGAAAGATATGTTTCAGTTTTTCAAATGGAGAATAGTGTGTGACATTAATTTGCCAAAGATGATTAGGGCGGAGTCCTCGAGGATTGTTTTCTGTAGTTTGAAGGGGGGTTACTTGGAGGAAAGGCTGACAGGACTTACAAGTCCGGACAATTTTTTTAAGGTTCTTGACTGGTACCTGTGGAAACCTGTGTTTGAGACCTCTCCAGTTGACGTGGGTCAATAAGTGGAAGCGTGTAGCTTCTGTAATAGTATTACATTGAGGCATAGAAGCCATTTTATTAGCTAAATTGTTTCCTTGAGAGAGAAATCCTGGTAAGTTTTGATGACCCCTGAGATGTTGAAGAAAAGTGGGATTGATTTTTTTGTTTGAGTAGGGAACGAGCTTGAATCATCAAAGGAGATATAGGGTTGGAGTCCAGTCTAATATGGCCTCAACCAGGTTGAGTAATAAATTAACAACATAAAGGCTGTCAGAAAATAAGTTAAATGGCTCTTGAATAGTGTCCAAAGCTAGAATAACAGCAAATAGTTCTTTGAATTGTGCTGACCCCTCAACCTCATGGGAGACTGACTTTATGGGCATAGGCTCTTTTTCCTTTTTTAAGGGAGGGTAAACAACTAGGGAAGCCCCCTGGCGCCCTCCATCGGTAAACACCATAAGAAAGTCAGGGTTAGGTTGAGACAGGAAAAGCCTCGGGGGCTTCTATTTTAACCTGGAGAAAGAACTTATCCATTTGTGGGGCCATAATGTCAATCAATTTTACCTAGAAACCCCTTGAGAGCCGTAGCGACTTTGTTATTATTTCTTTGAAGCCAGGTGAGATCAGTTATCTTAAAGGGAGTGACAAATAGGTGAGGTTTTGTGTCAAACAACTGGACAGAGGTGTCTCTGCCCTTGATAATGTAATCAGCAACCTGGTTGGTTACAGAATAAACTCTGGGGATCCCACCGATTGAGAGGTGGATCCATTGGATGGGCTCACCTTCCTGGGCCAATAGTGTGGTGCATAATGTTTCCCCAGGGAATATGTATAGCGAGATGGGCAAATTAGGATTGAACCTCTTTAAGGTCGCAGTATTTATAGCCTATTGTACCTTATAAAAAATGTGTTGGGCTGGAGAGATGGCTTGGCGGTTAAGCGCTTGCCTGTGAAGCCTAAGGAACCCTAAGGTTCGAGGCTCGGTTCCCCAGGTCCCACGTTAGACAGATGCACAAGGGGGCACATGCATCTGGAGTTCGTTTGCAGAGGCTGGAAGCCCTGGTGCACCCATTCTCTCTCCCTCTATCTGTCTTTCTCTCTGTGTCTGTCATTCTCAAATAAATAAATAAATAATTTAAAAAAATTGTTGATGACAAGGGGACAAAATTACCTGAGAAGAGAAGTTAAGATCCTTTAGGAGGTCAAACAAAGGGGACAGCTCTTTAGTAGTTATGGGTATCCAAGGCCTCATCCAGTTAATTTCTCCCAAGAGCTTCTGGAGTTGAGGCAAGGTGTAAGAATCCTGAATATAAAGTTGTGGTTTAACAGGTGAAACTGTATTTAGGGTAAGGGTCGAGCCCAAGATCTTAAAGGGAGGCATGGTTTGAACTTTCTCAGGAGCTGCTTTAAAGTTGTGAGTATGAATAATTGTTAGACATTGGTGGATAAGGTCTTGGAGTGTGGAGGAATATAGGCACCCAAGAATAATATCATCAATGTAGATATAAAACAGGGTATTGGGGATATTGATAAGAGAAAAGAAAATGGATGACAGGTAATATTGACAAATGGGTGGGCTATTAGCCATGCCCTGAGGTAAGACAGTCCATTCAAATCTCCTATCTGGGCCATGAAAATTAATAGCAGGTACAGAGAATGTAAATTTTCCATGTCTGCTGGATGGAGAGGGATAGAGAAGAAGCAATCTTTAATGTCAATGATAGTAATATGATATATATTGGGAATAGCTAGGATTCATGGGAGTCCCCTCTGGGGGGTTCCTAAGGGGATCATGTGTTCATTGATCTTTCCTAAATCATGTAAAACTCTCCAGGACCCATTAGGCTTTTTTATGACAAAGACAGGAGAGTTCCAGGGACTAGTGGAGGGACTGATATGTCTGGCCTCCAACTATTGATCAATAAGTGTGTGGAGTTGGTGTAACTTAGAAGAAGGGAGAGGCCACTGCTCAACCCATATAGGGTCCCCCAGTCTCCACTGAATTTTAAATGGGGGGGGGGGCTGGGCAGTGGCCCTTAGAATTGGGGGTGTTTATTGGAGTAATTGGGATGACATTTCCTCCCTTTCTCAAACTGTTGTTGATATTTTTTCTTTTATTTAACAAATCATTATGAAAGGCCTTATGGTCAGTAGTGATGGAAGCCTTGGCATCTCCAAGGATGTCTTGTCCTAGTAAGTTAGCAGTGAGCCCAGTCACCACGAGAGGGTGGACTTTTTCCTTGTCTCCACCTGGGTCAGTCCAAGGGAGCCATGTGGCAGTCTCCCAGGAGGTGGATTGCTCGCCAACTCCCAGTAAGGGCGGGCTGGGCACAAGCTGCCAGGAGGGGGCACTTCCTCCTTTTTCAGGACCATTCAGTCCACTCCAGTGTTGATGAGAAGTTTGATTTTTTTATTGCCAATATTTAAAATAATTTTGGGTCTAAGGCCAGGGACCAGGGGAATGGTCCAGTGGGCTTTGATAGATTTTTTTCCCTTATTTAACAGGGCTGTGGGTATCCCCAGGAGGAGTTTAAAGGCTTTCCCGGTATGTTAAACTTCAACCGGCAGTCCCTAGCCCAATGAAACCCCTTATTGCCTTTAGGGCAGTGGGTGCGAGGGGCATTGGTCATCCCCCCAGAGAGCAGGGGAGGCTTTGTCTTGTTGGGGTACTCCTTTTTAAAGTGACCCACATGCCCACACCCAAAACATGTTGAGTTTTTAGGATTTAACGGTAATGTGCAGGTCGTATCAGTTAAATCTCCCTGTTTATTTTCCTGAGGGCGGCAGCCATGGCCCTAGCCTGATGGGAGATAGTGCCAACATCCTTGGTGGCTACAATCCATCTACTCATGGAGTTGTCCTTGAGATCCGCACAGGCGAGGCAGTGATCAGCCATCATCCCTTCCCAGACCAACATTTTAGTAAATTGATCTCGTAATGCCCCTGGGGGAAATTTTCTTTGGAGACTTTTTTCCACCCTATCCATAAATGTAGCCAAGTCCTCAGATGGTTTTTTTAAGTAATACTTATAAGGGGGGTTTCAGAGGGTCCCTCATCAAGCTTTTCCCATGCCGCCAAGCCCAGTGCCCTGACCTGGTCCCTATATGGGTCAGGTATAGCCGCCTGTTGAGTGCCTGTAGCATATTGATCATAGATACCAGAGAGCATCCCAAA
Source organism: Jaculus jaculus (assembly GCF_020740685.1). NCBI lineage: Eukaryota > Metazoa > Chordata > Mammalia > Rodentia > Dipodidae > Jaculus > Jaculus jaculus. The sequence continues at coordinate 60,762,388 of NC_059110.1, read as the reverse complement.
AGTTATTGGCACAGGGGGCTGTTGATTTTGGTTTTGTTCTGCCTGTGCATGGCACTCATCTCTAAAATAGGCACACCACTTAAGGTATAGGGGACCCGACAAGACAGCCCTGACTAGATTTTTCCAATCTTGGGTTGTATAAGGTTGATGGGCAAGTCCCTGTAATAGGGTCTCAGCCCAAGGAGAGTTGGGTCCGTCCTCCGAGACTGCCTTTTTAAGCTCCTTAAGGTCCTGAGCTTCCCACAGATACCAAGCAGCAGGGCAATTGCCCCCAGGATTGAGATTGATGGGAAATAAAAAAAGTAGCTTTATTTTCTGGCGGCTTGGCAGCCAAATATGAAGGAGGGGCCGAGGGGTTCTTGGCGGCCAAATATGAAGGAGGGACTGAGGGGGTCTTGGTGGCCTAATATGAAGGAGGGACCGAGGGGGTCCAGAAAGGGTTAGTCAATGGAGGAGGTCCCCCAGAAGGCCAGAGAGCACTCTCAAAGGGATCGAGTGGGGAGTATAAAGATGTATCCTCTTTTGGGGTTTTTATAGCTGTATCTCCAGGAGGAGTAGCTGATCAGGCTGTATATTATCTTTTCCTTCTGTCTTTTGCTTATGTTTGGTTAGTCTTGGAGGGAAGCAGTCCTTGAGGGCCCAGATCATAGGGAGGAATGCTGAGGGGAGTATTTGACCCTTCTCCACATGTGCCTGACAAACAAGGGCCTCTACCCTATCCCATGTGTCCCAATCAAAGAGATTTCCTTCTGGCAGCCATGGCATCAGCTTGAAAAGGCAATCCCAGGTCTGTCGAGCCTGATTATCAATCAAATTAAGCCCTCTACTCTTTAGGAGTGCCCTGATTGATTCTAAGGCAGGATTGGATTTAGAGGTAGACTTTCCCTTATTATAAAGTTGAGAGAGAGATGTCCATAAAACTAGGGCAATAGCAACCCACATACACATGAGTATAATACAACCACAAGGATCCAAAAGATAGGTAAACATGTTGTACAAAAGCCACAGATGTAGCTTGTCTGCAAAATGAAAGTGAAAGGAAAGAGAAAGAGAATGAAGAGATGTCGACAAGTAACTACAGGTTGTAGAAGCAAAGTTTGGTGCACTAAATATAAAGACTGCCTCATAAATTATGAGGGTACGCTCACCTGCTCATACCGATTACCTCCTCAACGACTGCCTCTCACGGGGTGCACTAGTCTGTCGGAGTCCCAGAGCCCCATGTTGGGTGCCAGGTGTTGGGCTCCTTCCCACACAGGTAGTGCTGAGGGAAGAACCAGGCCTGCTGGCTCCTCCCTAGGGGTTGAGGGAGGATGATGAGCATTGGACGACCCAGAAACCTCTCCTGGCCACCTGAGAAAAACCACACTGATTCGGGAGTCCTTTTGAAGCAGGAACTCACTTTATTGCTACAGGCAGGTGTTTATATAATGTTGAGAACAAAGGTGGAGACTTTAGGGTGGGGTGAGATGTAAGGGCCAATAGCATACTGCAACCTTTGAGATGATTGGTTGTAAGCGCGCATGAGCAGGGGACTCTAACTTCCTGTGTGGAAGTGGCAGGCCAGTGGCCATTTGGCCCCCTGCTGAGTTCTAAGTGCCCACAAGCAGGAATTCTAATTTCCTGTGTGGAAATAGCAGGCCAGATGCAATTTGGCCCCCTGCTGAGTCATAGCTGGGCAGAGGCAGTTAGGCTCAGGAAGTTCCACTAGGCCTCACATCCGGGCCTCTCAAGGCCCAACAAGATCCTACTGAAGAAGACCCCATACACTGTCATTATGGACCATGGTGACAGCTGGTTGGTATCCAGAGGAGAGTCAGTCCCCAGACAATTAGCCCATCTAGTGCTGGAAAGCACTACATGACTGGGGGAAAGTCACCAACATTTTCCCAAGCAACTCAAAGTCTAAGCAAATCAGGAGAAAACAATAAGAAAACATAAGTGCAATAATGGCACACATCCATAGTGCATAAACAACTATTCTTGAATTGGTTAACAGATCCTCTCTGTGGAACTGGAAAACAACTCAGGAGCATATCTGAATAATGATTCTGCTTTTCATTGTCAAGATCCCACTAATCTTAGGCTATAAGTGGTTCTACACTCTTACAATTCTAAATTAAAAATAGTTATCCCATTTAACTGGTGCTGACTTCAGTCTCCATTGGTGAGTCTGCTTCTCTTTTTCATATAGGAGCTGAACCTGAGGAAATAAATGATGAAGTGTACTCCAACCCTGCCACAGCTGAAATCACAAAGGAATCAGGGAAATGAGCAAGAGTGTTGCTTTATTAATTAATCTGATATCAGCACAAGATTGAAGGAGATAGACACTGAGGATACTCACCACCTACCACCCAGAGATCCAGATGCTCCCTTCAGGCGCCTTCACTGAAGTAGAGTCAAAATGCTCCATCATGGTTCAGTGAATTTTGCAGAAGAGGGGTTGGAAAGATTGTTAGAGCCACAAGTTGGGAAAATTGGCACAGAAATATTGTCTCTCCCCCATAACTGATGGCTGCTCCCATAATGTATGACCCAAAATTCCCATGGGTTTTGTAAGACCCCCAAAACGAGGACCCCACACTCTGCCCGGATATGGTGACACCCCAAATCACTCATGAGAAGCGGTCTTGAGTTTGAGGTATGCAGGGGCCCGCTTAAGCTCCCTTTGGAGCATGATAGTATTTCTGGGCTTCTGAATTCTTGGGCCTTTCAGTTTGACCTGCATCCCCAACAAGGAGGTCCTCTTCAGAAATTAGGCAAGGAAGAGGGAAAGGATGGTACCAAAATCTGTTGTTTGCATGCTAAATTTGTCCATGTCTAATTTAAAAAAGAGAAGGAAAGCATAAACAGGGTATGTTATATAACTATGAGCTGGTTCTTTAGCTACAAGGCTCATCAGAACTTTAAACACAATATTTACAAAAAGAGCTGACTTAACTTCTTCCTTCCCAAATTGAATCCCTTTTATGTGTTTCTCCTGTCTTACTGCTTGAGCTAGGACTTACAGTACTATATTGAAGAGCAGAGGTGAGACTGAACATCTCTGTCTTGTTCCTTATCAGTAGATTTTCTATATGCAAATAACAAAGGTACAGAGAAGTATGTGGCATTGTCCCATTTTCAATAGCAACAAAAACTAAACTAAAACACCTAGGAATAACATTAACCTAGCACGTGAAATATCTATACAATGAAAATATAAAATCACTCAAAAAAGAAATTAAGGAAGACTTGAGAAAATGGAGAGACCTCACATGCTCCTAGATAGGCAGAAATATAAGTGTGAAAATGGCAATCTTACCAAGACAATATACAGATTTAATGCAATTCCAATCAAAAACCCAACATTGTTCTTCATAGATGTATAAAAAAATGATCTTAAATTCATGGAAAGACAGAAGGCTTCAGATATACAAGCATATCCTCAGCAAAAGGAACCATTTGGAGGCACCACCATACCTGATCTAAAGCTATATTACAAAACCAGATCCCCTCACTGGGATCATAGCTGGAGCTGGGAAACAAGTCAGAACCATATCCAAACATAAGCCCACTCTCCAATATCAAGCTACCTTCAATCATGGGGTACAAGAGAGCCTACACCTATTAAACTCTCTATCAAAAAAGTAAGTGTTATCTCAATTTTCTGGGTGCTAACTTACTCTCCGTTGGAGAATCTGCTTCTCTTTTTCAGATAGATGCAGATACTAAGGAGTGAGCTGCCCCAACATACCTCAAAAGGGCCCCGACTGAAACTAAGGATAATTGGTGAAACAAGCAAATGTGATATTTTCCTGATGAACTGGATACCAGCACAAAGGGGAAGGAGACCAACACAGAGAAAAATCAACTCCTACCAAATCAGAGAGCCAGAGCCTCTGAGGCCCCCAACACCTCATCACTGAAGCAGACCAAAACTGAACCCAATATGGCTCAGGGAAATTTTTCAGAAGAGGGGGTGGAAAGAATGTCAGAGTCACATGTTGGGTCATGATATGCAGAGACATTTATCGTACCAATAACTGTGGGCTAACTCCACAATGCATGACTCATTTACATCAACAAGGAGGGTCCATTGGGAGGGGGTAGATCATGGATGAGCCTAAAAAATGGTACCAAACTGCCTGTATTTGCTGAAAAGAAAACTAATAATTTAAATTAATAAAATAAAATAAAATAAAATAAAACAGCATGGTAACTGGCATAAAAACAGGAGTATAGACCAATGGAACAGAATCGAGGACCTGGACTTTGGGTCAAGCAACTACAGATACTTGATATTTGACAAAGGCTCTAACAATGCAGGCTGGAAAAAAGACAGCATCTTCAACAAATGGTGCTAGACAAACTGGATACCTATATGCAGGAGATTGAAACTTGATCCACACATCTTGCCATGCACAACATCCAAGTCCAAATGGATAAAGACCTCAACATAAGACAAGAAACTAGGCTACTACTGGAAGAAAAAACTAGGAGGAACTTTCCATTACATAGGAATGGGAAAAGACTTCCTGAACAAAACCCCAGTAGCACAGGATATTAAATAATCACTGAACCAATAGAATCACATGAAGCTGAAGAGTTTCCTCACAAACAAACATACAATAAGCAGAGCCAGTAGATTACCCACAGAATGGGAGAAAGTATTTGCTGAATGTCCAACTGACAGAGGCCTAATCTCAAGAATCTATGAAGAACTCAAAAACCTAAACAATAAAGTCAAGCAACCCACTCACAAAATGGGGCAAAATACTGGACAGGCAGTTCTCAGAGAAAGAAATACAAATGGCAAACACACACTTAATAAAATCGCCATTATCCCTAATCATCAGGGAAATGCAAATTAAAACAGCTATGAGATTCCACTTTACCTCAGTAAGGATAGCAAACATTAAAGAATCAAATTTAAATAAATGCTGGAGAGGACGTGGAGAAATAGGAACTCTTATCCACTGTCGGTGGGAATGTAAGATGTTACAACCATTGTGGAAAGCAATATGGAGACTCCCAAAAAAGCTGACTATAGAATTACCAACAGACCCAATTATTCCTTTACTGGGCATCTACCCTAAAAGCTCCAAACACCTAAGTCCAGAAAGGTTTGCTCAAACATGTTTATAGCTTCTCAATTCCTAATAGGTAGGATCTGGAATCAACCCAGATATCCATCATTAGACAAATGGATAACTAAGATGTGTTATATCTACATGATCATATTCTATACAGCAGTAAGGAAAAATGATACAATAAAATTTGAAGAAAAATGGTCAAACCTGGAACAGGTCATTCTCAGTGAACTAACCCAATCACAGAAAGATAATTGCCACATTGTATCACTCATTTATAGCTGGTAACATGAATCTACCCAAGATGTTGACATACCTAGCAAGCATCTTGAGGATTGCTTAATAGGGAAGGAGGGTAGGGTAAGGGAGGCGGTGGAGGACACAAAACTAGACCTAAATGGCAATGGTATCATAAAATTCTACATCCTAAAAGACAGACCAAATGGTGAAACCTTTATCAGGCTCTTTCTTAGAGGGAACACCTGAGTCACAAGGCCCAGGAGAGGGGACAATGAAGACTGACTTTAATCTTTTCCTGTTTATGTTTCTCTCTGTGTCCCTGTGTCTCTCTATCTCTCTCCCTCCTTCCCTCCCCCCCTCCCTCCCTCTTCTTTCTCATCTCTCTATCTCTTTTACAATACTTATCTTTTTCTTCCCTCTCTTCTTGGCCACTGACCTGTAACTCCTAGTACCAGCAGGTGGCTATCATCCAAAATGAGCTTTTGATCTGAGAGACCTGCAAGCTTTCCCAAAGGAAGGCACATTTCTTTCAGAGTACTTGATGACCCACCAAAGGTAAGTGTTAAGACCCTACTGCTGAAGACACCATATGCTGTTGGCACGTAACATGAAGTGACATGGGTGGAATCTGAAAGAGAGTCACTCCCCAGACAGTTAACTCATCTACTGCCAGAATGTGCTATATGAGAACCTCAGGAAAAAAAAAAAAAAAATTACCAATATCCATCCAAGCAGCTCATGGTCTAATCTACTTAGCAGCAAACAACCTGATGTGATGCTCACACAAGGCAATAGTGGCATACAGCCATAGTGGGAAACCAGCTGCTCTTAATTTGGCTAACTGATCCGCTCAGTGGAACAAAATCCATAGCTAAAGCTGGGAAACAAGACAGAACCATATTCAAAAATGAGCCCACTCTCCATATCAAGCTCCCACAAGTGGGAGGACTACAAGAGGGCCTATACCTATTAAATTCTCTCTAAAAAATAATGGTTATGCCATTTATCTTTTGCTAACTTTACAATTAATCAGAGAATCTGCTTCTCTTTTTCAGATACACACAGATCCTAAGGAGATACCACCCCATCATACCTCAAAAGGGCCACACCTGAAATTGAGAATAATTGGGTAAACAAGCAAGAGTGTCGTTTTCTTGGTGAACCTGGTACCAGTACAATGGTGAAGGAGATAGACACAGAGAAAAATCAACTCCTACCAAATCAGATATCCAGAGACACAGAAGCTCCCAAGACCTCATCACTGAAGCAGACCTATAATGAACCCAACATGTCTCAGGGAAATTTGCAGAAGAGGGGGCTAAAAGAATGTTAAAGCCACACATTGGGTCATGATACACAGAGACATTTCCTCCTACCTACAAGTGACGGCTAACCCCACAATGCATGACCCATAGTCGGCAATGAGGATGGTCCCTATGGAGGGGTAGGTCCGAGAGGAGGTTAACAATGATACCAACTTGACTGTATTCACCGAGTTCAAAACTAATTTTTTAAAAAAGCAATATTTTTTCTGTGTTTCTGAAAGGGAGCTATATCACATATTATTTCACAGCTTTTTTTTTTTTTAAATTAAAGAATCCATGTCCATGGGCTGGAGAGATGACCTAGTGGTTGAGCACTTGCCTGTGAAGCCTAAGGACCCTGGTTCAAGGCTCGATTCCCCAGTACCCACATTAGCCAGATACACAAGGGGGTGCATGCATCTGGAGTTCATTTGCAGTGGCTAGAAGCCCTGGCGTGCCCACTCTCCTCTCTCTCTCTCTCTCTCTCTCTCTCTCTCTCTGCCTCTTTCTCTCTCTGTCTGTCACTCTCAAATAAATAAATAAATTAAATTAAATTAAATTAAATTAAATTAAATTAAATTAAAGAATCCATGTCCAGAGATTAATTTGGGGAAAATTATGTCCTAAAATAGTGAGCAGCTACTGAATCTTTCCTCAGAGGTTAAAGATTCTGAATGTCTTTGGAACCAACATCAATTCAAAATCCATACTGAATGTGTGTTCTGAGCAACATAAATGAGGACCAAGATGGGAACAGGATACTCATCCTCATTATTTTCTGATGGAGTCATAGAGGACAATGATACTGTGCTTGCTGTGAGTTGAACACTGAACCTCTAGTTCATTGTTAGAAGCTCCAGAAGTGACTTCTCTCCATGCCAGGTATTTACATAGAGAACAAGGATTTTCAAGAATTTATGATGATTGTGTTGGCAGCACCATCTCATGGGTTGGATGCCAGACTTAATAAAACAGAAATATCCAACTGGGCATCTCTTTTCTCCCTACCTTTCAAAGCAATGTGACCAGTTGCTTCAAATTAACACCACATCCCCCCCTCCCCCCAGAGGGATTTGGTTCTCAAATACTAGCACAAAAGAAACACTATATTAAGGGGTATTTTGTTGTTGTTTTGATTTTGTTTTTTTGGTTAGAGTGACAATAAAAGTATCAAGAAAATGTGATTTTTTAAAATTTTTTTTGCTTATTTTATTTATTTATTTCAGTGCAACAGACAGAGAGAGAAAGAGGCATAGGGAGAGAGAGAATGGGCATGCCAGGGCTTCCAACCACTGCAAATGAACTGTATACACCTCAGCCCCCTTGTGCATCTGGCTAATGTGGGTCCTGGAGAATTGAGCCTCCAACCGGGGTCTTTAGGCTTCACAGGCAAGAACTTAACCACTAAGCAATCTCTCCAGCCCAAAAATGTGATTTTTTAAACACATTTAGAGCTTATCTTTTTATAGCGTCCACCTCAATTGCGTTCATCAAACCTCTGAAACATTTTGTCTGCACATATCAAGTTAAATAAAGCCTAAATCCTATCCACTCTGAACAAAAATCAACTCCAAATGGTGCAAGAAACTCAATATAAGAACTTAAACTATAAAATGTCTAGATGAAAAGACAGGGAGAACACAGGAAGATATAGGTTTAGAAAAGACATTGTTACTAATTCCCAGTAGTCCAAGGAATTAAATAAACTCTCAACCATTGGGATCTTTTTTTATTAATTAGTTTTTTATTCAGCAAATACAGTCAGTTTGGTACCATTATTAGGCTCATCCATGACCTACCCCCTCCCCATGGCCCCTCCTTGTTGAGGTATATGAGTCATGCATTGTGGAGTTAGCCCACAGTTATGGATAAGAAAAATGTCTCTGCATATCATGACCCAACATGTGGCTCTGACATTCTTTCCACACCCTCTTCTGCAAAACTCCCCTGAGCCATGTTGGTTTCATTTTTTGTCTGCTTCAGTGATGAGGTGTTGGGGACCTCTGGGGCTCTGGTTCTTTGATTTGGTAGGAGTTGAGTTTTCTCTGTGTTGGTTTCCTTCTCCCTTGTGCTGGTATCTGGTTCATCAGGAAAACAGCACCTTTGCTTGTTTCTCCAATTTTTTCTTAGTTTCAGCTGGGGCCCTTTTGAGATATGATGGGGTGGCTCTCTCCTAAGGATCTGCATCTATCTGAAAAAGAGAAGCAGATTCTCCAACAGAGAATAAGTTAGCACCAGGACAAATGAGATAACCCTTACATTTTATAGAGAATTTAATAGATGTAGTCCCTCTTGTAGCCCATGATTGCTGGTAGCTTGATAATGGAGAGTGGGCTTACGTTTGGATATGGTTCTGACTTGTTTCCCAGCTCCAGCTATGGGTCCCATACCACTGAGGGGATCAGTTAGCCAAATCAAGAGCAGTTGGTTCCCCACTGTGGCTGTATGCCACTATTGCACTTGTGTGGGCATCACAACAGGCTATTTGCTGCTAATTAGGTTAGACCATGAGTTGCTTGGACAGATATTGGTCATTTTCTCCCAGTCGGCCATGTAGCACCTTCTGGCACTAGACGCACTGACTGTCTATGAAACTAAAAAGCTGTTGTACAGATAAGCAAACTATCAACTCTGTCAATAGACAATCTACAGAATGGGAGAAGATATTCACCAGCTATTCATCTGACAGATATTTAATATCTAGAGTATAAAAGAACAAAAACTAAGCAATAAAAATATCAAGCAACCTGCAAACAATAATATCAACCAGCTGAAAAAGAAGTAAACACCTGTACAATAGTGGCACATAGCCTCTGGGGGTAGGGTAACCAACTGGGCTCAGGTTCTATATGCAAACCACTCAGTGAGGGAGAACTCATACGTGGTACTGGGAGCCAAGCCAGATTCTCATGGATATTAAACTAATAGACTCTATAAAGAATCCCTACTGCTCTTTAGCTAAGAAGAGTGGGCCTATACACTAATAAGTCAAATAACTATGTTAATCCTCTTTAATCCAAGATACCCTGACTTTTGGTTGGAGAATCTGTTTTACTTTACATATGTCAGAGAGTACTGGAGAAATTAATGATGCATAAATACAACAAGAAAATGTAACTGACTATCATAAGAAGAGTCACCTTTACTCATTTATCATTGCCCACAAATTATCGCACAGGAACTGGCATCAAGGGTAATGATCTCATTGTTTTCCTGAAAACCAGTTCCAGAAAGATAGCACCAGACACTCTAGTCACTCAAAGCTCATCAAAACAGAGATCCAGAGGCTACAGAGAATTCAAAACTAAATCAGATTTCTAAAATGCCCATGAAGGCTCAGGGAAGATTGCAGAAGAAGGGGGAGAAAATTTTAAGAACGTCTGGGTAAGTAGGATTAACCTGAGGTACAGCCCCCTTTTCCCACAGAAGCCTTCACCACCAGATAGCAAGTACCATTATTAACCCCACAGATTAGGGCCCACAGTGGAATGAGGGTGAAGGAGAAAGGATATAAGAATACAACTTTTGAGGCTGGAGTGATAACTTAGAACTTAGGGCACTTGCCTAGGAAGCCTATGGACCCAAGTTCAATTCCCTAGTACCCATGTAGGCCAGATACACAGGGTGGTGTTTGTGTCTGGAGTGCATTTTCCATGGCAGACCCATTCTCTCTCTTTGTCTGCCTCTTTCTTTCTTTAAAATAAATATATAAGTAAAGTATTTTAAAATATCTTAATAAATAATATAACAATATTATTTTATTTTTATTTAATATATTTTTTCTTTATTTATTTCCAAACAGAGAGAGAGATAGAAAAAAGACAAACAAAAATTGGGTGCATTAGGGCCTCCACCTGCTGCAAATGATTGCCACATACCTATGCTGCTTTGTGCATATGGCTTTATATGGGTACAGTGGAATTGAACTTGTGTTGCTATCCTTTGTAGAAAAGTGCTTTAACCACTCAGCCGTCTCCTCAGCCCCCTTTTTATTAAATTTGCAGTGGCTACAGGCTGTGGTGTGCCCATTCTCTCTGTTTTTTTTTCTCTCTATCTCTTCATCTCTCACCCTCTTTGTGTGCCTCTCTTTCTTCCTCTGTCTCTGTCTCTCTCTCAAATGAATAAACAAAGAAAATGTATAAATATAAAAAACATATGTTCAACACCTTTAACCATTAGGGAAATACAAATTAAAATAAATGAGATTCTGTCTCACTCCAGTCAGAATGGAAATTTTCAAAACAACAAATGACAACAGATATTGGCAGGGGTGTGGGAAAGGAGGAACCCTCATTCATTGCTGATGGGAGTGAAAATGTATGCAGCTACTATGGAAATCCATATGAAGACTTCTCACAAAACTGAAAATAGATCTACCATTTGATCCAGCCTAAAGATAATGTATACATACTAAAGATATCCATATTCTAAAGATACTACAAGTTACTGTAGAGAGACTTGCTCAGCCATATTTGTCTCTGCTCCATGCACAGTAGTAAGTAGTTAGCCTAAGGACCCATGTTTGGCTCTCCAGATTTCAAACAAGCTAGATGCACAAATATGGGGCAAATGCAAGGTCATACATGCACATTAGGTGGAAAAGGAGTCTGGAGTTCAATTGGAACGGCTGAGGCCCTGGCATGCCAATTCTTTCTCTGTCTCCTCTCTCTCCTCTTTCTCTATCTGTCTTTAAGAAACAAAACAAAACAAAACAAAACAAAACAAACAAACAAAGAAAAAGAATTAGAATCACATCAGATGCCCATTGAGTAATTAATGGATAAGGAAGATGTGGTCCATAGACACAATTAAATCCTACTCAGTGATAAAAAAAAAAAAATGAAATAATGAAATTTGCAGGAAAATGGATGGACTTGAAAAAAAAAAACATGCTAAGAGAGATTACACAGGCTTTATGTTGTCTCTCATATGTGCTTCCTAACATAGAATAGCTTGACTTGTTTGTAAGTTGTAGTAAATATAAATAATATTGTCAAGAAACTAGAATGAGGCTAGGAGAGAGTGAAAACAGGGAGAGATGAGAGGAGGAAATAATAGGCAACTAAAGAGACAGAATATAGAGGGTGAAAGGCTCTTGGGGGATGGCCAAAGGACAGTGGGATGAGATTCACAAAACTGTTGACGCCATTAACTAGTAGCATAGAAACTGACCTCCTAGCAAGCTAATTAAGAGCTATAACTCCTAGTAAGGGAAGTTTACTATAGGCAGAAATATGCTGCATGGAGTGGAGAAAGTTTAACTCTAAAAAGTAGACTCTTACTGGTAAATCTATGTCTCAGAACTGGGTAACAGCACACTGTGAGCTGTTGGTCAGGAACTCCCATGATATCTCCAAAGCAAAGCAGGCCATTGCCAAAGCACTTGGCTACTTACTGGAGCTAACTGGTAAGGCTCTATTGCTGAAAACAATTCTGTTTGAGTCTTCTGGGTGCAAGGATTACACATGTGTGTCATCATGCCTGAGACTTTCATATGTATTTAAAGGTATTAACATTTGTAAAGTTAACTCTAAAATTAGATCTCTATGATGATTCTCAGGAGTAATTTTGCCAATACTAGAAAGAAGTAAAAACTCATGAATTAGAGAAAATAATCTGTGGCCTAAGAGTTCTTCACTCTCATCAAAAATATTGGGTAATGTTTTGAGAAAATAGATGTCCTGGAAAAAAGTTGACGATGAGAAAATATAACTGAAAATTATGAAGACCAAGTGAAAATAATGTTGTATTGTACTTCACTCGTGTGTGTATGTGCATGTGTGTGTGTGTGTGTGTGAGAGAGAGAGAAAGACAGAGCTATTTATTACATTATCAAGATTAGGTGAACTAATTTTTTTTTTAATTTTCTATTTATTTATTTGAGAGCTACAGACACAGAGAGAAAGACAGATAGAGGGAGAGAGAGAGAATGGGTGCGCCAGGGCTTCCAGCCTCTGCATGAACTAATTTTTAAACATAGATAATATTAAATTTTAAATAATATGAATTTCATTAGGAACAAAATTACAAATACTTGTCTTCATGTCCTGATATTTTCCAGCTTCAAATGTATTGAATGATCTTATGTGATATGATATATATGTTATATGATAGTACACTACTGTGCATTCACATTTTATACTCATGCTTGTCCACAGCCTAAAACAGGATAATGCAAACATTATACAATATAAGCTGGCAAAAGTTACAAATTAGGTTGCCCCTACACTTTCAAATTTTATCTATCATCTATAATCTATCTATCTATCTATCTATCTATCTATCTATCTATCTATCTTATCTATCATCTATCATCATCTGTCTGTCTGTATATCTTCATCATCATATATCAGTTTTTTAGTTATTTTGTGTGCATATATAGTATGTGTGTCACAGTGCAAGTTGTGCATGTGATGTTATATATGTATGACATATACACATGTTTGTTTACATGGGCATGCCCCTTGTACCAATATGATGAGGCCAGAGGATAATGTAGGGCGCCTTCTTCTGTCACCCATCCACATTGTTTTCCTAAAGTGGAGTCTCTTATTGAACCTTGAGATACTTTTATTCTGCCAGATTGTCCAGTGAGCATCAGAGAATCTCTTGTCTCAGATCCCTCAGGACTGAGCTTACATACATGTGTGGCCATGCACAAATTTTCATATGGATGCTAGGGAACAAACTCATGGTGAATGAGGCCCTTTCAGTCTTGTGTTTTCACTTGTATGGAAAGCCCTCTCTCCTAATGAGCTGCCCCCAAACACTCTGGTTTATTGTTTTAAGATCACGTTCTTCAATATCCACTGAAATTAGAAGAAGGTAGCATGCTCCTGAGATCTCAGAAAGTCACTATTTGAGAATGTGTAAGAAGCCACCATGACCCCATGATCTCAGAAAATTATTCCTTGAGAATTTAGAAGTAGCACAAATGCTCCAGTGACCTCAGCAATTACTTCGTGAGTCTGCATGTGCATGCACCACATATGGAGACAGAAAAGGAGGCGAGCAAGAAGATAAAGCAAAATATAAATGGTAAAACAAACAATTTTCTCTTTTCATATGCCTGTGTGTTGTAAGACTTTGCTATAATGTTTATATGTAAAATGTTAAATTAATAGATAAATTTGTCTTTTCCCCTAAGATCCCCCTTTTATAGAAGCTGGATAGCCATATTAAACTATTATATACTTTCAACAATTTATGTGATGTGTGGCTATGAGAGTGAATGCTCATTAATAGGATTTGAGGTGAGAGATATGTTTCCACTTCCAGCCTCGTTTATTAAACTAAATTTTCTTCTGGCATGGCCCTTCTTCATTTCAGGGGCTGGGACAGAAATTGCATGCAGCCAAATATAACTTTGATGCCAAATGTAGATTAGGGCAGAGCCACTACCATCCTGCCCTAAATAACCACATTGAGCAAGGACTTCTGGACTTCAACCCATCTGCTCTGAATCACCCTGGCCTTGCACTTTCTGACACTCTTTTGAGAATGAGAAATATTCACTGTTGCTCTTGGATTCTTTTTAAAATATTTATTTATGTTTTAATTTTTTTGTTCATTCTTATTTATTTATTTGAGAGTGACAGAGAGAAAGAGGCAAACAGAGAGAGAAAGAGAGAATGGGTGCACCAGGGCATCCAGCCATGGCAAACAAACCCCAGACGCATGCGTCCCCTTGTAGATCTGGCTAACGTGGGTCCTGGGGAACTGAGCCTCAAACCCGGGTCCTTTAAGCTTCACAGGCAAGCACTTAACCGCTAAGCCATCTCTCCAGACCTAAAATATTTATTAAATATATATGTATTTAATATTTTATTTTTATTTCCTTATTGACAGAGAAAGAAGGAGAGAGAAAGAATGGAAATGCCAGGGCCTCCAGCCACTGAAAACAAACTCCTTGTGTGTCTGGCTAATGTGAGTCCTGGGGAATCAAAACAGGGTCCTTTGGCTTTGCTGGCAAATGCCTTAACCACTAAGTCATCCCTCTAACCTGCTTTTACGTTCTTGATCTTTTATTAACAGCCATTTAGCTTTTACTAACTAATGCAGTCTGTAAGGTTTGGGAGTGATCAAGACCACCAAACCACTCTGAGGCAAAGATGAGAGCTTTTATAGGGGAAAAACATGAGCTGCCAGGGCTGGCTCACAAGACGGAGAGTTACAAGAGAGACATGGTTGCAGGAAATGCCAATGCTATGCTTACCTAATGTCAAAAATAAAATTTTGATCCAACCTTCATTAATAAATAGGCTTGAATCTACATGTGGTGACTCATGTTTATAAGCCCAGGTCCTAGTAGGTTTATGTGGGAAAATTACAGAGAGTTTGAAGCAAGCTTTGTCTACAGAGTGAGCTCCAGGTCATCTTAGGCTATATTTTAGGCTATGTTGACACTCTTCCTTGAAAAAAAAAAAAACAAAAAACAACACTAGTTCTCCAGCGTCTGTTATGGAATATACTTGGCAATTATAAACTCTCATTCTTTTATAGAAGACAGTTTTGAAATGAGAAAAGGCAAGAGATCAATAGGGTAGCAGCACATTGAGAAAATAAAATGAGTTAAGCTAAACAGAATGCAGGGAGATGGGATATGGTAGGGAAAATGGTTATTCCAATTATATAGAATCAGTAAAACAGAGGCTTACACTCAGAGAAGGATAAAGAAAACATGTGCAGAAAATCTCTTAATAAACCTCAGCACACTTTGCTTGCACAAATTAACATTATTCACCTATTCATATACAGACGGAGCTCACATTCTATTTTTGGCCAAAAAGCAATCATTCTTGGCTAGTGTTAATAAATGTCCAGAGTTTGCATGAATTTGGTTTTTGCTAACACTGGGTTTATTTAATGTGCTAACTTAAACATATTTCCAGATATTACCCCCACAAGATGACAGAAAAAAAGTTTGGCCTATGTGGTGGTTTGATTCAGGTGTCCCCCATAAACTTAGGTGTTCTGAATGGTAGTTCCCCAGCTGATGGATATTTGGGAATTAATGCCTCCTGGAGGGAGTGTATTGTTGGGGGTGGGCTTATGGGCTTTATAGCCAGTTTCCCCATGCCAGTGTTTGGCACACCCTCCTGTTGCTGTAGTCCACCTTATGTTGGCCAGGGGGTGATGTCCACCTTCTGCTCATGCCATCCTTTTCCCCTGCCATCGTGGAGCTTCCCCTCGAGCCTGTAAGCCAAATAAGACTCTTTTTCCCAGAAGCTGTTCTTGGTTGGGTGATTTCTACCAGCAATGCAAACCAGACTGCAACAGCCTACTAAAATAAAATGACAAACAAATAAATAAAGCAGCTAATAATAGAAAGAAATATGATAAATTATAGTAAGCTGAAAGTAATTGTAAGAGTTTATGGTTATGGGGATGAATCTGATATCATATTAAATTTCTACTGGCATTTCAATAACTGTCCTAATTAATCAATTGAAAATTTCAGCTATGATTACCAGTTGTGATTATGATTAATTTTCAATATTGATTGATCCTCCAATAATTCTGTCTTATCCTTGCATATAGAATTTCTGCTGAATTAATAGGATTTGGGAAGCATAAATATTAAAAAAAATATTCAAACTCTTCTCTCATTTTGAATTTGTCTTCTGGGGGCAAGATTTGTGATCATGAAATCATGAATACATTCACAGCAGGGAATACCTGAGAGAGGAGCATCATATATACAAGAGATAATTTTGTAAAGTATACTCACTGTAGAGATTGAGCATATTTTATGACAATTCATTTATTTGGCTTACATTCATTACACCCCCCACTAGTTGAGTCTCCTTTTATTATAACAGTATGATATTTTCACCTCAGCCCAATCACTACCCTGTTCAGTGTTATGGAGAGACAAAATATGTGCTTTTCCAACTGTCACATTATTTTTAAAAATGGTTAATTAACTAGTTCTTTATGGAAGCATCATGCACCTATGCAGAGAATATATTTCTGCTCTTACATTATAAATGAGAAAATCTTGAAAGCCATTTGCTCTACTATATCATGGCTGTGGTACTAAGTAGAGGTGGGCAGGTAAATTAACAAGGAGCATTGGAACCAGACAGCATGAAATGGATCTTGTTGCCATGGTAACACCATCAAACCATAAATAGAATAGCTCTTACATATTCCTTACAATTAAGGACATTGGAATAAGGATCTTATTAGAAAATTCTGAAAATCTGACTTAGTTTCAAAAAGAACCGAAAAGAATCAGAATATAATTTTATCAAGGGCATGAGACTTGTCTGTGGTGATGTGCTTCATGAGTACTGGAAAGTGTTTATCTCAGGGCATAAACTGAGTAAGTAATTTATGAACAAATTAGCAATGATTATATGACCATCTGCATAAATTATCATGTAACTGGGCTTTTGGATTTTATTCAGAATTCATTTAATATACTCTTTCATATATTGTATTACAAATATGATATTACATTACAGACACAGAATCCTCCCAATAAATCTTAAAGAAGGTACAATGCTAATTCTTTTTTTTATTTTTTTTATTTTTTGGTTTCTTGAGGTAGAGTCTTACTCTAGCTCAGGCTGACCTGGAATTCACTCTGCATTCTCAGGGTGGCCTCAAACTCACGGTGATCCTCTTACCTCTACCTTCCGAGTGCCTGGCTCATAATTCAACTTTTAAAATGATAAAATATTAAAAAGGTTTGTAACTTATACCACGTAGTAATTTCCAGTACAGCCAAGCAACTTGAGTTCAGCTCACAAGACCTGCTTTAAACCATTGGGATGGTCTAACTTACAGAAAAGTTAACAAGGCTAAATTGTCCCTATTTTACCCAATAACAAACTATATTGCCTGAGTTTACAAAATAGGTTGAACTTGAAACCATGTCTGAGGCCATAGCTAGTTCCTCCCCATTGCCCCACTGGTAGCCTTCCTTCTGTATGCCTCAAAGTGAGTGTTTCACCCAAGGCAATCTTTCAGCTCTAACTAGATATGGTGGTGCATGGCCTTTTATTGATTTCCGTTCACAACTGTGGCAAAATGCCATTATTTAAACTCCTAAAACAATGAAAATTTATTTTAAACTATGATTTACAGAAATTTAATCTCAGCCTCACAGGGTTAAATATGTCACAAGACTGATCCCTTATTGAGGCTCTAAAAAGAGTCCATGCCCTTAACTTTGCCACCTTCTACAGGTCATGGGTCACCTGTGGCTAGTATCCCCTTACTTCATCTTCAAAGCAGGGAGTATGGTGCTATCATATCTTCACCCACTGCATCTATGATCTTACCACCCTTCCTGTCTCTGATTCACACACTTCCAACTTCCCTTTTCTATGGAACCTAATGACTACATAGGGCCCTCTCAGATGATGTGTATGAATCTCACCATCTCAAGATGCTTATGTGCAAAGTCTATTTTGCTGTATGAAATGACATTCACTGATTTGTGGATGTTGATCTTGGTGATGCATTCACTGTTCAGCTCTATAAACCTGCATATAGTTTATCCGAAAATTATTTGTCTTTTTGACTACAATTTTCTTGGGGGATATCTAATCATCTTCCCAGTCCTAGGACTGGAGTAATAATATACCCACAATAGTAAAAAGAAAAAAAAAATACTTCTGGTCAAAATGGCATCTGCCTAACCATACTGCACCTCCTGGGGAAGGAAAGGCAAAGCATTTAGGGTTCATTAGGTCCTCTAGGGGTGAGTTGACTCTAATAGAGCTCCAGTGGGAGGGTGTGGAGGAGCAAAGTAGTGAATCCACTGATTTCCATGGTCTCGGGTAGCCCACCAGTCCCCCAACCCCCTCAAGCAGCTGTACTAGCCTCAGTCACAGGTGGAGGTTCCTTTTTCACTAACCACAAGCTAAGGACACCCAGGCCAGCAGGCTAGCATAGCTCCACACATGCCTTCATGCTCATGAATGCCATCCCACTCACCGCCACCCCCCCCACCCTTGTGAACAGACCCAGGCCAGCAGGCTTGCATGCCCCTAGGAGATCTCCATGCAGGAACACCATCCCAATTGGCACCACCCCCACCACCATAAATGAATCCAGGTCAGCAGGCTACCGCTCCCCCTGCTATAAACAGGGACCTCCACACACCACTGCCCCTCCATGCAAGGACCCAGGCCAGAAGGCTAGGGTTCCTGCCCCAGGATGTCCCACCACAAGGGACCTCCATTCCACCCCTGCTTGTCAACTGATCCACAGCAATCCCATACCCCAGTCTGCCCTGTCACAGGACCAGAGAGTCCCATCACCCCCTACTACATTTGCCCATGGAAAAACTGTCCCACTCCCTTCAACCTTTAGCATCGCAGAACCACCACACTTTCCCATCCTCCCCCACCCCTCAATCCAGCCACAACACCAATCTGCTTTGTCCCATTCTCCTCTGCCCCCTATCCCCTCAGACCACCTGACCACACAGTCCCATAAACTAAATCAAGAACAACAAGCCCCTTCATCATGTCCCTGGGCCCCTACCAGAGCCTCATGGGTTCCTTCTCTCTGAGAAGACAGGCCCCATTGCCATCACAGGCCTAGTGCAAGAAAAGATAAAAGAATAATAACTGAAGACACCTCAAGGGAAAAGTACAGCTTCCTCTTAAATTAATAAGATTCCTATGCTATAATAGGCAGACCACAGTGCAAAAAGAACAGCATGAAAAATCAAATGTAACTAAAT
This sequence comes from Jaculus jaculus, assembly GCF_020740685.1. NCBI lineage: Eukaryota > Metazoa > Chordata > Mammalia > Rodentia > Dipodidae > Jaculus > Jaculus jaculus. Next base: position 60,743,066 of record NC_059110.1, on the reverse strand, counting down.
TCAATAAGACTGCCCTGTCTCACAATGGATGTCTCTAATCAAAACATAGAAGAGACAATAGGATCAGAACCCAAAATGGAGATACAAGCTTTGCAACCTTGACCAAGCAAATAGAAGAACTTGCAGAAAAGCAACAAAGGGCCAATAATTGCATTAATGATGTCCTCACTAGATGAGACGTAATAGGAAAGAACCAGGAAGGATTCCAAAGACAGTTAAATGATCTGAAGATGAGCAAAAGAAAATAAATAAATAAATAAATAAGACCTCAACAGCCAGCTGGCTAAGCTCAATGAAGACCTAAAGAAATGCAAGGATGAATTCCAAAAAGCATTAAGGAAATCAGAAAATGATGTGAAAAGAGAAATTGACAGAGGGATGGAAACTACACATAAATAACCAGTTGAAAACACAAACCAAATTGAACAAACCCAGAACTCTACAGAAGCTCTCAGGATAGAGTCAATCATGTGGTGGATAGAAATTCAGAAGTGTAAGACAAAAGAGAAGAAACAGGTCATGAATCCAAAAGTTTCAATAAGTTCAAAAATTTTTGTGAACAGAAAATGAGGGGACTGTGGGGTATCCTTAAATGCCCCAACTTTTGAGTCATAGGAATACCAGAAGGGAAAGAAAGATCAAAGTCATAGAGAACTTATTCAATAAAGTATTGAAGAAAACATTCTCCCTCTCACAAAAGAAAGTCCTACCAAGCCATGGTGGATAACCAACTGCTGTTGATTTGGCTAACTGATCTCAGCTCTAGCTATGGGGAACAGAATAAGAGTAAATTAATACATGGCCATGTGGTGCAGGATTATAATTTCAGCTACACAGAGACCAAGGCAAGAGAATTGCCATTACAAGGCCAGATTAGGCTACAGAATGAGTTCAAACCTAGCTCAAGTAACTTATTGAGACACCTATCTTAAAGCAAAAGTGAAAAGAGGTTGGAGAAGTAGCTCAGTGGCATAACAATCGCCTCCCATGCATAACACTCTAGGTTCAGTCCTTAATTCTTTAAATATTTTTAAAAATAAATAAATATAGTATATTCATTTAGAAAAATAAAAATGGAAAAGTGCTTTGCCTATTATTTATGATATCATTATGTCTAACTTGACAATTCAACTTGTCATATATTCTTATCATTGGGATTTACATAGTTTTCTTTTAGTATGTAAGGCTTCCAAACAGGTAAGTTTTGATAGCTATGGCACTACCTACCTGATTAAGAGAATGACTAAGTGGAATGTCTAATGTGGCATTCTGTCACCAAGTTGATGATAACTATATCACACTGTGTATTTAATAAGTATTAGCAAAAGCTAAAAGATAGTTTCAAAAAAATGAATTAATCAAATAGGTGTCAACTCCAGAAATATTCAGAATTCATTCAGCTTTGGCAAATGATTAGGTTTTCTGCTTAATCCACTGATAATTCATATCTTGCTGATCCTTTTCTATTCTATGAATGATTACAAAGTTCTAATGCACAAAGACTTTAGTATCAAGGAAAATCATTATTCCCTTGACCAGGACTACTTGTGAAAAATGGCAAAACATTTTCCTGTATTTTAATGATATAGGAATAGCTAGGACTCTGAGAAGAGCTCTTTTGGTCATAGATCCCAAATACTGGGAGCCACGATCTGCAAATGTGTGGACAGTGTTAAGCAGAGTAGTGTCCTGGGATGAGATGTTCTTTAACCCCACCCCCAGAACAGATCCCAACAAGAACAGAATAAGAAGCATTCTTAGGACAGCCTTTACCCCTCCTCCCATTTCTCCAGCATCCCAAACCTCATGTACAGACACACGGAACAGGACTGGGTAAGGACAGGGAATCTCTGACCAGTATGAGCCCTGGGCATGTGCTTTCCTCCCCAGCCCTCTGTATGCCAGTAACACCAGACACACTTGGGCAGAGAGTGGAGTGTAGGGCATGTATCCAGCTCCCTTAATCTGGCCAAGCTTGAAAGAGGCTTGAGGGGAAGCTGTGGCACAGGCAACAGGCTGTCTCTTTGAGAGAAGTTCTTTCCCAAGAAGCAGAGCTCCTTCCCAGCTCTGCCTGGGGTGCAATGGGAGGAGGGTCCCCCAGGAGGGAAGACATCATATGGATTGGCTCAGTTAGGCCAGCAGAGAATAGCAGCTGTTATCTATCACTGGTGGGGAGGCTGAAAGAAGCCTCAGCTTCAGGGGTTGAAGGACATAGCCAGGCATAAAATCATGTTCTGTCTGCTTGTCCTGACATATTCTCTTTCTTCTGGAACTACAGCTTGCTTTGAGATGAAAGCACAGTGTTTGTAGTGTGAATCTCTTATGCCGCTTCTATCTAACTGACTCCATGTATGAGTCTCAACAAGGGAACTTTATTAACTTGGTTTCTTTCCTACCCCACACATCACCAACCTACCCACCTTCCACACATAACCCTGTTTTATATCCTGTTCCCCACAAGCATAAGTGGTGGAGAGTGAGGGATGTATTTCCTTTTCATCATTTAGTAATTCTGATTCTTAAGATCTTAGAAAGTACACTGAAGGCCTCACACTCCACCAATTTTGCAACTGGTATGAAGCATGGTCACTACAGACACAGAGTGGCTGGGGGTTGTCTTCTGCTCTGATTTTCTACAATCCCTTCTCTGAGTCCAGTGGGTTAGGTCTGAGTCCATCAGGTGGTCTCTACACCCTGGAGTGCTTCTGACTTCAGCAGGGGAATCTGAGAAGAGCTCTTTTGGTCACAGATCCCAAATACTGGGAGCCAGGATCTGCAACTGTGTGGACAGTGTTCAGCAGAGTAGTGTCCTGGGCATGAGATGTTCTTCAACCAATCACACTCAATGTGTTGAGGAGACTTCACATACCCATCTTTTGAGAGATGACAAGAGCTACTTGACCTTTTGGGTTGATTCTAATTTGCTTTGCAACTGAGTGCAGAGCATATCAGAAATGAGGGGATAATACAAACTGGCAACAGCCCTAAGCTCACTTCTCCTGTGCACCTCCTTCTGGCCTCAAGAACTGTGGCTCATAGAACCCATGGAAAACATTAGTTCCACCTTCACTGAGATACCTGGAAGTACCTTCAAATAAATGAAAAGATGCTTGCTGCCATCTGATGCCCACAAATGGATGGGTGCCAAACTCAGTGTGGAGTATGCACAGCCAGAGTAGACATAGGGAAAGCTGTCTTTGAGAAGAGAACAGGAAAGTCCTTCAGTGAAAACAGCACTGAAGGAAGTTGAGGAGACTTGACTCAGCTCTGGTGCAAAACAGTCAAGATGCCTTGGCAATAACGAATGACTGACCTTCTTGCCTTTCTTTTTCCTTTATTGGAAAACAGGGTTGGGTGAGTCATTAAAGTTGGCCTAGACTCTGACTGGAGATCTGAACTGGCCCTAAGAACCACAGGGAAGGGGGCTGGGGGAGAGCATTTTGTTCCTGCTCTTATCTCTACCCAGCTTCCTGAATCCCTGTCATTACTGGGTTGGCTCAGTGGAAAGGAATGTAGGAAGTTCCAACTCCTTTCAGTTTTGTTGCTGACAGGCCTTAGGTTTTCTATTCAGTGAAGCTCACCATTACTAAGTATACAGCAATCAAATAAGAGTACAGCATGGGGCAGCAGAGAGCTTGAAGGCTCTGTCAAAAAAAATATTTTGGCTAGAGGGGGAAAAAAAGCAAAAATCCAAATGACCAATAACAAGGTTGCCATGGAAAGAACCCCTCCAAGCGGGCCAGTAACTGCATCTTGGCCTCTAGACTACGGTGAATGATGGCCAGTTGTTTCAACACTTTCTACTGGTGACAATTCCTCAGTTTCTCATATGTACAAAAATATACAACAATGAAGTGAAGCTTATGTTTCAGTGACACTTTTCCTTGCTTTAATATTTGCTGTCTTGTTGTGCTTTTGAAATAAGCTTTCAATTACAAAAATCACACTATACTCAAAAGAGGGCACTGAAAAGGCCAGCCACTGGCACATGGAGAAGCCCACAGTAAGGTCAGAGAACAACAGCAGGTGGCAAAGGCAGGAAGTGCCTGAAGCAGAGGTTACAGATGTTCACAGAAAGCTAAAACTATACAACAATGTCAGCACAGGGTAGACTGGTCACTGCCTGGGTGGATGCCGTAGTGTGTGTGGGTTCAGATTCTACAGAGCAGTACAGTTTCTTCCAGTTAACAGTTCTTGGTGTGCACCGATTACAAGGTGGCTTGGAGGGTAGTGGTCTAGTTTATTAATTTTTCAAAATGTTATCATAGACCTGATAGACGTATTGAGAGACTTCAGCAGCTCCACACTTCAGCGACAGCATATAGTTGGGGTTTCCTGGCTGGATACATAGCTCAGCCAAAATCCAAATGCCATTAGTGAGCTTCAGTGATTGGTACAGCATGTCTTGCCCTTCCACATTCCTCTTGGCAATAGTGTAAACATTGTTTTTTTTTGCAACTTGCTGGGAACAGTGTCAGCATTTAAATGGCATTCCTTAATCTGAAACTGGAGTTCATTTTCATTGGGAATATCTTTCCATGTTGCAAGGAAGACCTGATGTTCCATTTTGCCATTTTCTACAAAAAACACGTTGAGTGGGATGAGGCAGCTGAAGTAGAAGACATCAATATTGTTTTTAACAGCCACCTGCAAGTTACTGAGAGGTTCCATCTTCATGACTGGGCCCAAGATGTTGAGAGGCAAGGACACATCAATGCCCTGGTTTGGCATCAATGGTGTGTGGATGGCCAGATGAGTGCTTGGGATGACACCAAAGCTGTTCTTGTGAAACTGGATTGCAAAGTCTGTCATATGCTGTAGAGCTTTATTGGTGAAGTTCATTTCCATATAGATGTGCCCTTGGCAGTGAGTAAATGTTCCTGAAATCTCTAAGACTTTAGCCTTTACTGCAGGTAGCCAGACAGCCTTAGGAGCTATATCTACTGGGTGCCATGCCTATCCCTGTGGAGAGTTCAAACAGGTCATTCAGACCGCCACTGACCACAGCAGGTGTAGGTGACGGAGCGAAGGTTGCAGGCACTGACAAAGGGATGAAAGACTGTCCTACTGCTGGACTTCCTCCAATGTCCCCCCCAAGGTCACTGCCAAGCAGGCTATTGTGTCCTCCTCCCAAGAGATCCACTGCTCCCATCTGCATGGAGGACACCTGTGGCACATTCACTGGGGGACCTAGGTCAAGATTTAAAAGATCCCCCAGAAGGTCATTCATTGCTATTGATCAGATTCTGACTAGAGTTATAAATGGAGAAACTCCATCTATGGCCTGGGCACTACACAGTTCATTTTACCATCATGTATCTTTTCTATTTTATTTTAATTTTTTTATTAATTAGTTTTGTATTCAGCAAATACAGTCAGTTTGGTACCATTATTAGGCTCATCCATGACCTACCCCCTTCCCATTGGCCCTTCCTTGTTGAGGTACTGAAGTGATTCTACCCCCAAACCAATAACATTGATTATAGTTTACTTCATCTTCATGGTAGAAGTTCAGATATGTTGATGTAAGAAAGGGAATCCATGATTGACTAAATTGATACTATCTGATGGGACAGAGGTAAGCACCGAGCATAAGTTAGCTCATCAATCACTAGTCAAAGCACTGTTTCGAGTGTGTGATTTATGTTCATCAAAGTTTCCTCCAACTCTTTACATTCCCATCAAAGGATCATAGGCATTTGTTTATATGCTCTGACACCTCACATATGCAATACTGTGAAATATTACTGTGGTGGTTTGAGTAGAGTGCCTCCCAAAATCTCATCTCATGTGATCTGAATGCATGGTCCCAAACTGGTACTAATTTGAGAACTGTAGTCTTGCTCTAGTTAATGTGTTATTAGGGATGGGCTATGGGTATTATAGCCAGTACCCTCTTATCATAGTTCAGCTCACACTCATGCTACAGTGTTCCACCTGCTGTGGCAGAGGTAATGTCTAATGTCTGCTCATGCCATTCTTCTCTGTACTATCATTGAGTTTCACCCTGAGTCTGTAAACCAAAATAATCCCTTTATTCTAACAAGCTGGCCCACTGCTTTGTGCCAGTAACAGGACAGTAACTAATTACCATCATACCACAATGAAACTAAAGTATAGTGAATTATTGAACTTTGTTAGTGTATGAATCATATGATTATCAAAACCCATTAATTAAAGGGGAAAGTGTGGGTGAAGGGAGGGAATTACCATGGGATTTTTTTTTTATAATCATGTAAAATGCTAATAAAAATTATAAAAAATAAAGTAAAAATGAAAAAGAAGGAAAAAAAAACATTAATACCTTTCATTCTTCCAATTATTGGCAGGTTCACAATAAAACTAACATCTCCTAACTCATTTTGCCTTTCTCTGCCCAGAGCTTATCACTAGCCAATACAAAGACCTCTGTTGTATTAGTTCATTAATGTGGAAATTAAGGTTTTAAACAAGACTGACCTATGAAAAAATGTAATAAGGGCGATAGCATCCAGTGACATCTAGGTCCACCGAGAATCACCTTCAAGAAAGAACAATGGAGGAAAAACTAAAAAATCTAAAATAATTCTAATGTGTAGTCTCTAGGGGAAAAAAAAAAAAAACAGACGTGAGGAGGGGAGTATAATTATAGGCAGGGGAAAGAAAAGACATTTTTAAGCAGTGGTTCTGAGTCAGAGAAACTTGAGCCTTAGAAAACAGAGGGCACACATTTGTAATAAGAGAAGGCAGCAAACAATAGAAGGTGACTGACTCTACAAATCCCTTCACTTAACAAAGCAATTTTTTGTGGCTGTAACTGTAGGAATAAATTTCTTGAGACTTTCATATTATGATACCAACAGAGGCTCAATTTCTACAGTTGGAGCTTGGGACAAAGTCACTATAGACAGGGGTTGTTAAGAAAAAAGGTTGATTTGATCAGAAATTCATTTCATGAAACATTATGATATTACCTTGTGCTTTAACATAAGCAGTTTTTGCAGGGTCAAGATTCAACCATCCCTTGAGATCCTGCTGTCTAATTAGCCTGGCTCTCAAAAAAAAAAAAAAAAAAAAATGCTCACTGGGCCTGTAGGAAGGCATGCTTTTTTTTTGCCACTGTTAGCATAATAGTAGCTTTATTAGTCTAGTGGTATGCATGGTACAAATGGAAGTTTACTTTTGCCTCATATACTCAATGGACAAGAATTTAGTCAAGATAAAAATATTGACATATGAGTTAATAATGTCACAACTTTAATGCTCATCAACTTTATGCAAATCATATGCTATGTTTTATTCTTGTAAAAATTATCTATATTGTATTTTTTCTTTCTTTTCTTTTGGTGACCAGCATACACAGCCTATCAATGAGGCTTATTAAAAATCCCTTACTACAGGAGTCTACCAGCCACATTAACATTGAGAAATGTTGTTTTTGATTCTAACTGCTCTATCATTCCATTAGAAATGTAAGCGCTTGAGATGGAGAGATTACTTAGTGATTAAGATGCTTGCCTGTGAAGCCTAAGGACACAGATTGATTCCACCAGAGCCACATAAAACAGATGCACAAGGTGGCCCATGCATCTCGAGTTTGTTTGCAATGGCTAGAGTCCCTGACATGCCTATTTTCTGTCTTTCTAGGCATATTCATTCTCTCTTTCTATTTGCTCCTTACATTATTTCTTCCCCATCTCTCTAAAAAATGAATGAAAAAATATTTTAAAATATATTTGTTAAAAAAAGAAATTTAAAACCTCAAATATAAGTTATTTTATTGTATCACAATATATATGTGCCTAGGATAGCCCAGAGGTGTCTATAAACTTATATCTAACCTTATGCTAACCTAGTGTCTCAAAATAAAGTCAAATCAAGATGGAGAAACAAGCTCTCTTGATCCTAGTAGTTTTCCCACTGGTAAGAGTAGAGATCTAAGTTGTTAGGGGCTGCAGAGTGAGCTTAATTTACCAAAATATGAAGAGAAGCCTCTCTTGCATGCTTGCATTAGTTAAGCCAGTTTCTACAACTCTAACAGAAAAGGCATCTGAAGTCATGATTCTACCAAGATCTTCACACATAATTCCTTATACCATGGTGGCTCAGTAAGAGCATATTTTGGCTATAATATAGGTTTTATTTTCACAGGTCCTTATTGTTATTTTTTTTTTCAAAAGTAGGGCAGTGCTCTTACTTGCAGTAGATATAACATTTAAGTATGGGAATAAACATAAACTGTGCTTTAGCACCTGTTAAATCCCAGGCTTTGAATGTTACCATTGCCTACATCATAAGTTATCCTCCTAGAATAAGCTGATTCTAATTACACAAGCTGTGGAGATGTATTCAGGCGGTGTCTACAGACACAAAACATATTTCTGTCATGCTTCCCTTCAGTTATCTCAACTTCTACACTATTTGTATATGCATAGAAGCTTATGGTGATTCTAAATGATGTTTTCAGTTTGGTTACTTAATAATTTCCTTAGCTTTATGATATATTCTTGCTGTTGATTGATCCCTTATTTAGATTATGATACATGCTAACCAGTCCTGGGAGTGGGTAAAAATATTCACTGCAAGCCAGATGTGGTGGTGCATACCTTTAATCCCACCACTCAGAAGGCAGAGGTAGGAGGATCACCATAAGTTCAAGACCATCCTGAGACTACATAATGAATTTAGTTCACTGCAAGCCAGATGTGGTGGTACATACCTTTAATTCCACCACTCAGAAGGCAGAGGTAGGAGGATCACCATAAATTCAAGACCATCCTGAGACTACATAGTGAATTTAAGGTCAGCCTGGGCTAGAGTGAGACCCTACCTCAAAAACAAACAAATAGGCACTGGAGAGATGGCTTAGCAGTTAAGGTATTTGCCTGCAAAGCCAAAGGATCCTGGTTAGACTCTCTGGGACCAACATAAGCCGGATGCATCTGGAATTCATTTGCAGAGGCTGGAGGCCCTGGTGTGTCCATTCTCTATCTCTCTCTCTCTCAAACAAATAAGTAAATTATATTAAAAACCAAACAAACCAATAATAAAATATCCACTGCAATATCACAGGTGAAAAAATAAATTAAAATTTTATTGAATCAAAATTTCCCTTCAAATTATTGCAGGGTGCTCTAGAAGTTAAATTCTTATTGCTGGGACAAAACACCTGAACAAAAGCAGATGACAAGAGGTAAATTTTTATTACAGCTTATGGTCTTGAGGGGAAGCTTCATGATATCAGGCAGGGAAAAGCATGGCATAAGCAGATGCTGGCCCACACTTCAACCACTACAGATGCAAAAGAGCAGCAGGAGAGGGAGCTGAGCTCTAGCAAGAGGAAGCTGCCTATAATACTCCAAAGCCTCTCCTGAAAACAAAACAAAACAAAACAACAACAACAAAAAAAAACCACCATCAAGAATTCACCTTGCAGTTTGACAACAGCTGTGAATCACTTGTTCTAAGTGCATGAGTATTTATAGGAGACATCTAATTCAATCTACACATTCTGCCTTTGGTTCTCATAAACTCAAAACCATTTATGATGTAAAATGCAGTATATTTAGTCAGCTTTAAAAATTCCCATATGTTTCATCAATTCCAACACTGTTCAAACCTCCAGGTAGTCTAAGGTCTCTGAATTATAGCATGTAAAACAAAAACACATAGTGATACAGTGTAAATATGCACACTACAAAAGATGGCATTGCAAGGGAAGATTAAACCAATACAAGATCAAAAAAAAAAAAAAAAAAGGCAAACATCAAGTGATGCAGTTCCATGTCCACCTGAGACCCATAACAAATTCTCTGGGGTTCCAATTCTACCCCTTTTAACTGGGATGCTTGAAACCTGGAGAAATTCTACCATGAGCCAGCAGCTCTCCTTGGCAGCTATCTCATATTTCTTACCTGTCAAATAAACTATAGTCTCCATTGAAGTCCACAGTTCATCTGCATGGCTCAATTGGGCTTCCACACAGGAACTACAACAACCCTACCTCATATCCACACAGTTGCCATTTCCATAAAACAAACCACACTACAAATGCAATGATCCTTTATCTCATACACCTGTTGGACTCTCATAGTACCAGTTATGCTACCCAAATTTGTTAGTGCAAGGGAGAATGAAAACAACTAGAAGAGCAGGAAAATGCTTTCACCACTCTTTCTTCAAACTCCATACTTTCAAATGTGTCAGCATTCATCCTGCTGTCCCAGTGCACAACAGCTGGCCCAATCTCAATGGTGGTAAGCTCTCAAATAATTGAACATGAAGCATGCTGCTGTCTCCTGTCCAACTTTTATTCTGTTCCATATAAATCTGCTCATACCAGTCCATTTTTTTCTAAACTTAACCCTGCTCAAATTCTAATGACACAGGCAAAATGCAATGAACTGCTTCTAGCCCAGTTCATACAACGTTCTTTTATCCTATCATAAACCAAGCCTACAGAGTCTACAGTTCTTACTGCCTTTAGGTCTCTCAAACAGCTACCATCAGGCTCTATTTATAGCACTGCAAAGCATCTCTTCTGCAAAGGTATCTAGTACACCCTCATCCCTCCTATAAACTAGTTCCAAAAGACCAAATGTCACACAGTAAGTTTTTTAGCAACTACAAACCCACTCTCCTAGTACCAATTTTCAGTTGCTATTACCTTCTTGTTGCTGGGGTAAGCACTCAAGCAAAAGCAACTTATGGTAGGAAAGTTTCTTTCTTTTTTTTCTGGTGGGGGGGGGGCTTATGCTCTGCAGTCAGGTGGCAAAGAAGTTTCATGATAGCAGGGTATGGTATATGCAGAGGCTAGACAAACTGCCACAGCAAGTGGAAACGGTATCCAGAGAGTGAGCTCTAGCAAGGAGGAGATGGCTATGACACCCTTAAGGCAAGTCCCCCCACCAAAATTAAGCACACACACACACACACACACACACACACACACACACACACTTCCTCCAGCAAGGCTCTACTGCCCAAAATTTCATCAGCTTGGGAACAAGTATTAAAAGTACATAAAGATATGGGAGACATGTGATTCAAAATACTACAGATGCATAGGACTCTGTCCATACTTGAAAAGAGACTAATGAGGACCATTCAATGCCTTTGGGGCTGTCTATTAATGAATTCACTGATTCCAGAAGGTAATAGCCAATTATAGTTAATCATCAATTAAAGATGATGGTGGCTACAATCTATTGGGTATATACATAGCTGAGAGGGGTTATGGCACTGACAGGCAGTTGCTGAGGTGGTAAAGTGGCCCAGCAGAAGCCAGGGCAGACTCAGGGTTTGCACATGTGGAGCCTACATCTACCATCTTTGGCAGCGATATGGTGCATTTAGGAGTTGGGAAGGTGGAGCAAGGGGCATCTGCTGCAGAAATCAGACAAACCTATGGGCAAGATGGCAGGGTTTGTGGAGTTTCCTTGGTGAATTATAGCTCCCTTCCTCACCAGGCACCTGAGAACATGAAAGAAAACTCAGGAAAATTGGGAGGGAGGCAGTTAATGGAGCTACTCTACACACCCAAAGCACTCAGCCAGAGGAAGGGAGAAGCTCCTTGATGACCAAAGAAACCAATAAGAAGAAAAAGAGGTGATACTTCATTAGCATAAGGGGAGGGGAGAGACAATTGTGACCCTTTAAAACTCATACATAAGGCCACTCAGATTCCTACCTCTGGGACCTCTCCCATCCTTACTGGAGATTTTGTTCACAATAGTCCAGTTGCATTAGATTTCTCCACATATCCAAGTAACTGACTATCTTGGGGTGTGCAATCCTTTATTTGCCTTAAGGAACAAAACTGAACCTCTAGCTAACACCAGAGGGGCACTTACATCTTTTCTTTCATTCTTTTATGCAATTATCACTATCATTCTATGAGGCCTATGTCATTAGCATACCTGTTTGACATACATGGGAACAGAAACCTAGAAATGCTAAGCCAAGTAAGATCTGAGACCTTATCTGATCACACAGCTCATACCCCCCTTAAGTATCAATGCCATTCTGTCTTTGAAGAAATGTGCAAACCACACACACACACACACACACACACACACACCCCTCCTTATTTGCAGCATCAGATTTTTTAAAGCATTTTAATATTTCAATGATACTTTGATGTAGGATTACAATTTCAAAGAGAAAACTGAAGAGAAATAAATGTATCTTTTTCTCAACTTTGCTTAAATATGTCATTGAAAGAAAGCTTTGGAGTCCTGATTTCAAATGCTAAATTAACTTTCAATTTAACATTGAACAGTTTCTCAGTCTCAGTTATACCTGTAGATGGAAGTAATTCCATATCTAATAAATTTTAAGTACTAAATGAAGTAATTCACATAGAATGCAAAACTTGGGGGTATGTCAGATTTGTCTATGGTCTTCCTAGTCTCTTTTTTCATTTGTTGACAGATAAATTATTAGAAATAACACTTAAATAATATTTTTTTTCTTGTAGACATTGCCAAGCTACCCTTACCACAGGATGCCAGTCATTTCCACCTCAATCAACTTCAGTTCCACTAACCTTCTTGGTTTGGTACCCTATTAGGCATATTCCAGTCTTGGATTTTGTCCTGCTCCTCCTTCTGTCTGGTTTCTTCTTTTTCAGTCACTGACTTGACTTGCTTCCTCATCATCTTCAAATCTTTGTTCAAATGCCATGATCTTAATAAGGACTTTGATCCTTATACTACTGAAAATGACACATATACCAATCAATCTGCTTTCTGAGCTTCTTTCTCCTGAATATACTTTATGTAATTTAAAAGTGATGATTGCTTTATATCTTCTTCACCCACTGTATTTTAAACTGCATGAGAGCAGAAATGTTTGTTTTATCCCATGGTTTATTCCTAATATACAGGACTCAAACTGATACATCATAGCTGTGCTATATATGTTAAATAAATACATTTTTCAAAATGAATATTTTCAATAGAAATCTCTAAGACAATGAAGATTACTATAAACTGTTGAATTATACATGTGGTAAAACTGGAGGGAAGGCTGATAGAACCATATAGGTAGATGAATGCTGTTCCAAGACTTCATGATATAGACAGCAGGGAAAGCATCATTAGATAATCTATGACTTTTCTTTCAATATTAATGAGCTCAAGGGAAGATCAAAGATAAATTAATTGGTGAACATCAAGAGGTGCATTTACTTTGAGAAACCATACCATACTGCTGAGAATAAAAGAATAATAATCCTGCCATGAGTCATGACATTTTTCATTATTATTTATGTCATACATAGACATATAAGATATATGTCATGAATAAATGTAATCAGTATAAGCATAGATCTAAGAACTTCAGCTTAGGACCCAACATCGAATAAAACTTAAACCAATTTTTTTGCTATCTTACTTTCTTAAGTCTTTATACATAATCAAACTCAATAGGTATCTGGCCCAATCACTCTTTGTCTTTCATTTTGAGACAGAATTTCTCACCGAACTGGGAACACACTGATTCATTTAAATTAGTAGCCTACAAGAGCCAGGGATTCTCCCGTCTTTAGCTTGCTTGGGCTGAGGTTAATGGAATGAGTCACCATACCTGGCTTTTATGTAAGTTCTTGGAGATGGAAATTCAGTTCCCTATACTTGTGGGGTAAGCACTTTACCAGATGAGCCATATCCCCAGTCAGCCCTCTGAGAAATTTTAATTGTGTTTTGAATAAATCTATTGTTCTATTTGTGAAGAACAGATATCTGGAAAAGATGAGCTTTTTCATGAACATTTTCCATTTATTGATTTGTTCTTTGATTTCTTTTTCTAAAAATTTATGGATCTTTTCAGGTAAATTTTATACATATTTTACTCAATGTATTTTCTTTTCAGAGATACAGATAGTATTACATTTTAAATTTCAAGTTAATATTTCTCATTGCTGATGCATATTAAATCAATAGATTTTTCAATATTAACGTCATATCCCATACTTATGAGATGCAGGGTATTTTTATTGACTATATAATATCTTCTATATAGATTTACAAACAGAAAATCTGGTAATGTCTTTCTAAATATGTGAACTCTTTTTGTTCTTATGTCATTGCTCTAGCTGTATTTCCAATTTAGCACTGTAAAGGAGTGATGGGAAAGACTATCATTGTTTTAATTCTGATATTTGAGGGAAAGATTCTAGATTTTCATCACTAAATATAAGGATGGTCATAGGTTTTTTTGGACATATATGTGTGTGTAGTTATTCTTTATGAGCTTTACATGTAAGCAGGCTTAATAAGACATGTTTTATTATAAATGTGTGTTGGATTTGATAAAATAGTTTTATCATAATGATGAAATGGTCATCTAAATGTACCTTTGGAGCCTTCTGTGATGGTTAGATTCATTGTTTGCTATAACCTGCTGCTACTATGAATAACATTCACTGATTTTGTGACATCTGAAGTGATGGTAACATTCACTGGTTTGAATCAGATTTCCACACCTATAGTAAATCCCACTTGCTTTTGCTACATGATTTATTGTTGAGTTTGATTTGTCAATGCATTGTGCTCACACTATTCACCTGTATTACTATAAAATATATTGCTATGGTATTTATTTTCTTACATCTGTCTGGTTTTGATATTAGAGTAATGCTGGCCTTATATAGCACTTCATGGAAGAAGTTCACCTGAAATATGAGAACAAAACATTTCTCAAGAAGTTACAGATTTAAGATGCCATCTTGGGCTGGATCCTTAGAGGAAATTGAAGTTGCTAGTGCTCAGCCTTAACCTTCCAAACTCCCATACTGGTAAGAAGGAATAGCTTTCTGGTTTTCCTACTTCAAACATGTTTGTGATATTTGTGCATATGTGTATGAAAATTCATGTGTGGCTGGGCAAAAGTGTGTGCATATGCATGTGGAGGACAGAAGTTAACAATGGTCAAGTTTCTCCATTGCTCTACATCTTATTTTTAAAATTTTATTTATTTATTTTCAAGCAGAGAGAGAGAGACAGCCACAGAGAAGAAGAAACAAACATAGAGACAGAATGGGCACACCAGGGCCTCCAGTTACTACAAATGAACTCTAGAGCCATGCACTGCTTTGTGCATCTGTTTTCATGTGGGTACTGGTGAATCTAACTCAGGTTATTAGGTTTACAGGCAATTATATTTAACTATTGAACTATCTCTCCAGCCCTCCACCTTATTTTTTGAGACAGGGTAGGCCATTGAACCTGCAGTTCACCAGTTCACCAAGACTAGGTAGCCCACAATCCTCTGGGATCCTGTTGCTTCCTCTTCCTCAGTGCTGGAATTACAGATGTTCACTGCTACATGTGGCTTTTACATGGGGATCTATCCTTAGGTTCTTATGCTTATACTGCAAACATTTTAAAGACTTAGCCATCTTCCCAGCCCAGTTTCTATTTTTCAGGAATAACCCAGCTAACATGCTATATTTTGAGTACAGAATGAACAGATATAGAAACAGGTACCAGAGTACTGGAATGTTTAAATACCCCAAAAGTTTGAAAGTAGCTTTGGAAAGGTTAATTTATAGATCTATAATAGCTCAGAGTGGATGCTGGAAAGAGGTTAAATTGCCATACCTGAATTTAGAGTGGTTCCATGAGAACTTTGGAGTGTGGAGTGACCAAGGAGTTTCTATCCTCTTAGTGATTATGTAAGTGATTGTAATCAGAATATTACTAGAACTGTGAGCAGTGAAAAAATTCTGATGAAATCTTAGATTGAAATAAGAAGCAGTTATCAAAAACTGGAGAAAAAGTAATACTCCTTATCATTTGGAAAAACAACTTGGTGGAATTATGTGCATATCCTTGTGAAAGTAACTTAGAGTGATGATTATGGATATTTCAAAATAGAAACCTCTAAGCAATGAGATGATAGGCATGTGTCACCAAACCCAGCCAGCTTCATGTTAGTTTTTGAAGATCAACTCTAGACATTCTCTCTTCAGTGCTGTCCAATATACTCATAAGCTCATCAAAAGCTTTCTTCATTTCTGATTTTTTCCCAATCTTCAGAATTTATTTTGGCTTCTTTCTTGGGATTTCCATTAATTTCTGCTTAAATTTTAATTGTGTTTCTGCATGTTATAAGTTTTATCTGCTACTTTATGCCTGAAATCCCACTAGTGTATTAATAATTGTTATTTGAAATTTTAAGGTTGACAATTCAAATACCCTTGCCATATATGCTTCTAATTCTTATTCTGTCTCTTCACATTGTGTTCTTTTACTGTTAGTATACCCTACATTTTTTCCCCCTGGTAATTTGACATCGTGTACTAGAAGAAAAGATCTTATTTAGAGGCACTGAATAAGTGGAAAGATGTTCTGCTATCCTATGATTAAGTTTTAATGCTTTAGTTCATTATCTTTGAACTATGAGCTCTACTGTTCTGTCCTCACTCCACTGGGGGAAAGGGAAGAACAAAAGTGGGACTCATTGGTCCATTCCAGGACAGAAAGGCTCTGTTAAGTATTACCCTGCTTACTAGGGTCAAACAGTCTGTGCCATGATAAGAATAGTGGGTTCTAATGTGCTTCAGAATGTTTTCCTTCCTTCAGTGGATTTTCTTCTGATGAGAATGCTGATGAGTCGAATCAGTCTTAGCTCCTAAAGGTGAAGTCTTGCAGATTCTGGTGCTCAGCTTTGCCTAGGGCACATGGAGACTCAATCAAAGCATCTGTTCCAGCTCAGGTTTTCCTCGCTTACCACTAGCTTTGATGGTAGTTTCTACAGACATATCTTACATAAGAGTTCTTTCCTATAAAAGGCAACCTTAGCACACTAAAATGACTCAAAATTATGCACTATGTAAGGAAGTAAAGGACAGAGATAGCTGTGTTCATATAAGTCTAAAAGAAGTCTGTCTGAAGCAAGTATCCAGAGAGATTGAGTTTAATATGCTTTCCAGTGTTATAACCAGTGTTCATAACATTTCATCATGAGAGAAAGATGACCAAGATGATTACAGATAGAGAGACAGTTAAGAAAAAGTTGCATGATTTACAGTCATACAATGAATTGATACTCTGGTCATTAGCACCACAGAGGATTGCAAGCAAACACAAAATGGACCATTAGGGACATCTGCATTTTTATATGAACAATTCTTTTTTTTTAATTTTTTGTTCATTTTTATTTATTTATTTGAGAGCAACAGACATAGAGAGAAAGACAGATGGAGGGAGAGAAAAAGAATGGGAGCACCAGGGCTTCCAGCCACTGCAAACAAATTCCAGACGTGTGCGCCCCCTTGTGCATCTGGCTAACGTGGGACCTGGGGAACCGAGCCTCGAACCGGGGTCCTTAGGCTTCACAGGCAAGCGCTTAACCGCCAAGACATCTCTCCAGCCCATATGAAAAATTCTTTAATGATGTCACAGAGAAATGTTAACTAATTTCATTTTAATCACTTCCATGGTATAGAAGAATTAACAATAATTATATTTATAAACTATTTAACTAAAATGGATAAAGTTTATTTAAAGTACATAACAGGGATAATATCACTAAGTTCAACTCCTCATTATATTACTGATTTAATTAGTGGGAAGAGTTTCATCATATTAGTGAAAAATGAAAGCCTTTTTCCTCTCCCTTATTGTGATTGCAAAGCTTTCTGGGTTCTGCCTAAGTAGGTAGTTGATATTAAAGGCAGGAAATGTTTATTATTCAATGCGGCAGTCTGCAATGACATTTCTTATCATCTCAGCATAACTGTGCCAGAGGGACTGTAAATAGTATTTGCCAAAGGCAATTTTACACATGCATAATATTCTTTGATGTCTAGGCTAGGCCCAGCTGACAGAACCCCTGAGGCTATCTTGCTACTTCTCTGGCAGGCTCATAAACCAGTGTGCAGTATTACAGAGAAACAGAACAAACCCACAGAAATAAATTTCAAAATTTCTGAATTAAATTTACCTTAAAAAAAACATGTATATCAGGGCACACACAGTCACTTCATAAATAGTAATCTAGTGAAGGGAGGACAAGTTGCATTGTCATGGTGAATAACCTCAAAAGGTGAAATTTGCTTAAGAAGAATTTTAAGCATTATGACTTTATATTTCTGAAAAGGAAAGAGAAGTGAAAAACAAAATCTACCTTCAAGCTCATGGCTACTATGTAATAATATATTAATATCTATGAATTCTTATTCTCTTCACTGTTAAAGGATTTTGTAAGCATCTGCACTGCTAATCACAACAACAGACTTAGGTGAGCAATGAAAAAAATGAGTCACAATTATATTAAACAAAGTCATGTAGCAAGTAAGCCATGGAACATTTACCTGGCGCTGACTTCACTCTCCATTGAAGAATTTGTTTCTCTTTTTCAAATGGACGCAGATTCTAAGAAGAGAACCAGCCCATCACACCACCAAAGGGCCCCAGCTGGAACTTAGAGTATTTGAGAAAATGAGCAAGAGTGCTGTTTCCTTGGTGAACCTGCTACCAGCTCAAGAGTGAAGGAGATAGACACAGAGAATACTCAACTCCTACCAAACCAGATATCAAGATTCAGAGGCTCCAAGACCATCACTGAAGCAGATCAAAAATGAACCCAACATGTCTCAGGGAAATTTGCAGAAGAGAGGGCAGAAAGAATGTTAGAACCACATGTTGGGTCATTATGCACAGAAACATTGCCTCTTACCCATAAGTGATGGCTAAACCCACAATGCACGACCCATATTCCCCAACTAGGAGGGTCACTTTGGAGGGGGGAGGACAGGGAGGAGGCTAACGATGGTACCAACATGACTGAATACATAACAAATATATATATATATATATATATATATATATATATATATATATATATATACATATATATATATTCATACATACATGAATACATATACATGCATGTATATATATGTGTGTGCATGTGTGCATATATATATGTATGTATACATATATGTATAAATACATTATCTATGTGTGTGTGTGCGTGTGTGTGTGTGTTGCCCACAGGACAAGCATAAGCAAACAATGTACCAATAGCTACCTAAACTGCTTCATGCAAATCATTCATTACATTATAGTGACAAGTTTCATCTATCAATGTGAAGGAAATTTTGATGTGTCACCTAGATATTATTTTTTCAAAACTGAAGTTGTTACTGTCAGCTATTGAAATTGTAGTTGACAGACAACTATAACAAATGGGCCCATTTCAGAGTCTCCCTCTTCTAAGGACAACTGACTTTCCTATGTCAGCTTCTGGTATTGTCTTTATTAGTAGTTTACATGAGAGTAAAAACAGCCCAATAGCATTTCACCACCCAGAATAACTTTGAATGACCACCTGTGTGTGTGTGTGTGTGTGTGTGTGTGTGTGTGTGTGTGTGTCAGTGACCTGTGGCCTCTGCTATGACTTCATGGTAGCAAAAGACCTCCTCATTTCCAATCCTTCTTTCTTCTGTTCTCTTTGGCAGGTGTCAGCACTCAGACCATCCCTTAGAGCTTCTTACACAGTAGTCTCTGGAGTCTGTTTCTTTAGTGAAATTCACTTGAATCACATATTTTTGTTTGTTTATTGTTTGTTTGCAGTTGTGGGACATACAGAGGAGAAAATGTAGTAAAAGAACAGAAAACTGACAAGCAATGGGAATTCACTGCTAATCATATATATATATGATATATATATATATATATATATATATATATATATATATATATATACAGATATATATATTATATTATATTATATTATATTATATATATTTCATGGACACATTGTTTGTTTTGCTTGTTTGTTTGGTAGTTGTATTGTACTGTTTCCTTTAATTCTTGTTTATGTATGTGTATGTGTGTGTGAGATATGGTGTTTATATTATGTGCATATGTATAGTGTGCATATGGATGTGGCATGATGTTATGTGATATATTTATGTATAGTATACATGTGTGAGCACATGGAGATGATGTGGTAGTTATATTATGTTTGTATGTATACTGTTTCCATGAATGTGGTATGGGATTTATGTGATGTGTGTGTGTACAGTGTGAATGTGAGTATACTTGGAAGTGTAATGATGTTTCTGTGATGTGTATGTATACAGTCTATGCATGGGAGTACACATGAAGGCCAAATAATGTTGAATGTTCTCATCCATATTGATTGATTGAGATGGATCAACCTGTAGCTACTCTTTTGTCAATCAAGGGGATGACCAGGGAGGCTCAGCAAGTCTCCTGTCTCTGCCTGCCTCTCCTACCTCCATCACAGGGCTGGTATTACTGGCATGAGTGGTCACACCAAGATTTTTATGTGAGTATTGGGGATTGAACTCAGGAACTCATGATTTTGATACTAGTGTTCTTATGCACTGACTCTATGAAACTACATGTCAATCATCATTGTCTTTAAAAATGATCATGTTAGGAACATGTCAGCGGATGAAAATGAAATGGACAGTTTTTTCTGAGTTGCACAGTTGCAGGGAATGAAATTGAGACATGTTGCTAGGCTTTTCCTTATTACTGAAGTCCATCTCCAGCCCCTAGGAGAGCAGATCCTGTAATTTATTTTATGCCAGAATAAGTAGGGAATGTGCTATAGAATTGACAAGAAATACACTCATGACTTTTTATGACTCCAAACTTAACATTCAAGATGTGTAGAAATAGAAAGAGTGTGATTTTGCCTTTATCTGAGAACACTAAATCTCTATGTTTTAATGGGAATTAAAGAAAACTCCAGAAGTATGCATCATTATACATTTGGCCCCTCTGTGAAACTGATAGCATGCAGTCATTTTAGCTAAACCAGTTAATTGGCTAATTCTGCCAGTGAGTGCACAGCTGATGATGACAGCCTTCAGTTTTATAAACATTCAAAAATATTCACTCAGATTGGCTAATTCCTTAACAACTACCTTTGTAACAATGAACAACACTCAGTGGCTGAGCATTTCAACTCCTTGAAAATAACAGCAAAGATGTCATCCCTCCAATCCCTCCCCAATGAATATTAAACTCTTTTTTTTTTTTTTTTGAAAAGAAAAACATCAAACACAGAATTTTCATTCTGGTCTCCCTATTAGTAGTGATGGCGGGTGGGAAAGTGTCTTTGGGGGCAGCCTTGATGCCTGCTTTTTCTTTCTGCATTAGACCAAAAAAATGCCCAAGAGATTTAATTATCTTTCTATATTATGTTTCACTACAAAGCCACTTGCTCTCTTATTGTGCTGCTCTGTTTAAAAAAAGAGAAAATAAAAAACTTTAGGAGATGCATTTTTTTTCTAATGGTAAAGGCAGTGGGACTTCAGAGATGGAAGGTCTGGCTTTCATCTCTTTGACAAAAGGATAATGGGTGCTTTGAATAGCTTCAAGGTGACATGAAGGTATGGACAGGGATTGGTACAGAGAAAATGTGGAATAGGAATTTGCGGCATTGTCTTGTGTTCTATCTCTATTCTAAGGTCTATTTTGGCCACTGATATATATATATATATATATATATATATATATATATATATATATATATATATGAAACACAAACACACACATATATATGGGGTGTGGGTGTGGAGAGGTGTTATTGAAGTACTTCAAAGGCAATCTTCTTCCACAAATGTGCATGTAGTTTTCATAGACCTCAGATAGGATTCAATGAAAATGAATATTAAAAATAGATTGATACCAAAGACTATAAATTGGTGGGAAGACATGAAGCTCCTGTCTTGATCTTCTAAGAAGAAAATAATTTGAGCAGTTCCTGGGGAAGTAGACCACAATTCAATGAGCATCATTATTTTTGCTTTTAATTTTCTCACTTTTCCCAGGTTACCCTTTCCAACTTCTGCTGATGGGTCATGACTATTCAACAGAGCTAGAGAGATCAAGTTAGAATGTTTTGGCCTTCTGTGACACACTGAAATGTTAATTGATGGGTGATGTTACTGGGCAGGAAAGTTGGGAGGTGATTAGGCCATGAGAATGAAATCTTAATGGCTTAGATCACTACCTTTAAAAATGAGATACAAATAAAAAATCGTTGTTGTCTGGGAAGCAAAAGATAAGTTTCTTTCATCTATAAGCTGCTCATGTTATGACAATTTATTGTAACTGCATGAACAAGAACTTAACTCATGACCATACAGGGATGCATATTCCTTCAATCTCAATTTTAAAGTTTCAGGGTAACCTTTTGATTCTGCTGTGTCTATCTTCTATGCATTGGGGGAGAAGTCAGTGGATATCTGGAAATTCACAATTGATGTGAAAATAATGGAACATGGGAAGAAAATATTGAGGAATAAACTTAAATAACTCAACTTGTTTTGCTGAGTAATATTGCTTTTAACTTATGTTATCTACCTAGAATATTTACCTCTTCAACCACTAATTCACCCCATGTTCCCTGTCTCTAACCATTTGTTTATTTATCCATTCACTTATACATAAATATTATTTGCTTATTTAAATAATATAGAATCATAAGTAGATAAGAACATGTAAACAAGAAACTACTTAGCATAAATATGAAGGTTAATGGATTAGCAGAATGTATTAATACACATGCATACTGTGTACTGTAAGACCTCCAGAACGAGGACCCCATGCTCTGCCCGGAAATGGCGACACCCCAAGTCACTCATGAGAAATGGTCTTGATGCAAACAACAAGAGGATTTTTATTCCAAGTGCGCTGGGGCCCACAGTTGTACACCACGCAGGGGTAGAGGACTGCAGAGCCCCGAATGCAGGAACAGGACAGCTTTTATATGGTTTCTAACAAAGCCTGTGCATTAAAACCAATCATTTCTTAGTATCAGGAGCCCACACAGTACGGGCCAGTCGGTTTATGACACTCCATAGTTTTTAAGCCAATCATTTTAAATTACTCAAGCCCACGCTCTATGGACCAATCAGTTTCCTATAACCCTAGCGGTCAGCATTTGTGCCGGCTCTCGGGTGGGGTTGACAAAGTGTGGTTAAGACAGGCAATTAGGGCTTATGTTGAAAGCAGTTTACAGAACCCAGATAAGTGATTTGATCCGTTACTCACTTCCCATCCTCAAGGGTCTGTCTTACGCCCTTTTACCTAGTTTTATATCGAGAGCAGGCTCTGACACAATAAGAAGAGTGTCTTTTTACTTACTTTCTAGCAGAGAGTAGGGCCTGGAACTTGAGGTATGCAGGGTCCCGCTAAAGCTCCTTTTGGAGCGTGATAGTATTTCTAGGCTCCTGGTTTCTTGGGCTTTTCAGTACCAGCTTAAAATATAACTTTGTTATTCTCTCCCACCAAATCTATCTCAATTATTTATTTTTATTTTCAGTGGTATGCTTAGATATGTGTTGTCCTACAACTACAACCCAGAGTCTTCCACATACTAGGCCAGAATTCTATCACTGAGTGTAGCAGACAGCTTAAGGTTTGCTGAGATGAACTTCCAGATCAGGCACAGTTATGGAGGAAGGGACTTATTGAAGCTTACAGATCCAGGGGAAGTTCCATATGGCAGAAGAAGCTGGCTTGTCTTCTCAGGCCCAAGAAGAGAGAGAGAGAAGCACAAGCCTAAAAGCCAGAAGCCACAGCACACTTCAGGAACTCTAGCTGGGCACACTTTACATATCTTTAGATTGAAATCGGAAACCCATTACCACAATTTAAGATCACCCAGTGGCATTGCCTCTAGCCAGGTAGCCAGCAGATGCAATAAAAAACTGAATATATTGGGGGCCATCTATTCTATTCAAACCACCACATTTCGCCCCTGGCCCCCAATAGATTTATAATCATCACACATTGTAAATTGTACACAGTTTAATTTTAAAGGTCCGCACAGTCTTGACCAATTTAAGATATTAAGACCTGTAAAATCAAACAAGTTAAACATTTCTAACATTTAAAGGCACAGAGTAAACATTTTTAACTGGTATAAGGCACAGCAAGGAGAGACTAAAACACTGTACATTTAACCACCATCAAACAAACATCAGACTTCTGCAGTTCAAGTTCAACATAATCAGAGGCTGACAGTCTCCAGATTTTCCAATTTCGCCCCTCCAGCTGGGCAGAGTAGCAGGGGAACACTTCCATCCCAGGCCAACTGTGTACTCCATGGTAGCCCTTGCACAGTCCTGGTATATCAAAAACATCTTGAGGTCTTCATGCAAACCACAGTCCATCTTTAAAAGGCTCTCTTAGCCTATTAGGACATCATGCCCTGCCTCATGCTGCATTTAGCAGAAGCTCCTGGAACCATGTGCAATTTATGACCACTCCTCACATTTTCCAAAGGCTCTTTTAGCCTATCAGGGCATCAGGCCCTACCTCATGTCAAATCTCAGCAGCAGCTCTTGGAAGTATGTGTAATTCACTACCACACCTCACATTTTTTTATGCTTCTGAAATCAATACCAGGTGTGTAGGACACAGCCATATTCTTAATTCAGGGATGAAAAAAATCATAGCCTTGAAAAGCAGGTTCCTTCTCCAATTAACTCTTTCCAAAAGTGTTTACATTTCTATGATAGTCTTTCCCCAGGCATCCTTTCCATGGTCCTTTAAGATTGCTAATGTGTTTGACAATAGCAGCTTTAGTAATCTAAAGCCAGTGTCTGTGCCAGTAAATTTAACTTGCTTAAAGTTTTCCAGCTTAAAATCTTAAGTCCCTCAGTCCAATATCTCTATCCAAGTACATCAGTCTATTACAAATTTAACCTTGATCAAACTCTCTGGGCTTGGGCAGCAGGGTACAGCCAGCCCTTATGCCAGTATCCCAGTTCTAACAAAGTCCTCTGCAGTCTTTCCTTCCCCTTAGAAAGCTCATAAGCCAAGCCTCAAAGTTTAATGCTGTCTGCACTTAGCATTCTCAGACTTTCATCAGAATAGTCCATAAAACTTGGCTTACCACTCCAGAAGACATCTTCAGCTGCAAGCACCAAGTCCATGCCTATTCCTCTAAAACAAAGGTTCCAAAAGATCAACATCCATATGTCCAGGTATCTCACCCCACTCCCGGTACCAAGTTCTATAGCAGACAACTTTAGGTTCACTGATATGAAGTTCCAGACCAGGAACAGTTATGGAGGAAGGGATTTATTGAAGCTTACAGATCCAGAGGAAGGTCCATAATGGCAGAAGAAGCTGGTCGGCTGTCACAGGCCCAAGCAGACAGAGAGAAGCAGAAGCCTAAAAGCCAAAAGCCACAGCACACTTCAGGAACTCCAGCTAGGCACACTTTGCATATCTTTAGATTGAAATCGGAAACCCATTACAGCAATTTAAGATTACCCAGTAACATTGCCTCCAGTCAGGTAGCCAGTAGATACAAACTACAAACAATAAAGAACTGAATATATTGCCGGCCATCTATTTTATTCAAACCACCACACTGAGCATAGTCTCTTCTAGGTTTAATGGAGGGGAGAGTTCTGCTTCTTGCAGATTCTGAGAGATGTGAGTTCTATTGAATGCCTTCTTCCAATACCCAGACTCCCTCAGTGCCCTCCCTGGTCCTCAGCATCAGCCAAGATGATAAATGAAGAGAAAGAATAGATACAGTTCTTGAAACATCATTTCTTATCTCCTTTGACATTTTGTGGTTTCTAATTGCTAGAATGATACTAGAGGGCATCTTCAAATGTACTCAGGAGGATGAACAATTACTATAGAACTTGGTCCCTGAGCAGGAGAATGTTGTGCTGGGCCTTACCTTTTACACAGATGCTTCTGGAACTCCATCCAAGATAATGACTCACCATAGCAAATAAAACTATGAAATTGAGATCTAAAGGTGCCTGTCCTGTGAAATTATCTGAAGAATGAACTTGTGATCATTCCTAGGATGTTTTGGCACTCTTTCCCAGGTTATCACCTTCAAGGTTGATACTGTCCTCTTTGTTCCTTCTTAAAACTCAATGGTGCCCTAGACTGGGTGTTTGTGAGAAATTTAAGAGAAGCTTGCATTGACAAGATGGGTGTAAATGATTTCACTAATGATAGAGGACACTGCTCAGGATGGAATGTGACAAGGGAAAAGGAAGGGAGGTCATGCAAGCAGGTCTGCAAACAGCTCTAGAATATATCTTCACATGCTACAATTTTCTAGCACAGAATTCGGAGGAGCCTGACAATTGTAAATTGAAGGCTTGTGTTCCATGTTCTTATGAATATATTTAGCAATGTAAGGAGGTGAAATATACCTTATTTAACAGGTTGTATTGCCAAGATTATTCCTTTATAAACATGGAGATGTGGGTTATATGTTCTCCAACAGTGTAGCTACTCTGGACCTTAAAAATAAAAAGATTTCCTATGTTGGAATCCAGCAGTTTTGGCTACAGTGGACAAGAAGTGAATTCCATTCCTACCTTTCATGCTTTTAAGTGAAGGAACTTAAAGTAGCTAGTTTTTATTAGGCAAAATAAAAATTAAATTGCTATGACTCATTAAGCCTAATACAGTGGACAATTTCTGTTTATATCACCCCAAGTACTAATAAAAACTAAAAAAGCAACTAAGCTCTGTTTAACTTAATTATAACTACCCTGAAAAGAATCTTAGTGTATGCTGGATACTATGCTACTAAACTGCATGTATAATCCATTCAACTTAAACAAGTGTGTTAATTAAACATTATTCCCATGTGACAGATTAGAAAACACAAGCTAAATAAATAAATCACATATATAGAATACAAATGCTTTCTGTGTTAATTTCAGCAATGATATATTGCTGTCTTTGACAGAACATACCTTAGGTATCAGGAAGTCCACTGCCTGGTATGTCCACCTTGATTGCTAAACATCATATACATACATATATATATATACACATGAATGTACAATCTTGCCCAGTAGTTGTTTGGACACTTACTTCCAATGGCAAGTGTTTTACAGATTCATACACTAGGTATCTTAGCATTTTATAGCAGCAATTTTTAACTTCTGAAGTGTGACATATTTATGTGTTGTGTTCAGTAAGGAACAACGTGACCACAAGTTACCTGAGTGACTAGGACTTATACATAAATCACACTCCATCTTATCTAAATTATTAGTTGCTGTGCATCCCAAAGTCATGTGTATGAGTTTTAACCTGGTACAAAGAATTACATTCAAACTTTAAAGATTCAAACTTGTTCAGGACTTTGTGCTTGTTTCAGCACAAGCAGAAGTGACATGGAAGTCATTGAGCAGAGAGAACTTTCTTCTGACTCATGACCTTAAATCAGTTCTTTATGAAGTGAAGTGCATGTGATACTATAAATAGCAAAATGTCCTAATTTATTATCCAGACTAAATCATTTTGCAAAATAAAATGGTTGATATTGCTAATTATGTATAAATTGAAAGTCCCAGGTGAATGGGGACCATATCCATCTTAATCATAAAGGAAAACATATTGTTTTATTTTTGGTTATGGTGAATATTTCAATGGCATTTTCAAAAAGACCAAATATAGGGATGGAATATAGATTAGCAAATAACAGGAAAAATTCTGGTGGTGGTTTGACACCAAAAAGACAGAGTTTTGGAGGTAATGATATTTTTCTGCACCTTGGCTGGAGTGGTTGCTACCTGGATATATGATATATTTGACAAAGTCTCTAGTCATATGTCCCTAAATGTAGTTTTTGTTAGATATAAATGACATCCCTTTTCCCCTGTAGCTGATTGACAAATTGTAAGTTCTCAAGTGGGCTTCAGATGTCAGAATTCACTTTCTGTGGTTTCTTTATCTACATTATTCCAGTGGAAGGTAAACTTTATGTTTTAAAGTGGCAGAATTTGGAGATACTACAAGACTGGCAGAAACCTGAATTTAGAAGGAGTCATTTCTTTTTCTTGTTTGATGATAAAGAAAAAATAAAAGAAGAACATACTCTTTAAGAAAGCCCAATAAGTCCAATAGACTCACACTGTGGTGATGGGAGCAAAACAACTATTTAGAATCATTCCAAATGTGAAACAGTTTTCTTCCTTTACTGTCACATACACATGACTTCTAGGCAAACTCTCTCATTTCAAAATTGCCAATATACTGCTGAAAGGAGGACAACAGATGCTGGAAGGTGCTCAGTAGGATGATTCTGAGGTACTGACAAAAGTAGTGATCCCTGGTAGGTAGACATTAGAAACCATGAATGAATGGAGGTTGTGGCAAGGAGTATTGAGATAATGGCTGTGACAAACTGGATTCTGTATGGGAACATTTGAAATACCTCCTCAGCAATAGCAAGACTATTTGAGATCTTTCTCCTACAGATAACTAAAACAGAACAAAAAGTACATAAATTGTTCATAGTTATATTAGTGTGCCTGCATTTATATGTGCTATTGGGTAAGAGCAGCAGAATTTGGAAGTCATACTGTATGTAACTATCAGTTACTTTTAAAGCACGTCCTTACTGGCTCATATCATTTCCAAACTGACAATCAAACTCACTGTTATTTTTTTTTTTTCTTTACTTTATTGGATTTTTGAGGTAGGGTCTTGAGTAGTCCAGGCTGACCTGATTTTTATTACTACATAGTCTTAGACTGGCCTGGAACTTAGTGATCCTCCTAACTCTTTCTCCAGAGTGCTGAAATTAAAGATGTACAATGCCACACCCATCTTAGTCCCCCCCCACACACACCTTTTTTCTATCTGCAACTTAATCCTAGAAACTGGTAATTTACAAAGAAAATGCATATGTTTTTTTGCTGCATTTTAATGGCTGAGAAACCAAAGAGCATGGTCTGTAGTGAGGACCTCTGTGCTTCACTAACAAATTAGCATGTTCATTATAGGATTTGCAATGTATTATCCCCAAAAACTGCTTAGAGAAGTCTGGCATAACACTGAAGGTCCCTATTTAAATACTGTGGCCTAAGAAATATGTATGAGTGTCGCGTCCACCTCGACCAGCAAGGAAGACACAACCACCAGTTCTTCTTACAGCAGTTTATTTAGGCAACTTCAAGCTTCATCTCCCCCGAGCCTCGGGCGGGGATTCCTTATAAGCGCACTCACTCCGCCCAATCACTCCAGGCCACGCAACCCCTCCAGACGAGCATCAGAAACCAATGAGCGGCAGATGGCAAACTCCTCCAAATATGGACTTGTTTGTCCCAAGCACTGAACTTCCGTCAGGTTCCATCTTTAGGGCTTGGCCAGGGGTACTCTCCCCATAGGCCTTGGCCATGCAGGCCGAGGGGCTCCCCACAGCTCCCCCTTATTTATTATTTTAAGATGCGCTGCTGATACACAATGGGTGAAGGTAGAGGTCTGATCCCTGGTGTGCAAGTACCCTTTTCCCAGGGGAAGGAATATGAGTACAACCTTCATGCAATCAAACATGCCTCCCAGAGAGTTGCCCAACTGCTCGTAGGCAACCCCCTGTGCAGTGCTTTGCCTCGCATCCCGGGTGTGATGAATACTTAGGAAGCCACTATTTAAGGGCAGCAAGCCAAATCTGGGGAGACTGTCCTTCTTCTATCGCAGCAAAGGCCTGAGCTGTCATGGCAGAGGTGTGGGCCTGTGCCCTTTTGAGGCGACAAACACACCACACGCACACCACGCAAACTAATATCAGCATTCCCCCCAGGGCTCCTATGCCTGCCCACTCCTTTAGATGATTCACTGCAGCGGAGATACATGTCGTCAGCCCAGTAGCCAGAGAAAGATCCACTCGAGTAGAAAAACCTTGAGACCAGCTTCCCTGCAATTGGGAGGATAAGAGCCTGGAGATTAGTTGATGTGTAACATCCATCTGCTATAATTGTAATGGAAGTAACCCTCTGGGATTGATACCAAATGAGGGGAGATTTTAATAAACTATAATTGTAACACTTGATAGGCTGGGTTTTTGTCACTTTATAGAACAAAACCGGATGCAATTTCAAAAAGGTCATAAGAGGATGTTTAGGATAATGATTATTTTTCCATCAAAGCAACAACTTAAAATGGCCCAAGCATCTATAGTTGCAGTTAAGACTCTGACTTGATAACTGTCATAAGGCACAATAAGAGTCTGTGGCATGAACTCAAAATGTTGTAGACACTAGCGGAGTCCTTCAATAGCAAGAGCAGCCACAGCCATGGGGATATGCTCCACTGTTTTTCCAGGAGAGCTTTTAGGATGTATCCACAACAGACGACCTTGCTGCCATAATACACCTGTGGGCTGTTCTACTGTTTGCAAGATGCAAAGATCTACAGGTGTTCCTTCTATTACTCTATGTAATTGGGCAGTAGAAATCTCTTCATTAACAACATTAATAGCTTTTCTGGCATCTTCTGTCAAGATTCTAGGTGAATTTAAAGCTGTATCTCCCTCTAATATTTTGAATAGTGGCTTTAAGACATAATTAGGGATTTTTAAATATGGACGAATCCAATTTATAAATGTTCCATGTTCTCTAGCAAAATCTAAATCTCTTCCTAGTTTTTCCCAACTGGTCACTGTCAAGTTTCCCGACACAGCAAACCAGGGGGCTGCTGTATCACATTCCTTCAAGAAATGTTGCAGGGTGGCTCTACTTAATTCCAACCCCTCTAATTTGAGCAGTTCCTGCAACGCTGAATAAATTGGATGCGATGATGACGCACCCATAGTTTCAATTTTACCTTTCTAGCGCCTGCTTCCTGGCGTCCTAAATAGCCTCTAATTTTCCTGAGGACCTTCCCCAAACCCTGGGGTCGTTTCTAGTGCCTGCTTCCTGGTGTCCTAAATAGCCTCTAATTTTCCTGAGGACCTTCCCCAAACCCTGGGGTTGTAAGCCCAACTTACCTGGGGACTTACCCTGCACGCAACCCTGACTGTTGTAAGTTCTGAACTCTTCGGTGGGGGAGTCGGGTTCCCCGTACTGGCCACCACTTGTCGCGTCCTCCTCGACCAGCAAGGAAGACACAACCACCAGTTCTTCTTACAGCAGTTTATTCAGGCAACTTCAAGCTTCATCTCCCCCGAGCCTCGGGCGGGGATTCCTGATAAGTGCATTCACTCACGCACTCACTCCACCCAATCACTCCAGGCCACGCAACCCCTCCAGACGAGCATCAGAAACCAATGAGCGGCAGAGATGGCAAACTCCTCCAAATATGGACTTGTTTGTCCCAAGCACTGAACTTCCATCAGGCGCCATCTTTAGGGCTTGGCCAGGGGTACTCTCCCCATAGGCCTTGGCCATGCGGGCCGAGGGGCTCCCCCCATATGAGGATTTGCATACTTCTTACCCTCATTGAGGTCAAGTTCAACTGAATGGAAATTGAACTTATAATAGTTAGAGGATTCTAGGGAAATTGAGAAGCTGGTTGCCTTTAGTCACTGTGTACACATTGCAGTCCGGTTCACATTGCTCTTAGAAATCACCCAACCAAGAGGAGCTTCTGGGAAAAAGAGGTTTATTTTGGCTTACAGGCTCGAGGGGAAGCTCCAGAATGGCAGGGGAAAACGATGGCATGAGCAGAGGGTGGACATCATCCTCTGGCCAACATAAGGTGAACCACAGCCAACAGGAGGGTGTGCCAAACACTGGCATGGGGAAACTGGCTATAAAGCCCATAAGCCCGCCCCCAACAATACACTCCCTCCAGGAGGTGTTAATTCCCAAATCTCCATCAGCTGGGAGCCTAGCATTCAGAACAACTAGGTTTATGGGGGACACCTGAATCAAACCGCCGCATTCCACCCCTGGCCCCATAAACTGATATCCATACATGATGTAAAATACAATGCATTGAGTCTGACTTTAAAAGTCCCCGTAGTTTTTATTAATTCCAATGATGTTCATACATCCCCATAGTCCAAGATCTTTTAACTGAGCCATAATACCAAAAAATAACCTCAAAAAACTCATAATGGCACAGAATAAATATTCACACTGCAACAGATGCCACTGGGCATAGCAAAGAAACATTCAACTAATACAAGATTTAAAACAACCAGGGAAAACATCAAACTCTGTAGCTTCAAGTCCAGCAACTCAAACCAGTGACAAATCTTCAAACCCAATAATTCTAACCAGCAACGAGTCTCTGGCATTCCAATTCCACCCCTCCAGCTAGGCTACTCAAAGTCCTGGAAAACTTCATCAGGGCCGTCAGCTCTCCTTGGCAGCCATCTCATGGTCCCGGCATTTCCACTGGGTCTCCACTGCAAGCCACAGTTCATCCTCATGGCCCCATGGGGTCTCTATGCAGGCAACCAGCAAACCTGCTTCACACTGCCCATGGCCATTTCCAAAACATAAGACCGCATTGCAAACTCAATGACCCTCTTTCCAGCATTTCTTATACTCCACAATACCAGGTAGGGTGCCAATTTGTTAATCCAGGGGGGAATAAAGCAGACTTTGAAGAACAGGACACTCCTTGAGCACTCAGGCTCCTTCAGGAGTCTACATTCTTCCTGTTACCCCAGCACAGGTCAGCTAGCCCAGTCTCATAGGTTGTAATCTCACAATTGCAGCTGAATGGGCAACAGTTCACCCAAAGATTTTTCTTTCTGTGCCATCTCCCTCTGCACACACCAGTTCATTTCTACACAAAGCATCCCTGCACAACTTCTCAGGACATGGGCATAAGAGCAAGCTTCTCACACAAACTGCTAGCCCAGTCCAAGCAAAGCTCTTCCTCACCCTCATAAGCCAAACCTCACAGTCTATAGTTCTTACTGCATTCAGGTCTTGTAGCTCTGACCATAATAGTTCATCAAGCTGTACTTACAGCACTGCAAGGCATCTCTTAGGCCAAGGTTTCAACTCTTTCCACTTTCCTCTTGAAAATCAGATGCAAAAGGCCAAAGCCACACAGTCAGGTGTCTAGCAGCAATCCCATTCCTCGGTACCACTTTACTGTTACAGTCCGGTTCACATTGCTGTTAGAAATCACCCAACCAAGAGGAGCTTCTGGGAAAAAGAGTTTTATTTTGGCTTACAGGCTCGAGGGGAAGCTCCATGATGGCAGGGGAAGACGATGACATGAGCAGAGGGTGGACATCACCCCCTGGCCAACATAAGGTGGACCATAGCAACAGGAGAGTGTGCCAAACACTGGTATGGGGAAACTGGCTATAAAGCCCATAAGCCCGCCCCCAACAATACACTCCCTCCAAGAGGCATTAATTCCCAAATTTCCATCATCTGGGAACCTAGCATTCAGAACATCTAAGTTTATGGGGGACACATGAATCAAACCACCACCGTACAGAATCCAAATACTCTAAGGCCATAATTGTGATAAATTCTAAAGATCATTTAATAATTCACATAAATCACACTATGTTGGCCTGAACCCCTATTTGATTTACTCAAATCCACCACAAAGTCCCCAGTGATGATGCTTAAATGATCACAAATATATATTTTATATGATTTTACTTTTTCCTAGTATGGTACAAGTTTCCTTTGCCAGTAGGTATGTTGTTGCTGCTATGGCCATTGTTACCACCACTTACCCAAATTTACCAACTTTTGATATTTTCAACTTGCAATTTTGTGTTGGCAAAATATCTCAGCATCTGCTGCAGTCTTCCACACATGGAGTCAGGCTGCCTTCTACAGCAAAGTCAGGTTTTGATTTTCTTTTCTTCACCATTTGCTTAATCACTGGATTGGGTATCTTCATCTGTTTTCTGTCACTGCTTCTTCTTTTTAGGTAACAGTTGGTCTGCATTTTGTTCTCATATTGACAAATATATTCCAAATTCTGAACACCTATCCATGAACATTACTATGTACACATAGAAATACCTAAAGTTTCAATGACTCTCAACCAAGATCCTAAATAAATCTGGGAAGTGGCCAGAGAACTATCTAGAACTTGTGTTCATTCCAATACTTTTTATTCATTTTATTATTGATTCTTTTTCAGTAAATATAATGGGATCATTTCTTTGTTACATGTACTCTTTTAGGTACTATAACATAATGTTCAACAAAACATATCCAGTATTTACTTATATGCTCCATGTCTATGAAAGTCTTATCAAAAATATGAAGTCCATGACCACACTTACTTACTGGTCTTTCTAGTAGAGGGAACAACTGAACTGGAAGCTTGGTCTCCTTGTTGGAGAAAGGAAGTTCACTCACATTTAAACAAACAAAAGTAAAACATAAAAATGAAGACAAATAGCCAAATTAAAAAAAAAAAGAAACAGAAATAAAGTTTCTGCAATGCTTAGCCAGAACAGCAGCTGTAGTAAACCATTAGTGAGACAGCAGAGAAATTGAAGAAGTCCCAGGTAGCCCTCTTCTAAGCAGCATGGCTGGGACAGATCAGAGATATACCTACAGCCCTGTGTTAAGCATAACGTAATATTGTTGTGTAACATGCCATGGCAATATAGAAATTCCATCCTGATTTTCTATCAGCTGCATCTTAAGAAGAGGGCACTTAGAAGGTAACTTTCAATCCACTGTGTCCAAGCAGAGAGGACCTGCCTACTGTTCTGTAGTGTTGCAATAGTACCCTCAGGACTGGGTTGTCTTAACCCCTCTGATTAGCACTAGAAGGTTAGATGCCATAAGGAATGTTTTCTGGGGTCTTCCCTGATATTTCTCTCTCCACAAGCTTGAGTTCCTGGCTGCCTCTCAGGCAAGACACTTGACTGACTTTTCTATCACTCTTTAATAGTTAATCCCTACCTTGTCAGTTTAAATATTTCATCAACTCCCTCAAGCCAGATAACTCTGAGTAAGCTTAAATTACATGCCTCTGTATCAGTCAGTCATAAAACTTCCCAAGAGCTACCACACCACCACCATCATAATAGACAAAGGGGCCTAAATGAAACCTATTAACTGGCTGGGCTTTCTTCCTGACTCTGGGGCAGAAGGCAACCCATTTTTATTACACCTCAGGCTGATTTTATTTTTTTACCACCCCAGGAAGGATACATGTTATATTAACAAATCCTTAATATTTCTCAATGCACTTTAACTTCCACTTTCATCAGAATGCTGTTGGCAGAAATGATATTACTTATGTGCTGAAATGTTTTCAAAGATTACCACCATCTACTGAATTGTGCTTTGTTTACTTTTGCTGGGATGCAGAGTTCAATGAATTGCAGTCATATTCTTCTTTTCCCCCATTTCAGATGCCTTGTGATCTTGCAATTCCTGACCAATAACTCCATGTCTTATTTTCCAGGGTCTACTACCTGAGTACTGATGGTGCCTGGGCTCACATGAGCCTTTCTACAGAGAGTAACTATGTTTCCACCTCCTCTTAATGAAGTATTCACCTCTGAAAAGCCTTTCAATCACTATGTTCTCTACTAAGTCTTGCAACATCTGTGATAGTTGAAACTTTAAAAGGTTTAGAATCACCATGGAAACAAATCTCTTGACATATCTCTGAGAGATATTCCAGATTAACTTAATTGAGCTAGGTTGATCTACTCTAACTGTATGCTATACCATCCCATGGGCTGGGTTCTTAGACTATATAAAGAGAGAGAGCTAGCTATGCAAGTAGCTAAGCAAACAGTATTCATTGCTTTCTAATTCCTCCCTGTGGATGTGACAAAATGAGCCAGCTTCTTGATCCTGCCCTGTTTTTGCTACTATGATGGACTTTCCCTTAAAACTGAAAACCAAAGCTAGACAAACCCTGTCTTCCTTAAGCTGCTTCTGGTTGTATATTTTGTCAAACAATGAGTAAATAACTGATTCAACATCTGAATATGGACATACTACTACATTCTATAGATAATCTAGTACTCTGGACTTACATTTCTTAAATTACTACAAATTCCTATATCTTGGCTTGGTGGTGTTCATCTTTGTAGCACTGGCATCTATTTATGCTTTGTACATGGGATCTTCTCAGTAGTATAATGGATGTGCTTTATTTTTGCTTCCTTCATGGTGTGATCTTCATTCTTCCTCATAACTGTTTTCTTATCTTTTTTTATATGTTAAGGTTTCAATATTCTCTAGAGCCATTAAGAAATATGATCTTTGGGCATACTCTCCTGTTGCTGTTGTCCACCTGATGTTGGCGAGGACTCACATCCACCCTCTGATCATGCCATTGTTTTCCACTACCATCGTGGAGCTTCCCCACGAATCTATTGCACCCTATACAACTTGTTAAATTAATGGAATCTACTGGGAACAAAACACCACTCTCCTTCTAACTTGCCATGATCCTCAAAGTCTCCTGGCTCTAATAAAGTCCTCCATTGCTCCTGTTGAAGGCTGCCCTGAATTACTACACAAACTTGTGGCAATATGTGACATTTCAGATAACACAGGAGGGTATATAGACTTTATGACCAAGTGTACCACCATAAAGCATCCCTTTTGTATGTATGATGCAGACCAGAACATTATTCATGACAGCATCGAAGGCTCTGGGATGGGCTCCATTGACAATCTGTCAGCACAGTTTCCAGTTGAAGCTACAGAGAACTTTGGAGACATGCTTTACCCCTATGTTGAAGAAGTATTATCATCAGATGCTTCACAGCCTCTTGAAAGTCAGAACTTTTCTCCAGTGGTAAGAGACACAGTGATTACATCCAATTGTATATTGACTGATAAATATAAATACATCCAGAAACTCCATGAAAGCAGAGAACATGTTCAGTCACTTGTAACGACTACCAAGAAGAAGGTGTTAGTTCTTGGTTCTGGTTATGTATCTGGACCTGTTTTAGAATATCTGTCAAGAGGCAGCAATATAGAAATAACAGTAGGCTCTGATATGGCAAATCAACTTGAACATTAAGCAGAAAATATAATGTCAATCCTGTTAGCATGACTGTTGGTAAACAAGAAGAGAGGATGGGATCTTTGGTGGCATCACAGGACCTTGTCATCAGCCTATTTCCTTATGTGTTACATCCTGTTGTGGCCAAGGCATGTATTACCAACAAAGTTAACATGGTTACTGCAAGCTACATCACACTAGCCCTGAAGGAACCTGAAAACAGTGTGGAAGATGCTGGCATTACACTCATTGGTGAATTGGGGTTGGACCGTTGTCTTGATCACATGTTGGCAATGGACACAATCAACAAGGCAAAAGAAACGGGAGCCATGGTTGAATCTTATGTCTCTTACTGTGGTGGGCTCCCAGCCCCAGAACATTCAGTCAATCATTTAAGATATAAGTTCAGCTGGAGCCCACTGGGAGTTCTGATGAACACCATGCAGCTGGCCACCTACCTGTTCTATGGAAAGGTTGTAAACATGGAGGGATGAGTCTCCTTTCTTGATGTAGTTACTTCCATGGATTATTTCCCAGGACTTAACTTGGAAGGCTATTCAGAGACAATGCCAGATATGCTGAGATTTATGGTAATCAGTCTGCTCACACATTAACTATGGGAGACACTGAGATATAAGGGATATTCCAAATCTTTGAATGGATTTATAAAGTTGGGACTTATCAATAGAGAAACATATCCTGCCCTTAGATCTGAGGTCAACCCTTTCACCTGAAAACAGCTTCTCTGTGATCTAGTTGGAATTTTGTCCTCACCTAACTGGGAGGAGACAATACCCAGCTAGAGGCTGCTGAACAGTTAGTTGGGCTTACTTGGGCATGAACAAGTTCCTCAGGCAGAGTCTATTGTGGATACCCTTTCCAAGCATTTGTCTTCAAAATTCTCCTGTGGCCCTCAAGAAAAAGATATGACTGTGATGAGAGATAGCTTTGGAATCAGACATCCTTCTGGACATTTAGAAAATAAAACCATTGCTCTTGTGGTCTATGGAGACTTCAATGGCTTTCCAGCAATGACCAAAACAGTGGGGTTACCCACAGCCATGTCGGCCAAAATGCTGCTTGATGGTGAAATTGAAGCCAAAGGCCTGATGGGGCCTTTTACAAAGGAAATCTATAGGCCAATACTGAAGAGGATTAAAGAAGAAGGCATTATATTTACTACCCAAAGCACAAATAATAGAAATTAAATTATTATTTTGTCTTTCCCGTCAATGTAGCCCTCAGCATGTGTATGACAAGCATGCTTGCTGATATCAATTTTATAAAGTCTCAAGTGTACATATTTGAAAAAGCCAACAGTATTTTCAAGATAGTCTCCATTTTAATAAGTATTTTAGATGTCAGTCATTACCAGAGAACTTTAATAATTATACCATGTATTTTTCATATGTATGTAAAAGCAACATTGATGACACTGCTTGTTAATTTATTGTACCTCTTTTTTTCTTACAAGAACATATTTTCTTATAATCAAAAAATGCAGGTATACTGTTTTGGCTGAGAGAAGCCTCTTGCAGTTTTATTTTTGGAGTTTTCAAGATGGCTTTAGATTGCATCTTCTAAACGCTATAGAGTTATAACTTATTTAGTAACATCATTTTTTTTTTTTATCATTTTCTGTCATGTGCCTGGAAAAAGCATCTGATGCCATTAAGATACAACCTGTAAAATGTCTGACAAAACCCATTACCATTTCATGATTAAAACAGCAACATTCAATGAACTGGAGGAGAAGAATACCTTTATCCTTGTAAATATCTATTAAAACCCAAATCTTGATCATGCTAAATGGCAAAAGAGTGAATGATCTCTCCCAAATATCAGAAACAGGACAAGATTGTATTCATATGCTACAGTGAGTGCACTTGTACTGCAGTGTCAAGCCAGGACAATTAGGGAAGAAAAGAAGAAATATCTAGACTCTAAAGTTAAATTCTATTTGCATAGAAATCTAAACGAGTCTGTATAAAAAATAATCCATGCACAAAATAGGACCAAACAGAGCACTGGAAATAATGGATTTAACAAAGCTGCACATACAGGACGAATACACAGAAATCCTGTAAAGTATAAAGAATGAATCAAAATGATTAGAAAGTCCATTTTCAACAACATCAAAAAGAATAAAAATGAGAGAATCGATCAGAAATGATGCTCATATTTATGCTTGATTTTTAGAAAATGTGCTAAGACAATACAGTAAAGTACATTTTTCATCAAATGGTGTTTGAAAACATGAATATCCAGAAACAAATGAAGCTCACACCACATTGGACAGTCTAAAATAAAGTAGTAGCTCTACAATTTAGATTGTAAGAACAACACATAAACATAAATATGAGTCTGGATTATGCAATTGAAACTAACAACAAACCCATAATCAAGGAAAAAGAGGGAGAAAATAGATAAACTGGACATGATGAACTTTTGCATTTCTAAGGATATGGTCAAAGCCAAACAAATACCATATCTCCAAACAATCTATAGATTCAAAATTTTTATAAAGTGGAATGTATAACTAGAATATATAAAATTTTCCTAATTCAACAGGAAAAAGACAAGCCACACTTTTTTTTTTTGTTTTTGTTTTTGTTTTTGTTTTTGAGATAGGGTTTCACACTAGCTCAGGCTGACCTGGAATTCACTATGTAGTCTCAGGGTGGCCTCGAACTCACGGCGATCCTCCTACCTCTACCTCACGAGTGCTGGGATTAAAGGCATGTGCCACCATGCCCGGCCAAGCCACATTTTTAAACATGGACAGATTTGAATTGATAGTTCTCTACAAAAGGCCAATAGGTACATGAAAGTGAAAATCAAACCTACAGTGAGATACAACTACCTTATGCCCTCTAGAATGAAAACAAAAAGATAAAGATAAAGGCAGAGGACTTCCTTCAGTTGTAGAATGTTAGTCTAGCATTCACAAAGCCTTCAGTCTAATCTCCAGCACTGTTTAAGCCAAGCATGGTGGTGCATCGCTGAAATTCCAGCACTTTCAGCTGGAGGCAGGAGGATCAAGATTATCCTTGGCTACTTATCAAGTTCAAGACTAGCCTGGCCTATATGAGACCCTGTCTCAAGAAATAGTATGTCAGCATAGACTCAAAAGACATCAGAACTCTGAAGCCAAGCATGGTGATGCATTCCTGAAATTCCAGCACATGGAACTGGAGGCAGGAGGATCAGGTCAAGATTATCCTTGGCTACTTAGCAATTTCAAGATTAGCCTGGACTATATGAAACCCTGTCTCAAGAAATAGCATGTCAGTGTGGACTCAAAAGACATCAGAACTCTGAAGCATTACTGATAGGTACTTGAGTAATGAAATTTGTCCATTCAAAGAATGTGTACAAATGTTCATAGAGCATTATTGATAATGATCCAAAGAGGAAACAACCTACATATCCAACTA
Organism: Jaculus jaculus; assembly: GCF_020740685.1. Taxonomy (NCBI): domain Eukaryota; kingdom Metazoa; phylum Chordata; class Mammalia; order Rodentia; family Dipodidae; genus Jaculus; species Jaculus jaculus. The sequence goes on along the minus strand of NC_059110.1, from coordinate 60,702,955 downwards.
TAATGAAGTGAATTGTGTCTATACAATAGAATATGACTCAGGAATAAAAAGAAATGTACATGCTACTTACAGTAAAAAACCATGACATTTCCCTCCTCTATCCTCCCCACCCTAACTTTTACCTTCATAACCCTGCTCTTTCTCATACCCTCTTCCTCTCTCCATTAGTCTCTCTTTTAATTTGATATCATTATCTTTTTCCCCTATTATGAGGGTCTTGCATGGGTATTGATAGGCACTGCAAGGCCTTGGATATCAAGGCCACATTACTGCTCCTGCCACTGCACGTTCAGAGAGCCCAGCCCCACAGCAACTGCAACAGAAGCCCACAATGTGTCTCTCGCTTGCACCCGCTCAGGCACCACCCCCTACTTGTCTGCCACACCAGCCATCCCCCATTCTCCTATAGTGGGGGAGTACAGACTGTTTATGGTTCCTAGCCAGAGTTTGGGCTGATTCAGGGCTTGGTACCTCAGTCCCCCTCCAAGCTCGAACAAAGACAGCTTTGGTGCATTACTGCTTGACAATTCAGGCAACTTTGGCACCCATCTTGGGCAGTAGATAGGCGGCTCTGGCAAGTGGGAGCCAAAGCACAGGCTGCTTGGCAACTGCCCCAGGCTGCCACAGATTCCCATTGCGCTAGAGCCCAGGCTGATCCACCCACTTACCTGCCCATACACTGACATGGGCAGACCTCAACACAAAAGAAACAACATAAAAAATCAAATGCAAAAAAAATCCAGTTAGATCAACTAGCCCTACAATGAATACTTCCAATGAAAACAAAGAAGAGTCATTAGGATCAAAGCATCAAATTGAATCTGTGAACAATGCAACCCTGAACAATCTACTGGTAGAACTTGCAGGAAAGCAACAAAGGACCAATAATCGTGTAGATGCTACCATCACTAAGTTAGAATAAATTGATAAGAGATTGGAAGGAATTCAAAGAGAGTTAAGACACTTGAGGGACAGTGGGAAAAAAAAAAAGTTCTTAAAAACCAGTTGGCCATACTAAATGAAGACATGAAGAAATGCAAGGATGAATTCCAAGAGTCATCAAGAAAATCAGAAAATGATGTGAAAAGGGTGCATGACAGAGGCATGGAAATTATACATAGAAACATAGTAGAAAATGAAAACTTAATTGAACAAGTCCAAAAATCTGTATAGGCTCTCAAGAATAGAGTTAGTGAAGTGGAGGAGAGAAACACTGATCTGGAGGACAAGATGGAAGAAACAGTTCAAGAGTTCAAAAATTTCAGTAAGTTCAAAAGTTCCTGTGAACAGAACATGAGACAATTGTGGGATACACTTAAACCACCTAATATCAGAATCATTGGAATACCAGAGGAGAAGAACTTCAGACCAAAGGCATGGAGAACTTATTTAACAAAATAATTGAAGAGAACTTCCCAGTCTCTTAAAAGAAAAGTCAAGATACAAGAAGCCAACAGAACTCCAAACAGACTGGATCAAAGGAGAAACTCTCCAAGACAGATTATCATTAAGACTCTAAACATTGACACCAAAGAGAAAATCCTAAAAGCAGCTAGGGAAAAACAGCACACCAATTTCAAAGGTAACCCCTTCAGGATTACTTCAGACTTCTCAATGGAAACCCTGAAAGTTAGAAGGGCCTGGAGTGAAATCTTCAAAGTTTAAGAACCTATGGATTCCAACCCAAACTACTCTACCCAGCAAAAGTACCCCTCAAAATAGATGGTGTAAGAAAAACTTTCCATGACAAAACTCAGCTTTACAATTACATGAACACAAAACCAAACTAACAGAGAGTATTTCAGGAAATTGTCCACAGAGAAGAAACAAATAATCAAACTCAAATGCCTACAAGAAGCAGATCACAACAACCAAACTCAGAGTAGGCACAAAAAACTTCAAAACCAACTTCCGACCAAGATGGCAACTGCCTAGCAGCACTCCAGAAACAAAAGAAAATAAAAGGCAAGTATTAGAGGGCAATTAGGAAATTTTTGCAGGAGGGAGGGCACAGATTGGAGTAAAACAGGGAAACACACACCGACGACCCACAACCCCGCGACCCCCCACCGCATTCCGGCGTGACCTGGCGCACCGGCGGCCCCTCGTGCACCTAGCCCCAGGCGCCCCGGTGGCCCCGGGTGCCCAGCGACCCCTGCAGCCCAATCCCATATGCCCTACTGACCCCTCACGCGCCCCACGCCCCACGCAACACCCACAACCCCATGTGCGCCACGCGCGCCACCCCTGCGCACCCCGCCCCCCCAGGCCCCGCACAACCTGAGCAACCCGCAGCATCCCGAGCATCCCGCACACTGGTGTGCGCCGTGCCTCCTGCGCGCCCCGCCCCCTCTGCGCACCCCATGCCCCCAGTGTGACCCGAGGCGCCCTGCGCGCCCCGTGGTGTCCCGCGCCCCAGCGTGCCTCAGCGCCCCACGCCCGCCCACCCCCCGTATGCCCCGCCCCACCCCCCGCGCACCCCACGCGTGCCCCGCACCCCTAGCCACGTGCACACTGCAGAGCCCCGCACCTCCTGTGCTCCCCTGTGCCCCCCTGTGTGCCCCACACCCCCAGTGTGCCCCGCGCCATCCCGCGTGCCCCACCCTGAGCACCCGGTGCCCCAGAGCGCCCTGCGCCCCCCGCGTGCCCCACTCACCTCATACGCCTGGTCTCACCCCGTGCTCTCCACCCGCCTGCCACGCCCGCGAACCCTCCGCATGACCCGTGCCCCACAAGGCTGTGTTCTGATCAGGCACCCACCAGCCATGCCTGACAGCCTACTGCACTGAAGCTGAGACCTCCTACCTCGCCCTTGTTCTCTGATCCTGCAAGTAGACCAGCCATGTGGTGCTCGGTTCGCAGGCCCGTGGGGGGCCACCCCTGCCGTGAATAGGTGGCTGCCAGATCCCCTGATGCTGTGCTCACATCACTTGCCACCAGTCAGCCTCTGCTGTGTCCTGATCCCATACACACATCAACTGCCTCTCCACTACAATTGCACATGCAGTGGGCCCAGTCCCACAGCAAGAGCCACACAAGTCCACACTGAGCCACTAGTGCCAGTGCAGGTGCCATCCCCTACCTGTACATCACCACCCATCCCCCATTCCCCTGAGGTGGGAGGGCACAGACTGTTTACAGGCCCCAGTGTACCCAGCTAGAGTTTGGGCAGCTTCAGGGCTTGCTACCTCAGTCCCCTCTCAAGCTTGAAGGCAGGCAACTTAGGTGCATTACTGGATAAGAATTCAGGCAACTTTGGCACCCCTGTCAGGCTATAGATAGGCAGCTTTGGCAAGAGTGAGCAAAAACCCAGGCTGCTTGCAACTGCCCCAGGCTCCCTTGGATTCTCATTAAGCTAGATCCCAGACTGCTCCACCCACCTACCTGCCCATACACTGACATGGGTAGACCACAGCACAAAAGAAATAACGTGAAAAATAAAATGCAAGAAAATCCAGACAGATCACGTAGTCCAACAAGGACTATATCTAACCAAAACATAGAAGACTGTTTAGGATCAGAACAACAAGTGGAAGCAATGAACAATGCAACCCTGACCAACCTACTGCTAGAACTGACAGGAAAGCTACAAAGGATAGATAATCATGTGGATGCTACCATCACTAAGCTAGAGCAATATGATAAGACACTGGAAGGAATTCAAAGAGAGCTAAGAGAGTTGAGGGAGAGTGAAAAAAAAAGAGGACCTTAAAAATCAGCTGGCCACACTAAATGAAAACATAAAGAAATGCAAGGATGATTTCCAAGAATCATCAGGAAAATCAGAAAATGAGACAAAAAGGGAGCAGGACAAAGCGATGGAAGTGATACATAGGAAAGTAGTAGAAAATGCAAACTTAATTGAGCAAGTCCAAAACTCGCTAGAGGCTCTCAAGAATAGAGTCAGCGAAGTGGAAGATAGAAATTCTGATCTGGAAGACAGGATGGAAGAAACAGTTTGAGAGTCCAAAAATTTCAGTAAGTTCAAAAGTTCCTGTGAACAGAACATGAGACAATTGTGGGATACACTTAAATGTCCTAATATCAAAATCATTGGAATACCAGAAGGAGAAGAATTTCTGACCAAAGGCATGGAGAACTTATTTAACACAATAATTGAAGAAAACTTCCCCCGTCTCTTAAAAGAAAGGCCTGTCAAGATTCAAGAAGCAAACAGAACTCCTAACCAACTAGAACAATGGAGAAACTCTCCAAGACATTTTATCATTAAGACTCTAAACATTGACACCAAGGAAAAAATCCTAAAAGCAGCTAGGGAAAAGCAGCACACCACTTTCAAAGGAAACCCCATCAGAATTACTTCAGACTTCTCAATGGAAACCCTGAAAGCTAGAAGGGCCTAGAATGAAACTCTCCAAACTCTAAGAAACTATGGCTTCCAACCCAAACTACTCTACCCGGCAAAAGTCTCCCATATAATAGATGGTGAAAGGAAAACATTCCATGACAAAGCTCAGCTTTAAAATTATATGAACACAAAACCATAACTACAGAAAGTACTCCAGGAAATTCTCCACAGAGAAGAAACAAATAACCAAACATAAATGCCTACAAGAAGCAGATCACAGCAACCAAACCCAGAGTAGATAGAAAAAAAAGGAAATAAAAGGGATACAATTTGGAAAGGAAGAAGTTAAATTAGCTCTATTTGCTGATGACATGATTGCATATGTAAGGAACCCGAGAGACCATCCCAAAACTTCTGAAGATGATTAACTCCTATAGCACAGTAGCAGGATACAAAATCAATGCACAAAAGTCAGTAGTATTTCTATATGCAAATGACAAAGATACAGAGAAAGAAATAAGGGACATAGTCCCATTTTCAATAGCAACAACAACAACAACAAAAACCTTGGAATAACATTAACTAAGAAAATAAAAGATCTATACATCAAAAACATAAAAACAATTAAAAAGGAATTGAGGAGGACTTGAGAAGATGGAAAGACCTCCCATGCTCCTGGATATGCAGATTTATCATTCTGAAGATGACAATCCTACCAAAGGCAACATATAGATTTAAAGAAATTCCAATTAAAATCCCTACAGCGTTCTTCACAGAGATAGCAAAAATGATCTCAAATTTCATATGGAAAGGTAGAAGGCCTTGCATATCCAAACATATCCTCAGCAAAAGAAATACCTCTCGTGGCATCACCATACCTGATCTAAAGCTATATCACAAAGCCATAGTAATAAAAACAGCATGGTACTGGCATAAAAACTGGAGTATAGACCAAAGGAATAGACTTGAGGACCCGGAATTTGGCACAAGCAAGTATAGCTACTAGATATTCAACAAAGCCCCAAACAATATAGGCTGGAAAAAATACAGCATCTTCAACAAATGGTGCTGGACAAACTGGATAACCACATGCAGGAAACTGAAACTTGATTTACACATTTCATCATGCATTACACTCAAATCCAAATGGATCAAATACCCCAATATAAGACCAGAAACTTGAATACTACTGGAGAAAATTTAGGAAGTACTTTCCATGATATAGGTAAGGAAAAAGACTTCCTGAACAAAACACCAGTAGCTCATGATCTTAAACAGTCACTCAACCAATTGGATCACATGAAGCTGAAGAGTTTCTTTACAGACAAGCATACAATAAGCAAAGCCAATAGATTACCCACAGAATGGGGGAAAGTATTTGCAGGTTATCCAACTGATAGAGGCCTAATCTCTAGAATCTCTAAGGAACTCAAAAATCTAAACAGTAAGAAGTCAAACACCCCTCTCATAAAATGGGGCAAGAGGTGAACAGGCAGTTCACAGAGGAAGAAATACAAATGGCAAATACACACTTAAGAAAATGTTCATCATCCCTAATCATCAGAGAAATGCAGATTAAAACAACTATGAGATTCCACCCTACCCCAATAAGGATAGCAAACATCAAAAAATCAAATGAAAATAAATGTTGGCAAGGATGTGCAGAAGTAGGAACACTCTTCCACTGTTGGTGGGAATGTAGGATGGTACAACCACTTTGGAAAGCAATATAGAGACTCCTGAAAAAGTTGACTATAGAGATACCAACAGACCCAGTTATTCCCTTACTGGGCATCTACCCTAAAACCTTAAAACCACATGCCAGAGAGATTTGCTCAACCATGTTTGTAGGGGCTTAATTCATAATAGCTAAGAGCTAGAATCAATCCAGATGTCCATCACTAGAAGAATGGATAACTAAGATATGGTATAGCTACACAATGGAATTATATACAGCAGTAAGAAAAAAATGACACAAAGAAATTTGAGGAAAAATGGTTGAACTTGGAACATATCATCCTCAGTGAACTTACCCAGTCAAAGAAAAAAAAAAAAATTGCCACATAATCTCACTCATCTACAGCACCTAACTCGAATCTACCCAAGATACCTTACATACCCAGCAAGTATCTCATGGACTAGATACTAGGCTGGATGGGAAAGGAGGGGAAGGTATTCAAGGAGTGTGAAACACTAATCTAGACCCAAACAGCAATGGTCTCATAAAATTCTACTTCCTAAACGTTAGATCAAATGGCTTATCCTTCTCCAGTCCCTTACTGGAAACACCTGAAACACAAGACACTGGAGATGGTAGGATCAAGTCTAACCTAAATCTTCTACATCTTCCCTCCCCATCTACCTCTCTCTCTTGTCTCTCTAACTCTTGTATATTAGTTCGCTTTTTCCTCATTTTCCTAGTGGGCACTGATCTGTAACTCCAAGTACCAGCATGAGGCTATCATCCACAATGATCTTTTGATCAGAAAAACCTACAAGTTTTCCTAAAAGAAGGACAGATTTTATCAGAGTACTTGATCACTCACCAAAGGTTAGTGGTAAGACCCTATTGCTGAAGACACCATATGCAGCTGACACGTAAAATGGAACAGTATTGCTGGAAGCCAGGACAGAGTCAGTCCCCAGACAGTCAGCGTGTCTAGTGCCAGAAGGTGCTACATGGGCAACTGGGAGAAATGACCAATATCTGTCCAAACAACTCGTGGTCTAACTTACGTAGAAGCAAATAACCTGTTGTGATGCCCACACAAGTGCAATAGTGGCACAAGCCATGGTGGGGAACCAACTGCTCTTGATTTGGCTAACTGATCCCCTCAGTGGTAAAAGACTCATAGCTGGAGCTAGGAAACAAATCAGAACCATATCCAAACATAAGCCCACTCTCCAATATCATGCTACCATCAATCACAGGCTACAAAAGGGCCTACACCTATTAAACTCTCTATAAAAAAATGTAAGTGTTATCTCATTTGTCCTGGTGCTAAATTACTCTCAATTGGAGAATCTTCTTCTCTTTTTCAGATATATGCAGATCCTAAGGAGAGAACCACCCCACCATAACTCAAAGGGGCCCCAGCTGAAACTAAGAAAAATTAGTGAAACAGATATTAGGATAGCATCCACTGCTTGTTTCCTAGGCTTGTTTAGTTGAAATACCATTTTATATCTTTTCACCCTAAGGCAGTGTCTATCATTTATTGAGAGATGAGTTTTCTGGAGGAAACAAAAGGCAGGATCCTGCCTTTTAATCCAATGTGCAAGCCTGTGTCTTTTGGATGGTGCATTTAGGCCATTGCTCTTAAGAGTTATTCGTGAAAGTTAGGCATTTATTCTCACCATTCTTCTTATTTTGTAGCATTTTCTATGTTCCCTTTACTCGTTTGTTTTACCTGTTATTTGAGTGTGGTTTATTTTTTCCTATTTCCTCCTGTGTGAGTTTTGCTTTCTCTTCAACATGAAGCATTCCTTCAAGTATTTTATGTTGAGATAGTTTAGTTGTCATAAATTCCCTTAGCCTGCTTTTGCTGTGGAATGTCTTTATTTCCCCATCAATTTGTTCCGAAAGCTTTGCAGGATAAAGTAATCTTGGGTGACAGCTGTTATCTTTCAGAACTTGGAATACATCATTCCAAGCCTTTCTAGCTTTCAAGTTTGTGTTGAGTAATCTACAGTTATTCTGATGGGCTTGACTTTATAGGTGACTTGTTTCTTCTCTCTAACTGCTTTTAATATATTTTCTTTGGTTTGTGTGTTTAGTAGTTTAATTATAATATGGCAAGGAGTGGTTCTTTCCATATTTTGTCTGTTTGGTGTTCTTGTAAAAGCTTCTTGTATCTGCATTGGCATTTCTTTCCCAATTTGAGGAAAATTTTCTTCTATGATTTTGTGGAAAACACCTACTAAGCCTCTGGAATGAAATTCTTCTCCTTCTGTTATACCCTTAATTCTTATGTTTGATCTTCTCATAGTTTCCTGGATATCTTGAAATTCCCATTCAGAGTTTGTTATTAGCTTGTCTTTCTCTTTGTTGGACTATATTTTTGATCGGCCACTTCATCTTCTAGTTCAGATATTTTGTTCTCTTCTTCTTTCATTCTACTGGTGAGACTTTCCACAGAGTTTTATTCCATTGAATGTATCCATCAGAACCATGATTTCAGCCTGTTTTTTCTTCAGTATTTCTGTTTCCTTACTCATGTCTTATAATGACCTCTTCATTTCATTAAGCTGGTTTCCTTTGTTCTCCTTCAGATATTTATTTTCTTCTTTAATTCTTTTGTTTTCTTCTATGATTCCCTTCATTTCTTCTCTGATTTCTTTGAGCATAAATACCATCATTTTCTTGAAATCATTGTCAGGCATTTCATCTAAAACAGTCTCATTGGTCATCATTTCTGATGGATTTATGGGTTTTGGTGGGACTGTATTGTCTTGAATCTTTGAGTTTCTTGTATTATATTGTAGTGACTTTTGCACACTGAATTGATTTTATGTTTGTGTTTTCTTTTCTTCTTATCTGCAGTGCTCCCAGATGTGGCAATCCACCTCTATATACCCTCAGGATATAAGTTAAACATGCCAAGAGTAGCTCTTGTACCCCAATCCAGCCCAGAGGTAATCCTAGCTGTTGAGTTTGCTTGCTAAGCAAGTATTCTAGTGGACTGGTGGAATAATTTACTGGCAAATTCTAAACTTCAACCAAGTAACATACACAATCAATAAAAACCAGCTCAAAGCATGAAATTTTGGGTATTAAAACAAACAGTCATATAAAGCCAAAATACCTAAAGGTGTGTGCTGTTCTAGACCTTTAATCTTGTCAGCTGGGAGGTAGAGATTTCTGTTCTGAATTGAGTTCCAAGTCAACCTGGATCTGGATCAGACCCTGATCTCAGTAATGACAGAACCCAAACACAGAGACCCTATATATATGAAAGCACCAAAGGCAATCCAATTCAACTCTCAAATAGAAGTTATTTTAAAATGGTAACATCAACCAAGAATATACACCCATAACCTGCCATGACAAGGAAAGACAGATTTGTTCTTGTGGGACTGTGTACCTGTTTTTTTCTTTTTCTTTTTTCTTTCTTTTTTTTTTCTTTGTCAGTCAGCCTCCTTACCTTTTGGGGTAGCTTCCAACCTCGCCAATACTGAGTGCCCACCTCAATCCCTCCGTGGTGTGCTGTGCAGCTGTATGTCTGATCAGCTGTGCTGGCTCTGCTGCCACTGGGGCTGAATGCTGGAGGTTTGTGGTTCTGATGGTGGGGGATGGGAGAATTCAGACTTCTGGAGTTGCTCGCACTTTCAGTAGCTCTTTCATTGATATCAGCTGTCTTTCCTTCAGATTTCTTAACTTTGCAAGAAGGCTGATGGAGTTGAAAAATCTGTTGCTTGGTCTCTGCTGCTTCTGCCACTGCCTGGCATGCCTGTCTATACTGTTCTGGGAGGGCATGCATAGATCATGGGCCACGATCACCTCAGTGGGACTCTGGCTGTTTTCTTCCTTTCTGGTGGGTCTTGGTATCTCCAGCTTCTCTGTTGCATCTAAGAATAATCTATACTCTTTCACTTTTCATAAGAGTGTATTTTGTAGGGTTTTGCTTAAATCCTTCCCTAGGCTGGTTTGGCATGGCTCATAAGCTGCCATCTACCCAGAAGTCTAATTTATCTTTTTAAATAAAATTTTCTCTCCCCATTATAAAGAGCAATGCCAATTATTATAGAGCACATTTTGTGTAAAGTGCAAAAGTAAACTCAGAAAAAGGACAATTCATAAATTAGCTCATATGGAAATTGATTTGCATTAATCCATTTATGAAATACATTCTATGTAATGCATTATATGCTCAGATTTCAAAAAGAAAGACCATACCATATCCTGCCCTCAAGCTTTATTCTAACTTTAACAAAAAGAAGGATTTTGTATGCTGATTAAAAAAATTAAAATAATATTAAACTAATATTAAGGCTATATCCAGCCTATTGTTCTCACATATAACTATAATCACAAATAATAATGATAACATCTTTGGGAGAAAAAAGAACAAGGTACAAAAATAACACAAATGGAAAGGGATGGATGAATTTTATCCAATAGCATAATAACTTTTAATTGAAAAGGAGTAATGCCCACAGTGTTAAAAATTACCAAGCCAGGGTCTGGGTAGCTGGCTCAGTAGTTAAAAGTACTGGCTCTGCAATCCTAGTGAACATAGTTCTGATTCCCAGAGTCCACGTGAAAGCCAAGATGCAAATAGCTCACTCATCTGTAATCCAAATGTATATACAGGATTTACAGCAATATAACAAAAATACAGACCCTGCCTCAAACTAGCTGGAAGGCAATAGTTGATACCTCAGGGTTTCCCTCTGACTGCCACTCACACACCATGTAATATGTACACCTGCATTCTCATGCACACCATACACACAGACATGCACATACAATAAAAAAATCCAATTGGATATTAAAGAGAAACAAACTGCATCTATTTATACTTATTTTGTGTTACTTATTTGTTTCTTTATGTATGACTTGTAGTGCATACACACTTATATGAAACAGATTCAGCAAATTATAAGTAGTTATATGTAATGGATTAATAGGATGGTATTGTATATATGTATGTAAAAGAACATATTAATGGGGGGTGAAAAGATTAAGTGAGGTCAGGGGAAGGGATTGAGTAAAGGAAAGGTGGAGGGAAGGCTAATCAAAATCTAAGAGGACATAAATAATTCATATGGAAACTACCTTTTTGGGTAATGGGACATTCAGGAGCCATAGGTTCAGGGTTCATTGTGGAAGAGGTGGTGGAAAGAATGTAAGAGCCAAAGGAAGGGTAAGACTCCTTACACTGTGTTCCTCCAGAAACTAAGTGGCCTGCATATCCATGCCCTCACAGTGCCTGACACTACCTACACAAGACCATCATAATAGGAAGAAAGGATCATGACATCAAAATAAAACAGAGACTGATTGAGAGGGGTTGGAGATATGATGCAGAGTGGTGTTTCAAAGGGGAAAGTGTGGGGAGGCAGGGAATTGCCATGGGATATTGTTTACAATTATGGAAGCTGTCAATAAATAAAATAAAATAAATAAACATAAAAAATAAATTAAAACTCTATAGAATATTTAAATTGGGATTGTCCAGATACAAAATGATTTTAAGATGGCAAGCATGAGGCCCTTTTTCTTCTATGACTATTCCTTTGTGTTGTGGTAAGAAATGATCTGAGAATAGGGAATAGGAAGGATACACAGGGAAAGGATGATACACTTCTGAAATAATGTGAATAAAGGGCAGATGAGCAGTGGGAGACTTAGAGACTCATGTGGGCCATGCTGGTAAGGGCAGGTGTATCAACAAGGGTTAACGAATGCAGGCAGTGAGGGAAAACAATACCTAGAGGATATGAGAGTTTGTGGAACTCTGTTATCTGCAGCAACAAGTACAAGACAGAACTAATAATGATGGGATATAAAAGAAAGCTCAAGACCAGCACCTTAGCATACCTTTAGGTACAGATGTTTGGTAGCAGTGCATAATCATATCTTTTACTGAAAAGGGACCAGGTGATGAGTCTGTCTTATGTGTACTTTTAAACATAGATGTCAGTGGAGTTACCTTTCAAATGAGAAGTCCAATTTCAAATTCTTGAAAGCCTTTAAAATGTTATTCATAAGTGGAATAAACAATTACTTACACAGTATCATTTCTTGTGTTGTGTGGGGAAGCAAAAAAACCACTGAATGTTTGATTCAAAGTATTAAATCATTATCTTAAATCAAAATTAACTCCACATCAATCAATGACCTTATAAAAGATAAGAAACTCTGAAATTATTATAGAAAAAAAGGCAGAGGTAATATTTGGAAATATAATCATAGGGAATGACTTTCTGAATGGAAAATAAGGCAAAAATAATGCAAGGAACCTCATAAAACTAAAACATTTCTGTACAGAAAAAAATAGTTAATATTGAGTGATAAGGCAGCCTATAGAATGGGAGAAAAATCTACCAACTATATATATATATATACATATATATATATACAGGATAAAGGATTGATAACTAGAATATACAAAAACTTGAAAAACTGAACAACAAGAAAATAAATACTCCAGTGAATAATTGGAAGAATGAAAGGGACAAATAGTTTGCAAAAGAATTTAAAAGTGGCCAATAAACATACAAATAGTAATTCAAACTCAGAGAAATGAGAGTGAGATAAAGCCTAACCTTACATTTCTCCTGTTTCTCTTTTTCTTTCTGTGTTTTTCTTTTTATTCTTTTCCCTTGGTGCTGGCCTATAATTCCCTGTACCAGGATGTGGTTAACAACCATAACAAGCTATTTATTGGTGAGAACTACAAGGTCTCCAAAATACAAACAAGATAGACTCCTGTCAGAGCACTTGATTATCTACCAGAGGTTAATGAAAAGACCTTACTACTGAAGACACACTGTCAGCATACACCATGGTGAGACCTGGTTGAAGTCCAGGAGAGAGCTAGTCCCCAGAAAGTTAGCTCATCTAGTGCTAGAAGGTGTTACATGAGCTACTGGGAGAAAGTAGCCAACATCTGTCCAAGCAACTCAAAGTCTAAGTGACTCAGAAGCAAACAACATGACATGATGCTCACAGAAGTGCAATAGTGTCAGATAGCCATGGTAGGTAACCAATTGCTCTTGGATTGGCTAACTGAGCCACTCAGTAGAAAGGAGCCCCATATCTGGAGCTGGAAAACAAGTCAGAATCACATCCAGATAATGATTTTGCTTTCCAATATCAATCTCCAACTAATCTTGGGCTATAAAAGGGTCTATACCTGTGAAATTCTCTCTGAATTAATAATCATCATTCCATTTAACCAGTCCTCAGTTCACTCTCCATTGGAGAATCTGCTTCTCTTTTTCAAATGAGAGCTGGACCTGAGAGGATGAACAATCCAGTGCACTCCACCCCAGCCCCAGATGAAACCACAGAGGAAATAGGGAAATGAACATGAGTGCTGCTTTCTCAGTCAACTAAGGATGAAGGAGATAGACACTGAAGACACTAAAACACCTAAAAAAGCAGAGGTCCAGAGGCTCCTAAGAGGCCATCACTGTAGTACACTTACAATGCTCCCAACATCACTCAAGGAATTTTGTGGAAGAGTGGGAGGAAAGATTGTTAGAGCCACAAGTTGGGCCAGTTTGAATAGAGACATTGCTTCTCTCCTATAACTGAATGCTGCCCCCACAATGCATGGCCCTCAATACACAGGGGTTGATCTACATCCCCAATGAGGAGGGCCTCTTAGGAAAAAGGGCAAGGATTCAGGAAAGTATGGTAGTATGTGTTGTTTACATACTATATCTACATCTAGCTAAAAAATTAAAAAGCTACATTGAACTTCCATTTCACCCCACTTAGAATGTCAGTGACTAAGTACATAGACAATAATAAATTCTGATGAGGATATGGATAAAATGCAACTTTCTGTTTGTTTGTTTTCAGTTTTTGGTCTTTTTGAGGTAGGGTTTCACTGTAGCCCAGGCTAACATGGAACTCACTATGTAATCTCAGGGTATCCTTGAACTCTTGGCAATCTTCCTATCTCTGCCTCCCAAGTGCTGTCACTAAAGGTGCACACAAACACAACTGGCCAAAAGGCAACTTTTATATGCTTCTGAAATGTGTGTCAACCAGTCCAACTTATATAGATATCAGTGTGGATGTTTCACCAAACATAAAAATAGATGGCTATATAACTAAACTATAGTCCTTCTGTGAATTCACCTGAAGAACTCCAGGTCAATATATCACAGAGACACTTGCACACAGTGGCCAAGTTATGGAACCAACCTAGGTGTCCAACTGGGGACATGGATCATGAAAATAATATATATGTGTAGAGAATTCCAGTCAAGATGGCATCCCCTAACTGTACTGCAACCCCTGGGAAGGAGAGGTAAGGAATCAAGGGTAACTGAGACTTTTAGGGGAGAGCAATCTCTAATTGATTGCCAGTTGGAGGGTGTGGAGAGGTAAAAAAGGGAAACAGCTGATGCTTAGGCTCTCTCATCTGTCCCCCAGTCACCCCAAGTAGCCATCCTAACCAGACTCCCAGCCTCAAGCTACTCTCGCAGTAACTGCAGGTAAGGAGACCCAGGCCAGTAGCTCTATCTATCCAAGACACAGACAGACATCTAATCAGGGTGAAAAGGTGAAAGGGTGGAAAACAATATTCCGTGCAAATGGGAATAAGAAACAAGCAGGAGTAGCCATACTAATATCAGATAAAATAGACTTCAAACCAAAAATAATCAAAAAAGACAAAGAAGGCCACTTCCTATTGATCAAAGGAACAATCCAGAAGGAGGATATTACAATTATCAATCTTTGTGCACTACAATTCATAAAACAAAACCTACTTGACAATAAAATAGAAATAACCACCAACACCACCATAGTTGGGGACTTCAACACAACACTATCAGCAATAGATAGATCATTCAAACAGAAACTAACAGGGAAGTGAGAGAGCTTGACAAAACCATAGAACATTTAGACCTAACAGACGCCTATAGACCATTCCACCCCAAATCCACAGACTACACATTTTTCTCAGCAGCACATGGAACCTTCTCTAAAATAGATCATATCCTGGGCCACAAAGCCTGCCTCCATATACTTAGGAAGATTGACATAATTCCCTGTATGATATCAGATCACAATGCTATATTGCTAGAAATTAACAACAAAACACACCCCCAAAATCCAATGGGCTCCTGGAACTGAGACTTTTAAACAATAAATGGGTAGTGGATGAAATAAAAAATGAAACAGAGAAATTTCTAGTAATGAATGACAATGAGAACACATCATACCTAAATTTATGGGATACAATGAAGGGGTACCTCAGCGGGAAATTCACAGCACTTAATGCCTTCATTAGAAAGACATTGAAATCCCAAATCAATTACTTAACCATCCACCTAATGATACTGGAAAAACAAGCACAGCCCAACTCAAAAAGCTCCAGACAGAAAGAGATAATTAAGATCAGAGCAGAAATTAATGAATTTTGGAAACTAAGAAAACAAGAAAAATGATGAAACAAAAATATGGCTTTTTGAAAAAATATACAAGATTGACAAACCCCTGGCCAATTTGATCAAGCAAAAAAAAAAAAGTGATTCAAATTAAAATAATTAGAAATGTAAAAGGAGAGTCCAAAACAGACATAAGTGAAATTGGGAGAATCATCAGTTCTTACTTCCATAACCTCTAGTGTACAAAATTGGAAAATATAGAGGAAACAGATAAATTTCTAGACATGTACCATGTACCAAAGCTAAACTCAGAGCAGATTAATCTCCTAAACAAACCTATCACACCCATTGAAATTGAAACGGTGATTAAAATCCTCTCCAAAAAGAAGAGTCTAAGACCAGATGGCTTCTCAGATGGATTCTATCAAACCTTCATAAAAGAATGGAAGCCAGTCTTTCTCAAACTATGCCACACAATGGGAGATCAAGGAAAGCTCCCCAACTTCTATGAAGCTACTATCACCCTAACAATAAAACCAAGAAGAGATACCATAAGAAAAGAAAACTACAGGCCTATATCCCTGATGAACTTAAACACAAAAGCCTTAAACAAAATCCTCACAAACCAAATTCAACAACACATCAAATACATCATCCACCTTGATCAAGTGGGCTGCATCCCAGGAAAGCAGGGGTGGTGGTTCAACATACAGAAAACTGTCAATGTAATACACCACATAAACAAGGATAAACACAAAAAAACAGATGAACATTTTGATAGATGCAGAAAAGACCTTTGACAAAATACAACATCACTTGATGATCAAAATATTGGAGAGAATCTGCAAGGTTGGTTTATATCTTAACACAATAAAGGCTCTGTACAAAGCTCCTAAAGCCCCAATAATACTTAATGGAGAGAGACTGAAGGACTTTCCATTGAGATCAGGAAGAAGACAGGGGTGGCCACTCTAACCTCTGCTCTTTGATATAGTACTGGAAGTCCTAGCTCAAGCAATAAGGAAGGAGAAAGAAATAAAGGGGATGCAATTTGGAAAGGAAGAAGTCAAGTTAGCACAATTCACTCCTTCAGCAAAGTAGCAGGATACAACATCTTTCTATGTGCAAATGGCAAAGATACAGAGAAATAAGTGACATTATCACATTTTTAATAGCAACAAAAAATAAACTACCTTGGAATAACATTAACCAAGGAAGTGAAATGGCTTTACAATGAAAACATAAAACACTCAAAAAAGAAATTGAGGAGAATTTAAGAAAATGGAAATACCTCCCATGCTCCTGGATAGGCAGAATTAACATTGTAAAAATGACAATCCTTCCAAAGGCAATCTACAGATTTAATGCAATTCCCATCAAATTCCCAACATTGTCCTTCACAGAGATAGAAATATTGATCTCAAATTCATATGGAAAAACAAAAGGCCTTGGATATCCAAGCATATCATCAGCAAAAGAAACACCTCTGGAGGCATCATCATACATGATCTAAAGCTATATTACAAAGCCATGGTAATAAAAGCAACATGGTACTTGCATACAAACAGAAGTATAGACCAATGGAATAGAACTGAGGAGCCAGTCTTTGGGTCAAGTAACTACAGCTACTTGATATTCGACAAAGGCCCTAACAACATAGGCTGGCAAAAAGACAGCATCTTCAATAAATGCTGCTGGACAAACTAGGTAACCATATGTAAGAAATTAAAACTTGATCCACACATCTTGCCATGTGCAACTCAAGTTCAAACAGATCAAAGAACTCAATATAACACCAAAAACTTAGTTACTACTGGAAGAAAAGTTAGGAGGAACATTCCATGATGTAGGAATGGGAAAAGACTTCCTGAACAACACCCCAATAGCACAGGATCTTAAACAATCATTCAACCAAGAGGATCTTATGAAGCTGAAGTTTCTTCACAGACAAAAATACAATAAGCAGAGCCAATAGATTACCCACAGAATAGGAGAAAATATTTGCTGAATATCCAATAGACAGAGGCCTAATTTCTAGGACCTACAAAGAACTCAAAGCCTAAACAATAAAACATCAAACCACCAACTCACAAAATGGGCCGAGGCACTGGACTAGCAGTTCACAGAGGAAGAAATACAAATGGCAAAAGCACACCTAAGGAAATGTTCATCATTCCTAACCATCAGGGGAAATGCAAATTAAAACTACCATAAGATTCCACCTTACCCCAGTAAGGATAGTAAACATCAAAAAATCCAATGAAAACAAATGCTGGCAAGGATGTGGAGAACTAGGAACCCACATTCACTGTTGGTCAGAATGTAAGATGGTACAACCACTTTGGAAAACTATATGGAGGATCCTAAAAAATCTGGCTATAGACTTACCAACAGACCCAGTTATTTCCTTACTGGGCATATACCCTAAAAGCTCCATGCCTCAGCTTGGGGAGATTTGCTCAACCATGTTTATAGCTTCTCAATTCATAATAGCCAAGAGCTGGAATCAATCTAGATGTCTATCACTAGATGAATGCATAACTAAGATGTGGTATATCTACAGGATGGTATGTTACACAGCAGTAAGGAAAAATGACACAATGAAATTCGAAGAAAAATGGTCAAGCCTGGAACAACTTATTCTTAATGAACTAACACAATCACATAAAGATAATCACCACATAGTTTCACTCATCTACAGCTCATAACTTGAACCTACCAAGTCACTGATATACCTACCAAGCATCTGGAAGACTATACAATAGAGAGGGGGGAAAGGGAGGGGAGGGGAAGGAAGGGAGGGGCAATACAAAATTGGACCCAAAATGCAATAGTACCATAAAATTCTACATCCTAAAAGACAGACCAAAAGGCTGAACCTCCACCAGGCACTTAGAGGGAACAACAGGTTCACAAGGCTCTGGAGAGGGTATGACAAAACCTGTTCATTATCTCCTCCTATTACTGCTTCTCTCTCTCTCCCTCCCTCTTCTCTCTCATCTCTCTTATATCACTTATTCTGTCCTTCCTTCTCTTCTTGGCCTCTGACCTGTAATTCCCAGTATCAACAGGTGTAATTCCCAGTATCAGCACAATGAGCTTTTGATCACAGAGACCTACAAGGTGTCCCAAAAGAAAACATATTTATGTAGGAGCTCTTGAAGACTCACCGTAAGTTAGAGGTAAGACCCCACTGTTGTAGACACCATACACTGTTGGTATGCAGCATGGAGCCACATGGCTGAAAGCTGGTAGAAAGTTAATCCCCAGACAGTAAGCGCACCTAGTGCTGGAAGGTGCTACTTGAGTGACTGGGGGATAAAGACCAATATATGCCCAAACAATGCATGGTCTAACTTATTTAGAAGCAAACAACCTGACATGATGCTCATACAAGGGCAATAGTGGCACATAGCCATGGTGGGAAATTGATCTGCTCAGTGAACAGAACCCATAGCTGGAGCTGGGTAACATGTCAGAACCATATCCAAAATTGAGCCCACTCTCCACTAAACTCTCTCTTAAAAAAAAAACAATAGTTAACACATCTACTTGGTGCTAACTTTACTCTCCATTGGAGAATCTGCTTCTGTTTTTCAGAAATATGCAGATCCTAAGGAGAGAATAACCCCATCATACCTCAAAAGGACCCTAGCTGAAACTGAGAATAATTGGGGAAACATGCAAGAATGCTGTTTTCTTGGTGAACCAGGAACCAGCACAGTGGTGAAGGAGACAGACACAGAGAGCAATCAACCCCTACCAAACCAGATATCAAGAGACACAGAGGCACCCAAGACCTCAACATGGAAGTGGACCTAATATGAACCCATCATGCCTCAGGCAAATTTGTTGAATAAGGGGGGGGGGGATGTCAGAGCCACACATTGGGTCATGACACACAAAGACACTTCCTCCTACCTGAAACTACAGGCTAATTCCATAATGCATGACCCATATACCCCAACAAGGAGGGTCCCTGTGGAAGGAGGAGGACAGGGAGGAGACTAAAAATGGTACCAACTTGAATGTATTCACTGACTACAAAAATTAATATATATATCAAGACATTTTTGGGAAAATTAATGACACCAGAGGCAATAATACTAAAAACTAAACAAAGGGGCTGGAGAGATGGATTAGTGGTTAAGAAACTTGCCTACAAAACCTGAGGATCCAGGTTTGATTCCCCAGTTCCCACATAAGCCAGATGCATAAGGTGGCATATGCATCTGGAGTTTATCTACAATAGCAGGAGGCCCTAGCATGCCCATTCTCAATCTCTCTTGCCCTTGCTCTCTGCTTCTTTCTTTATCTCTCAAATAAATAAAATATTAAAATAATTAAATAAGCAAGTCTCAAAAGACAAATATTTCATATTGTTTTCTTATTCATGGCTTCTAAGTTTAGTATAGCATAAATATCTATAAATATGTACATAGTATATGTTATAATACATGTCATATTATTTATATCATTATGTGCTATACATAAATAGTTACATTAAATACATACATAAAATATAAAATATATATGTAAATATGCATATATATGTGAAATGAAAGTAGGTGAAGTTTTCTAGGAACAAAGGGAATAATTGAGAGGATACATTGAAGAGAAAAAAGGGAGGACAGGAGGTAACTATATGTTGTGTTTTACAAAATAACTAAAAAGGTACATTTGTAATATATCATCACAAAACAATAAATATGTGAGCTGTTAAATACAGTAGTAAGATTTATATATATTCAGAGATTCATGTTGTACTTCATACATGTAATACAATTATAATTCAGTATTAAAAATAGTGTTAAAAGAACCAGTGCCCCAAACAGAAGAGGAACAGCACAGGACCAAAGCAGGACCACATAATATAAACCATAAATCAAACTGGATCATAGTAAGAGTTTGAGCCAATCATAAGAGCCAATCATAAGAGCCTGTGACTTGAATGTAGTCACATGTCTCATTCCTCCTCTGCTGCATAAATTTTGCATACACACTCAAAGATAACAAATTTTGAATAATGTTAATGTAATGACAATGGAGAAAATCAAATATAAGACATAGTGATACAGCAGAAGTTAGAAGACTGAATCAATTTATCAGTGGCTAGTGGGTTTGCCTCCAGAGATATGGTTTCTTAGTGTTTTAGTTATTCCATGGAAATAACTGTCAAGGAGTCTAAGTGTCCATCCTGAACTTTTCATCAAAATACCTTTTCAGATGATATGGTTCTGGGGTGCAGGTAGACATGAGAAGGTGGGAAAAGGAAAATTCGAGTTAAAGGATATAGAGAAATATATGTTCAATTTAAACAAATAAAAAGGACTTTTTTGAAGTAAGTGAGTATACAGAAAAATAGTTTATAAAGTCTTGTATTTATATTCATATTTACCTTAGCCAACCCTTTATTCACTGGCAGTGGTTGGTAAAATTAACTTAGGCTCACCAAAGTATCACAAATATTTAGTTGTTTTCCAAATGAATTAAGTTAAGGTTGTGTTCTGCTGCCTCATTAAATATAAACACTGACTTTTGTGGGAGGGGAACAATATGCAAGGACTTCTTCACCTCCACCTAATTATTCTGCATTCAAATAATACTGAGTTTAGAATCTAGTCAGGAAGAAATTGACATAATTAAGCACTCTTCAAAGAAAAATGGACTCTGAGGTCTGTAATGCTATTAAATATTTACTGTGCACATCATTGCAGTAAATTTCCTGACAGAAAGTGATTCTAACAAAGATTAAGGGAGAACATCAGTGCCTTGTAGCAAATGTATCTGGCTGGATACATTATTAAACAATATATATCTGTATTCATAAAATATACATGCAGAAGCTGCATAGCAGGGGGTCTGTAGAGCCTATGAAAGAAAGCATATCTAGAATGTATTTCCTGATATGCCAAACTCTCAAACTCATGCATGAAGTTGTATAATTCACCTGTGCAGGCAGGGATTGCTTCCATATGCATGTTTACCCCAAGGTTCAATTAGAAATAAAAAGGAAAAAAAATTAAATTATAAATTTGAATGTAGTACTCTTACGTAAAAATTTTGAGCTAAAACAATCAAGAAAGGATATTGAATCTTCAAGCTAGTTCAAGTTGTATTAGCAAACAAATCTATTTCTAACACAGAACTTGAATTGAATAGGCAAAGCAGATAATAAATCAGTCCATTGTCCACTGGTCTTGTCTCCAAGCAGGGAAACGAGGATCAGAAGAGAAACCAAGCCAGGCTAATGTAAATGACAAAAGTAACTTCTATTGAAAGAGCATTAAAATATTAAACCTTGGGTGTCTCTGGGTTCCAGGTTGGAGACTATATTTCCAAAATGGCTTACTTTAATGATGATGGGCTAGAGAGATGGCTTAGGAGTTAAGGCACTTGCCTGTGAAGCCTTAGGGCTCATGTTCAACTCTCCAGGTCCTACATAAGACAGATGCACAAAGTAATGCAAGCATGCAAGGTCACACATGAGCACAAGAGGGCACACACATCTGGAGCTCAATTGCTGTGTCTGGAAGCCCTGAACTCTAATTCCCTCTCATTCTCTCTCTTACCCCATGGCTCTTTCTCTCTGGCATTAAAAAAAGCTATAAACATTATGATGATGAAGAAGAATAGTAATAATAATAGTAGGAGGAAGAGGAGTAGGAGACCAGGTGTGGTGCTTCATGTCTAAATCCCAACATCAGGAGATATAGGCAGAAGGATTGCCATGAATTAAAAGCCATCCTGGGCTACATAGTGAGTTCTAGCACAATCTGGGCAAAACAGTGGTACTATCTTAAAAAAAAGAAAACTACAAGAGATCTCAGACATTCAATATAAACCGAGAAGAAACTACATAGCTATTTTAGACAAACTCATTGTACTCTACTTATCATCTAAAGACATGCTACCTCCGTATTTCTCAGTGTATTCCATTAATCATCTTAACAAATACCACCTCAATCTTTTTCAAAAATGATGTTGAAGATAGCTAGTTATTGATATGAAAAATAATTTATTCAAGAAGCATCAAAAATAGCAGTATTATGAGGGAAAAGTGAAATATTATCAGTATTTGTCAGAAACCTCCATGACATGATCAGTTTTTTTATCCTACTTATTTAAATATTAAGAGTTAGGTAATAATTTTATAATTGTTTTATTGTGTGCTTATGTGTCTGTGGGCTAATAATATGTGCATACCCCTGTTTGTAAATGTGAACTTAGAGTTTAATTACAAATGTTGGTCCTTGCCTTCTTTTGAGACAGGGTCTCTATTGTTTGCTGCTCTGTTCATCAGGCTACATTGCCTGGGAATTTAGAGATTCTCAGGTCTCTACTGCCTTGTCACCACAAATACACTGGAGCTAAAGAAGCTTCTGTTATGGTTGAGCTTTATGTGGATTTGGAGATCCAAACACAAGTCATCATACTTGTACATAAAGTAAGTTGCACAATGAGTCGTGTCCCCACCCCACTATACTTTTTAAAAAAGATTATGTTGAGACTTCCGGTTAAGATGGCGGCGTAGGTACCACGCCAAAGCAGCCTAGGGGGGAAAAAGACCAAAAAAACTCAGCAAAATACACGCTTTTACTAAAAAGTGAGGTGTATAGGAAATTGAGGTGGCAGCGGAGAAGTAGAAGAGTAATAGAGCATCCAGAGCCCGCACAGGCGGGAAAAGCGGCTCCAGCGGCTCCGGGGCAGCTTGGCCAAACTCCGCAGCCGTGGCTCAGCAGAAAACCGCCAGACCAGCTCGAGCCACAGAAAAAGCCAGGTGCGGGATTTTCCCCTCACACTGCGTCTCCGCAACTCGGGAAACGTGAGGGGAGAGCGGCAGCGAGCAGCGGAGGAGAAGACCGCGAGGTAGAACACGTGGAGCAGCGAGACAACCAGAGCAGCCGCGGCTCCCTCCCCTCCCCCACCGCCTGAACCCAGCTCCAGCGAACACAGCAGCGGCCCGGGACCCGGCCACGCCAACTTGGGCTGACTGCGGGACCCAAGCAGGAGCAGAGTTCGGCAGCAACTTCAGCGGCTCCAGCACCGGTACCAGCGGCCCCAGCAGCAGCGGACCCAGGAGCGGCAGCGGCGGCAGATCCCACAGCAGCGGCTTCGGGGGGGAGCAGCGGCGGTGGTCACGGCAGCGGCAGCTTCAGCAGCGGTGGTGGCTCCGGTGGTGGCAGCTATGGGAGTAGCAGAGGCAGTAGCAGCGGCTCGGTTTGCCCCGTAGGAAAAGCAAGTGCCCAGCTCCAGAAATCAGAACAGCAGCCTGACGACCCAGGCAGCAACTTGACTGAGACCAAAATCACCCAAGGTAACTGGGATTGCACCAGGGAAGGGTCTCATTTGGTGACAAACTGACTTGGATCCCTCAACAGACCAGAAATCTAAACCTCTTTGTTGATAGAAGATCTGGTTATTATAATAATTACTCTTGCATACATACTCGGGGCTGTTTTTGATTGAATGTGTACAGTGTTTAGTTAAATTTTAGAATCTACCTGTATTTTATTCCACTCAGCCTGCTTGAATACTCCTATAGCAGGGAATCTCAACCCCTAAGAACATCTTTGTAGATACTCTGAGAGTCTAAAGAGCCGCACCTAATACCTTAAGGTCCTACCCTGAAAATATATTACATCAAATCAATTGATACAGCTAAGAATACACAGCTAGCTAGAAAATCCAAGCATAAACTTAATCCAAGATGCAAAAATATATACATTATAACACAAGAAACACTAAAAAGCAAGATGATATAAATCCACCTAAAAGTATTAATGCATCAGAAATGTCCTCCAGAGAGAAAGAGTTAGAGGAAATGCCTGAGAAAGAGTTCAAAAGAATAATTATAAATATGTTCCAAGAGCTCAAAGAACACATGAAAACAATCAAGGAAGAAATCAAAGAGGAAATCAAAGAGGAAATCAAAGGAATCAAAGAAGAGGCAGGACACCAATTTCATGAAATAAAGAAGGCAACACAAGACATAAATAGGAAAATAGAAATAATAAAGAAAAACCAGTCAGAATTACTAGCAATGAAGGACACAGTTAATGAAATAAAAAACTCTGTAGAAAATCTCACCAGTAGGATGGATGAGGGAGAGGACAGAATATCTAAGCTAGAAGACCAGGTGGCAGACCTAATGCAGTCCAACAAAGAGAAAGACAAACTTATAGAAAAGTATGAGTGGGAATTTCAAGATATTCGGGACACTATGAAAAGATCCAATATAAGAATTCAGGGCATAGTAGAAGGAGAAGAACTCCACTCCAGAGGCACAGTAGGCATCTTCAACAAAATCATAGAGGAAAATTTCCCCCAAATTGGGAAAGAGGTGCCAATACAGATACAGGAAGCCTTTAGAACCCCAGCCAGACAAAACCCAGAAAGAACCTCCCCTCGCCATATTATAATCAAACTTCCAAACACACAAACCAAAGAAAAAGTATTGAAAGCAGTTAGAGAGAAAAATCAAGTTACCTACAAAAGCAAGCCCATCAGGATTACAGCAGATTATTCAACACAAACTTTTAAAGCCAGAAGGGCTTTGAGTGATATATTCCAAGTTCTGAAAGATAACAACTGTCAACCAAGGTTACTTTATCCTGCAAAGTTATCCATTCAAATAGATGGAGAAATAAAGACATTCCATGACAAAAGCAGGTTAAAGGAGTATTTGAAGACAAAACCAGCTCTACAGAAAATACTTGATAGAATCCTCCATGCTGAACAAAAGGAAAAGCACACATATAAGGAACCTAGAAAAAACAAGCTATACTCAAATACCAGTTAACAGAAGAGAGCACAGATAGAACCAGTAACACACACACACACAAAAAAATGGCAAACATAAATACACACCTTTCAATAATATCTCTTAATATCAATAGTCTCAATGCCCCAACGAAAAGACATAGATTTGCAGACTGGGTTAAAATGCAGGATCCTACAATTTGTTGTCTCCAAGAAACTCACCTTTCTACAAAGGATAGACATTATCTTAGGGTGAAAGGTTGGAAGACAGTGTTTCAAGCAAATGGGCCTAGAACACAAGCAGGGGTTGCTATCCTAATATCAGACAGGGTAGACTTTAGTCCGACGTTAGTCAAGAAAGATAAGGAAGGTCACTTTATATTGATTAAGGGCACACTCCAACAGGAGGACATTACAATCCTAAACATATATGCACCTAACATGGGGGCTCCCAAATTTGTCAAACAAACACTATTAGAACTAAGGTCACAGATAACACCAAACACAGTGTTGGTGGGTGACTTTAACACCCCACTCTCATCAATTGACAGGTCATCCAGGGAAAGAATAAACAGAGAGGCATCTGGACTAAATGAGGTCATAGAAGGAATGGACCTAACAGATATATACAGGACATTTCATCCAAAGGCTGCAGAATATACATTCTTTTCAGCAGCACATGGAACATTCTCTAAAATAGACCATATATTAGGACATAAAGCAAATCTTAACAAATTCAGGAAAATTGAAATAATTCCTTGCATTCTATCTGACCACAATGGAATTAAACTACAAATCAGTAGCAAGAAAGGCTATAGAGCATACACAAAATCATGGAAACTAAACAATACACTACTAAATGATGAGTGGGTCAATGAAGAAATCAAAAAGGAAATCAAAAAATTTATAGAGTCAAATGATAATGAGAACACAACTTACCAAAATCTCTGGGACACAATGAAGGCAGTTCTAAGAGGTAAATTTATAGCCTTAAGTGCCTATATTAAGAAATTAGAAAGGTCGCAAGTAAACGACCTAATGCTTTAGCCTTAAAGCCTTGGAAAAAGAAGAACAAGGTAAACCAAAAATTAGTAGACGGGAAGAAATAATAAAGATTAGGGCAGAAATTAATTAAATAGAAACAAAAAGAACAATCCAAAGAATTAATGAAACAAAGAGTTGGTTCTTTGAAAGGATAAACAAGATTGATAAACCCTTAGCAAATCTGACCAAAAGAAAGAGAGAAGAGACACAAATTAATAAAATCAGAGATGAACAAGGCAACATCACAACAGATTCCAGAGAAATTCAAAAAATCATAGGGACATACTACAAAAGCATATACTCCACAAAGTATGAAAATCTGAAAGAAATGGATGATTTCCTTGATCTATATGACCTACCTAAATTAAATCAAAATGAGATTAATCACTTAAATAGACCTATAACAAACTTGGAGATCCAAAATGTTATCAATAATCTCCCAATTAAAAAAAGCCCATGCCC
Source organism: Jaculus jaculus (assembly GCF_020740685.1). Taxonomy (NCBI): domain Eukaryota; kingdom Metazoa; phylum Chordata; class Mammalia; order Rodentia; family Dipodidae; genus Jaculus; species Jaculus jaculus. Next base: position 60,676,305 of record NC_059110.1, on the reverse strand, counting down.
GGATGGATTCACTGCTGAATTTTACCAGACTTTTAAGGAAGAGCTAACACCATTGCTTCTTAAGCTTTTCCAGGAAATAGAAAAAGAAGGAATTCTACCAAACTCCTTCTATGAGGCCAGCATCACCCTGATACCAAAACCAGGCAAAGATAGAACAAAAAAAGAAAATTACAGACCAATCTCCCTCATGAACATAGATGCAAAAATTCTCAACAAAATATTGGCAAACAGAATACAAGAGTATATCAAAAAGATCATTCACCCTGACCAAGTAGGCTTTATCCCAGAGATGCAGGGATGGTTCAACATACGCAAATCTATAAATGTAATACATTACATAAATGGGTTGAAGGACAAAAATCACATGATCATCTCATTAGATGCAGAGAAAGCATTTGACAAAATCCAACATCCCTTCATGATAAAAGTCCTACAGAGACTGGGAATAGAAGGAACATATCTCAATATAATAAAGGCTATTTATGACAAGCCTACAGCCAACATATTACTAAATGGGGAAAAACTGGAAGCTTTTCCACTAAAATCAGGAACAAGACAAGGGTGTCCACTATCCCCACTTTTATTTAATATAGATTTGGAAGTCTTAGCCATAGCAATAAGGCAAGAGACACACATAAAAGGGATACAAATTGGAAAGGAAGAAATCAAGTTAACATTATTTGCAGATGACTTGATTCTATACATAAAGGACCCTAGAGACTCTACCAGCAAGCTGTTAGAGCTGATCAAAACCTACAGCAATGTAGCAGGACACAAAATAAATACCCAGAAATCAGTAGCCTTCATATATGCTAACAACAAACACACAGAGGATGTAATCAGAGAATCACTCCCATTCACAATTGCATCAAAAAAAAATAAAATACCTTGGAATAAACCTAACCAAGGAAGTAAAGAATCTATACAATGAGAACTTTAAAACACTCAAGCGAGAAATTGCAGAAGACACTAGAAAGTGGAGAAACATCCCTTGTTCCTGGATTGGAAGAATCAATATTGTGAAAATGGCAATCTTACCTAAAGCAATCTACACATTTAATGCAATCCCTATCAAAATTCCAAAGGTTTTCTTCATGGAAATAGAAAAAACAACCCAAAACTTCATTTGGAATCACAAAAAACCTCGAATATCTAAAATAATACTGAGCAACAAAAAAGAGACTGGTGGTATCACCATACCTGATTTTACCCTATACTACAGAGCCATAGTAACAAAAACAGCATGGTACTGGCAGAAAAACAGACATGTAGATCAGTGGAACAGAATAGAGGACCCAGATGTAAGCCCAAGTAGCTATAGCCACATGATATTCGATAAAAATGTCAAAAATACTCATTGGAGAAGAGACAGCCTCTTCAGCAAATGGTGTTTTGAAAACTGGATAAATATCTGCAGAAGGATGAAAATAGATTCTTCTCTCTCGCCATGCACAAGAATTAAGTCCAAATGGATTAAAGACCTTAACATCAGACCAGAAACTTTGAAACTGCTAGAGGAAAAAGTAGGGGAAACCCTTCAACATATTGGTCTTGGCAAAGACTTTCTGAATACAACCCCAATTGCTCAGGCAATAAAACCACAGATTAACCACTGGGACCTAATGAAATTACAAAGATTTGACACCGCAAAGGACACAGTGAAAAAAGCAAAGAGGTAACCTACAGAATGGGAAAAAATCTTCGCCAGCTATATATCTGATAGAGTATTAATATCTAGGATATACAAAGATCTCAAAAAGTTAAATAATAAGGAATCAAACAAGCCAATCAAAAAATGGGCTATGGAGCTAAATAGAGAGTTCTCAAAGGAAGAAATACGAATGGCATATAAGCATCTAAAACAATGTTCTACATCACTAGTCATCAGGGAAATGCAGATTAAAACTACATTGAGATTCCATCTCACTCCTGTCAGATTGGCCACCATCATGAAAACAAATGATCATAAATGTTGGCGGGGATGTGGAAAAAAAGGGACCCTTCTTCACTGCTGGTGGGAATGCAATCTGGTCCAGCCATTGTGGAAAAGTGTGGAGGTTCCTAAAACAGCTAGAGATTGATCTACCATATGACCCAGCTATAGCGCTCCTAGGCATATATCCAAAGGACTCATCTCATTTCCTTAGAAGTACATGCTCAACCATGTTTATTGCTGCTCAATTTATAATAGCTGGGAAATGGAACCAGCCTAGATGTCCCTCAACAGATGAGTGGATAATGAAGATGTGGTACATTTATACAATGGAGTTCTACTCAGCGGTAAAGAAAAATGAAGTTATGAAATTTGCAGAAAAATGGATGGACCTGGAAAGTATTATACTAAGTCAGGTAACCCAGGCCCAGAAAGCCAAGCGCCACATGTTCTCTCTCATATGTGGATCCTAGCTACAGATGACTGGGCTTCTGCATGAGAATGAAAATACTTAGTAGCAGAGGCCAGTAAGTTGAAAAGGAGACATAAAGGGTGGAGAAAGGAAGGGAGGAGGATACTTAATAGGTTGATATTGTATATATGTAATTACAATGATTGTAATGGGGAGGTAATATGATGGAGAATGGAATTTCAAACGGGAAAGTGTGGGGGTGGGGAGGGAGGGAATTACCATGGGATATATTTTATAATCATGAAAAATGTTAATAAAAATTTAAAAAAAAAAAGATTATGTTGAAGTGAATACAAGTGTGATACTACAGGACTTGAATTTAATTCCAGATTTAATTCTGAGTCTTATAGTATAGCCACGGTGTATGGTAACTTTTCTAAACACAAGTAGGATAAACAAACAATTGGAAAAATTAGTATTATGGTTTGTAGCTCAGATCAGGAAGATGCAAACATTTTAATTAAAATAAATAAAATAAAAATAAGCAATTATGATTTAATAATACTAAATTTAAAACTATTATATTAAAATTAAAGACAAATATCATATTTTCTAATCTTCTATGAAAACTTTCATCTCTCTTTTCATACCCAGCACTCTCATGCTACTCATCTTACCCACCTATTTCTCCATGCCCCAGCCGTCTCACGTTACCCACCTACTTGTCCATGTCCTAGGTCCCTCATGTTGCCCACCTACTTGTCCATACCCCAACACCCTCATGTTACCCATCTACTTGTTCATATCCTGGCCCCCTCATGTTACCTACCTATTTGTTCATGCCCCATGCCCCTCTTGTTCATATGACAGCTCCTTACCCATCAACTTGTTCAGATACTAACCCTTTCATGTTACCCACCTATTGTTCAAACCCTAGCCCCTTCATATTACCCACTTACTTCTTAATATACCAGCCCTGTCATGTTACCCACATATTTGTTCATGCCCCAGCTCCCTCATATTAATCACCTACTTGATCATACCTCAGCCCTCTCATGTTACTACCTAATGTTCATGTCTCATCACCGTCGTGTTACCCACCTTCTTGTCCATAGTCCCATGTTCTGTACTAGAAGTAGGTAGAGTTAAAAGTGACCTTAAAAGCCAAAATCTTTAACTACTTGTTTCATTAAAACTCAGATTTTAGGCTAGAGACGTGGCTTAACACTTAAGGCATTTTCTGACAAAACCAAAGGGCTTATGTTCAAGTCCCCATTGCCCACATAAAGCTAGATGCACAATGTGGTATATGCCTCTGGAGTATATTTGCAGTAGCTGGAGGCCCTGGCACACACATTCTTTTTCTCTCTCTCTCCCTTCTTCCCCCTCCCTCCCTCCCTATCTTTCTCAAATAAATGAATAAATTAAATATTATTAAAACACTCTAATCTTGGGCTGGAAAGATAGCTTAGCAGTTAAGGTGCTCGCCTGCAAAACCTCAGAATGCATGTTCAAAACTCCAGGTCCCACATAGCCAGATGCACAGTGACGCAAGCATGCAATGTCACATATATGCACAAGGGAGCACATATGTCTGGAGTTCATTCATAACTGCTGAAAGGCACTGGTGTGACCATTCTCTCTCCTCTCTCTCTCTCTCTCCAAAAAAAAAACAAAATCAAAAAAATAATAAAACACTAAGATCTTTTTTGTTCATTTTTATTTATTAATTTGAGCATGACAGAGAGAGAGAGAGAGAGAGAGAGAGAGAGAGAAAGAAACACACACACACACACACACACACACACACACACACACAGAAAGAGAGAGAGAGAATGGGAACAGCAGGGCCTCCAGCCACTGCAAACGAAATTCAGATGCATGGGCCCCCTTGTGCATCTGGCTAGTGGGTCCTGGGGAATTGAGTCTTAAACTAGGGTCCTTAGGCTTCAAAGGCAAGTGCTTAACAGGTAAGCCACCTCTCCAGCCCCAAACACTAAAATCTTAACATACAATGGGAATTTTTTAAGGTATATGTTGATGCCTTTGTAAATTTCTTTTTTTAAATTTTCATTGTAACTTTCTTTTTTTTTGCTTTTTAAAATTTATTTTTATTTATTTATTTGAGAGTGTCAGAGAGAGAGAGAGAGAGAGAGAGGGAGGGAGGGAGAGAGAAAGAGAGAGAGAGAGAGAGAGAGAGAGAGAGAGAGAGAGAGAGAGAGAAAATGAATGAGAATTGGCACGCCAGGGCTTCCAGACACTGCAAACGAACTCCATACACGTGTGCCCCCTTGTGCATCTGGCTAACGTGGGTCCTGGGGAATCGAGCATAGATCCAGGGTCCTTAGGCTTCACAGGCAAGCACTTAACTGCTAAGCCATTTCTCCAGCCCATCATTATAACTTTCTAACTATAATTATTATGATCTTGCTGGGTATAAAAATTTAATACTTTTGTTGTGTGTATATCTGTGTGTATGCAAGTTGCTATGTGCGTGGTAGCAAGTGTTTATTTGAGGCTACTTATACATAAATGGGCACTTCCATGGCTATAGAAGCCACTGCTAGATGTCTTCCTCATTTGTTCTCCACTTTACTCTTTTACAGAGGGCCCCTCAGGGAACTTGGAGTTTACTAATTTGGCTAAACTAGCTAGATAATGATACCTAGGAATTCCTTGTATCTGTAATTGGTATTTATTGGAGAATATGCAATTTATCAGTGGCTATGCCACTGAATAAGATGCCTCCCCAGCAACTATTAACTGACAATAGTGCATCAGGCAGAATGGGGTTTCATGAGCACCTCACCCATTTTTGAAGGATATTGGTGGGCCCAGTCATGTGTAGGTATTATATAGGTAACTAAAGCAGCTGTTAGTTCACAATGTGCAAAGGTCTGAAGGATTTTTAATAAGAGAGCTAGTCCCTATGGTAAATGGTTCATGGTAAATGTTTGTTTTCATATGGTTTGCCTGGAATATTCTGAGTCCTTTATCTGTATATATTGTCATTTTCTATGCTCAATATTTTTCCTTTTTTTTTTTTTTTTTGGTCTATTCTATTCTGACTTCTGTGCCCGTATTAGAATTCTAGTACTGCTATCAAATGCCTGCAAAATCCTAGTGTTCAAACAATACACATTTATGATCACACATTGCCTTTGCATTAGGAGCCCAAACAAGCTAAACTGGGTTTTCTCTTGAGAGTCTCACATGTCCTAATCAGTGTCATGTAGGTTCTGTGCTCATCCAGAGATTCAGAGGGGGAATACCTGCTCCACTCTTCCCTCTGATTGCTAACAATTTCTATTCCCATGTGTCTTTACTCTAAGAAGCCATGGTTCTGGCTGAGATCTGGCTGGATGCTGTCTTGAAGAACAAGAGTGCTGGGGTTCTTAAACACTGACACTTCCTCAGCATGTTACTTAATTCATCATACCAACAAGAAGACTTTCTACATACTGACTAGCCAGGAGCAATTTGTAATGGAAGCACAGTTATGTAACATCCCCTTACTTTTCCATACATTATTGTTTAAAACCAAGTCTCAATACAACCCATACTCCAAGGGAGAATAGACCATTGTTTTAACAACAGGGACTAGAAAATTTGGTGCTATATCAGGTTCTATTTTTTCTTGAATTTTGAGTCAACTATAAATAATGATAATAATAATAATAAAAAGACCTTTGTGGAACTGTCTTTAGTCTTTATTTTTACCCATAGCCATTTATCTAAAGGAGTTTTTCCTAGGGTATACCCTAATAGTGCTTTAAGGGCATGCTGTTGATTTTTTTTTATTAAAAGATTGTGACTTAATTGCTAATTCTTGCCTCAGTTTTTCTTACAATTTTATTTTCTTATAATTTATGATAGGAAGGTGTTCCATCTTCCCCAAACAATGGAAGTACAGGAATTTTCATATATCTTTTTTTTTTTCCTTGCTGGTCATACTTGCTTTCAAACCTGCCAAAAGCTCATCATTTTAAAAGTGTCAAGTTCACTTAATAACCGTTAACATAAAAGATATAATTCAGTTTTCTCATACTTGGCCTAAAGCCATAAAGTACATTGTTTGCCTTCCAAATTATTTCAGAAAATAATATCATCACTCATTTTCCTTTACATAACATTCTTAGCTGTAGCAAGAAAGGGAGAGATGAGAATAGAAGTTATTTTTCTAATCTCTATTCACAGGACCCTCATTGTACAATACCTAGCCCTAAAACCAGTGTCATATATACTGGATGTTATTTGGGGTATAGGGTTATTTTTTTTTTTTTTTTGGTTTTTTGAGGTAGATTCTCACTGTATCCAGGCTGACCTGGAATTCACAGTGGAGTCTCAGGTGGCCTTGAACTCATGGCAATCCTCCTACCTCTGTCTCCCAAGTGCTGGGGTTAAAGGTATGTGCCACCATGCCTGGCTTGGAGGGTGATTTTATTTTTTAAATGTAACTTCTATCTCTGTACAGACACTATTAGTCACTTTTTCAATATTGATGAATGACCTCAAATTTCAGGGATTCTGCAAGGAAGAAGTGTATAACCTTAACATTCATATTATATGTCAGCTGATGGTCATCTGTGATACTGCCTTCCATATTAAAGCTGCTTACTCAGCAAGATTATATGATAAAGGAAAATCTTTAGACTAGAGCAGAGCCATCATCCACTTGTAGCTGGCATGGAACATGTTAGACAAATAAATCTATTTCTTATTATTGTGTGAGGAAAGACTGAATAGTTGGAATACAAACTCTTTAGAAATGAAAGAACCTGATTTTCAAGCTTATGATTTATTCTTCTCTGAATTAAGAATGTGGCTATGTCTTTCACAGGTAGTATTTGTATCAGAGGCATAAAAAAATTAATAGAATGGGTAATGAAGTACACACAGTTCCAGGAACCACTGCTGAGACACAGCATGAGGTAGGGAATGATGACCCTGATAAAGAGGCCAGGGAATCCACTAGAAAATGAACCATGGTTTGGATGAAGACCTGGAGATGATTTAAATATACCAGGACTGTGCAAGGGCTACTCATCCCAACTGCAGGGGTAGACTATGAAAATACAGAAACTAGTCACTGGTCACTTGTTATGGATATCATACTTGAACTGCAATGTTTGTCTAATGGTTGTTGAGCTTGCACTGTTCCAATCTCTCCTTGTTATGATATATATCAATGGAACAGTTTACTCTGTGCCATTATATATTGGAAGTAGGTGACTTGTTATACTTGTTTTGATTTTACAAGACTGACAGTTAAGAGAGAGTCTTAATGTTAAAAAAGGTTATGGGAGGTTCTGGAGATATGGCTTAGCCATTAAGCACTTGCCTGTGAAGCCTAAGAACCCCAGCTCGAGGCTTGATTCCCCATAACCTATGTAAGCCATATGCACAAGGTGGCACATGCATCTGGAGTTCATTTACAGTGACTGTAGGCCCTGTCATGCCCAATCTCTCCCTCTCTCTCTTTCTCTCTCTCTCTCTGTCCCTCTTTCTTGCTCTGTCTGTCTGTTGCTCTAAAATAATAAATAAAAATAAACAAAAAAAATATACAAAGACTATGGGAGTCTAATAAGGGCCAGGTAAAGAATGTCATAGCTTGAATTTATGCCCCCCAGTGGACTCAAATATTTTTTCTTTTCAAATTTTTTTGTATATTTTTATTTTTTTTGTTTGAGAGCCACAGACACAGAGAGAAAGAGTGAGAGCGAGCGAGCGAGAGAGAGAGAGAGAGAGAGAAAGAGAGAGAATGGGCTCAACAGAGCCTCCAGCCACTGCACAGAGAGAAAGAGTGAGAGCGAGCGAGCGAGAGAGAGAGAGAGAGAGAGAAAGAGAGAGAATGGGCTCAACAGAGCCTCCAGCCACTGCAAATGAACTCAGATGTGTTTGCCCCCTTTTGCATCTGGCTAACGTGGATCCTGGAGAATCAAGCCTTGAACTGAGGTCCTTAGGCTTCACAGGCATGCACTTCACTGCTAAGCCATCTCTCCAGCCCTCATTTTATTTTTATTAACAACTTCCATGATTATAAAAAATATCTCATGATCATATCCTCCCTCTCCCCACTTTCTCCTTTCAAACTTCATTATCCATCATATCCCCTCCCCATCTCAGTGAGTCTCTTTATTTTGATGTCATGATCTTTTCCTCCTACTAGGCTGGTCTTGTGTAGGTAGTGTCAGGCACTGTGAAGTCATGAATATCCAGGCCATTTTGTGTCTGCAGGGACCACGTTGTAAGGAGTCCTACCCTTCCTTTGGCTCTTATATTCTTTCTACCACTTCTTCTGCAATAGATCATGAGCCTTGGAAGGTGTGATCAAATATTTTATTAGTCATATGCAGTGTGTATACAGTCATGTTGATACCATCATTAGCCTCTTCTCTGTCCTTTCCCCTCTACAGAGACCATCCTCATTGGGATATGTGGGTTATGGATTGTGGGATTACCCACCAGTTTTGGGTAAGAGGCAATCTCTCTGTGCATAATGTCCCAACATGTGGCTCTAACTTTCTTTCTGCCCCCTTTTCCACAAATTTCCCAGAGCCATGATAGGTTCTTAATAGGTCTACTTCAGTGATGAAGTCTTGGGACCCTGTGTCTCTGGATATCTGGTTTGGTAAGAGTTGAGTGTTTTCTGTGTCTATCTCCTTTACCCTTGTGCTGGTACCAGGTTCTCCAAGAAAGCAGCACTCATTTACTCTTGGTTTCATTTGGGGCCCTGGTGAGGTGTGATTGGCTGGTTCTCTACTCAGGATCTATGTCCATCTGAAAAGGAGTAGCAAACACTCTAATGGAGAGTGAAGTGAGCACTGAATAAATGGGGTAACCATTATTATTTTAGAGAGAACTTAATAGATGTAGGTCCCCTTGTAGTCCACAATTGCTGGGATCTTGATAATGGAGAGCAGCCTCATTTTTTGGATATGATTCTGTCTTGTTTCCCAGCTCCAGCTATGGGTTCCTTTCCATTGAGCAGATCAGTTAGCCAAATCAAGGGCAGTGCATTATCCACCATGGCTGTGTGCCAGTATTGTACTTGTGTGAGTAACATGCCAGGTTTTTTGGTGCTGAGTAGCTTAGACCATGAGTTGCTTGGACAGATGTTGGTCATTTTCCTCTAGTTGTTCATGTAGTATCTTGTGGCACTAGATGAGCTAACTGTTTTGAGATTGACTGCTTTCTAGATTCCAGCCAGGTCATTCCATGCTCCTAACCAACAGAATGTGGTGTCATTTGCATTAGATTCTTACCACTAACCTTTGGTGGGTCAACAAGTACTCTGACAGAAATCTGTCTTCTTTTGGGAAACCTTGTAGGTCTCCTGATCAACAGCTCATTATGGATGTTAACCACATGCTGGTACTAGGAGTTACAGGCCAAAGCCAAGGAACAGAAGAAAGAAAAGGAAAGTAATACAAAAGAGATAGAGAGAAGAGGAAGAGTGAGAGAGAAAGAGGAGGAGATTAAGGTTAGTCTTCATCATACCCTCTCCAGGTCCCTGTAGTTCAGGTGTTCCCACTAAGGACCTGATGAAGATTCAACCATTTAGTCTGTCTGTTAAGATGTAGAATTTTATGGTACCATTGTGATTTGGGTACAGTTTTGTGTCCCCAACCCCTACCCTTACCCTTCTGTCCCACCCTCCCTATTGTGTGGTCCTCAAGGTGCTTATGAGGTATGTCAGCATCTTGGGCCAATTCAGGTTAGGAGCCAAGGATGAGGGAGATCATGCTATGATTATCTTTCTGTTATAGGGTGAGTCAAATATTTTATTAAAGTTTTAACTTGGATTTTCAGGTACCTGGCTGGAAGAGGTGTCACTGTGGGCAGATCCTAGAATTTAGTGCTAGTATGGTACTGGGGGAAGATCTGAATTCCAGCTTAAAATTGTGCAGAGTGCTTGAGGTGTGCTTGGGCTTCCCTGCTGCTGATTAGTGTGCTTTTTCTATCTCTGTAGATTTCGTAAAGGGGTCAACTTTTGCCATTGTAGAACCTCCTATGGATCTGTAAGCCTAAAAAAAAAAAAAAAAAAAAAAAAAAAAATCACATCCTCCCATAAATTCTGTCTTGTTTGCAAGTTCATCCCAGCAACATGGAGCTGACTACAATAATAGGTATTAGATGCATAGGCAATAGATAGATACATAGAGAGATAGGTGATAGTATTAATTGTTTTTAGGAAAATTCTCATGCCAAAACTCAAGAGCAAAAAGAAATGAGCCAACTTCTATCATTTATCTATATATCTATCTATCTACCTACCTATCATATTCTGGTTACAAAAAAATATATTACATATGTAGTTTAACATATGCTTCTAAATCCATCTTCCTTGATTATTTTGTTACTAAATATTTTTCCTTATTGTCTTCTTTTTCCACTTGTGCTCTTATTTATAGCTTTTAAAAAGTTCCTTTGTATGCTTTTGTGAATATTTTGAGGGTACATTGGGAACTACAGCTAAGTTTCCATATGATGGTAGATTTGTTTTGAAATATTTTTAGACCATTGTTTTTGCTTATATTTATATTATATTATATATTATATTTGCTTACACTGAAATAAGATTAACATCTAACATTAACATTGAATAGGATTGGGTGAGGGTCATCATGCTTCTGAATTGCTTGCATGTCCTGGAGCTAAAGAAAAACTCATTTTGAGGAGGACATATCTCAACCTTACTTTTATAACCCTTCTGTTCCTGCCCTGAAGTATGTTATTTTTATGGAAATAAGGTGCTTTGTATCTCCTTTGCCTTGTCCTCCAACAGGATACACTATCATACTGTATGTCAGGAAAGATTAATAACCTGCTGAATTCACCTGTATTTTTTTCTTCTGCAAAAGCTAAAGTGAGCAATAAAGAACATGAGCTCTGAAAAGACATAACTCTTTCTGTCAGCTACATCACTACAATTCAATACATTCACACCCAAGAAGACAGTGGTATCAGAGACAAAACTACAGCTTTACCAGCCCTCATCTCATTTCTCCACCCACATACTCCACTAGACAACCAGAAGGGTAAAAAATCACTTTGTCATATTAAAATTTCATCAAAGCAGAAGGAGCATTAGCTTTGAGGAAAAATCTTCCACAGAATCTAACACTGTCATTAGTTGATATATGGTTGCATCTCAGACACAGCCCCTTTTTCTATAGGTTGAGGAGACTCATTAGACAAGCTGTTTTATAAATTCAATATTTTTTGTTAAATTCTATTTACCACTTTGAACAATGATTATTTTTCAATGTATGAACAGCATAAACACAAATCATTTTCTTTTCCTCCCAGCAGGTGCCTAGAGGAATCACTGACTGAGGAAGGTTGGGGTTTAAAACCTTATTCTTCTAATAAGTATGCTCTTTCTAATAAACACATTCTTCTTAAATATTTCTAAACCAGTATTTGTACAACTATGTTTACTATCATTGACACATGAAACATGACAATAAAAGTTATCATACGTAAAGTAAAAAGCTAAACTATTGACCAAAAATTGAAATGTTTCTTCACTCAGTAAGTCACTAGGTTTCAATGGAAAAGAATATTATGGTGGCTTGTTGTTAATTTATTTCTTTAAATTTCTAATAAAGTGTGCTTCATAATATTTTTCTTAATATTACCTAGAGCAAATTATTATCTACAGCTTCACATTGCTGGGATAAACATCCAAACCAGACACAATTGATGGGAGGAAGGGGTTTATTTCAAGGTTAGAGATCCAATGGAAGAAGCTACTCCCATATATCCCAGCAGAGAGAAATAACCAAATACCCCCAAAAGACTGAAAGAAGTAAGCACAAAGGGCAACAATAAATAGGGACATCACCAGCACTCAGACATCTCACTTATACCTTTGGCTTAGAATTCAGATGTAACCATAGTGACACCTTAGAACTGGACTACAGAATTAGCCCTGAGTAACATCTCTTTAAAAATACCCCAGCCCATGGGGAACATATATTCAAACTATTATACAATGAAAACAGTGTCTAGTAAAGTCTATAATTAGCAAATTAGCAATCAGTAATAAAGGAAAAAGAAAATGTGAAAATTTTCTAAGGAATGGAAATGTCTAAGAATTTCAGAACCTAAATAGAATAAAAGTAATAAATCTCACTGTGCAAGGTATACCACATAGTAAGTGTTCTACAAGCTAAATAAATCTACAGAAATTCCATTTTGATGAACCTCTGACTAGAATGATTAACAAAATTAAATCAAAGAGAAAAACTGAATTTATATTTGAATGATTATTCCCCTTTTCAATGGTGGACAGCAGTATCATTAACATATTGAAAGAAATTCCTAGTTCTGTTCCTTTTCCACATGATTTTTACAGATCCTATTGATGGTTTTGATTGCAGTCAGGTTTGCATTGCTGGCAGAAATCACCCAACCAAGACGAGCTTATGGGTAAAAAAGGTTCATTTTGGCTTACGGACTTTAGTGAAAGCTCCATGATGGTAGGGGAAAATAATGGCATGAGTTTATCCTGGACAGGCAGCTCGACTTAGTAGCAATCTTGTGGTCCTGAAATCTCCACTGGGTCTCCCCTTCAACCCTCATTTCATCCTCACAGCTCCACTGGGTCTCCATGCAGGCAACCCAGCAAACCTGCTTCACATGGCCCATTGTCATTTCCAAAACACAACACCATGTTGCAAATTCAATGACCCTCTCTTTCCTACATTTCTTATACTCTACAATACCAAGTAGTGTGCCAATTTGCTGATCCAGGGGGAAGTAAAGCAGAGTTTCAAGAATGGAACACTCCTTCAGCATTCACACCCCCTCAAAAGACTACATTTTTTCTTTGGTCCCAATGCAGGCCAGCTGGTTCAATCTCAAGGGTTGTAATCTCTCATGTAATTGAAACTGAAGGGGCAAAAGTTTCAGCCCAAAGATTTAATTCCTGTGCCATATCTCTTTGCTCACACCAGTCCATTTCTATGCAGTGCAACCCTGCACAAATTCTCAGGACACAGGCATAACAGCAAGTCTCTCACAGAAACTGCTTCTAGCTCAGTCCAAGCAAAACTCTTTCTCACCCTCACAAGCCAAAACTCACAGTCCATAGTTCTTACTGCATTCAGGTCTTTCATCACTGATCAGAATAGTCCATTAAGCTGTACTTACAGCACTGCAAGGCATCTCTTAGAGTAAGTTTTCAAATCCTTCCATGTTCCTCTTGAAAATCAATTCCAAAAGGCCAAAGGCACATAGTCAGGTTTCAAGCAGCAATGACACCACTCTCAGTACCAACTTTACTGTTGCGGTCAGATTCAGATTGCTGGCAGAAATCACTTGACCAAGAGCAGTGTGTGGAACAAAAGAAAGGTTAATTATGGCTTACAGACTCAAGGGGAAGGTCCATAATGGCAGGGAAAAATGATGGCATGAGCAGAGGTTAGACATCATGCCCTGGCCAACATCAGGTAGATAACAGGAACAGGAAGGTGTGCCAAACACTGGCAAGGGGAAACTGGCTATGTTACCCATACCTTGCCACCCCCCAAAATGCACTGCTTCCAGTAGGCATTAATTTCCAAATATCCATCAGGTGGGCATTCGGAGCACCTCAGTTTATGGGAGACACCTGAGTCAAACCACAACAGTGATGGATGAATTTTTCCTGCATGTTTCCCTTTTAGGTTCTATCACATGGTATATTTTTTGCCTTTACTTTTTACTTAGTAGCAATGAGTGATGCCCTTGTTGTTAATACATTTGGTTCAGTTATGAAATAAGACATAAGATAATGAGACCCCATGAGTCAGTGATGAAGTACAGAAAGAACTGGATGGAAGAATGGCTCTGTCTCATGAGATTCTCAGTAGTTAGAAAGTTGCTGAAATCTTCATTCTATAATGAGTCTGTTTCCCAAGGTTTCAATTTTGTGTGTAGCACTAATTTGGCACTTTTCAAGGTTTATTAAAAGGCAAGGTAGAAGTTTTTAGTGAGAAAAACTAACATGAACTATATAAATGAAAATTGGACAACAGTGACTACTGCAAAGGAAGTACACAGTTTCGCTTGAGTAAAATGAAAAGCTAAGGACTGCAGATAAGTCATTTAAAAAGTACTTGCCTCATAAACACAAAAATCTGTGCTCAATGCTCAGACCTTACGTAAAATGCTAAGTATGGTAGTTGTAATCACAGCACAAGGAAGGCAAACATAGGTGGAACCCTGGAGTTTGCTGGACAGCCTATTTATCTTAATTGATGGGTTCCAAACCAATAATAGACATTATCTCAAAGAAATAAAAGGGCATGCAAGGAAAGCATGAGAACTTGCCTCTGGGTTGCAAGTCACACATATACATGTACAAATATACACACATGCATGTACACACATATGTACAAACATACACACACAAATGAACAGTTAAAATATTGATTCATAATTAAGTCTTTCAGCTGCCACTGACTTCAAAAAACTTTGCATAGCCCTAGACTATTTTAAAGATGGAAAAATAACATGTACAGTTGGAAATCTGTCATAATGTCATCTTTACTTAATTCCTAATATTCTTAGTTAATTTTGAGAGATCTTTCTTCTAACACATTAAAGCTGAGCAATGAGCATAACTGACAATTTAGCTTTGTGCCTAGTTCATACAATTATGTAGCAGATTATGTCTTCTCAAGATTATCCTGAATCACTAAAAAAGTGATAATAAATGTGAATGATTGAATTGTCAACTGTAGATTGGTGGGCATGAAAATACTAGCCTTAATTATGCCTCAATTTAGTCATCACTTATTGAATTTATATTTGGTCAGGTTCTGTAATAGGTAGGGATACAAAATTAACTAAAATTTCTATGCCCATAGATAAGGTGAATTTTTAATTAGTAAAATACTTCAAAATTTTATGATTTCTACATGTAATGTTGAGGTATCAAAATAGCAAGAAAAGTCACACACTTTAAGTCACTTTAGGGAATATTTTGGATAGAATCACATCTCTAAAATACTTACTACTTGACAAGTCCCTTACAAGTTCCATGCCACTACAGGCAGAACTCCCGTCATTGCTGCAGAGTGAGCATGGGCTGAAAACACATGCACCACATTCCATATCCATCCTCATTTTCCAAGGTGCTGGATTTCTTTGTTTCTCCAAATCCAACCACGATCAATCCAAGTGCAGTCAGACATCATATTCCCACTGATGGAAATTTCCATTAACACCCAGTTGAATTTCTAAGAACATCCAGGTGCCATGTTATATCTCATGTTATTGCTAACATCTTGACTTTTTTCAACAGGTACATTGCTCCCCCTTGTTGCTTATATATGCCTGCTCTGACTGTCCTTGACTTTACTTCTAGAGGGAGTGCAGTCTTTGTGAGAAATTCTTCACCACTTTTTCTTAGAGCTTATCTCACAAAAGTCATACTTTTCTTGCTGTGTTCAACATCATAACATCTTCTCCCTTGTATATATGCATTTATCAATTCCTGATATTTTAGTGCATTATGATGTTGGCCTTTCAGTGTAATTTCTTTCCTGTTTGATGCAGTACTTTCTACCTATATATACAACAACTCCTATATGTGGGGATGGTTGTACATAGAAGTCAATTATCTATAGTCATAGTACAAGCTATAAAGCAATATTGTCCCTAATAAAACTGATTCAATCTCATCATATTTACTATAACTTTGTAAAGAGGGAGAAAGGAGGGGATCTTCCAGTTAAGATGGCAGTGTAGGTACCACGCCAAAGCAACCTGGGGGGAAAAAAGAACAAAAAACCTCAGCAAAATGCACACTTTTACTAAAAAGTGAGGTGTATAGGAAACTGAAGCAGCAGCGGAGAAGTAGGAGAGATCCAGAGCATCCAGAGCCCACACAGGCCGGCAAAAGTGGCCCTGGCAGCTCCGCCAACTGCTGCGGCGGTAGGGTGCACCAGAAAGCCACCAGACTCGGCTCCAGCTGCAGGAAAAGCCAGGTGCAGGAGCTTCCCCTCACACCGCGCTCTTCACAACTCAGGAAACATGAAGGGAGAGTGGCAGTGAGCAGCAGAGGAGCAGACCGAGAGGTAGAAGAACACGAACACGTGGAGCAGCGAGAGAACCAGAGCAGCTGCAGCTCCCTCCCCGCCCCCACCACCTGAGCCCAGCTCCAGTGAACAGAGCAGTGTCCCGGGACCGGCCACGCCAACTTGAGCCGACAGCAGGACCCAAGCAGAAGCAGAGTTCGGCAGCAACAACGGCAGCTCCGGAACCGGTACCAGTGGCCCCAGCAGCAGCATACCGAGGAGCGTCAGCAGCGGCAGACCCAGGAGCACCAACAACAGCAGACCCAGAAGCAGCAGCAGTTCCAGCAGCGGGGGTGCTGATCTGCAGAGCAACAGTTGCCCCGCAGGAAAAGCCAGTGCCCAGCTCCAGAAATCAGAACAGCAGCCGATGACCCAGGCAGCAACTTGACTGAGACCAAAATCATCCAAGGTAACTGGGTTTGCACCAGGGAAGGGTCTCACTTGGTCACGAGCTGACTGGGATTCCTCAACAGACCAGAAATCTTAACCTCTGTGTTGATAGAGGATCTGGTTATTACAATAACTACTCTGGCATACATACTTGGGGCTTTTTTTGACTGAATGGGTACAGTGTTTAGTTAACTTTTAGAATCTACCGGTGTTTTATTAAACTCAGCCTACTTAAATACTCTCATAGCAGGGAAACTCAACCCCTAGGATCACCTTTGTAGATACTCTCAGAGTCTTAAGAGCCACATCTAACACCTTAAGCTCCTACACTGAAAATATATAACATCAAATCAATTGATACAGGTAAGAATATCCAGCTAGCTAGAAAATCCAAGCATTAACTTAATCCAAGATGCAAAAATATATACATTATAACACAAGAAACACTAAAAAACAAGACGATATAAATCCACCTAAAAATATTAATGCATCAGAAATGACCTCCAGTGAGAACAAGTTAGAGGAAATGCCTGAAAAAGATTTCAAAAGAATGATTGTATATATGTTCAAAGAAGTCAGAGAACAAATCAAAGGAGTCAAAGAGGAACTTAAAGAGGAAATCAAAGGAAACAAAGAAGATGCAGGACACCAATTTAATGAAATAAAGAAGGCAATACAAGACATAAATAAGGAAATAGAAATAATAAAGAAAAACCAGTCAGAATTACTAGCAATGAAGAACACAGTTAAAGAACTAAAAAACTCTGTAGAAAATCTCACCAGTAGAATGGATGAAGAAGAGGACAGAATATCTAAGCTAGAAGACCAGGTGGCAGATCTAATACAGTCCAACAAAGAGAAAGAGAAACTTATAGAAAAGTATGAGTGGGAATTTCAAGATATTCAGGACACTATGAAAAGATCAAATATTAAAATTCAGGGCATAGTAGAAGGAGAAGAATTTCACTCAAAAGGCATAGTAGGTGTCTTCAACAAAATCAAAGAAGAAAATTTCCCCTAAATTGGGAAAAGGTGCCAATACAGATACAGGAAGCCTTTAGAACCCCAGCCAGACAAAACCTGGAAAGACCCTCTCCTCGCCATATTATAATCAAACTTCCAAACACACACACCAAAGAAAAAATATTGAAAGCAGTTAGAGAGAAAAATCAAGTTAACTACAAAAGTAAGCCTATCAGGATTACAGCAGATTATTCAATACAAACTTTTAAAGCCAGAAGGGCTTGGAGTGATATATTCTAAGTTCTGAAAGATAACAATTGTCAACCAAGGTTACTTTATCCTGCAAACTTATCCATTCAAATAGACAGAGAAATAAGGACATTCCATGACAAAAGCAGGTTAAAGGAGTATTTGAAGACAAAACCAGCTCTACAGAAAATACTTGATAGAATCCTCCATGCTGAAGAAAAGGAAAAGCACACATCTAAGGAACCTAGAAAAAACAAGCAATACTCAAGTACTAGTTAACAGAAGAGAGCACAGGTAGAACCAGAACCACAAAAAAAAAAAAAAAAAAAAAAAAGGCAAACATAAACACACACCTCTCAATAATATCTCTTAATATCAACGGCCTCAATGCCCCAACAAAAAGACATAGATTCACAGACTGGGTTAAAAAGCAGGATCCGACAATTTGTTGTCTCCAAGAAACTCACCTTTGTACAAAGGATAGACATTACCTTAGGGTTAAAGGTTGGAAGACAGTGTATCAAGCAAATGGGCCTAGAAAACAAGCAAGGGTTGCTATCCTAATATCGGACAGGGTAGACTTTAGTACGACATTAATCAAGAAAGATAAGGAAGGTCACTTTATATTGATGAAGGGCACACTCCAACAGGAGGACATTACAATCCTAAACATATATGCACCTAACATGGGGGCTCCCAAATTTATCAAACAAACACTATTAGAACTAAGGTCACAGATAACACCAAACACAGTGGTGGTGGGTGACCCCACTCTCATCCATTGACAGGTCATCCCGGGAAAAAATAAACAGAGAGGCATCTGAACTAAATGAGGTCATAGAAGGAATGGACTTAACAGATATATACAGGACATTTCATCCAAAGGCTGCACAATATACATTCTTTGCAGCAGCACATGGAACATTTTCTAAAATAGACCATATATTAGGTCACAAAGCAAATCTTAACAAATTCAGGAAAATTGAAATAATTCCTTGCATTCTAACTGACCACAATGGAATTAAACTACAAATCAGTAGCAAGAAAGGCTATAGAGCATACACAAAATCATGGAAACTAAACAATACACTACTAAATGATGAATGGGTCAATGAAGAAATCAAGAAGGAAATCAAAAACTTTATAGAGTCAAATGATAATGAGAACACAACATACCAAAATCTCTGGGACACAATGAAGGGAGTTCTAAGAGGTAAATTTGTAGCCTTACGTGCCTATATTAAGAAATTAGAGGGGGGCAGCTGGGAGCGCCGTGCGGGGACCACACATCCACCGGCCAACATTGGCACACGTGGTCAGGACGACCAGGCCGAGGGACCCCCCACCCTGTGGAGATGAGATCCCGGGGAGCCGGGCCCACAGGATCCCGAGCCAGCCCCGCCACCCGGAGCGGGCGGGAGTCTCCAGGCCACACCAGATGTTTGCCATCCATCCAGGGCTAGCTGAGGGGGCTCAGTTTGTGGGGAGCCTGCCTCTTGGAGTATGTCAGCCCAAACTGCAACCAGACAGCAATTCCAACTTCGTGGAGAATGCCAAGGATGCCAAGGAGAATTGGCATGGGATGCCAGGTAATGTGGAACCCATCCTGATGAGGAACTCCTCCGAGTTACCCTCTGATAACCAAGCCTTCCGAGGCACTGGGTTCCCTGAGGGGCGAGTCCGCAGCCCCCCAGAGGGAGCAGAGATCCATGGTGCTGAGCCTGAAAAGTTGGGTGGTGCCCGCAGTGTCTGCTCCCCTCTGGAGGACATCGGCTATGCTAGCAGCTCCTTGAGCATCGATAGCCTTAGCAGCAGTCCAGAGTCTTCCTCCGAGAACCCCGGAGGTCCTGGTACCCCAGATCCCCTTCTGCCCTGTGTGGCTCAGGCTGTGCAGCAGCTGCAGGCTCAGGAGCGCTACATGGAGCTGGAGAAGGAGAAACATCATGTGCACTTGGTGATGTACCGTCGCTTGACACTGCTTCAGTGGATCCGGGCCCTGAAGCACCAGTTGGTAGACCAGCAGTCCAGGCTGCAGGAGAGCTTTGACACCATCCTGGACAACCGGAAGGAGCTTATCCGTTGTCTCCAGCAGAGGGCAGCACCTTCCAGGGCCCAGGACCAGGGCTAAGCCTGTACCTACCAGAAGTGTGCAGGAGTGTGTGTGTGTGTGTGTGTGTGTGTGTGTGTGTGTGTGTGTGTATTTCCAGGCCCGTGTGTGATTGTGCACAAGTGATTACATGATTATGTGTTGGCATGAGTGGATAAGCATTGGTGAGTGTGTGTGCACTAACCTGTAGGGAGGTGTATGTGTGTGAGTGAGCTTAAATGTGCCATGTATGTATGTAAGGGTATGTTTTTGTATGCATGTGTGAATAGGAACGTGTGTATGTGCCTGAGGGAGGATGTCCATTCAGAAGATATGTGTACATATGTGTCAGTTTAGTATACAGGCTTGTGTTGCATGTGAATGAACTTTTGTGTGTTCAGGCTTGCGTGTGCAAGCACAGGCATGAAAGCGTCTGTTAGAAACGGGTGTGTTTGCAGAGTGATTGATGAGCAGGTGCATGCAAATATACATTCAGTTGCATTTGCAGTGCCTCCACTCATCCTGTGTTCCCCAAGGTCTACCCCAGCCCTT
This sequence comes from Jaculus jaculus, assembly GCF_020740685.1. Lineage (NCBI taxonomy): Eukaryota > Metazoa > Chordata > Mammalia > Rodentia > Dipodidae > Jaculus > Jaculus jaculus. Next base: position 60,655,648 of record NC_059110.1, on the reverse strand, counting down.
TTCTTCATTGGGTCTCACTGCTTCCTGGCCTAGCCACTTCTCTGAGGGCTATGGCTGACCCTTTCTTCTGGGACTCAATGCTTCCTCTCATCCTTCCTGCCCATTGCTTGACCCAGACTTTGCCTGGCTATGGCTGCTGTCCTGATGTTGGCCTTTCTGTAAGATGTGTGTGCGTGTGTGTGTGTGTGTGTGTGTGTGTGTGTGTGTCTGTGTGTGCACGTGTTTTGTTTGACTGAGGTGCTGGGGATTGAACCCAGAGCCTTGTGCGTGTAAGGCAAGTGTTCTACCACTGAGCTACATCCCCAGCCTGTTATGAGGCTTCTTGGCTGCTCTGGCTTGTCTTGGCATTTTTTGCTACAGTTTTGTCAGGGTAGTTGGTGGTATCAGGGAGGGGGCTGGCATGCGGTTGGTGACCATGGCAGGGGTGGGAGTGAAGATAAGGAAGGAGAGAAGGAATTGTCTTCCTGAACTCTGCCTTTGGCCCCATGGAATGTGGGGATGGGAGAGATGGCAATGGTGGAACCCTGTGGAGAATAGAATGGAGTTCTCAAACAAACCAAATCTCTGCTGTGAAGACAGGTTCAACGCATGGTAGCCTATGCTTCTAAGGAAGGGGAGTGTGTGCTTATGAGCTTGCAAGTAATAGACAAAATACACCAAGGCTATTGGGGGAATCCTCACTTTCTTCTCTGGACCTCTTGCTTGCTGTGCCTCTCTGCCTTCAGCAACACTGGGTGTCTAGTTCTTTTGGTCCTTTTCTCTTAGACCAAGACTGTCGGCAGGAGCCAGAGCTCAGAGGCAGTGGCAGTGTCTTGAAGCTCCTGGGATCTTGTTCAGCCTCCCTTTTAGTATCTACAAAATATGGGGCTCTTCCTTTCTGTCTCTAAAGAGTTCCATCCCTGATGGGTGGGGTGGGTGGGTGGGTGAAAGATCTAGGGAGTGGGGGTTAAACGTGGGTCTGGGCGACTGGCTGTACCTCCTGCATGTTGACTATGAACCTGGCCTCTGAACCAACCCAGGATGAATAAACTGAGGCAGAGTTAAAAAAAAAAAAAAGAAAGAAATTAGAAAGGTTGCAAGTAAATGACCTAATGCTTCGCCTTAAAGCCTTGGAAAAAGAAGAACAAGGCAAACCAAAAATCAGTAGACGGGAAGAAATAATAAAGATTAGGGCAGAAATTAATGAAATAGAAACAAAAAGAACAATCCAAAGAATTAAAGAAACAAAGAGTTGGTTCTTTGAAAGGTTAAACAAGATTGATAAACCCTTAGCAAATCTGGCCAAAAGAAAGAGAGAAGAGACACAAATTAATAAAATCAGAGATGAACAAGTTAACATCACAACAGATTCCAGAGAAATTCAAAAAATCATAGGGACATACTATAAAAGCATATACTCCACAAAGTATGAAAATCTGAAAGAAAAGGATGATTTCCTTAATCTATGTGACCTATATAAATTAAATCAAAATTAGATTAATCACTTAAATAGACCTAAAACAAACTTGGAGATCCGAACAGTTATCAATAATCTCCCAACTAAAAAAAGCCCAGGCCCAGATGGATTCACTGCTGAATTTTACCAGACTTTTAAGGAAGAGGTAACACCATTGCTTCTTAAGCTTTTCCAGGAAATAGAAAAAGAAGGAATTCTACCAAACTCCTTCTATGAGGCCAGCATCACCCTGATATCAAAACCAGGCAAAGATAGAACAAAAAAAGAAAATTACAGACCAATCTCCCTCATGAACATAGATGCAAAAATTCTCAACAAAATATTGGCAAACAGAATACAAGAGTATATCAAAAAGATCATTCACCCTGACCAAGTAGGCTTTATCCCAGAGATGCAGGGATGGTTCAACATACGCAAATCTATAAATGTAATACATTACATAAACGGGTTGAAGGACAAAAATCACATGATCATCTCATTAGATGCAGAGAAAGCATTTGACAAAATCCAACATCCCTTCATGATAAAAGTCCTACAGAGACTGGGAATAGAAGGAACATATCTCAATATAATAAAGGCTATTTATGACAAGCCTACAGCCAACATATTACTAAATGGGGAAAAACTGGAAGCTTTTCCACTAAAATCAGGAACAAGGCAAAGGTGTCCACTGTCCCCAGTTTTATTTAATATAGTTTTGGAAGTCTTAACCATAGCAATAATGCAAGAGACACACATAAAAGGGATACAAATAGGAAAGGAAGAGATCAAGTTATCATTATTTGCAGATGACATGATTCTATACATAAAGAACCCTAAAGACTCTACTAGCAAACTGTTAGAGCTGATCAAAACCTACAACAATGTAGCAGGATACAAAATAAATACACAGAAATCAGTAGCCTTTATATATGCTAATAACAAAAACATAGAGGATGAAATCATAGAATCACTCCCATTCACAATTGCATCAAAAGAAATAAAGTACCTTGGAATAAACCTAACCAAGGAAGTAAAGAATCTCTACAATGAGAACTTTAAAACACTCAAGCGAGAAATTGCAGAAGACACTAGAAAGTGGAGAAACATCTCTTGTTCCTGGATCGGAAGGATCAATATTGTGAAAATGGTAATCTTACCTAAAGCAATCTACACATTTAATGCAATCCCTATCAAAATTCCAAAGGCTTTCTTCATGGAAATAGAAAAAACAATCCAAAAATTCATTTGGAATCACAAAAAACCTCGAATATCTAAAATAATAATGAGCAACAAAAATGAGGCTGGTGGGATCACCATACCTGATTTTAACCTATACTACAGAGCCATAGTAACAAAAACAGCATGGTACTGGCACAAATACAGACATGTAGATCAGTGGAACAGAATAGAGGACCCAGATGTAAGCCCAAGTAGCTATAGCCACCTGATATTCGATAAAAATGCCAAAAATACTCATTGGAGAAGAGACAGCCTCTTCAGCAAATGGTGTTTTGAAAACTGGATATATATCTGCAGAAGGATGAAAATAGATTCTTCTCTCTCGCCATGCACAAGAATTAAGTCCAAATGGATTAAAGACCTTAACATCAGACCTTAAAGTCTGAAACTGCTAGAGGAAAAAATAGGGGAAACCCTTCAACATGTTGGTCTTGGCAAAGACTTTCTGAATACAACCCCAATTGCTCAGGCAATAAAACCACAGATTAATCACTGGGACCTCATGAAATTACAAAGATTTTGCACTGCAAAGGACTCATTGAAAAAAGCAAAGAGGCAACCTACAGAATGGGAAAAAATCTTCGCCAGCTATATATCTGATAGAGGATTAATATCTAGGATATATGAAGAACTCAAAAAGTTAAATAATAAGGAATCAAACAAGCCAATCTAAAAATGGGCTATGGAGCTAAATAGAGAGTTCTCAAGGGAAGAAATACTAATGGCATATAAGAATTTAAAAAAATGTTCTATGTCACTAGTCATCAGGGAAATGCAGATTAAAACTACATTGAGATTCCATCTCACTTTTGTCAGATTGGCCACCATCATGAAAACAAATGATCATAAATGTTTGCGGGGATGTGGAAAAAAAGGAACCCTTCTTCACTGCTGGTGGGAATGCAATCTGGTCCAGCCATTGTGGAAAACAGTGTGGAGGTTCCTAAAACAGGTAAAGATTGATCTACCATATGACCCAAGGCATATATCCAAAGGAATCATCTCATTTCCTTAGAAGTACATGCTCACCTATGTTTATTGCCACTCAATTCATAATAGCTGGGAAATGGAAGCAGCCTAGATGTCCCTCAAGTGATGAGTGGATAATGAAGATGTGGCAAATTTATACAATGGAGTTCTACTCAGCGGTAAAGAAAAATGAAGTTATGAAATTTGCAGAAAAATGGATGGACCTGGAAAGTATTATACTAAGTGAGGTAACCCAGGCTCAGAAAGCCAAGTGCCACATGTTCTCTCTCATATGTGGATCCTAGCTACAGATGATTGGGCTTCTGCGTGAGAATGAAAATACTTAGTAGCAGAGGCCAGTAAGGTAAAAAGGAGACAAAGGGTAGAGAAAGGAAGGGAGGAGGATACTTAATAGGTTTATATTGTATATATGTAATTACAATGATTGTAATGGGGAGGTAATATGATGGAGAATGCAATTTCAAATGGGAAAGTGTAGAGGTGGGGAGGGAAGGAATTACCATGGGATATATTTTATAATCATGGAAAATGTTAATAAAATTTTTTTTTAAAAAAAAAAGGGAGAAAGGAAAGTGGATTTGAATAAGCACCTTAGTTTTCTAGATTTTTTAACATATAAGTACCTATATTTTTCCCCCTTTTGAGCTCATGGAATCTAAATTCTCTTGATTTAACATCACTTTCACTTATACTCTATAGAAAGTGTAAACTTCTGTAGCCAACAGCATCATACACATTTTAAAACAAAAAGCAGAGTGAACAAAAGGGTATTCCACTCCTACAAGCAGGTGCTTAATTTACATATGCATTTAAACTTGCAACAGTTACTAAGGGTGTTTGATAATATTCTTTCAGGTTCACAGGTAAGGATATAGATTCAGAGATGTGAAGCAAGTTTTATAAAGAGATTGATAAAACAAGGTTTGGAATCCACATCTGTATGTCATCCTGATCATTGCTATTCTCGTTATTCAATTCTATTTTCCCCCTTTCCATACTTCAGACTCATCATATGTCTCTGATATTCCTCAAATAGTTGATAATATGTGTAAGTCATATCCCCACACTGCATTTTCTCCAACTTAAACTCTGTAATTGAGCAACTTTCATCATTCATAGGATCAAAGTGGTCATGCTTCAATGAATCCTGCACTGAAGGATTAGAAGAATGAAGTTAGGTCTTGTACTCACTAAAGGATTAGGTTCAGTTTCAATGTTGATGTATCAGTTAAGTGCTCACTTTGCAAATCAATATAGCCCTATGTGCTTGCCTGAGTCAATACCTCTCAGTCAACATTAAGAACAAAAGAGTGCAATCTGTCTTTCTATTGCTTGCTATTTTCAGGTCTTCAGGACACATTACATTTAAACATCATAATTATTTCTTCTATAAGGAGACAAAATATATACTTCATTTAACAAGGGGATATATTGAGACAAGATGGCTAATAACAAGATACGTGCATGCACCTGTGCCCTCTCCCTCTGACAGAAGATTGTCATTGTCTCTTGGAGAAAACTATCAGTACTCAACTCATCCAGAGAGTGTTTTGTTCTTCTTCCCTCTAAGATCATGAGTGTGAAAGTGATATGCATGAAGGACTATAGGTCAGTAAGGGTTCATTTCTTTAAGTTACCTCACATCCTAACAGAAAATGAACTTCAATTACAACATTTTCACCATCTGTTGCCCTCATTAGGGAACTATGTCTTAGACTTTAGTAGTCTCATAGTGTAAGTTAAGTAAACTTCATTTGTCAAAAGTCAGTATCAGATATTGACTAAAATTATAATTTACAGATTATAATATTATAATTTACTTATTGTTGGGAATCAAGTTATATCAGAAGCATACAATAGTGTGTATGTCTATAGGAAGAGATGGTGACATGGTAGGCATTGAAACATCAAAGTACCAACCCAAAATATTCATTGCCAACAATGATTTTTTAAGAACGCTTTTTACTGACAACATCCATACATATATTCTGACAAAAAAAAATATTAAATTGGGGCTAGAATGATAGCTCAGTGGATAAATTATTTGCCATGCAAGCAGGAGTATTGGTGCTCAGCATGAGTACTGGAGCTTAGATTCCTATGACTCACATAAAAGCCAGACATAATAACACTAGCATTTATAATCATGAGGTGGCTGTGGTGATATTAAATGAAATGAAGACAGATGAAGAGTCTGGAAGTTACAGAAACAGATATCCTGATAAAATAGTGAACACACTGAGGGGATCAGTTATCCCAATCAAGAGCAGTTGGTTCCCCACCATGGCTGTGTGCCACTATTGCACTTGTGTGGGCATCACACAGGTTATTTGCTGCTAAGTAGGTTAGACCATGAGTTGCTTGGACAGATATTGGTCATTTCCCCCAGTTGCCCATGTAGCTAGCACCTTCTGGCACTAGACACGCCAACTGTCTGGGGACTGACTCTCTCATGGCTTCCAGGCATAACATTCCATTTTACGTGTCAGCTGCATATGGTGTCTTCAGCAATAGGGTCTTACCACTAACCTTTGGTAGGTCATCAAGTACTCTGACAAAAATCTGTCATTCTTTTAGGAAAACTTGTAGGTTTCTCTGATCAAAAGCTCGTTGTGCATGATAGCCCCATGCTGGTACTGGGAGTTACAGGTCAGTGCCCACTAAGAAAATGAGGAAAAAGCTGACTAATACACAAGAGTTAGAGAGACAAGAGAGAGAGGGAGAGGAAGAGGATAGGGAGGGAAGATATAGAAGATTTAGGTTAGACTTGATCCTACCCTCTCCAGTGTCTTGTGGTTCAAGTGTTTCCTGTAAGGGCCTGGTGAAGGTTCAGCCATTTGGTCTGCCTTTTAGGAAGTATAATTTTATGGTACCATTGCTGTTTGGGTCTAGATTAGTGTTTCTCATCCCTTCGATGCCCTTCCCTCCCTCCCCATCCATTATAATGTGTAGACCATGAAATGCTTGCTGAGTATGTAAGGTTATCTTGGGTAGATTCAGTTTAGGTGCTGTAGATGTGGGACCCATAGCTGGATCTGGGAAATAAGTCAGAACCATATCCAAACATAAGCCCACTCTCCAATATCAAGCTACCATCAGTCATGGGCTACAAGATGGCCTATACCTATTAAACTCTCTATAAAAAAAGTAGGTTCTAACTTACTCTCCGTTGGAGAATCTGCTTCTCTTTTTCAGATACATGTAGATCCTAAGGAGAGAGCCACCCCATCATACCTCAAAAGGGCCCCATCTGAAACTAAGGAAAATTGGTGAAACAAGCAAGGGTGCTATTTTCCTGATGAACCAGATACCAGCACAAGGGGGAAGGAGACCAATACAGAAAAATCAACTCCTACCAAATCAGAGAGCCAGACCCTCAGAGGCCCCCAACACCCCATCACTGAAGCACACCAAAAATGAAACCAACATGGCTCAGGGAAATTTTGTGGAAGAGGGGGCAGAAAGAATGTCAGAGCCAGATTTTGGGTCATGATATGCAGAGACATTTATCATACTAATAACTGTGAACTAACTCCACAATGCACAACCCATATACCTCAATAAGGAGGGGCCAATGGGGAGGGGCTAGGTCACAGATGAGCCTAATAATGGTACCAAACTGCCTGTATTTGCTGAATACAAAACTAAAAAAAAAATAAAAGATAAAAAATGAAAAAAAAAATAGTGAACACACAAGACTTCCTTAAGCAATGTGGAAGGTAAGGACTAGCATTCAAAAGTTGTCCTACAACCCTTACATACATACAATCGCTTGTTTGAGCCTTCATACACACACATACACACACACATAAACTAAATCAGGATAAACTGACATAGATTTCAATTTTAATGAAAATGCTTTTTAAACCTACACAGCATGTCAAATTACCAATACTTCACAAGAGTAGTGCATTGCCACAGCTCTGCTTTTTCCTCATCTGTTCTGGTTTTGCTCTCTTGACTATATATATATATATATATATATATGTGTGTGTGTGTGTGTGTGTGTGTGTGTGTGTGTGTGATGTATGCTTGTATATACATGATATTCATATATAATATTTATATATGTCTTCTTTTCATTTTAAGTAACTATTGGAATTAATTTCCTGAAAAAGTATTTAATTAGTAAAAAGAGAATAATAATGGTTTAATCAAATGTGTCTCCAAGATAGTTTTTAAGAAGTTGTTTCCATAGATATTTAAGGAAGAACTTATTTTTTTTTTAATTTATTTATTTATTTATTTGAGAGCAACAGACACAGAGAGAAAGACAGATAGAGGGAGAGAGAGAGAATGGGCGCGCCAGGGCTTCCAGCCTCTGCAAACGAACTCCAGACGCGTGCGCCCCCTTGTGCATCTGGCTAACGTGGGACCTGGGGAACCGAGCCTCGAACCGGGGTCCTTAGGCTTCACAGGCAAGAGCTTAACCACTAAGCCATCTCTCCAGCCCAGGAAGAACTTATTTTAGAAAAAAAAAAAATGAGATAGAATTTCACTCTAGGCCAGGCTGACCTTGAACTCATTATGTAGTTTCAGAGTTGCCTCCAACTCATGACAATCTGACTACCTGTGCCTCCCATGTTCTGGGATTAAAAGCATGTGCCACCATGCCCAGCCTAGAAATTTTTGTTTTTAGAAATATTGTTATTTCTTTTATCTTTTTGTTTTTATGAATTTCATACCCATGTATAATACATTTTGTCTTACCCAGCTCCATTTACCATTTCTTGTTCCCCTGTACTTATTAAAACCCTTCTTCTTGCCATCTAATTACATTACTAATTCAATGTTTGTTTCTTTGTTGTTTGACCCACTGAATAAAATTATGCTTATTTACATGAGGATGTGTCAGGGTTTATTTACTGGAACAAGTGCAATTTACTATTGGCCATACCATTAAAGAACATGACTCACCCTCCCCAATCCACTATTAATGTCCATTAGTTACTCTGGGAGAAGGGGCCTCTTGTGAAACCCTCCACCATCTACTATGGAATGTAGATATATGTACCTTTATAAATATCTGTGCATATGTGTATGCTATGTATCACTCAATAAGAGAAAGGCTTCTAGGTATTAAAATTATGTAAAAAGATACAGTTTATTATCACAGATCTTTATTTATTTATTTATTTGAGAGAGAGACAAGTAGGCAGAGAGAGAGAGAGAGAATGGGTACACCAGGGCCTCCAGCCACTGCAAACTGACTCCAGACGCCCTTGTGCATCTGGCTTACAAGGATTCTATGGCATTAAATCTGGGTCCTTTGGCTTTGCAGGCAAGTGCCTTAACCACTAAGCCATTTCTCCAGCCCCACAAATCTTTTCTTTTTTTAAATTTTTATTAGCATTTTCCATGATTATAAAAAAAAAAAAAACATGGTAATTCCCTCCCTCCACCCCCACCCCCGCACTTTCCCCTTTAAAATTCCATTCCCACAAATCTTTTTAAGTACGTGAAATGTAACATAAAATTGTTTCCTGAGTGAAATGACTATCATTTTACACAGGTCCAGTTCATAAAGCTGCCCATCATTACTTATGAAGTTTTCTGTCAAATATTTGTCTGGGTGACTCATGAAGGACTTGAAGTACTCCTGGAATGCTAGAATTGTCTTACAGTTGGAGGTCCACTGTATTGTATTGGTTGACTTTTCTGGCTGTGTCATAAAGCCCATAATTTATTACCATTTTTGTAGTAAAGAGATTTAACAAATTATATCTCTAAAAATCATAGACTCTAGAAAATTTCTCAGTTTTATAAGCCATGCCAATAGAATGGGGGTCATAGGAAAGAAAATTAACCCATTTTTTAACAAATATTTATTAAGTTCTGACTATTATATAGTTACTCAAATTATAAAGGCTATATGTATAATGCCAATAGAGGACAGTGCTTATGTAGTTAAAGCCATTTGTTAGCTAATATTCACATACAACATATCAACAAAGACATATATTTCATTTACTTTTGAATACCAGGGACAGAGGGGTTTGTTTCTCATATTATCTAGTGATTTTAATGAATGTTGCTAATTGGTTATGCTTCTTTTTGGTTGGAATAAGTCTTCATAAATCATAAATGTCTTGAGGATATCTTCCTTCTTTTTTATAAAACAATGACAAAAATTGAAGGATTAAATTATTTATTTTAATTTGTGAGTGTGTGTGTGTGAGAGACAGAGAGAGAGAGAGAGAGAGAGAGAGAGAGAGAGAGAGAGAGAGAGAGAGGGAGAGGGGGAGGGAGGGAGAGAGTGTTTGGTATGGGCATCTATCCTGTTGATGCAAATAATGCTATATGGTTTTGCCACTTTTCACCTCTAACTTACATTAGCAGCTATATGGGTGATTTCTGAATTGAACCCTGGCCAACAGGTTTTGCAAGCAAGCATCATTAACCACTGAGAAACTTTCCCATCTCTATAGACTACTTATATTTTTATGTTTCTGAATTGACATTTGTTACTAGTGAGACAACAATATAAAAGAGGGCTTTTAAGATGGTTCATTGAATAAAGAACTTGCCATACAAGCTTGAGTACTTGAGTTCAAATCTCCACAAGCCATAAAAGCTAGATTCTGTTTGCACTCCCTATGTTCCTATGGCAAGAGTGGAGATAAAGTCAAGAGAACCACTTGAAATTCATGGTGTAGCTAGATTTGTGAAAACAGCATTAACTAAAGAAATGAGTGACCTTGCCTCAAACAAGTTGTAGTCAACAACAGATACTCATAACTGTCCTCTGATTCCCACATGTGCTATGATATATGCATGCCTGCTCTCAAATATGTGTGTACACACACACACACACACACACACACACACACACACACACACAGACTCCCTAAAAGACAGAAATGAAATATTATAATATATAATATGAAGAATGACTCTCAAATTTTGAAGTAAAAGTGGTAATATTCAATAGTATAGAGAAATTAGAATGAAACTTTTGCCAGTGTCCAGTATTGTTTTTAGTGTCTCTAATACAAATTTGCTCATTTTTAAATTGTTTAATGATCCTTTTTTTTGTATAGAAAAACAGTTTTATATGTAACCCAGGCTGGCCTTTAAGTTGCCATCTTTCTGCCCAGTGTCCTTGGGATTGCTGACATGAACTACCACAATCACCTTTCTAATGCAACCTTAATTAAGATAAACTTTCTTTCTGTTGGAGGCTTGAATAAAATCTTTCCTATGAGTAGCATAGTGTCATCCTTGATAATAATCAATATATACTCCATTTTTTAACTTTTTGGCAATAGTAATTACACATTATCTAAGGTAAAAATAAATAAGCATCCACACAAATAATAAATTATATGTATGCTTATATACAGTCTGCAGGTTATGCTGGTCTCTAAATCAGGCATGGCACCCTAGGGTGCTGGACTGTGGCCATTCTCCTCTAGTTAAATCATCCTTGGCTCTGATGTGAGTGTAAGATGTTGGAAAGATGTTATTAAATACACTTCAAGGAGAGGGAAATCATGAAGCTCTCAAGTCATTTATGCTTCTAAATGTCAAGTAACTAAATTGATATTGCCATCTGCTTAAAACCTTACTGGGAAGAAAGAAAAAGGAATAAAGATTCTAATTTTATTTTTAAATGACTTCAGTGCATTATCTATTCCAAGGACTTCTATTTTTTGATGCTGCAAGTTTAGTAGAGAAGGATGGATAACTTTAGTGGCTATTTTAAATTTTATGTATTTGAAATGCCAAATAATAACATGTATCCTTCACATCCATGATTGAAAATAGTAATGTGGTTCTTTAAAGGCAAAAGTGATAAAATGTTAACTTAAAAATGGCAAGTGTCCTGCTGTTTCTATGAGTCCTTCACATGCTTGCCTGCCTTTCTTATTATCATAACAGAGTCTTCTTTTTTCCCCCCTTACATCTGCCAGCAGGACCTCATTTGTTCTTCCCAGTGATGCTTTTCACTCTAGTGGCCATCCTTAAAGAACATACAACAAATGGTTTAGAAAATGTAGATTTATAGGACTTTAAAACATTTAAAGGTTGAGAAACCAAATCACCAAGATGTTCTCTAGGGAAGTATTTACAGGAAATATTTATCTTTTAATTTTTTTTTAATTTATTTATTTGAGAGCGACAGACACAGAGAGAGAAAGACAGAGAGAGGGAGAGAGAGAGAATGGGCGCGCCAGGGCTTCCAGCCTCTGCAAACGAACTCCAGACGTGTGCGCCCCCTTGTGCATCTGGCTAACGTGGGACCTGGGGAACCGAGCCTCGAACCGGGGTCCTTAGGCTTCACAGGCAAGCGCTTAACCGCTAAGCCATCTCTCCAGCCCTACAGGAAATATTTATTAAGCAATTGCCATAAATCAAATGCTCTGGTAAATTACTAGCATATGTTTTAATTCTTAAAGTCCCTAAACAATAAAAGGAACCTAACACTGTCATTTATATTTAACAGGATGAGGAAATGAAGATATGAGGTGGCTAAAAAGCTTTCCACACTAACAACTAGTTGACCTATATGAGTATTTTTGCATAGAAACAAGTATGACAAAATATTATTGAGTAAATAATTAATTCTTCTTGCATATAATATCATTTTCATAAAGCAAGTCAATATATAGTGTCATTTTTGCATATTATGCCCATTATGGAGCTAATCCCTTTCCGATGGTCTTGCTATGGTCAAAGACCTAATTTCTGTGTAGGAAACCATCTTTCTTTCTCATATTATAAATGTGTCTGCATCTTCTATAACAGAATAAATGAGGTATTTTGGTGACTTGATTATCTACTGCCTGTAATTACTCAGCCACTGTACCTAAATGGGGCGATACTGAATTCAGGAGCATGACATTTAGATGTTATTAAAGTGTCAATATTTGTGTTTAGCATGTCATATTAAGACCAGCCAGAGGGCCAAGGGTATGTGACAGTTCTGAAAATAGTCACACAGTCAAAGGACACAATGAAGTCCAAATCTAAGGGAAGAAATCTAGTCTATAGAGTGGTAGGAGAATGAAAATTAAAAGATTTACGCCAGCCATACACTTGAGATCATGCCAGCTAAAAGGCTGAAAAATTAGGATGAGACTTTTGGGGTCAACCTGAGTTAGATGGTGAGTACCAGGTCAGCCCAGGCTACTTGGTCAGCTGCTATTTGAAAATAATAATAATAAAAGAGGGCTGAAGAGATTGCTTAGTGGTTAAGGTACTTGTCTGAGAAGCATAAGGACTCAAGTTCAATCCCCCAGTACCCATGTAAGCTAGATGCCCAAGGTGGCACATGCATCTGCAGTTCACTATTGGCTAGATGCCCTAGCATGCTCATTCTTTCTCTCTGCCTCTCTCTTCTCTCTCTCTCTCTCTCTGCAATAAATAAATAAACTATTTTAAAGAATAAATATAATAAATTAAATCTAAAATGACTTTCAAAAACAGAGGTAGATAGGCAGATAATATATTACTATGTCTATATGTAGGAATCTTTAAAATACAAATGCATAAATATGCTATTAGAAATCATATGTAACTTGATAAAATGCCTTAACTATTAAACATTTAATAAGATTTGAAAGGTTACGATTCCCTCTATTCCTCTCTTGCATTTTTACCAATAATTATGATTCTAAACAACTTATTTTTGTGCTTTTGTATTGTCATTTGAAACCTCCTCACACATACACACACAGTTATGCAAGATTTTTAGTAATTAACAAAATTGCATCTTATTACACATACATTTTCATAATACTTCATACTTTCTGGGTCCTCTTCTGAGAGACACCAATTACCATTTCTAAATTTGATATTCTTAACTAGACTTGATGACCTATGATAAATTTAACCCATTGATACTATATTATATATGTGTATTTCCATCACTGTATAAAATATAAATCAGATGTATAAATATTTATTAAATATATTTTCATTGTTCCTGTTTTCACTGTTCCCTTATAAAGTGACACAAATTAGTTTCTTTTAAAAATTATATACATTTTAGATATCCAGTGCAATGTTTTAATACATATACATAATGAAATAATAGTCAAACAAATTAACTTATGTTCCTAGTATCTATTGTTACTGAATTTCAATTATCTAATACAATATTATTAACTATCATCTTCATTTGCATTACGCTTCTAGCGTTTTGTATCACACATGACTGCAAATGCATACTCTTGGATCCCCATCTCCCCATTTACAAACTACTAAGGTACACTCTACAAGCAGGTCTGGGAATGAGGAATGGTAGGTAATATTAATGCATGGGTGGAAAAGGGATCAATAGTGGCAACTGTATGCTTCCTTAACAGATTTTTGTGTTTTAAGTTAATTTGATTAATTGCTTTATAATTGATGTAATCAAATGCCTGACCAGAAGCAACTTAAAGGAAGAAAGGGATTATTGCAACTCATGGTTTTGTGGGGAAGTTTCATGGCAGGGAAGAGATGGTGGCAGAATTGGCTGCATGGAAGTCATGAAACAAAAGAGGAACTGGATGTGGTGGCCAGGCCCCGCATAGGGCCCATTTCCAGTAACACAATTCCTCAAACAAGGATCCATCTCCTAAAATCTGTGCACCATTCTCAAACAGCATCACCAGCTGGGGATCAAGTTGTCAAACACATGAGTCCACAGGGGGCATTTCACATTCATGCAAACAAGGAATCATACAACAAGGATGTGCATCAGTGGAAATAGCCAAATCATCAGCAATGCAGCATAGCCATCCAACTACTTTAGCAGAAACCAAAGCTAAAACTGAATGACCATACTACCTTGAAAGTGGTAAGACAAAGTTTCAAGGCAGGTCTGATGTCCTCACATCAATTATTGGAACACAGCCTTCCTCCTCTATGATGGACATGTCTAGTTATTTGCATGTCTGGGAGTTGGGCAGTCAGTATGCTGAATGGTTATATGGAAATTCATATAAATGCCATCATCCTTCATTTCTAAGAATATTGCATAGCATTTAGGCAGAGAAGTCCTGAGGTCAAGCTACACAGGTTAGACTTCAAGATTCATCTCTTTCTAGGTCAAGGACCTAGGGAAGGTATTGAGAGTCTGCAGTAATGACTGTAGTACTACCTCTTAAATTCATTAAGAAGTTTCAAATTGGAGTACTTAGAACAGTGATGGAGACAAGTGGACGCTTATTCAGTCTTATCATAGGCATGTATAGGAGTGGGATGAGAGCTTCTGTATCCCCGTCTCTTTATTCTTCTTTTGAAAAGTAGGGTGTCATAAGCATAATGTTGCTTCTTAGGGCTTCAGCTAAGAATCTTTGTGTGTGCACATGTATTTTATTTATTTATTTTATTAGTTATGGACATATTTTGTATGTAAACATCAAATGTTGGTACCATCCTTTCTCTCCTCCCTGCCTCTTTTCTGAAGAGGCCTTCCTCATTGAGGGTGCAAGTCAACCCTATGGGGATTGTGGGTCATGAATTGTGGGGGAAGCAGGCAGTTATGGGAGAGAGGCAGTGTCTCTGTGCAAAATGTCCCAACTTGTGGCTCTAACAATCTTGCCTACATCCTCTGCAAAATTCCCTGAGCCATGCTGGGAGCATTTTAACTCTACTTCGGTGATGGGCATTTAGGAGCATGTAGATGTCTTGTTTGGTAGGTGTTGAGTGCCCTCAGTATCTTTCTCCATCACCCTTGTGCTGATATCAGCTTAACTAAGAAAGCAGCATTCTTGCTCATTTCCTCAATTCCTCTGTGGTTTCAGCTGGGGTTGGGGTGGAGTGTGCTGGGCCATTTATCTCCTCAAGTCCAGTTCCCACCTGAAAAAGAGAAGCAAATCTGTAATGGACAGTGAAGTCAGTGTCAGTTAAATGGGATAACCATTATTAATTTAGAGAGAATTGCAAGGGTTTAGACACTTTTATAGTCTAAGATTAGTGGGAGCTTGACAATGGAAAGCAAAGTCATTATCTGGATATAGTTCTGACTTATTTCCCAGTTCCAGATATGGTTCCATTTCTACAGAGCAAATCTGTTAGCCAATCCAAGGATACCTGGTTACCTACCATGGATGTGTGCCACTAGTGCACTTATTTGAGCATCACGTCAGGTTTTTAGCTTCTGAATTGCTTAGACTTTGAGTTGCTTGGACAGATGTTGGCCATTTTCTCCTGGTTGCTCATGTAGCATGTTCCCTCAATAGATGGACTAATTATCCGAGGACTGGCTCTCCTTTGGCTCCCAACCAGGTCTCTCCATGGTCCCTGCTGGCAGTGATTGGTGTCTTCAGCAGTAGGATCTTAAAATTAACCTCTGGTGTGTAATCAAGTGTTCTGACAGAAGTCTGTCTTATTTGTTTTGGTAGATCTAATAGGTCTCTCTGAACAACAGCTCATTTTGAATGTAGACCTCATCCTGGTATGGGGAATTATAGCCCAACCCCAAGGGAAAAGAAAAGAGAAAAAATCCAGAGGAAAAAAGAGAAACAGGAGAAAGGTCAGGTTAGGTTTCATCTCATACTCCCCAGGTTCCTTCAATTCAGTTACTACCTATAAGTTTTGCTTGAGGGTTCCACCTTTTAGTCTGATTTCCAAGATATAGGATTCTGTGCTACCAGTTCAATTTGGGTTCAGATTTTGTGTCACCCCCCCCACCACCCTTTCCCTTTCCACAAGCCCTGCCTTCCCTATTGTCCAAGCCTCAAGATGCTATTCAGTTATGTCTGCAACTTGCACTGATCCAGGTTAGGAACTGCAGATGAGTGAGATCATGTGACAACTGTCTTTCTGTGATTGTGTGAGTTCACCTAAAATGATCTGCTCCAAGTTCAACCATTTTTCTACAAATTTTAATGTGTCATTTTTTTTATGGCTGAGTAGAATTCCATTGTGTACATATTTTACATCTTGCTTATTAATTCATCCAATGATGGACACTTTGGTTGGTTCCAGTTTTTAGCTATTATGAATGGGACATCTATAAACATGGTTGAACAAATATTTCTGAACTGAGATGTGGAGGTTGTATGGTAAATACCCAGTAAGGGGATAACAGGGTCTGCTGGTACCTCTATATTCTTCCTTTCCAGGAATCTCCAAATTGATTTCCATAGTGGTTGTACCAGCTAACATTCCCACCAACAGTGAATGAGGGTTCATATTTCTCCACAGCCTCACCAACATTTATTTTCTTTTGATTGTTTAATGTTTGCTATCTTTACTGGGGTAAGATGGAATCTCATAGTTGTTTTAATTTGTATTTCCTTAATAGTTAGGGGTGCTGGATTTTCTTAAATATGTGTTAGCTATTTGTAATTCTTCCTCTGAGAACTCCCTATTTAGTTCTCTGTCTCACAGAATGGAATTTTTTTTTTTTTAATGGGGTTTAGAGTTATTTGTAGTTCCTAGATATTAGGCTTCTGTCAGTGTTATAGCTGGACAAGATATCCTCCCATTCAATGGGTAATCTATTGGGTCTGCTTATTGTGTGTTTGTCTGTGCAAGAGCTTTGTAGCTTCTTGAGATCCCAATGGTTGATTGCTTTTTTAATTTCCTTGGCTACTGGGGTTTTGTTTGGGAAGTTTTTCCTAGTCCTATATGATGCAGTATGCTTCCTATTTTTCTTCCAGTAGTTGAAAAGTTTTATGTCTCATATTGAGGTCTTTAATCCATTTGGACTTAATTTTTATGTATGGCAAAATCAGTGAGCCTAATTTCATTTTTCTATATATGGTCATCCAACTTGTATACATTATTGGCACCTCTGTTAAAGATCAAGCGGCTTCCCCTAAATACTGGGTCTTCAATTCTGTTCCACTGGTCTATATTTCTCTTTCTATTCCAGTACCATTCTGTTTTTGACACTATGGCTTTATAATATACCTTTACATCAGGTATGGTGATACCACCAGAGGTGTTTCTTTTGCTGAGGATATGTTTGGATATCTGAGGCCTTCTGCCATTCTAGATGAATGTTGAGATAAGTTTTTTCAGTCTCAGTGAAGAATGATACTGATATTTTTATTGGTATTGCATTAAATCTTTATATTGCTTTTGGTAGGATTGCTATTTTCATAATATTAATTCTACCTATCCAGTAACATGGGAGGTCCTTCCATGTTCTTAAGTCCTCCTCTATTTCTTTCTTGAGTGTTTTAATGTTTGCATGTTATAATTCTTTATATCCTTTATTAGTATTATTTCAGGGTATTTAATTATTTGTTGCTATTGAAAATGAGACAGTGTCACTATTTCTTTCTCTGTATATTTGTCCTTTGCATATCAAAAAGATACTGATTTTTGGGCTGATGAGATGGCTTAGCGGTTAAGTGCTTGCCTGTAAAGCCTAAGGACCCCGGTTCGAGGCTTGGTTCCCCAGGTCCCACGTTAGCCAGATGCACAAGGGGGCGCATGCGTCTGGAGTTCGTTTGCAGAGGCTGGAAGCCCTGGCGCGCCCATTCTCTCTCTCTCCCTCTATCTGTCTTTCTCTCTGTGTCTGTCGCTCTCAAATAAATAAATAAAAAATTAAAAAAAAAAAGCTACTGATTTTGGTGCACTGATTTTGTATCCTGCCACTTTGCTAAAGGATTTTATCACCTTTAGAAGTTTTGGAATGGAGACTTTGGGGTCACTTATATATAGGATCAAGTCATGTGCAAATAGGCCTAACTTGACTTCTTCCTTTCCAATTATCATCCCTTTTAGTTCTTTCTCCTGTCTTGTTGCTTGGGCTAGTACTTCTACCACTATGTTAAAGAGCAATGGTGAGAGTTGACACCCCTGTCTTGTTCCAAATCTCAGTGGGAAATCCATGAGTTTTATCCCATTAAGAACGTTTTGGTTTGTAGGAGCTTTATATATAACCTTTATTTTATTGAGATATATTCCATGCCTATTCTTTCCAGTGCTTTGATCATGAAGTGGTGTATTTTGTCAAAGGCCTTCTCTGCATCAACTGAGATGATCATGTGCTTCTTCTGTTTCAGTTTATTTATGTAGTATATTGACCTATTTCCATATGTTAAACAATTCCTGCATCCCCAGGATGAAGCCTACTTGATCAAGTTGGGTAATGTTTTTGATGTGTTGTTGAATTCAGTTGGTAAAGATTTGGTTCAGGATTTTTGCATCTAAATTCATTAGGAATATAGGCCTATAATTTTCATTCATTGTTGCATCTCTGACTGGTTTTGGTATTAGGGTTATGCTAGCTTCATAAAATGATTAGGAGAGGATTCCTGGCCTCCAGTTATGCAGAATATTTTGAGAAAAAATGGTTTTAGTTTTTCTATGAAAGTTTGATAATTAAGCTGAGAAGCCATCCAGTATTGGACTTTTCTTTTTGGGGAGGTTTTTTTTTTTTAAATTACCTTTTCAATATCTATGGATGTGATAGGTTTGTTTAGAAGATTAATCTGCCCTGAGTTTAGTTTGGGTAGGTGGTATGTGCAGCGAGCCCCCTGACCCGCAGGAGAAGCACGACCACCAGACAAAGATCCTTCTCGATCACACTTTATTGGAGAGCCTCTTGGTTAACAGAAAAGTTGATGGCGAGGGGCGAGGGGCGCAGGAGTGTAGCTGCTTTTATAGGGCAGAATACTATGGGACGCCTGCTGATTGGCTGCCATAGGCTCACCCACCCACAGGAGCCACGGGATAGGCTCAGGACAAGGTGCATCAAGCGCATGCACAACCTCAAGGGAGGTTGCTGCCTAAATGAGGAAGTATTTACCTCAAGACTGGAGGGAAGCCAGCATCATCTTGTAATGGTGTCTGCATTGGCTCCCTACAGGTATGTGTCTAGGAATTCCATTTCTTCCAGATTATTTAATTTTGTGGAGGAGAGATCTTAGAAATATGCCCTGATGATTCTTCCAATTTCATTGATGTCTGTAGTAATCTCTCCTTTTCCATTTCTTTTTTTTTTTAAAGTATTCTTTTTTTATTTTTTTTTTAATTTATTTATTTGAGAGCAACAGACACAGAGAGAAAGACAGATAGAGGAAGAGAGAGAGAATGGGCACACCAGGGCTTCCAGCCTCTGCAAACGAACTCCAGACGCATGTGCCACCTTGTGCATCTGGCTAACGTGGGACCTGGGGAACCGAGCCTCGAACCGGGGTCCTTAGGCTTCACAGGCAAGCGCTTAACCGCTAAGCCATCTCTCCAGCCCTCCTTTTCCATTTCTGATGTTGTTAATTTGAGACTTTTTTTTTGTACTTGATCACTTTGACCAGGGGTTTGTCAATCTTGTTGATTTTTTTGAAGAACCAACTCTTCATTTCATTGATTTCTCTTAATTTTTTCCTAGTTTCCAATTCATTCATTTCTGCTCTGCTGATGATTATTTCTTTCTGTCTGGAGCACTTTGGGCTCTATACTTCTGGTTTTTACACCACCCTTTAGATGGACAGTCAGCTTATTGATTTGTGGTCTCTTTGTATTTGTAATGATGGCATTTAGGGCTATTAATTTTCCCCAGATGACTGCCTTCATTTAGTCCCATAATTTTTGGAGGGTTGTGTTTTCATTATCATTCAAATACAGTAATTTTACATTTAAAAAAATTTCTTCTATGGACCCTTGTTTATAAGTGTGCTGTTTAGTCTTCATGAGTTGTTGGAGCTCTTGATGTGTCCCTTTTTGTTAATTTCTAGCTTTAAAGCATTGTGATCCGACATGGTGCAGGAAATTACTTCAATTTTCCTGACATCATGAAGACATGATTTATGGCCTATTATATGGTCAATTTTGGAGAAAGTTCCATTAGGTGCTGAGAAGAATGTGTATTCTGTAGAGATGGAGTGGAAAGTTCTGTTGTTGATCTCTATTATTTCCCTGTTGATTTTCTGCTTGGATTACCTGTATATCGATGATAGTGGAGTATTGAGGTCTCCAAATATGATGGTATTGGTGTTTATTTCTATTTTTTTGTTGAGTAGATTTTGTTTTATAAATCATGGTGCCCCTGTGTTCGGGACACACACACACACATTTACTGTCCAAACCTGAGCACTCTAGAAGACAATTCTGTTTGATATCATGGGTACAATTATTGGTTCTTTGATAGTTTGTTCAAATTCAGTGATTTTTTTTTTTTATGAGGGTCTCATTGGCTGTTATGTTTTTGTTTTGGGAATGAATTTCTGTTAGTTTCTATGATTTTGTTGGAGGCTTTTGTAGTAGGACAAGGCATCCTTGGTGGAGATCTCTCAGCTTTCTGACTTTCATTGACTATTTTCCATTGTTGTCTACCCATTTTAGAAGGACACTTTATTTTATTGAGGAGGAAGCAAGTTTGTGTCCTTTGGCCTGTTCTCCCTCTGACTCAGATGAACAGGGATGTTGGTACTCAGAACAAAAGGCCTAATTCCACAGCTTACACAGGGGCCAGGCCTCCCTGAGAAAGCTTAATGGGACCTACCAGGCCAAGGTGACTAGGAAGAATAAGGGAACAGCTATCTGGTCTACTTTGTGCTGAGCCCTCTAGGACATGGAGCAGTGCAGGCAACCTAGACTGGGAAGGTGGGAGGAGCCCATATACAAGGGTCTGGTCTATTCACTCCTGGGGCCTGCGACCTCTTACACACTAATGTGTGAGGAACTCAGACCAGGTGGCAAGTGGGGGCCAAAAATGGGTCAGACCTATTCACTACAGACTACTCACCTGCCCACACACTGACCACCCAAGGAACTCAGACCTGGGATGAGGAGGGAGGAGCCCAGATAAGGGTCTGGCCTACTCACTCCAGACCACCAAGTGCCCCCACAGTGACTGAGCAGGGAATTCAGACCTGGGTGGTGGCAGGAGACCAGAAATGGGTCAGACCCACTCATTCCAGACCACCGTGCCTGCCCACACACTGACCATGCAAGGAACTCAGACTCTGGAGGAGGAGGGAGGAGCCCAGATATGGGTCCAGCCTACTCACTCCAGACCTCCACACCTGCCCACACACTGACCATGCAAGGAACTCAGACCCAGGAGGAACTTCAACAATGAATCTTTAGTCTCAGACTCTGTGTTTAGATCTGAGTAGTGAAGGGATAAAGACTAAATGAGGTCAAGGCTAAGATCATGGGTTGGAATGTCAGCACCTCTGCATTTTGCAATGACTTCATTAAGCCCATGTGTTTGCCTTCTTTGCCAGAGCCTCTGTCTAAGGCTACAACTTAACATCATAGACAACTAAAGATCTGCTTTAACACCAAAGCAATACGTCCAGATGGAGTTCTTGTTTCCATGCACAAAAAATGTGCATGTTCTGTTTCTGACTGCCTGTCATTCCCTCCTTTTCTGCTCTCTCTCACTTTCCCCTTTGTGTACTTCCTACTTACTGTACCTACAATAAACTCTCCATTGACGTCCTTTATTTTATTTTTTAAGGTAGGTTATTGCTGTAGCCAAGGCTGACCTGTAATTAGTCTCAAACTGGCCTCAATTTCACAGTGATCCTCCCTCCTCAGCCTCCAAAGTGCTGGCTTTAAAGGCATGTGCCACCACACTCATCTCTGTTGATGTTATTACTATTTCACTTTCAACACATTTTCCATGGTAAAATGAAGTAACGATGTTTTATAATGAACTGCCACCAATTCACAAGCTGTGGTTTGGATTATATACTTGAGATTGCGCATGTATTATACAAATGTATGAATAAAAAGCGAGTCATTGTAAGTTTTGTAAGCTAAAAACACATGTAGAAGTTTTGGTAATAGTAATCATTTTAAACCAGCATTTTTAAGTAAAATGATTTTTATTATTATGTATTTTTAATTATCAATTATTTATTATTCTTATTTAAATTGATGCTTTAAATTGGAATTTCATAATTTGCATGACACAAGAAGGAAATTGTAAATGATGATGAACTATTCATCTTGAAATAGGAATGATTTTAGATAAGACTATGTTTGGGAAGTAGAAGATAAAAATGCAAATAGAATTCTTTTAATCACATGAAAAGAGAACTTATGTAGTGTTAAATTGTCTGGATTCTAGCTTCAAAGAGCAGCTGTTCATATGTCTCTTGTCCCCTTATTCAATGCCCCAGCTGTGACAACCTCTAACTCTTACAGAAGTAGGTATCTCTGCACGTGTCTGGGCAGGCAGACCAGGCTGGTGCACATTGACTAAAGTGTCTGGCATCTATTAATAGAATCACAGATGGAGACTGAAGTGTTTTAATTCAATTAAGCTCCCAGACCTAAGGAAGTAGGTTTTATTGATTCTTTCCTTTGCCATTTGGGACATTCACAAATGGAAACAAAAATGCATCTTTGTTCTCTACTTCTGGATTGTCGCATGACTGCTATCTGTTGCTGAATATCTGCTATGGTCAGGTAATTTACATTCATTCTAATAACACCAATACAACATTTTGATGATAATATACACATTACCATAGGCACGTTGTTGCTAACAATTTAGGAAATGCTTTCTCCTGCAAGCAGGGTACATGGAAGATATCACTAGTGAATTATCATGCTCAATATTTCAGAACAGTAATTTTGTGGTATGTATACAATAGCAAGCACCAACCTAAGAGTACTTGACAACTTCAAGAGAATGCTCTGAGGCATGTTTAGTTTTTAACACTAATACAATTATGTCAGATATAGGATCAGTAGCATTAACACGGACCACTGTTGAGATTCTTGCTGACATTTAAGTGATGACACAGGAGATGAAGTAAATAGGAATGCTCTTGATCTTGTGCTTATAGACCATGAAAGAGTCACAGAAATTCCTTTGGAATATGCTATCATGCCTTGAAAGACGCTCATAAAAGTCAGGTAAAAGTAACCTAATAAATATGTTTTCAAACTAAAAGGACTTTGGGGGAGGCTCGTCATCATAGTGGTTTAAACCCTACTACAGTGTGGTATTTCTTGTTTGATCTCAACTCATTACTATAACAGGATGTATACTTCCAGTAAATGGTCCTTTGAAAGTGAGACAGAAGGGAAATTTACCTGATCCAAGGGGCCATGAAAAACGTTCTAGAAGTTTAATTGAGCTGAAATTCATAAGTGTAGGAGAGGTAGGCAGGCAAAGGAAATATAAAACTGAGAAAAGGGCTGGAGAGATGGCTTAACAGTTAAGGTGCTTGCCTGTAAAGCCAAAGAACCCAAGTTTAGTTCCCTAGGAACTATATAAGCCATATGTATAAGGTGGAGCATGCACCTGGAGTTTGTTTGCAGTAGCTGAAGGCCCTGACACACCCATTCTGTCTTCCCCCTTCTTTCTCTCTCTCTCCCAAATAAATGAAATAAATGAATAATATATTTTTAAAAAGTGATCAAGAGAATTCCAAATGGACAGCAGGCTGTCTTGATGAATGTAAGCCATCTAAAAATTAAAAAATACCAAAAACCCTATGCAAAGAGCTGCCAGTGTGAAACTGAAGACCCTGCAGGAAGGGAAGAGACTTAATGGTTAGTCTAAATGCAAGAGGGTCTTGAAATGTTATAAAAATGGGAGAAAGGACCCCATTCGTATTATTCCAGATAAGGTGCCTAGAATGAGTTGAAGGGTGTCAGTAATGCCTAGAACACATGGTAACAAGGTAAAATATGCTAAACTTACTGAAGAACTGAAATTTTAATAATTTTTAAATATACTTTACAGAAGCCAACAAGCAATGTAAGTGCCATGACAATATTGTAATTGTGTTCTCATTTTTTGCTTGTATGCTTGTTTTTATCCAACTAGTACTTCTATCTTGTAATTGGATAATTTAGCTAATATCCACATAAGATAATTGTGGGCAGGTAAGTTCTTACTGTTGCCATAGTGTTACTTTCTAGTCTTCCTTCAGTTTTTTTTCTCTATTTTTTGTCTTTCTTTGAGGTTAATTTTTTTGATAGCAATTCTGTGATTAATACTTTATTGTTTTATTTATTTATTTTTAGTTTATTGTTTTAATATGTATATTATAGGCTTTTACTTTGTAATTGGCACTGTAATTAAAAACATTTTGGTTATATTAGAATAGTTTGAAATCATAGCAACTTTTCAATGATGATAAAGCTAGAGAAAGAAAAAGGAAAACTCTGAAAATACTAGTGCAAAAATTTTCTGAACTTGAACTGCATTACTCTCCACACTTTGTATTTTGGGAGTCCCACTTCACATTTCTCTGTGTTACACAAGTCTTAGTATACCAGTGTAATTATTAGTTTTTACTGTTCTTCATGCTAAATATATGAGGGGTTTATGCACCATGTTTATAGTTGAAGGAGTCCTCATTTTTCTGTATACCTTAACATTAATGGTGAAGAGAAATACAGAAACTTATTAGAACTTGTTATAGATTCATCTGATATTTTCATGTTACCTATTAGCACTTTTTTATTTAATTTGAAGAATTCCTTCCAATTTCTTGTAGGGCTGGTTTGTGGTATATATGTTTTTTCAGCCTCTCTTTCTTTGGAAATCATTGTTCCTTCTCTTTCTAAAGGAATCTGGGCTGGGTGCAGTGCACTTAGCTGGTAGTTCCCAGACCTTGCTGCAGGACTTAAGATCCACTTTTCTAGTTTATAGCTTTCTGCTGAGAAGCATACTGCCAACTGGATTAAGACACCCTTATGTGTTATTTCTTTTCTGTGGCTGCTTTGGCAGACAAGCTCAAATAAGTTGTAAGAGCTAGGTTATAAGGTGACTTGGGTGGACTCGAAGGGACGATGTCTAACTAGTGTGCTGTGGCAGTGCTATTGCTGGGTATTTTCATCCTCTATTTTTTTTTTAATATCATATTATGGTCTCATTGAATAGGATATTTCCACCCTTTACTTATTCACAGGTCTTTAGAAGACCCTGAATTTATTTGTTGTTCCACAGTTCTCATGTTTTTTTCCCATCTATTTATAAACTACCAAATAAACAGTATTCATGTCTCTAATTGCTTCCTTTCTTTTCTTTTCTTTCTTTCTTTCTTTCTTTCTTTCTTTCTTTCTTTCTTTCTTTCTTTCTTTCTTTCTTTTTTTTGACAGAATCTTACTCTGTAGCCTAGACTAGATGGCCTCAAACTTTTGATCTTCTTCTTGCAACTTCCTATGTGCAGAGATTATAGGTATATGTCACCAGGGCTACATCTACTTGTCAATTTTACAATGACAATTCCTGGGTATATGGTCCTAGGTTGCCAATTAACAATGCATGTGTTTCTCTTTTCTCTGGGTAGACAATAATGTTTTGTGGTTCTGTGATGCTGGAAAGAGGCCAAATTGACAGTATTGTGTCACCCAACATTGTAATACCAAGTAATCCTATAAGCACAGAATCTGTAGAGATCAAAGCAGGGCAGGGTCTGGATCCAGGATAGTGGACCATGCTACTGTTGCCTAGTTGCCCTTATAATACTTACTCCAAGACTGAAAGAACAAAGAATTGATTTGGATCAAAATACAAGCCCATTGCACCAGGTTATATGTCTCCCATTGGCACTGAGCAGGTTAAGAATCCCCATTTCTAAGTACTTAAAGATAAGGGTCATGTCAGATTTCTCCATGGAGAAGAGCACTGAGTTCCAGGGCAAGGTTTGGGCACTTGCTTCATTGCTTTGTTCCTCAGCAGAGGGGAGGCAGTTCTTTGGCTGCTGAGCTAAAGTATATTTAAAGCCATTGTAGGCATGGGTCAGAGAAACAAAGGACAGGGGTATGTCTGGTATTGAGTAACAAGTAATAGGCTTACACTTAATTTTCCCTCTCTCCTCAAGCTGAGACACTTCTCTCATTTCTTAGAAGGAGAATTGTGCAGCTCTTTCCTTTATTCAGTGTTTCCTCTTAGTATGCTTAAACCCAAGTATTGTGACCGCTCATTCCCTCAGCTCTATGAATCATTTGTGTTTGAATTATTGTCAGTTGATACTTATGAGGGCCGATATCCTTTGGAGTTCTTCTGATGGGATCCTCCTCTGAACCCCTCCCCAATGCTAAAACTGTTCTAAAATGATTGTCCATGGGAACAGTGTGGTGGCTTCATTTGGGTGTCTCACATAAACTCATGTGTTCTTAATACTTGATCTCCAGCTGATGGTGTTTCGGGAGGTGGAGTCTGCTGGAGTAGGTAAATTGTTCGGGGTGGGCCTTGATAGTTAGCCCTACCTTTCAAGTGTTAGTTGGCTAACTCTTGTGCTGCTATTTGCTGATGTAGACCAGGAGATAATGTCAAAACTCTGCTCTACCATCTTTTTCCTGCTGTCACAGAACTTCCTCTTGAGACTGTAAGGCAAAAGTAAGGCATTCTTTCCATAAGCTACTTTTGATCAGTTGCATTGTGCCATCAATAAGACAGTAAATGCAATAGAAAAATTGGTAGCAGAGGAGTGGGTTTGCTGCTGCTAGAAACTTGATTGTATGACTTTGGGTTCAAGACGGATTATTTTCTAGTCTATTAGCAACCCAGGTGGAGGGCTGGGATTAAAACCCAGAGATTTCATACATGTTGGACTTGGAGCTATGGAACTTGGTTGTTTGCCCTATTTGTTTAAGATCATGCATTAGTTCAGTCTTTCCTCACTATGTCAAATGCCATCTTTGTAGTATGAAGGTATACACTATGCCATTATGTGACTTTGGCTTTACATCTCACTGTTAAGAAACCTTGGACTATGGGGTATTTCATCTGTATTGGGATTTAAAAACAAAAAGAAACTATGGAAACTTTTAAAATTGGATTAAATATGTTGTATTTAACATCATGGGTGGTCATCTGTTTATGGGTGTCATAGGCAGAAGGTGGTGGTTTTGATTGTTGCTGGGGGTGGGCCTTGAGTTGTATTAGTCCCTAGCTTGCCAATGTTAGATTGGCCCACTTCTGTTGGTGATTCCACCTGCTGTGGCCGAGATGTGTCTAACCTGTACTCATGTTATGCTATCTCTGCCATAATGGAGCTTCCACTCAAGTCTATAATATAAAAATAAAACCCTTACTAGAAGCAGCATTTATGGTTGTGTATTTTGTCCCAGAAATAGGAAGTTAACTTAAGCAGATAAATTAATAAAAATGTCAAAATACTTTGAATTCTTAACATTTTCTGGCATGACTAAATTAAGAAATAAACTTAGATGTTAGTTTGAGATTTTTTTAGCATAATGCTAATAAAATATACAAAAATTAAATAATTCCTATGGAATAATTTATTTAAAACACATTTACGTGATGAAGAATTCACCTAAAATCTTGGAGGATGCATACATAGTTGTTAAAATGCAAGCACAACAACAGGTTGGTTATCTTAAATGTCAATGCAGTAGTTATAATTAGCAGGCTTGCAAAGGAACTAACATTGTTAGTTTTGCCACAAAATATATTTATTTCCCATGTGATGTTTTTCTTCCTTGAAGTCTGACCTTTCAGATCCTGCTAAGCTTACTTTTACTGGCAATAGTTGTAGCATTGGTATTTTGTTGCTGGTTTAAAACACTCAGCCAAAATCAGCTACTGCATGAGATGAAACAGTTTATTTCAGGATTATAGTTTCTAGGGGAAGCTTTACCATTGCACAAAAAAATCAACTGGCTCAAAACATCACATGAATGCAGAAAAGAAAGAGAGAGAGAGAGAGAGAGAGAGAGAGAGAGAGAGAGAGAGGGAGCAGCAAGCCTGAACTGGCTCTCTACATCCAGTGGCTAGACCTAAGATCTACCCCTAGTCATCCACTTCCTCCAGTGGATACACTGTAGGAACCTTGAGCACAGCAGTGGTGAACATTAATATTCAAACCACCACAATAGCAGACCCAAATCCTCATTAGAATGCTCAGAGACTTCTCTTTTTGTTTAAACTCATACATTTCACTTCCTGATATATACAATTTTGTGAGCATTTCTATGACTAAAGATGGTATTTTCTCTCCAATGATAGCATCAGTGTGAAGCAAAAATCTCTCTTTCTATGTATCATTAATGAATGAATCTATGTGATTTCATCTGCAAGGTAACATTTAAGGAGCCATACTAATCTCATAGAATATTTCATGTTACAGAATTCACAGTAATATTGTTTTTCAAGGTACCCTTTTCTCTCTCCTTTTTCTTCCTCATTATGTGTACATGATATATATATTTGAGTACAGGTAAGTGTATTCCATGGAGTGAATGACTTAATCAAGGGTGACTTTGATAACTTCAAGTGCTGGTCCTCACTTTACACCTTGTTTGTCTCTCATTGTCTTTGGTGTTCAGTGCTGTGTTTGTCAGGCTAGCTGACTCTGCCAGACTTTCAAAAATTCTCCTGTCCCTGTTTCCCTGTTCCCCATAGTCAGAAGCCCACGACAGCCTTTGGATTTTTCATGGGTTCCAGTGAAACAAACTAAGGTAATCATACTTGAATGACAAGTGCTTTAACACTGAGTCATCTCCCCAGGAAACAAGGTTTCTTTTTTCTGTTCTAATTCCACTTGTCTCTTTAGTTTATAATCACCTATTTATTGACATTTTCCACAGAGTCCTTAAGCATAATGAGCACCTCTGATAAATAGGGTCAAGTATCTGTTGCTGATGAAAATAATAGCATATTTTCATTCTAAAATTTAATCTAAAGAAAAGGAGGCATACTTTAGTTGCATTTGTTTCTTAACCAACAATATCCAGGTAATCTGTGTGCTCATATATGCTGAGCTTGCTTTCATCACTGATCTCAAAAACTTTCTGTTCATAATCAACAACAGCATCATTTCAGATGTCACTCTACCTTTCCACAGCATCTGACATCATTGAGCATTTGTTATTTCTTAAAACTTTTACCATCATTGGCTGTTACCACTATATATTTTTATTACACATTTGGATGCTTAGTGCTTCCCATTCCTTTGTTTGAGGAAGCTCTGACTTTGTCAATAGTGTATATCCTCCATTTTCAAACTAGTAATGCCAGATTCCTATTAGAAATAAGAATAAATCCAGTTCTCATACTCAAATATATCTGCTTTAGACTTTGCATGAGAATGAGTGATGTAAAGGAACAGTGAGTGTACAAAATCAGTGTATGTGACAAGGAACAGCAAAGGTAGCCAGTTATGATGTTATAGATACAGCAATTACAGAATTTCCAGAGATGGTATGCTGAGATTTTGCTGGTATAATCTGTAGTGCCTACAATCAGTGACTTCTCAGTCTGTCTTACAGTTCAGTATAACTATAATGGTTCTTTATGGCTGTACTGGCCAGGTCACATATCGTGTGGCACACAATTTACCTTCATTGATGCTGAGTAAACAGAGTGCTATGATATGCTAAAATCACTACATGTGAAAATAAATACAAAATCGCAAAATGCCTCCTTGATCTCCTCTCTCTCATAAAACATTTCAAATATATTTTTATTAAGACTTACAAGACAATTAATGTAAAATAGCCAATTGTGCCTTAGTCAATGTCATTACCTTAAAATAGGGTTATAAATCTAGTTTTGGTTAAATCAATCAAATTTTAAAGTTAAAAAATTCCCAGCATGATACCATTTGATGGATGACTTTTCAGTAATATGGTTAACACATTGTCATCTATTTTCTGTAAGACACATCAATTATTACACCTAAAATTTGAGTTCAAGAAGTAATCCTTAAATGATTTTTCAACAACATCATTTTACAAAAGAAGGGGACTAAGGCCAAGAGGATAAATGAAAAGCCTGTTGCGGTGTTCATTAGCAGCTGATTCCTCTGTTGTATCCAGTGGTTTCTCTGAGTTATCTTGGTATTCTCTCCTGAGGCATTGGTAGATGCTACTGACTATTAGAATGTCTTTTCTTATAATGAGCTCAAATGTATCTCTCTGAAACTTTTTTGCTTCACAGGCTGCTAAAACTATAGAAACTGAAATGGTGAGGTTAATCTCTTTTGGGGAAGATCATTATTTCTTTACCTCACTCATCTTTTCTGAGAATGATTCTCCAAGATGGGAACTTCTCTAATTTATTTAAATTAGTCCTTGTAACAGACAGATTCAGGTTCACTAAGATGAATTTCCAGACCAGGCACAGTTATGGAGGAAGGGATATTTATTGAAGATTACAGATCCAGGGAAAATGCAATAATGGCAGAAAAAGTGGGCTTGCTTTCCAGGACCAAGCAGAGAGAAACGCAAGCCAAAAGCCAGGAGCCACACAGCACAGCACACTGCAGGAACTCCTGCTAGGCAAACTTTGCATATATTTTGATTGAAATCTGAAACCCACCACAATGCCTTAAGATCTGCTCAATGACACTGCCTCCATCCAGATGATTGCAGATGTAAACTACAAACTAATAAAAAAAAAAACTGAATATATTGAGGGCCATCTATTCAAGCTACCACATTCTGCCCCTGGCTCCCAATAGATTTATAACCATCACACATTGTAAATTATACTCAGTTAAATTTCAAAGGTCCCCACACTCTTGACCAAGTTAAGATAGTAAGTTCTGTAAAATCAAACAAGTTAAAGACTTCCAACATATAAAGTTACAGAGTAAATATTTTTAACTGGTATAATGCATAGCAAGGAGAGACTAAAACAATGCAAACTCAACCACCACCAAGCAATCATCAAACTTCTGCAGTTCAAGTTCAATATAACCACAGACTGCCAGTCTTCTGATTTTCCAATTCACCCCTCCAGCTGGGCAGAGTAGCCAGGGAACACTTTCATCCTAGGCCAACAGTGTGCTCCATGGTAGCCCTTGCACAGTCCTGGTATATCCAAAGTATCTTTAGGTCTTCATGTAAACCATGGTCCATCTTCCAAAGGCTTTTTCAGCTTATCAGGGAAACAGGACCTGCCTCATGCCACATCTCAGCCATGGCTCCTGAAACCTTGTGCAATTCATAACCACTCTTTGCATTTTTCATGCTTCTGAAACCAATACCAAGTGTGCAGGACACAACCATATTCTTAATTCACAAAATAAATCATAGCCTTGAAAAGCAGTTTCCTGCTCCAGACAACTCTACAAAAGAGTTTGCATTTCTGTGAGAATCTTTCCTTGGCATCCTTTCCACTGTTTTAATGTAAAGGAGTCAGATAATCTTCTTTAAGATTGCTATTGTGTTTGGCAATAGCAGTTTCAGTAACCTAAAACCAGTCGCAGTGTCTGTAATTTTAACTTGCTTGAGGTTTTCCAGCTTAAAAATCTTAAATCTCTCAGTCCAATATCTTTAGCCAAACACATCAGTATATTATAAATTTAACCTTGATCAAACTCTCTGGGCCTGGGCAGCAGGACACAGCCAGCCTTATGCCAGTAGCCCAGTTCCAACAAAGTCCTCTGCAGTCTTTCCTTCCCCTTAGAAAGCTCATAAGCCAAGCCTTGAAGTTCAATACTGTCTGCACTTAGCATTCTCAAACTCGCATCAGAACAGTCCATAAAACTTGGCTTACCACCCAGAAGGCATCTTAAGTTTCAAGCACCAAGTCCATGTCTATTCTTCCAAAACAAAGGTTCCAAAAGATCAATATCCATATGATCACGTTCATCTAAGCCCACTTCTTGGTACCAACTTCTGTAACAGACAGATTCAGGTTTGCTGAGATGAACTTCCAGACAAGGCACAGCTATGGAGGAAGGGATATTTATTGAAGATTTCAAATCCAGGGAAAGTTCCATAATGACAGAAGAAGCTGGCCTGCTTTCCAGGACCAAGCAGAGAGAGAGAAGTACAAGCCAAAAGCAAGGAGCCACACAAACACATCACACTTCAGGAACTCCTGCTAGGCACACCTTACATGACTTTAGATTAGAATCTGAAATCTACCACAACACCTTGAGAGACCAAAAAGAAATAACGCATAAATAATTAAACAATGACACTGCCATTGTAGGACAAATCAGTGTGAACAAAGGAGGAACCCAGGCTTGGCTCAGATAAGGAACTAACTGATTAATGTGCTGACCTTTGCTTCTGTAACTCATGCTCACTTGCTCAACAGGACATTCCAGAAATACTTAGTTGGGGGGGCCTCCAGCCCCTTGCAAAAGATAGGATCTACAAGCAGTTTGCTGACCAGAGATGAGAAACTAGAAATGTTCCCACGTGCGCCTTCTTGGAACCAATCATTTTAAAAGATGCAATATAATATAACCCCCTTTTCCCCTTCCAACTCTTTTTATTTATAACCCCCTACTTTTAGAAGGTCAGGGCTCTCTCCCATTCCTGATGCATCGGTCTGTGTGGATTGAGTCCCTGCTTAAGCTTGACATTAAAGGAAACCTGTTGCTTTTACATTCGAGTGTCTCAGCTTCTTCAAACAGCTAAGGTGCTCAGTACTCATGATAAAATTAGAAGCAGCTCATTACTGTAACAGATCATATTGAAAAGTCTTGCTCATTGGCATTTTATGATAGCAACTCAAGGGCTTTTCTTCCTGGACTTGCTGAAATGCTGGATGACTCCTGGGTGTCTGGGCATCTTGGCTTCTGGTTAGAGGTCTTGGCACAACAACCTTAAGATCTGCCCAGTGTCACAACCTCTAGCCAGGTGACTGCAGATGCAAACTAATAAAATACTGAGTATATTAGGAGCCATCTATTCAAACTACCACAGTCCTCCTATATTATCACCTTCTATATTACCTTCTCTATTCTTGACAGCTATTATATTGTGTTACAGTTTATGTTGCCTTTAATAATTAGAAGTCCATATGGTATCCTATTGCACCTTCACCAGTTTGGAACGTATCTCCTTAGTTCCTTCCCATAAGTAGTAAAGTATGTGAGCATGACATGACACACAGTCTGCAGAGAATCTGGTAAAGTGAAGGTAAGATGGTTAATGGTATTCCAACAGAACTGTCCCCAAAGGACAGCAGTGAATGCATCTTTTGAAAATACCATTTGCCTTGACTACTCTACATATCTTTTCTAACAATTTGTGGAAACTATGGCAGTCATTTAAGTACTTGGAAACTTTTTTGAGAATGCGTTAGCAAAAAAATATATGACTTGGTTCAAGTGATCCTTAATACTACAGAAAAGTTGCTATCATGAAACTGGGCATGGTACACATGTCTGTAACTTTCACACACACATGTACTTATAATATGGAGTAAGGTGGAACAGAAGGTCAAGGTAATCCTCCACTCCATACCTGCTATGGTGAAAATAAATATAGGGTTATTAGATGCATTAATATCTGGGTGAATTTGGGCTGGTTCCTCAAGTACCTGACCTCAGATTTTTGCTCCTTCACATGGATATGAGAAGTGGAAAGTGAATATGCTATTGATGTTTCCTGGCTCTTAAGTTACATGTAAACCAACAGGGAATCCTTCCACCTAGCTATATCACTATATAATCCGTATACCAATTCAATAATAGTATCTTAAAAGTCAATAAGTCTACTTCATGTAGAACTAATGTCTCAGTTTTATGAGATGTCACTTCCCCCCACCCCACAAGTGTTCTGCTTGTCCACAGCCTAATTAGTCCTTGATCAGGACTGAAAGAGTCACATATTTCATTCCAGCATTTCAGCAAGTCCAGGAAGAAAAGCCCTTGAGTTGCTATCATAAAATGCCAATGAGCAAGACTTTTCAATATGATCTGTTACAGTAATGAGCTGCTTCTAATTTTATCATGAGTACTGAGCACCTTAGCTGTTTGAAGAGCAGGCTGGAACAACAAATACCATTTTTATTATCAATGATGTTTTAACTGCATCTGGGGATTATCAGTGCAGCAAGTAGCACATAGACAAACAATGAATTTCTTTCTTCAGTTGAATACTTGGATGACCTAGGTTAGGGCACATTAAGGGAAATTGAAAAGATTTTTCATGCTTTTAACAATCCAAAGCAGCCTCCTTCCAATCACCTTAATTGAACTCAACATGGAGGGGGTCCTTGAACCATTTACTAAAAGCAAAATTTTACCCCCATTCTTCAGATGTGGCTTTGCATGCTCCTTCACAGGTTCAGCAATCATCTATGATGTGCTCTAGAAACGGCCTCTTTTCTGTCCCTGAGAAAACTGACCAGACATTAAAATCTTGGTGGATCAAGCATGTCTCTTTTGCATAACCTATAATGCAAGCTTGTAAGACTCTGTTCTAAAAATGTGCAAGTTAAGGCAGAGAAATGTAACCTTGGCATCCTGGATTAAACATTTTAATGACTCTCTTATGGAGAAAATATCATTTATCACAGATAATTCTTAATACTTCACCAATATTTTTCTAATGTCCATTGAACAACTGTGTGAGGAAGTTATTATCTCCATTTTATAGGTAAGTAAATTGAATTTTAAAAAGATTAGATAGTATTTCTAAGGTGTTCCAACCAAAGCACAGTTTAACATGGGTTTCAATTCAGGAAGGCAGCCTTGGATTTATGATCTTTTTCTGAAAATACCTGCATCTCAGTGGGGGTAATTATGCTTTCCCCAGCTTCATCCCCGACTTAATCCTTTTGAAGTTAATGACACTTTCAGTCCAGCTGTGTGCCAGATTCTCATTCTTCTGAGGTACAGAAATGAGATAAATGACCATGTCTACTGCATAGGGCTGCAGATAGGATTAAATGATTTCATATGCTGACAAGCACTTAGTTCAGAGCTCAGCACATAGTTTTTGAATGGTTGCTGTTGTTTTGCCATCGATGATGTGAATTTTCTCTATAGCAACAAAGTCACATTTCAGAAAGTCCTACTCCCCACACATAGACAGGGACTGGTTTGGCTGTTCACATTGCATGTATGGTAGCAAAACTCATTGCATTCCAATGAACAAATGCCAGGAACCTTAGCTTCATTCTCCAACTTCCCTTTATGACATCCCTGGGGGCTCAAAGCCTAGGATTCCTCAAGGTGGCCTTGTTATCTCTGCTATTATTTTCCACAGCTCCTTGCTGGCATCTGGCTGTCACAGTGATGCTGACAGGTTCTGACAGGCTGCTAGGCTTCCCCTGGGATCTCCAGGCAGCTGGACTCAGCCATTAACAATCTCAGTGTGAGTGCTGCACTTTTGATGCTGCTGGCAGCTTCCAAGTCAGGCAGGACCCTTTCCTCACAGCCCCCATTCCATCAAGTTTGAAAGCTGACATGACAGTACAGTATAGCTCTCTTGCCACAGTCCAGTCAAGCCAAAGGTCCTAAATATCAAATCCTAATTTTCTTCAAACTTATAGCAGGTGAGCTCATTTCTCCAGGCTGTTTCTAGGGCATTGACCTGCCTGTCACACTCATCTGCACAGTATATTTTTACTTAAGTGTCAGAACTATCCTTAGGGGGATCTGAGTCCAACTGAGAGAAAAGAGGGTGGGTCTTTGGAGTGATGGGAGTCAAAGCAAAGTTTCATTTACCCAGAGAGTAGCAGGTTTTGTGGTTAGAAAGTCATAAAATAGTCTTCCAAATTAGCAATTGTTGGCCATCATGTCTCAAAACATGAAAAAATTCATTATCCTCAACTGAAATTGTTCAAAAAAATTTAGGGGTGTCATAATCTTAATCAGTGCTATGAAGTAATTCTTTCTTCTTTCAAGCTAAACCTCTTGTAGATAAAATTTGTTTCCACACCCAGTCTGACCTTGAATTGATGCTGCCAGTCATAATGTTAGAGTCAGATGCCTTAGCTCTCTATGCCTTATTTCTTTTACCAATTTGTAAACTATGGATGATTTATATTATCTTCAAAGTTTCTTTTGAGAATAGAAAGGGACTATCAAAAAGTTATATAACACTATGTGCTTAGAGACTGGTGAGAATATTCTTTCAGTTGAGTTACTCCTGATCCCCTATGCTTTCTGGCTTCTCCATTTATCTAGTTCACAAAACCTATCACTGTCTGAGACAATTATATTCTTTTACTAATGTGCTTGCTTAAATTTGAAAGTCTCTCCTTATAGTTTCTTTTCCTCTCCATTTTATACAATACAAACACACACACACACACACACACACACACACACACACCTTCCCTAGTGTGCAAAGCGGTATTTGGCACTGATAAGTACTAAATAAAATTAAGAATGGTTAAAAGTAGTATCCTTTCTTGGGCCTATTCTTACAAATTTCCATCCACTTGGTGGTATATAATAACCAGCATTCATTCCCTTAAATGCTCATCAATTCCAGAAGCTAAATCAATAACAAAAGTCAAGGTGGAGCTAGAGAGATGACTTAGCACTTAAGGTACTTGCCTATGAAGCCAAAGGACCCAGGTTTGAATTTTCAGGTCTCATGAAAGCCAAATACACAAGGTGGCACATGTTTCTAAAGATTTTAGTGACTATTCTCTCTCTCTCTCTCTCTCTCTCTCTCTCTCTCTCTCATGTGCGCGCACTCTCTCCCTCCCAAATAAAAATAAGACTTAACAAAAAGTCATTGTTTTAGAAGAATGGACATGGACTTGGCATTTGCAACTGAAGATGCCTTCCAGAGAGGTAAGACAAATTTATGGACAATCTTAATGAGAGTTTGAAAATGCTCAATGTAGAAAGAATTGTATTTGGAGGCTTGGATTTGTGAGGGAAAGGAAATACTGCATAAAACTTTTTTGGAACTGGGCTATTTGCATAAGAGCTGTCTGAAATCTGCTGCCCAAGGCCAGAGAAATTGATCTAGATTAAGTCTGGAATTGACTTATGTGCCTAGCTACAGATATAGGACTGAGAGACTTAAGATTTTAAGTTGGAAAAAGTCAAGTAAGTTTAAAATGATTGATTTTACGTCACTGCAGCTGCAATTTTCACACATATTAGAAGCTTAAAGAAAATGGACCAACTGCTTTACATTAAAACAATCTAAAAATTTTGCCTATGTAAAGACTATGATATAAATGCAAACATTTTTGAACAAGTTGACTGAAAAGAAAGAACATGTTCTTCAAGGTCATGATTTATTTCATCCCTGAATTAAGAATATTGCTGTGTCCTGTATACCCACCTGGTATTGATTTTAGAAGCATGGAAAAATTCTTGGAGAGGTCATGAGGTTCACACAGTTTCGGGAGCCACTGCTAAGATATGGCATATAGGTATGGTGTGATTACCCTGAGGCTGATGATCCACTGGAAAATGGACCATGGTTTGCATGGGGACTGGAAGATGTTTTGGATATACCAGGAGTGTGCAAGGGCTACCATAGAATGCACTTTTGGGCTTGTACTATCATTTTCCATAGCTATTCAGCCCAGCTGGATGGACAGAGTTAGAATATCCCAAGACTGTCAGTCACTGGTTATGTTATCAGACTTGAACTGTGTTAGGTCCAAATGGAGTTCCCAAAAAGGGAGTCACCTAAAGAAAATAGGATTGCTACAGTGAGATATAAGAAATGGATCATCCACATTCCTCAAGAAAGATGCCCCAAGAACAGCATTTACCACCCCTCCTTATCTCTCACCAGGCAACTTCTGGTCTCACCCTGAGATCAGAAATTTACTGCCTCCTTATCTCTCACCAGGTCACTTATGGTGTCTCCATATGTCTAATGTAAAAGAACAGAAAATTACTGCCCTAACAAATAAATTCCTTTTTCTTTTCTTGCCTTTCCCCAGGTGTAAAAACCTATAAAGCCCATTATCTATAACCCCAGACTGACTGCTCAACTCTTGAGAGTCAGTTTTGGCAGCTGGTGTTTTTCCCCAATAAAATTTCCATCTTTGCCTTTGAGTGCTCTCCATGGTCCTTGGTCACTCCTGAACCTTACAAACTGCAGATGATTGATGTTTGCTTGATGGTTGTTGAGTTTGCATTGTACCCGTCTCTTCATGTTATGCTCTATAGCACTTATAAATGTTTACTCTATGCCTATATATGTTGAATATATATAACTTGTTTTGATTTTACAGGACTTACAGTTAAGGGACAGCCTTAAATCACAGATAAGACTGTAAGGACCTTTGAATTTGATTATATACAATGTGAGATGGTTATGAATCTATTGGGGGACAGGGCCTATAAGCCTCAAATAAATTCCCTTCCTCCATAACCAAGTCTGGTCTGGAGGTTCATCCCAGCAACTGAAGTTGGCTACTGTGCATACTTTCCCACAGGCTGTGCAAAATAAAATAATATACACTATGCCTAGCCAAAGTCTTCAGTAAGTCTGGAGGAGAAGCAGCTTTGTTAGCCTTCTTTGATATCTTTTGATTTTAGAGCTGCAATTGCAATTTTTAGCCTTTCACGCTCCGTTTATTAACAATGCTCAGTGAAGCCATTATAATTATTAAAGGCAATCTGTGTTTTGCTGGAGAGGGCCAAAATAATTATAGCAGTAATCTAGAGTGCCAATTGTTGGGTAATTATTCAGCTACAACCTAATAATTAACCTATTTTACCTGCATGATCAACTGGCAAATGTTTCAATTAGGACCTAGTATATGATACTTGATATCTAGAACAAAAAATACAAAACTTCTATCCCAAAGGACCTTCATTAATGTTTAATTGATTAATAATATTGAATTTGTCTCAGGATTTCTAGCTAATTTGAATAAGAGGTATCTCAGAAGATTTCAAATAATTTATCATACTTTTAGCCTTTAGTAAACACAACACAAAAGAGAAATATATCACCATTATGTATAGAAATATGTCAACCTCTGAGCATCTTTTACATGATGAAAATTGAAGACTTCTCTGGTTACAGAAGACAGAAGGTTTAGGCAGCATAGAAAATCTTTCCAATGTGAATGCTGCTCACAAGCTTTTATGTTCTGAGAAGGAGTTTCTAAGAATGTGGCATCATTGGATGGCAGGTAATTAATATGGCAAATGTTTCTGAAAGTTTAATATCACTCAGCCAGAAAAACGTGATTCAGATTTGTCTGTCTAAATGGGCTTTAAAATTTACATGCTATTCAAACCTCTTTACGTAGGCACTGATTTTTCCTGTTTATCAAAAAGATAAAAAGAAAAATTTCTGGGAGCAGACAGAACTATAGAAAACAAGAATGTAGATTGTTAATCCTTATGAAAAGCCAGAAGCTTTGAATCTTCTCTCCTGGTGGTGCACTAGACACCTTCATCATAAGAGGCTTGCTTTGGATCAGTAGGAAGTGAGAATGACAAGCATGAAAAGCAGACTCATGGTAGTTTCATGGAACAGAGACTAATAAAGACTTTGAGTTTGGTGAGACAGAACTCTGAAAAGGATGAGACATCCCTCTCAAATAGTTTCTCACTTTTGCATTTCATTGATCAGAGACAAGAGAAAATGCATTGCTAAGATTATAGAGGTTATAGGGTACATATGGACTTGAGGTTATTAGACTGGCAACTCAGGCTAAATTTGCTCTTAAATGTACTAAGAAGACTGCTTCATTTTATTTCTTTTTTTTAGACCCAACTATGTCTATAATTATAAACAGGACAATAAAATAAGCATCACTGATAGAAATAATAAAAATATAATTAGCCATATCTGAATTGAAAGCCCAGAAATTTATACCAAACTAGGGATGTTTTATATATATGTCAGAGCCAGTTTCTCCAGCATGGGACCAATGAGTTTAATTCTAGTTCAACCTCTTACCAATTGTGTGCCCTGAGATTAAATTTTTAACCTGAGTGCTTTCGCATTTATAAAATAAAGAGAACACTAGTATCTATTTTACCACTGGCTATGGTAAGTGAAATAATTAATGAGGTATGATAAGTTAATATATAAGATATAAATCTCAAAGCCTTATTTGATTCATGGCAACAATAAGTATGATAATTTCTCATTTTTTCAAATGGTGGTAGATATGATATTGATGTAAATATTTGTCCTAGTCTATGAAATTGATCCATGAGAAGCACTATATTTTCTGAAAACTGGAAATAATTTGTCCTTCCCACTCACTGTCCCTTTCTCCTGCTTTGTGCTTACAGTCAGATAAATCAACTTGTAGAAGTCATAAATCAATTGTTCTTTGGCCAGAATATGTTCAGTCACCTGCTTTCGTAATGTCCCTCCTTTCCTTTTTTTCTGTCAAATTAGCTTCTTAATGAAAACCAACTAGCAGCAATCATTTAGAGTCACCCTAGGATTTCCAAGCCTAGAAGTCCCTGTGCTCTATCACGTATACTAGATTATAACTTAGTATTGAATATAATGAAGAGTTTGAAATTTCAGTCTCCTCCTCTCACTAGCTTTAAATCAACATTGGCTACTCCCATTTTCCCTCCCCCAAACACAACACTACCAAAACATAGAAAATATGCAAAGCAGAGGTAATCCATTTCTTTTGGTTTACTATAGTTAAAAAAATGGTGATAGATTCTCCAGTTTTCTGGACAAGTCCACACGTAGACACCAAAACAATTCAGAGAATCAGATCAGAAAATTATTGTATGCCTGCAAGAACCAGGAAATAGTTGATTCATGAACTACTATAAAATCTGTAAAAGAGAAGCAAATTCTCCAAAGGAGAATGAAATTAGTACCAGATAAATGGATAACCTTTATTTTATAGAGAGAATTTAATGGGTATAGGCCCTCTTGTAGCCCATGATTGGAGCTTGATAATGGAGAACAGGCTCATTTTTGGATATGGTTTTCTGACTTGATTCCCATCTCTAGCTATGGGTTCCATTCCACTGAGCTGATCAGTTAGCCAAATCAAGAGTAGTGGGTTTCCCACCATGGCTGTGTGCCACTATTGCAGTTGTGTGAAGATCATATCAGTTTGTTTGCTGCTGAGTAGCTTATACCACAGTTTCTTGTACAGATGTTGGTCATTTTCCCCCAGTTGCTCATGTGGCACCTCTGGCCTTGGACAAGCTAACTCTCTGGGGACTGACTGTCTTCCAGAATCCAGCTAGATCACTCCATGTTACATATCAACAACTTATGGTGTCTTCAGTAGTATGGTCTTACCACTAACCTTTGGTGGGTCATTGAGTACTCTGACAGAAATCTGTCTTCTTTTGGGAAAACTTTTACATCACTCTGATCAACAGCTCATTGTGGATGTTAGTCACATGCTGGTACTTGGAGTTACAGGTCAGTGCACAAGAAGAGAAGGAAGAAAAAGATAAATAATATAAAAGAGATAAAGATAAGATGAAGACATAGAGAGAGAAAGAAACAGGATAAGATTAAGGTCAGTCTTCATCATACTCTCTCCAGGGCCTTGTGATTCAGGTGTTCCCTCTAACGGCCCGATGAAGGTTCAACCACTTAGTCTGTCTTTTAGGATGTAGAATTTTATGGTACCATTGCCATTTGGGTCCAGTTTTGTGTCTCCCACACTGACCCTTACCCTGTCCTCCACTACCATCCCCCCTATTGTCCAATCCTCAAGATATTGTATAGTTTGAGTTGAGAACAGCTTGAACATATAATAGTTACAGAGAATAGCAATATCCAGTCCAAGAGATGCAATGACATCACTGATTTCTTCATAATCTTGGAGAACTTCCTCTATCTTATGTGGCACAGAAAAGAAGGACACAGAAAGATGTTATTGGAAGGAAGTCCCTCAGGATTATGTAAATACCATTAAATGATATGGATGTCTTGAGAAACACTCTCCAAACAGCAACATGCCCACATTGTTTATGGGATGACAGGACATAAAGATGGAAAAAAAATAGGTGTAATGAATGTTAGGAGAGATAAGCAGATCAACAAGGGAACTATACCTACTCTGTGGGTCAAACAAAGAATTAGAAATTATACACATGAGTTGAGGTTTAAAGAAAGGGAGAGAGAGTAAAGAAAATCTTGGTGGTCTTATTGATGATCTTGAAAGAATAGATCATGTATTTAATAACTTAGGAAATAAGTACATGTATATGAACACCAGATAGCTGTATGTATCCCTTATTTTTATAACTAGGCAAGTGGATTTCACTTACTATTTTGGTAAGCAACATAACAAAAAATCATAATTAATTAATTAATTTTTTTAATTTTTTTATTTAATTTATTTATTTGAGAGCGACAGACACAGAGAGAAAGACAGATAGGGGGAGAGAGAGAGAATGGGCGCACCAGGGCTTCCAGCCTCTGCAAACGAACTCCCTTGTGCATCTGGCTAACGTGGGACCTGGGGAACCGAGCCTCGAACTGGGCTCCTTAGGCTTCACAGGCAAGCACTTAACCACTAAGCCATCTCTCCAGCCCTAATTAATTAATTTTTATTAACAAATTCCATGATTATAAAAAATATCCCATGGTAATACACTCCCTTCCCCCACTTTCCTCTTTGAAACTCCATTCTCCATCATATCCCCTCCCCTTCTCAATCAGTCTCTCTTTTATTTTGATGTCATGATCTTTTCCTCCTCTTATGATGGTCTTGTATAGGCAGTGTCAAGCACTGTGAGGTCATGGATATCCAGGCAGTTTGTGTCTGGGGGAATCATTTTTCAACAAGTCCTACCCTTCCTTTGGCTCTTACATTCTTTATGCCACCTCTTCTGCATGGCACCCTGAGCCTTGGAAGGTGTGATAGAGATATTACAGTACTGAGCACTCCAGTCACTTCTTTCCAGCATCATGATACCCTCTCAAGCATCCCAAGGACACTGCCATCTGAAAAGAGAAGATTCTCTACCAAAATTAAGAGTAACATTAATATAACAGTATGAACATTAAGAGAAGTGCTTATAGGGCAGTTTGATAAGCATAGTATATATATATATGTAGCCAGACAGCAACAGACATTACACCCCTAGCGCTCATGACTACCCCTGTTTTAAGTTTTCAGTATCAGGGATGTATTCCCTCCCATGGTGTGGGCCTCCAGTCCAATTAGAGGGCAGTTGGTTTCCACCATGACAGACACTATTGCACCCATAGGCTCATTTGGCCTGGCTGGCAAAATATAAGGCTTACAGTGTCCACTGTTGAGTATATTCACTGTTGATTTCTCTTTCTCCCACTGAACTGCATGTAGAGTGGCTTCTTCCAGCTTTCTGTTAGCTGGTCTACATGGAAGAGGTTATCAGCTCAGTTCCAGCAGGATTTCTCAGTGGCCTTGCAGCCCAAGTATGTGGAATCTTCAGCAATAGAGTCTTACCATCTGTTCCTGGTGGGAAACCAAGGGCCTCAACAATGGCCTATAATGTTTTGGGGAATCAGGGACCTCCATAGTCAACAACTCATTGGAAGGTATCCCATCCCTGGCACTGAAAATTTTCTAGCAACAATCTATGTCTCCTGAGCATTCCATTGTCCAAAAAAGCAGGATTTTACTAAGGGGGCAACTGCAAGTCACTGGATTTACAAACTCTCTAATAGTTTCTTCCATAACTAAAAGTCTACATTTTCTTATTTAGTACTTAAAATACAACAATTTTTCATGCATTTATTTTATCACTTGGAAAGAAACACCCCTAAAACTTTTTCATGAATATTTTGTGAACTCCTCTCAACAGAACTACATAAAAAATTGCTATTCAATTTTAAGGAATAGCTAGCAATTATTCACTTAACCAAATGGAAATGTATTGGAGAATGATTCAGCACATTTCTCGATAGTCAGGCTTCATAGATTGAATCCAGATCAGACCAAGACACATAGTACAGTCTCTAAGCCTAAGTTTTTCTCATCTACATAAATATATAGGTACTTAGAAAAACATGTAAGAGAATCTCCACAAACATTTTAGTTATTTAATCCTCATACTGATGTAGGATGATGGCATTCAGGAGAGGTCCCCCAGAATTTATGAACTGCAAGTTTTTGTTTCTGTCCTACCTTTAATAAAGAATTGATAAATATGGATCAAGAAGGATGAATTTTGAATCTTTAAGTCTTTTTAGGGGCAAATCACATATTGTGTGGTTTAGTTATAGGACATTGGGATGTAGGAAGTGAGGCTAGAACAGTTATAAACACATGGGAATGAGGAAACACACTCTCATGTGTAAAATACTGCATAATTTGAGCTTCCCTTAAAGAACATTTGAGGATTTTAATTTTTTTTTATTAATTAGATTTGTATTCAGCAAATACAGTCAGTTTGGTACCATTATTAGGCTCATCTATGACCTACCCTCTCAATTTGGCCCCTCCATGTTGCAGTATATGGGTCATGCATTGTGGAATTAGCCCACAGTTATGGGTAAGATAAATGTCTGCATATCATGAGCCAATATGTGGCTCTGACATTCTTTCTGTCCCCTCTTCCCCCAAATTTCCATGAGCCATGTTGGATTCATTTTTGGTCTGCTTCAGTGATGAGGTGTTGGGAGCCTCTGGGTCTGTGGCTCCCTGATTTGGTAGGAGTTGATTTTTCTCTGAGTTGATCTCATCCCCCTTGTGCTGGTATCCCATTCTCCAGGAAAACAGCACCCTTGTTTTTTGCCTATTTTTCTTAGTTTCAGCTGGGGCCCTTTTGAGGTATGAT
Organism: Jaculus jaculus; assembly: GCF_020740685.1. Lineage (NCBI taxonomy): Eukaryota > Metazoa > Chordata > Mammalia > Rodentia > Dipodidae > Jaculus > Jaculus jaculus. The sequence continues at coordinate 60,610,747 of NC_059110.1, read as the reverse complement.
GGGGTAGCTCTCTCCTTAGGATCTACATCTATCTGAAAAAGAGAAGTAGATTCTCCAATGGAAAGTAATTTAGCACCAGGACAAATGAGATAACCCTTACTTTTTTATAAAGAATTTAATAGGTGTAGACCCTCTTGTAGCCCATGATTGATGGTAGCTTGATAATGGAGAGCGGGCTTATGTTTGCATATGGCTCTGACTTGTTTTCCAGCTCCAGCTATGGGTCCTGTACCACTGAGGGGATCAGTTAGCCAAATCAAGAGCAGTTGTTTCCCTACCATGGCTGTGTGCCACTATTGCACTTGTGTGGGCATCACAACAGGTTATTTGCTGCTAAATAGGTATGACCATGAGTTGCTTGGACAGATCTTGATCATTTTCCCCCAGTCACCCATGTAGCACATTCTGGCACTAGATGTGATGACTGTCTGGAGACTGACTCTTCCAACTTCCAGTTATGCCATTCCATGTCTTCAACAGTAGGATCTTACCACAAAACTTTGGTGGGTCATAAAGTACTCTGAGAGAAAAATGTCTTTCTTTTAGGAAACCTTGTAGGTTTCCCTGATCAAAAGCTCATTGTGGATGATAGCCACATGCTGGTACTGGGGGTTACAGGTCAGTGCCCAATAAGAAAAGGAGGAAAAAGATAACTAATATACAAGAGCTAGAGAGACGAGAGAGAGAGAGAGAGAGAGAGAGAGAGAGAGAGAGAGAGAGAGAGAGAGAGAGAGAGAGGGGGGAAGCTGTAGAAGATTAAGGTTATTCTTCATCATACCCTCTCTAGTGTCTTCTGGTTCAGGTGTTCCCTCTAAAGGCCTGGTGAAGGTTAAACCATTTGGTCTGCCTTTTAGGAAGTAGAATTTTATGGTACCATTGCCATTTGAGTCTAGATTTGTGTTTCCCACCCCTCTGCTACCCTCCCCTCCCTCCACACCCATCTTAGTGTCTAGTCCATGAGATGTTTGCTTGGTATGTAAGGTATCTTGGGTAGATTCAGATTAGGTGCTGTAGATGAGTGAGACTATGTGGTACTTTTTTTTTTTTCTGTGATTGGTTAACTTCACTGAGAATGACCTGTTCCAGGTTCAACCATTTTTCCTCAAATTCCATTGTGTCATTTTTTCTTGCTGCTGTATAGAATTCCATTGTGTAGATATTCCACATCTTAGTTAACCATTCTTCTAGTGATGGATGTCTGGGTTGATTCCAACTCTTAGCTATTACAAATTGAGCCAATACCAACATGGTTTGGGAAATCTCTTGAAGGTTTTAGGGTGGATGCTCAGTAAGGGAATCACTGGGTATGTTGGTATCTCTATAGTCAGCTTTTTCAGGAGTCTCCATATTGCTTTCCAAAGTGGTTATACAATCTTATACATTCACACCAACAGTGGATGAGTGTTACTACTTCTCCACATCCTCACCAGCATTTATTTTCATTTGATTTTTTGATGTTTGCTATCCTTATTGTGGTAAGGTGGAATCTCATACTTGTTTTAATTTGCATTTCCCTGATGATTAGGGATGATGAACATTTTCTTAAGTGAGTGTTTGCCATTTGTATTTCTTCCTCTGTGAACTGCCTGTTCAGCTCTTTGCCCCATTTTCTGAGTGGAGTGTTTGACTTCTTAGTGTTTAGATTTTTGAGTTCTTTGTAGATTCTAGAGATTAGGCCTCTATCAGTTGGATAACCCACAAATATTTTCTCCCATTCTGTGGGTAATCTATTGGCTTTGCTTATTGTATGCTTGTATGTAAAGAAATTCTTCAGCTCCATGTGATCCCATTGGTTGAGTGCCTGTTTAAGTTTTTGAGCTACTGGGAGTTTGTTCAGGACATCTTTTTCTATTCCTATACCATGGAAAGTACTTCCTAAATTTTCTTCCAGTAGTATTCGAGTTTCTGGTCTTATATTGAGGTCTTTGATCCATTTGGCTTGAGTGTAGTGCATGGCAAAATGTGTGGATGAAGTTTCAGTTTCCTGGATATGGTTATCCAGTTTTTCCAGCACCATTTGTTGAAGATGCTGTCTTTTTTCCAGCCTATATTGTTAGGGCCTTAGTAAAATATCAAGTAGCTATAGCTGCTTGACCAAAAGTCCAAGTTCTCAAGTCTATTACACTCTTCTATATTCCTGACTTTATTCCAGTACCATGCTGTTTTTATTACTGAGTTTGTAATAGAGTTTTAGATCAGGTATGGGGATGCTTCCAGGGGTATTTATTTTGCTGAGGATATGTTTGGATATGTGAGGCCTTCTGCTTTCCATATTAAATTTGAGATCATTTTTTCTATCTCTCTGAAGAACACTGTAGGGATTTTAATTGGAATTGCCTTTGGTAGAATTGACATCTTCACAATGTTAATTCTGCCTAACCATGAGCATGGGAGTTCTTTCCATTTTCTCAAGTTCTCCTCACCTTCTTTTTTGAGTGTTTTTATATTTTTGTTGTATAGGCCTTTCACTCCCTTGGTTAACGTTATTTAAAGGTATTTTATTTTATTTTTTTGTTGCTATTGAAAATGGGACTATGTCCCTTATTTCTTTCTCTGTATCTTTGTCATTTGCATATAGAGAGGCTACTGATTTTGGTGCATTGATTTTTTATCTTCCTACTTTGCTATAAGAGTTAATCACCTTCAGGAATTTTGGGATGGAGTCTCTTGGGTCTCTTACATATTCAATCATGTCATCAGTGAATAGAGCTAACTTAACTTCTTCCTTTCCAAATTGTATCCCTTTTATTTCCTTTTCTGTCTTATTGCTTGAGCTAGGACTTCCATTACTATATTAAAAAGCTGAGGTGAGAGGGGAAAACCCTGTCTTGTTCCTGATCTTAATGGGAATTCCTCTAGTCTCTGTCCATTAAGTATTATTTATGCCTTTGGAGCTTTGTATATTGCCTTTATTATGTTAAGGTGTGAACTAGCCATGCCGATTCTCTCCAATATTTTGATCATGATGTGATGTTGGATCTTGTCAAAGGCCTTTTCTGCATCTATCTAAATTATCATGTGGATTTATGTTTAACATTTTTTATACGGTGTATTACATTGACAGATTTCTGTATGTTGAACCACCCCTGTGTTCTTGGGATGAATCCCACTTAGTCAAGGTGGATAATTCTTTTGATGTGTTGTTGGACTCAGTTTGTAGGATTTTGTTCAGGATCTTTGCTTCTAAGTTCATCAGGGAAATAGGATGGCATTTTTCTTTTCTTGTGGCATCTCTGCCTGGTTTTGGAATTAGGGTGATACTAGCTTCATAAAAGGAGTTGGATATCTTTTCCTGTTCTCCAATTATGTGGCACAGTTTGAGGAACATTGGTTTGAGTTCTTCAATGAAAGTTTGATAGAAATCAGCTGAGAAGCCATCTGCTCCTGGACTCTTCTTTTTGGGGAGGTTTTTTATTACTTTCAATCTCCATGAATATGATGGGTTTATTGAGGAGATTAATCTGCTCTGAGTTTAGCTTTGATAGTTGGCATGCATCCAGGAATTTATCCATCTTCTCCACATTATCCAGTTTTGTGGAGTAGAGGTTTTTGAAAAAGTCCCAACGATTCTCCCAATTTCACTTATGTCTGTTGTGATCTCTCCCTTTTCATTTTGAATTTTGTTAATTTGATGCTTCTCTTTTTTTACTTGATCAAATTGGTCAGGGGTTTGTCTATCTTCTTTATTTTTTCAAAGAACCAGTTCTTTGTTTTTTCAATTGTCTTACTTGTTTCCTTGGTTTCCAATTCATTAATTTCTGCTCTGATTTTAATTATTTCTTTCCTTCTGGAGCTCTTTGGGTTGGTTTTTCCTTGTTTTTCCAGTACCTTTCAGTGGATGGTTAGTTTATTCATTTGGGATCTCTCCATCTTTTTTATGAAGGCATTGAGTGCTATGAATTTTCCCCCTGAGTACCACCTTCATTGTGTCCCATAAGTTTTGGTACAATGTGTTCTCATTGTCATTCAATTCCAGAAATTTTGCAATTTCATTTTTTATGAACTGTGGTGCACCTGTGTTTGGTGCATACAGATTTATGATTGCATTATCCTCTTGATGGATTGTTTCCTTGATAAGTAGGAAGTGGCCTTCTTTGTCTTTTTTGATTATTTTTGGTTTGACGTCTATTTTATCCAATAATTATATAACTACGCCTGCTTGTTTCTTATTCCCATTTGCTTGGAACATTGTTTTCCACCGTTTCAACCTGAGGAGGTATTTAGTGGTGAGGTAGGTTTCTTGAAGGCAACAGAATGAGGGGTCTAATTTTTTGATCCATCCTATTACCTTTTGTCTCTTGATGGGTGAATTAAGGCCATTAATATTTAGGGTGATGACTGTGAGTTTTGATTTGATCCCTGCCATATTGATGGTATACATGGGTGGTTGTTTTCATAGAATTTGAAGTTTTTTTGCGCCTACTCTTATTTTTGTTATTGTGATCTGCTGCTTGTAGGCATTTGAATTTGGTTGTTGGTTTCTCCTCTGTGGAGAATTTCCTGAAATACTCTCTCTGGTTTTGGTTTAGTGTTCATATAATTTTAAAGACAGCTGATTTTGAAAGTCTTCTTTTTTTCACTCTCCCTCAAATCTCTTAACAGTCTTTGATTTTTAACTTCATTTTTTGAATCTTTTTTTTTTTTGCGGGGGGGGGGGGTATGTGTTTTGTTTTGTTTTGCATTTTTATTTTTTTAATTTTTTAAATTTTTATTAACATTTTCCATGATTATAAAATATATCCCATGGTAACTGCCCACCCCCACACTTTCCCATTTGAAATTCCATTCCCCATCATATTACCTCCCCATTACAATCATTGTAATTATATATATACAATATCAACCTATTAAGTATCCTCCTCCCTTCCTTTCTCTTCCCTTTATGTCTCCTTTTTAACTTACTGGCCTCTGCTACTAAGTATTTTCATTCTCACGCAGAAGCCCAGTCATCTGTAGCTAGGATCCACATATGAGAGAGAACATGTGGCACATGGCTTTCTGGGTCTGAGTTACCTCACTTAGTATAATACTTTCCAGGTCCATCCATTTTTCTGCAAATTTCATAACTTCATTTTTCTTTAACGCTGAGTAGAACTCCATTGTATAAATGTGCCATATCTTCATTATCCACTCATTTGTTGAGGGACATCTAGGCTGGTTCCATTTCCCGGATATTATAAATTGAGCAGCAATAAACATGGTTGAGCATGTACTTCTAAGGAAATGAGATGAGTCCTTTGGATATATGCCTAGGAGTGCTATAGCTGGGTCATATGGTAGATCAATCTCTAGCTGTTTTAGGAACCTCCACACTGTCTTCCACAATGGCTGGACCAGATTGCATTCCCACCAGCAGTGAAGAAGGGTTCCTTTTTTTCCACATGCATGCCAAGATTTATGATCATTTGTTTTCATGATGGTGGCCAATCTGACAGGAGTGAGATGGAATTTCAATGTAGTTTTAATCTGCATTTCCTGATGACTAGTGACGTAGAACATTTTTTTAGATGCTTATATGCCATTCGTATTTCTTCCTTTGAGAATTCAATATTTAGCTCCATAGCCAATTTTTAGATTGGCTTGTTTGATTCCTTATTATTTAAATTTTTGAGTTCTTTGTATATCCTAGATATTAATTCTTTATCAGATATATAGCTGGCGAAGATTTTTTTCCCATTCTGTAGGTTGCCTCTTTGCTTTTTTCACTGTGTCCGTTGTGGTGCAAAATCTTTGTAATTTCATTAGGTCCCAGTGGTTAATCTGTGGTTTTATTGCCTGAGCAATTGGAGTTGTATTCAGAATGTCTTTGCCAAGACAAATATGTTGAAGTGTTTCCCCTACTTTTTCCTCTAGCAGTTTCAGAGTTTCCGGTCTCATGATAAGGTCTTTAATCCATTTGGACTTAATTCTTATGCATGGCAAGAGAGAAGAATCTATTTTCATCCTTCTGCAGATATATATCCAGTTTTCAAAACACCATTTGCTGAAGAGGCTGTCTCTTCTCCAATGAGTATTTTTGGCATTTTTATCAAATATCAGGTGGCTATAGCTACTTGGGCTTACATCTGGGTCCTCTATTATGTTCCACTGATCTACATGTCTGTTTTTGAGCAAGTACTATGCTGTTTTTGTTACTATGGCTCTGTAGTATAGGTTAAAATCAGGTATGGTGATACCACCAGCCTCTTTTTTGTTGCTCATTATTATTTTAGATATTCGAGGTTTTTTGTGATTCCAAATGAATTTTTGTAATAATTTTTCTATTTCCATGAAGAAAGCCTTAGGAATTTTGATAGGGATTGCATTAATTGTGTAGATTGCTTTTGGTAAGATTGCCATTTTCACAATATTGATACTTCCAATACAGGAACAAGGTATGTTTCTCCACTTTCTAGTGTCTTCTGCAATTTCTCGCTTGAGTGTTTTAAAGTTCTCATTGTAGAGATTCTTTACTTCCTTGGTTAGGTTTATTCCAAGGTACTTTATTTTTTTTTGATGCAATTGTGAATGGGAGTGATTGTCTGATTTCATCCTCTGTGTATTTGTTGTCAGCATATAATAAGGCTACTGATTTCTGTGTATATATTTTGTATCCTGCTACATTGCTGTAGGTTTTGATCAGCTCTAACAGCTTGATGGTAGAGTATTTAGGGTCCTTTCTGTAGAGAATCATGTCATCTGCAAATAATGATAACTTGATTTCTTCCTTTCCAATTTGTATGCCTTTTATGTGTGTCTCTTGCCTTATTGCTATGGCTAAGACTTCCAAATCTATATTAAATAAAAGTGGGGACAGTGGACACCCTTGTCTTGTTCCTGATTTTAGTGGAAAAGCTTCCAGTTTTTCCCCATTTAGTAATATGTTGGCTGTAGGCTTGTCATGAATAGCCTTTATTATATTGAGATATGTTCCCTCTATTCCCAGTCTCTGTAGGACTTTTATCATGAAGGGATGTTGGATTTTGTCAAATGCTTTCTCTGCGTCTAATGAGATGATCATGTGATTTTTGTCCTTCAACGCGTTTATGTAATGTATTACATTTATAGATTTGCGTATGTTGAACCATCCCTGCATCTCTGGGATAAAGCCTAGTTGTTCAGGGTGAATGATCTTTTTGATATACTCTTGTATTCTGTTTGCCAATATTTTGTTGAGAATTTTTGCATCTATGTTCATGAGGGAGATTGGTCTGTAATTTTCTTTTTTTGTTCTATCTTTGCCTGGTTTTGGTATCAGGGTGATGCTGGCCTCATAGAAGGAGTTTGGTAGAATTCCTTCTTTTTCTATTTCCTGGAAAAGCTTAAGAAGCAATGGTGTTACCTCTTCCTTAAAAGTCTGGTAAAATTCAGCAGTGAATCCATCCGCGCCTGGGCTTTTTTTAGTTGGGAGATTATTGATAACTGTTCGGATGTCCATGTTTGTTATAGGTCTATTTAAGTGATTAATCTCATTTTGATTTAATTTAGGTAGGTCGATAGATCAAGGAAATCACCCATTTCTTTCATATTTTCATACTATGTGGAGTATATGCTTTTATAGTATGCCCCTATGATTTTTTGAATTTCTCTGGAATCTGTTGTGATGTTACCATGTTAATCTCTGATTTTATTAATTTGTGTCTCTTCTCTCTTTCTTTTGGTCAGATTTGCTAAGGGTTTATCAATTTTGTTTATCCTTTCAAAGAACCAACTCTTTGTTTCATTAATTCTTTGGATTGTTCTTTTTGTTTCTATTTAATTAATTTCTGCCCTAATCTTTATTATTTCTTCCTGTCTACTGATTTTTGGTTTGCCTTGTTCTTCTTTTTCCAAGGCTTTAAGGCGAAGCATTAGGTCGTTTACTTGCAACCCTTCTAATTCCTTAATATAGGCACTCAAGGCTATAATTTTACCTCTTAGAACTGCCTTCATTGTGTCCCAGAGTTTTTGGTTTGTTGTGTTCTCATTATCATTTGACTCTATAAATTTTTGATTCCCTTTTTGATTTCTTCATTGACCCACTCATCATTTAGTAGTGTATTGTTTAGTTTCCATGATTTTGTGTATGCTCTATAGACTTTCTTGCTACTGATTTGTAGTTTAATTCCATTGTGGTCAAATAGAATGCAAGGAATTATTTCAATTTTCCTGAATTTGTTAAGATTTGCTTTGTGTCCTAATACATGGTCTATTTTAGAGATTGTTCCATGTGTTGCTGAAAAGAATGTATATTCTGCAGCCTTTGGATGAAATGTCCTGTATATATCTGTTAAGTCCATTGCTTCTATGACCTCATTTAGTCCAGATGCCTCTCTGTTTATTCTTTCCCTGGATGACCTGTCAATTGATGAGAGTGGGGTGTTAAAGTCACCCACCACCACTGTGTTTGGTGTTATCTGTGACCTTAGTTCTAATAGTGTTTGTTTGACGAATTTGGGAGCTCCCATGTTAGGTGCATATATGTTTAGGAGTGTAATGTCCTCCTGTTGGAGTGTGCCCTTAATCAATATAAAGTGACCTTCCTTATCTTTCTTGACTAACGTCGGACTAAAGTCTACCCTGTCTGATATTAGGATAGCAACTCCTGCTTGTTTTCTCGGCCCATTTGCTTGAAACACTGTCTTCCAACCTTTCACCCTAAGATAATGTCTATCTTTTGTAGAAAGGTGAGTTTCTTGGAGACAACAAATATTAGGATCCTGCTTTTTAGCACAGTCTGCAAATCTATGTCTTTTCATTGGGGCATTGAGGCCATTGATATTAAGAGACATTATTGAAAGTTGTGTATTTATGTTTGCCATTTTGTGTGTGTGTGTGTGTGTGTGTGTGTGTGTGTGTGTGTGTGTGTGTGTGTTTGTTTCTAGTTCTACCTGCGCTCTCTTCTGTTAACTAGTATTTGAGTATTGCTTGTTTTTTCTAGGTTCCTTATATGTGTGCTTTTCCTTTTCTTCAGCATGGAGGATTCTATCAAGTATTTTCTGTAGAGCTGGTTTTGTCTTCAAATACTCCTTTAACCTCCTTTTGTCATGGAATGTCTTTATTTCTCCATCTATTTGAATGGATAACTTTGCAGGATAAAGTAACCTTGGTTGACAGTTGTTATCTTTCAGAATTTGGAATAGATTACTCCAAGCCCTTCAGGCTTTAAAAGTTTGTGTTGTATAATCTGCTGTAATCCTGATGGGCTTGCTTTTGTACGTAACTTGATTTTTCTCTCTAACTGCTTTCAATATTTTTTCTTTGGTGTGTGTGTTTGGAAGTTTGATTATAATATGGCGAGGAAAGCTTCTTTCTGGGTTTTGTCTGGCTGGGGTTCAAAGGCTTCCTGTATCTCCATTAGCACCTCTTTCTCAATTTGGGGGAAATTTTCTTCTATGATTTTGTTGAAGACGCCTACTATGCCTCTGGAGTGGATTTCTTCTCCTTCTACTATGCCCTGAATTCTTATATTGGATCTTTTCATAGTGTCCTGAATATCTTGAAATTCTCACTCATACTTTTCTATAAGTTTGTCTTTCTCTTTGTTGGACTGCATTAGGTCTGCCACCTGGTCTTCTAGCTTAGATATTCTGTCCTCTCCCTCATCCATCCTACTGGTGAGGTTTTCTACAGAGTTTTTTAGTTCATTAACTGTGTTCTTCATTGCTAGTAATTCTGACTGGTTTTTCTTTATTATTTCTATTTCCTTATTTATATGTTGTATTGCCTTCTTTATTTCATTAAATTGGTGTCCTGCATCTTATTGATTCCTCTGATTTCCTCTTTCATTTCTGCTTTGATTTCTTCTTTGATTGTTTTGATGTGTTCTTTGACCTCTTTGAACATATTTATAATCATTCTTTTGAACTCTTTCTCAGGTATTTCCTCTAACTCATTCTCACTGGAGGACATTTTTGATGCATTAATACTTTTAGGTGGATTTATATCGTCTTGCTTTTTAGTGTTTCTTGTGTTATAATGAATATATTTTTGCATCTTGGATTAAGTTAATGCTTGGATTTTCTAGCTAGCTGTGTATTCTTAGCTGTATGAATTGATTTGATGTAATATATTTTCAGGGTAAGACCTTAAGGTGTTAGGTGTGGCTCTTAAGACTCTCAGAGTATCTACAAAGATATTCTTAGGGGTTGAGTTTCCCTGCTATAGGAGTATTCAAGCAGGCTGAGTGGAATAAAATACAGGTAGATTCTAAAATTTAACTAAACACTGTACACATTCAATCAAAAACAGCCCCGAGTATGTATGCAAGAGTAGGTATTATAACGACAAGATCCTCTATCAATAAAGAGGTTAAGATTTCTGATCTGTCGAGGGATCCAAGTCAGCTTGCGACCAACTGAGACCCTTCCCTGGTGCAATCCCAGTTACCTTGGATGATTTTGGTCCCAGTCAAGTTGCTGCCTGGGTCGTCGGGCTGCTGTTCTGATTGCTGGAGCTGGGAACTTGCTTTTCCTGTGGGGCAAACCGAGCCTGGCAAGTGTGGCCCTGCAGATCAGCACCCCTGCTGCTGGAACTGCTGCTGCTCAAGCTGCCCCTGCTGGGTCTGTTGCCAGTGCTGCTGAAGGTGTTGCTGCTGGACCCACTGCTGCTGCTGCCACTGCTGCTGCTGTAGCTGCCACTGCTGGAGCCACCACTGCTGCTGAAGCTGCTGCTGCTGTGTCCACTGCCTTTGCTCCCCCTGAAGCTGCTGCTACCGCGTCTGCCGCTGCTGCCACTCCTGGGTCTGCTGCTGCTGGGGCTGTTGTTACCGGTGGTGGAGCCACTGATATTGCTGCCGAACTCTGCTCCTGCTTGGGTCCCGCTGTCAACCCAAGTTGGCGTGGCCAGGTCCCGGGCCGCTGCTCTGTTTGCTGGAGCTGGGCTCAGGTGGTGGGGGAGGGGAGGGAGCCACAGCTGCTCTGGTTCTTTCGCTGCTCCAAGCGTTCGCAGTCTGCTCCTCCGTTGCTCGCTACCGCTCTCCCCTCATGTTTCCCGAGTTGCGGAGAGTGCTGGTGCGAGGGAAAGTGCCCGCACCTGGCTTTCAGGTGCACCGCCGCGGTGGCGGTTGGCCAAGCTTCCAGAGCTACTTTTCCCACCTGTGCAGGCCCTGAATGCTCTGGAACTCTTCTACTTCTCCGCTGCCACTTCAATTTCCTATACACCTCACTTTCAATAAAAGTGTGTATTTTGCTGAGTTTTTTTGGTCTTTTCCCCCCTAGGCTGCTTTGGCGTGGTACCTACGCCACCATCTTAACCAGAAGTTCTCTATTTTTTTAAATTTTTATTAACATTTCCCATGATTATGAAAAAATATCCCAAGGGATACCCTCCTTCTCCCCCCACACACTTTCCCCTTTGAAATTCCATTCTCCATCATATTACCTCCCCATCTCAATCATACTACTTACATATATACAATACCAACCTATTAAGTACCCTTCTCTCTTTCTCTTCCCTTTATATCTCCTTTTTAACTTAGTGGCCTCTGCTACTAAGTATTTTCCTTCTCATGCAGAAGTCCAATCATCTGTAGGTAGGATCCACATATGAGGCTTTCTGGGCCTGGGTTATGTCACTTAGTATAATCCTTTCCAGATCCATCCATTTTCTGCAAATTTCATACCTTCATTTTTCTTTACCGCTGAGTAGAACTCCATTGTATAAATGTGCCACATCTTCATTATCCACTCATCAGTTGAGGGACATGTAGGCTGGTTCCATTTCCTAGCTATTATAAACTGAGCAGCAATAAACATGGTTGAGCATGTACTAATAAGGAAATGAGATGATTCCTTCGCATATATGCCTAGGAGTGCTATAGCTGGGTCATATGGTAGATCAATCTTTAGCTGTTTTAAAAACCTCCACCCTGATTTCCACAATGGCTGGACCAGATTACATTCCCACCAGCAGTGTAGAAGGGTTCCTCTTTTTCCACATCCCCGCCAACATTTATGATCATTTGTTTTCATGATGGTGGCAAATCTGACAGGAGTGAGATGGAATCTCAATGTAATTTTAATCTGCATTTCCCTGATGACTAATGACTTAGAACATTTCTTTAGGTGTTTTAATGCCATTCCTATTTCTTCCTTTGAGAACTCTATATTTAGCTCCATAGCCCATTTTTTGATTGGCTTATTTGAGTACTTATTATTTAACTTTTTGAGTTCTTTGTATATCCGAGATATTAATCCTCTATGATTTATATAGATGGCGAGGAATTTTCCCATTCTGTAGGTTGCCTCTTTGCTTCTTTCACTGTGTCCTTTGCAGTGCAAAATTTTTGTAATTTTATGAGGTCCCAGTGATTAATCTGTGGTTTTATTGCCTGAGGATTTGGGGTTGTATTCAGAAAGTCTTTGCCAAGACCAATATGTTGAAGGGTTTCCCCTACTTTTTCCTGTAGCAGTTTCAGAGTTTTAGGTCTGATGTTAAGGTCTTTAATCCATTTGGACTTAATTCTTTTGCATGGCAAAAGAAAAGAATCTATTTTCATGCTTCTGCAGATTCATATCCAGTTTTCCGAACACCATTTGCTGACAAGACTGTCTTTTCTCCAATGAGTATTTTTGGCATTTCTATTGAATATCAGGTGGCTATAGCTACCTAGGCTTACATCTGGGTCCTCCATTCTGTTACACTGATGTAAGTGTCTTTTTTTGTGCAGGTACGGTGCTGTTTTTGTTACTATGGCTCTATAGTATAGGTTAAAGCCAGGCATGGTGGTACCACCAGCCTTACTTTTGTTGCTCAGTTTTATATTAGATATATTTGAGGTTTTTTTGTGATTCAAAATGAATTTTTGGATTGTTTTTCTATTTCCATGAAGAATGCCTTTGGAATTTTGATAGGGATTGCATTAAATGTGTAGATTGCTTTTGGTAAGATTGATATTTTCACAATATTGATTCTTCCAATCCAGGAATAAGGGATGTTTTTCCAGTTTCTAGTGTCTTCTGAAATTTCTCCCTTGAGTGTTTTAAAGTTCTCGTTGTAGAGATTCTTTACGTCCTTGGTTAGGCTTATTCCATGGTACTTCATTTTTTAATTTGTTGCAATTGTGAATGGTATTGATTATCTGATATCATCCTCTATGTCTTTGTTGTTAGCATATATGAAGGCTACCGATTTCTGTGTATTTATTTTGTATCCTGCTACATGGCTGTAGGTTTTTATCAGCCCTAAGAGTTTGCTAGTAGAGCCTTTGGGGCCCGTTATGTATAGAATCATGTCATTTGCAAATAATGATAACTTGATCTCTTCCTTTCCAATTTGTATCCCTTTTATGTGTGTCTCTTGCCTTATTGCTATAGCTAAGACTTCCAGAACTATATTAAATAAAAGTGGGGACAGCGGATACCCTTGTCTTGTTCCTGATTTTAGTGGAAAAGCTTCCAGTATTTCCCCATTTAATAATATGTTGGCTGTAGGCTTGTCATAACAAGCTTTTATTATATTGAGATATGTTCCTTCTATAAAGGGATGTTGGTTTTTTTTCAAATGCTTTCTCTGCATCTAATGAGATGATCATGTGATTTTTGTCCTTCAACCTTTTTATATAATGTATTACATTTATAGATTTGCATATATTGAACCATCCCTGCATCTCTGGGATAAAGCCTACTTGGTCAGGGTGAATGATCTTTTTGAAATATTCTTGTATTCTGTTTGTCAATATTTTGTTGAAAATTTTTACATCTATGTTCATGAGGGAGATTGGTCTGTAATTTTCTTTTTTTGTTCCATCTTTGCCTGGTTTTGGTAACAGGGAGATGCTGGCCTCATAGAAGGAGTTTGGTAGAATTCCTTCTTTTTCTATTTACTGGAAATGCTTAAGAAGCAATGGTGTTAGCTCTTCATTGAATGTTTGGTAAAATTCAGCAGTGAATCCATCCGGGCCTGGGCTTTTTTTAGTTGGGAGATTATTGATAACTGCTTGGAATCCATGCTTCTTATGGGTCTATTTAAGTGATTCATCTCATCTTTGGATTGTTTTTGTTGTTGTTGTTCGTTTGTTTGTATTTCATTATCTTCTGCCCTGATTTTTAATATTTCTTCATGTCTACTGATTTTTGGTTTGCCTTGTTCTTTTTTTTCCAAGGATTTAAGGTGAAGCATTTGGTCATTTACTTGCCACCTTTCTAATTTCTTAATATAGGCACTTAAGGCTATAAATTTACCCTTAGAACTGCCTTCATTATGTCCCAGAGATTTTGGTATGTTGTGTTGTCATTATCATTTGACTGTATAAATTTTTTTTTTCCTTCTTGATTTCTTCACTGACCCATTCATTATTTAGTAGTGTATTGCTAGTTTCCATGACTTTGTGTATGTTCTATAGCCTTTGTTGCTACGGATTTGTACTTTAATTCCATTGTGGTCAGATAGAATGCAAGAAATTATTTCAATTTTCCTGAATTTGTTAAGATTTGTTTTGTGTCCTAATATATAGTCAATTTTAGAGAATGTTCCATGTGCTGCTGAAAAGAATGTATATTCTGCAGCCTTTGGATGAAATGTCCTGTATATATCTGTTAGGTCCATTCCTTCTATGACCTCATTTAGTCCAGATACCTCTCTGTTTATTTTTTCCTGGTATGACCTGTCAATTGATGAGAGTGGGGTGTTAAAGTCACCCACCACCACTGTGTTTGGTGTTATCTGTGACCTTAGTTCCAATAGTGTTTGTTTGATGAATTTGGGAGCCCCCATGTTAGGTTCATATATGTTTAGGAGTGTAATGTCCTCCTGTTGGAGTGTGCCCTTAATCAATATAAAGTGACCTTCCTTATCTTTCTTGACCAACATTGGACTGAAGTCTACCTTGTCAAACATTAGGATAGCAACACCTGCTTGTTTTCTAGGCCCATTTGCTTGAAACACCATTTTCCAACCTTTACCCTGAGATAATGTCTATCCTTTGTAGAAAGGTGAGTTTCTTGGAGAAAACAAATTGTAGGATCCTGCTTTTTAAGCCAGTCTGCAAACCTACATCTTTTGGTTGGGGCATTGAGGCCATTGATATTAAGAGACATCATTGAAAGTTGTGCATTTATGTTTGCCTCTTTTTTTTTTTTTTGTGGTTCTGGTTCTACCTTTGCTTTTTTGTGTTAACTTCTATTTGAGTATTGCTTGATTTTCTAGGTTCCTTATATGTGTGCTTTTCCTTTTCTTCAGCATGGAGGTTCCTATCAAGTATTTTCTGTAGAGCTGGTTTTGTCTTCAAATACTCCTTTAACCTGATTTTGTCATGAAATGTCCTTATTTCTCAGTTTATTTGAACGGATAGCTTTCGGTTAAAGTAACCTTGGTTGACAGTTGTTATCTTTAAAACTTGCAATACATTACTCCAAGCCCTTCTGGCTTTCAAAGTTTGTGTTGAATAATCTGCTGTAATCCTGATAGGCTTACTTTTTGTAGGTAACTAGATTTTTCTCTCTAACTGCTTTCAATATTTTTTTTCCTTGGTTTGTGTGTTTGGTAGTTTGATTATAATATGGCAAGGAGAGGTTCTTTCCAGGTTTTGTCTGGCTGGGGTTCTAAAGGCTTCCTGTATCTGCATTGCCACCTCTTTTCCAATTTGTGGGAAGTTTTTTCTGTCATTTTGTTGAAGACACCTATTATGCCTTTGGAGTGGAATTCTTCTCCTTCTACTATGCCCTGAATTCTTATATTTGATCTTTTCATAGTGTCCTGAATATCTTGAAATCCCACTCATACTTTTCTATAAGTTTGTTTTTCTCTTTATTGGACTGTATTAGATCTGCCACCTGGTCTTCTAGCTTAGATATTCTGTTCTCTCCTTCATCTGTTTTACTGGTGAGATTTTCTACAGAGTTTTTTATTTCATTGACTGCGTTCTTCATTGCTAGTAATTCTCTCTTATTTTTCTTTATTATTTCTATTTCCTTATTTATGTCTTGCATTGCCTTCTTTATTTCATTAAATTGATGTCCTGCATCTTCTCTGATTTCCTCTTTGATTCCTTTGATTTGTTCTTTGACTTCTTTGAACATGTTTACAGTCCTTCTTTGGAAATCTTTCTCGGGCATTTCCTCTAACTTGTTCTTACTGGAGGTCCTTTCTGATGCATTAATACTTTTATGTGGATTTATATTTATATTTTCTTCCTTTTTAGTTTCTTGTGTTATAATGTATATATTTTTGCATCTTTTATTAAGTTAATGCTTGCATTTTCTAGCTAGCTGGGTATTCTTAGTTGTATCAATTTATTTGATGTTATATATCTTCAGGGTAGGAACTTAAGGTGTTAGGTGTGGCAAGACTCTCAGAGTATCTACAAAGGTGTTCCTAGTGGTTGAGTTTCCTTGCTATGGGAGTATTCAAGCAGGCTGAGTGGAATAAAATACAGGTAGATTCTAAAATTTAACTAAACAATGTATACATTCAATCAAAAACAGCACCAAGTACTTATGCAAAAGTAGTTATTATGACAACCAGATCCTCTATTAACAAAGAGGTTAAGATTTCTTGTCTGTTGAGGGATCCATTTCAGCATGTGACCAATTATGAACCTTCCCTGTTGCAATACCACTTACCTTTCTGGATGATTATGGTCTCAATCAAATTGCTGGCTGTGTCGTTGGGCTGCTGTTCTGATTTCTGAACCTGGGCAGTGGCTTTTTCTGTGGGGCAAACAAAGCCTGGCAACTGAGGCCCTATAGATTAGCACCCCCTCTGCTGGAACTGTCACTGCTGCTCCTGAAGCTGCCGCTTCTGGATCTGTCGCTGCTGCTGCTAATGCTGTCGCTTCTGGGTTTGTCACCTCTGCTGGGTTCACTGCTGCTACCACTGCTGCTACTGCTTTAGCTGCCACTGCTGGATCCTCTGCTGCTGCTGCTGGATCTGCAACTGCTGCCTCTGAAGCTGCTGCTGCCTGATCTTCTGCTGCTGCCACTACTGGATCTGCCACTTCTGGGGCCGCTGCTGCTGGTGCCAGAGCCACTGTTGTTACTGCCAGACTCTGCTCCTGCTTGGGTCCTGCTGTCAGCTCAAGTTGGTGTGGCCGGGCCCCGGGACCACTGCTCTGTTTGCTGGAGCTGGGCAGAGGTGTTGGAGAAGGGGAGGGAGCCGAAGCTGTTCTAGTTCTCTCACTGTTCTACATGTTCTTCTACCTTGTGATCTGCTCCTTTATTGCTCACTGCTGCTCTCCCTTCACGTTTCCTGAGTTGCGGAGAGCTCCGGTGTGAGTGGAAGCTCCCCTCACCTGTCTTTTCCTGCTGCTGGAGCTGAGCCTGGTGGCTTTCTAGTGTGCTGCTGCTGCTGTGGTCGGTGAACCTGCTGGGGCCGCTTTTGCTGGCCTGTGCGGGCTCTGGATCTCTTCTACTTCTCCATTGCCATTTTGATTTCCTATACATCTCACTTTTTAGTAAAAGTGTGCATTTTGCTGAGTTTTTTCAGTCTTTTTCCCCCTTAGGCTGCTTTGGTGTGGTTCCTAAGCCACCATCTTAATCAGAACTCCTCATTTTCTTATTTATTAGGTCTTGTTTAGTAATGACAGCATCCACATGATTATCGGTTCTTTGTTGCTTTTCTGCAAGTTCTACTAGTAGCTTGGTCATGGTTGCATTGCTCATAGCTTCATTTTGGTATTCTTCTGCTAATGACTCTTCTAAGTTTTGATTAGATATGATCATTATAGGACTGGACAATTTATCTGGATTTTCTTGCATTTGATTTTCATGTTATTTCTTTTGTGCTGTGATCTGCCTATGACAGTGTATGGGCAAGTAGGTGGATGGATAATCCTGGGCTCCAGCACAATGGGAATCTGAGGCAGCCTGGGGAAGTTGCCAAACAGCCTGGTTTGTTCATCACTTGCCAAAGCCGCCTGATCTACTGCATGGCTTGGGTGCCAAAGTTACCTGATCTCTCGAGTGGTAATGCACCAAAGCTCCCTGCGTTTGAGCTAGGAGGGACAATGAGGCACCAAGCACTAAAGCAGCCCAAACTCTGGTGTCAGAACACTGGGACCTGGAAGCAGCCTGTGTTCCCCTGGCACAGGACAATGGCAGATGACCAACCCAGCAGAAAGGTAGGGGATGGCTCCTGAGCTGGTGCCAGCGATAGACACAGTCTGAGATGTGTGGCACTTTCTGTGGGCCTGGGATAGCTGAACGTGTGGTTGGAGGAGCAGTAAGTGGGCAGGTGGGCAGAGCAGTCTAATCTTCTGCACACAGGGATCAATCAGTGTTTGGTGGTACCATGGATATGGTGGCTACTGGGGGGTGGGGAGGCTACCCGTCTCTGAGGGAATCAGCAATTCCCTGTTATTGCCAGGACTCACTGAATGTGTGGTGGCTGGAGCAGAAAGTGAGTGAGTGGGCGAAGCAATGTAATCTTCTGCACACAGGGATCAATCGGCATTTGGCAGCACTGTGGATATGGAGGCTACTTAGGGTGAGGGGACCAGTGATTCTCTGTTTTTCCCTCCTTTGTGTCCTCCTACTGGCAATCTATTAGAGATTTCTCTCCTCTAAAAGACCCAGTGAACCCTTAATGTCTTGCCTTTCTTTCCTTGGGATTTGCAGCACAACCAGACAGTCGCCATCTTGGCCAGAAATCCCATTTGAGGATTTTTTTGAGAAATATTAGAGTAGATCCACAAGCATGGAGGAGGGTCATAAAGCTCATTAGGGAGAAACTGAGGCTTTTAAAGAGAAATTTGAGTAAAGGTGTAAATTACTGGAAGGTAATGACTGAAGGACTCAGGAACCTGATGGACACCATGACAGGCTTCAGAGTCCTCAGTAGGCCTAAATTTCTGTTTCCTGGCAAAGTCCTTGTTTTTATTTTTTGGTAAGGGTGGGTTTACCACTTACTGGAAAACCCATAAACTGTTTATGCCATACATTTCTGTAGTCATAGATAAGTTTAATTCCCCTAGCCCCTGCCCATCAACTTTGCCCACCAATATCCTAAGCCAATCAGAAGAGTACAAGTGCAGTTACTGTTTACATCAACCAATCATGTACCCATTCCCTTCTTCTTTGTTCAAATTCCTATAAAGACCCTACCCTCCTGCTATTTGAGGCTCTTGTATGGATCCACTGCATTGGCAAAGTCAAGAGTCAGAGATTAAGCCCTAAATAAAGCTCCTTGCCTTTGCATATGTGTTTGGTTCTCTTTGGTGGTCACTGGAGATGCTGAGAACTGGGCATAACAGTGACAGAGGGGTATGGCTAGGGTGACTGGACCCCTGAAGGTAAAAAGGGTAGGAAAGTTTGTACTTGTGAGAAATAAAATGTGGTGGTTTGAATAGATGGCCCCCAATATATTCAGTTATTTATTTGTTTATAGTTTGCATCTGCACCCACCTGGCTGGAGGCATGTCACTGGGTGGATCTTAAGGTGTGGTGGTGGGTTTCAGATTTCAATCTAAAGATATGCAAAGTGTGCCTGGCTGGAGTTCCTGAAGTATGTTGTGTTATGTGGCTTTAGGCTTGCGATTCTCTCTGTCTACTTGGGCCTGTGAAGGCAGGCCAGCTTCTTCTACCATTATGGAACTTCCTCTGGGTCTGTAAGTGTCATTAAATCCCTTCCTCCATAATTGTGCCTGGTCTGGAAGTTCATCTTAACGAATCTGAAGCTGTCTGCTACATCAATAGTGATCTGACTTCTTATCCCTTGCCTGGTTCTATACACCTGCTTTTCCACAAACAACCAGGACCCCTCCTGGGAGGGAGGTTTTTCATAGGATCTAAACATTGTTGTTGGTCTAGTTCAAGCCCCAAGAACATGATGCCAGGGCTGCCACTTCCTGAGATAGCCCTAATCAATCAGCTGTCCCTCTGGTTCACCTGAGCCAGAAGACAGCCCACAACCATAAAGTCATAAATACCTTTGCAAGGGGTGGGCTAGCTCTCTGACCATTTGGGAACTTCCAACTGTGGATGAGTTTGTAAGTTTTCCCCTCTGGTGGGCCTGCGCTGGCTCAGCTCAGGCCTCAGCCCAGGCCAAGGGCCAGGCAGGAGGGCCCTCTAGTCCTTAGTCTCCACATAGGCTTCTTTATCCCATCCAGCTTCCCACATGGCAGGAGCTCCTTGAACTTTTGTCTTTTCTTTCCATGCTCCACCCCCCCCCCAGGACCTCCACATGGGGTCTTTAGCCACATGGGTGCCTTTCCCTGTCTCTGTACTTCCCTCAATAAATATAATAATTGAATCATCCTACCCAGTCTTCTTTTTTTATTCAATTCTATGATTATAATTAGAAATGAACCTAGGGTTTGGGGTTTAAGGAGTTTCTGGTACCTCTAGCACACCATTACAGTAGTTAAAACTTACTTACAAGAAACTGAGGCTTTTAAACAGGATTACAGTAGAACCACAAACACTTGGAAATAGAATCTAGGAGCTTTTTTAAAGAGACTTAGAAGGAACACATACTGCATCTGTCATGTGATTTATCATGGAAGGAAGTTAATAGAGCAAATGGTGAGACTCAAGGAGAAAATGAGAGGGCAGATATAAAAGCAGACATCAGGAGAGTCAGTGGAGAAATGATTAATGGAGGGTTACCCTGAGTCTAAAGAAATCACACAATTAGAAAGCCTAGAGTTGGTGAGGGCATCCACATGGTAGAACCTGAAGTAGAAGGGAAGTATGCATGTGGTGGATTCAGAGAAAAATCATACAAGTCATCAAACTGAGAAATTAAACTCTAAAACACAGGCAAGCAGACAAGTTCAGATCAGAAGTAGTCGTATGTTCTAGGCCAGACTAACACGTATGCAAGCAGTGCAGGGTAAAAACCTAGGAAATGCAAACACACACAGGGTCACCCTAAGAGATAGAGAGAGGGACAAGAAGGCCACAGCCTTTAGAGCTATACCCCAGAACCCCCCCCCAAAAAAAAAAACCCAGCCAACCAGGGCATTAATATAGATAGCGTGCTAGACTGTGGGCAGCAGCGGCTGTTGTAGATGAATCTAGATAAGGCACAAATTTCATTTTTGGCCTTATTCCAGGTTGAGGTGGCATCTCCTGGTTCTCTTTGGGCCTCAATCTCTAAAACTACCTAAAAGAAACTAATTTTCTCCAATCTTCCTTCAATACCAACTTTGAGCTAAATTTCTCTTCTCTATACAGGAAAATAAAGGGCATAAATTCAGCTAGTCTCCTGAGGGCACAGAATTGAATTGTACTAGTCCATAACTGGAAGACTAGCTCTGCCTGTCATAAACTTAGGGTGATGTCTGAAAACTCCAAGAAAAGGGCTACCACCCAGCCTAATTCTTGCTGCATTCTCCTCAATAGTAGCAATTTTCATAAAAAAAATCTTTTCTCTGACTTGAAACATTAAATATCCAATTAAGTAAGCCACAGTATCATGAGACAACTTGTGCTTTTATCTAACCTAAGGAGTATACAAATAATTTTCTATTGATGGTAACAGGAGAGAAAAATGTGTAGATATCATTTTTTGCTTTAGACAAAGTAGATTCAAGACTATCTCCTTATAATATGAGAATATTCCTCTTCTCCTACTTACATCAAGATTCCTGTTCTTAAGTATTTCCAAAAGGGATAATGTTTGAGCTAATTTTGTAATCATAAGTGGTTACCATATTTGCAAATGTCATATGTCAGGTGTGTCTGACAGAGAAGGAAATTAAGTATAACTCCTTGTGATGGTTTGTATACCCAGTCATGTACTAACACAAGTAAAAAGTACTATCACACAAGAAGTATATTCCAGATCCTTACTTTCCTCTTTAGAATTAGTATTCCTCTTTCATCTCTGTTCAGTTCATGTGAACCTTCAAAACAAGTGGGCAGTAAATGCTTGCTTTGATCAAGCAAACACTGCAGCCACCAAAACAGTGTAAGTGTGAAGGCTCAATGCATCTGACGGATTCTTAATCTTGGCATGGATTGGTTCTCTGAGAGCCTGTCTAAAAGAGCAGATGCTTCTGTGGCATGGAGAAAACAGTACTGCACAATATGCCTGATGTGATGTGAAATCTCTGCAGGTTTCCAGAATAAGATCCAAGTTACATGGAGAAGGCTGCTTTGATATGGATCCTGGAAGTGCTTTGATGGTGGCTGGCAGTTTTTTATGAGAGGTCTAATTGAACCAGATGGCCTCATAAGTGAAAGCAAAATGCTCTGGAACAAAGGAAAAGGAAATGGCTTTTGGGTTTACTATCTTCATTTCCCCAACAGTGAAAAACAAATTGCCATTTTACAGGAGGTATCTTCTGTCAGTAGGTTCTTTGTGCTTATAATTAATTCCTGACCCTGAAGCCTATGCTATCGTCTATTCAAAGTTCCCAGCAAGAGGCAGATTAGGTTAAATAAGACTCCACAGCATTCATTATAGCTACTTTGAGGAGGTTTTCTTTTTCACAGTAACACAGAAGAGTCAAGCATTCTACTTTCCTTGGCCATAGCTTTCCTGCAGAGGGAGTGCTGAGGAAATGGAGAACTACAGGAAAATAAACAGAGATAATCTTTCCCTTCTCATAACATTTTAAAGTGAATGCTATTATTGTATCAAAAGTTTTGTATAATTTCTTCTCAGTCACATAACTGGAATTTGATAAATCTTATTCCGTTTTAATGATGAAGATACAATCATAGTTTCAATCTTCAGGGATACTTAAATGTGGACAGTGAGTGAGCGGTATGGGGACTCAAGCCTACATCTTAGTGGCAAAGTAGTATACTTTCTGTTGCATTTGGATGCATCTTCCCTGAGTGAAGGATGCTGAAAATGTGTTAACAGAGATTCTCATGACTATGTCAGTGATAGTAACTATTAATAATGATGAAGATGAGGAGATTAGCATACTGTTCTGAGACATAAACTTGTAATTGTCATTCCTTTACCTGTTTTGTTACAGGGCTTCCTGCACTTTTCCATCAGTCAGGGGAACCAGCAAAGCTGAAAAAAATAATCTATGCAGCTTTTATTTTAAAAGACATGTGGCAGAGAGAGAAAGAAATTCAGAATGTAGTTAGAATGTCTTAAACACATGGAGAAGAGGAAATGATTCCCCTGTGTCACATGAAAAAAATTCCCAGGAGAGACACAAACACACATCTCTTCACCCCAGGTAGGGCTCAGATGACAGACCAAAGCACAGTTGCATCACAATTAGATTTGGTGAGCCAATGAGTTTATTTGATTTGCTTAAAGAGCATGGACATGGACAGGGTGACTTGTAAAACATGGGCACTTCAAAGGCAGCTGCTCACCAGAAAGACCTTCCCCATCCTGGAGGGTGATCCAACTTCTAGCTAATTTTCTACTTTCTATATTATCTAGCTTTCCCCCAGATTACTTGCAGTTGAGGGGAGGGTAGGAAGGAATAATGACTAAAATTCAGTGAGAGTTTTGTGACCCTCCCCTTTTCTTCTAGAAGGGAGTGTCAATAACTCCATTAACATGACCATATACCTAGCAATCACTGTATTGTTCAGCTCCAAGGTTGCCATGGCTACTGAACCAAAGAATTCTTTACTTCTAGATGGCACCATGCTAGGAGGACAAAATAGCAAATTCCACTGGGAAAGGAAGAAAAGAGAAGAATGTCACTGCTTCAGGGTGGCACGATGGGTACCCACCTGCCTTGGTTAGTGAGGCCTCAATGATGGGGTGACCCCTTGGAAAGAATCCGAATATGGCTTGAATCTTTCCCCCCAAATTTCATGTGTTTGAATTTAATTTTAAGAAAATGTCTGTGTTGGCATTTGGAACTGGGTAATGTGATAGGTAATAATGGCCTATGAGATTATGAATGTGAGCCCCCAGGATTAAGATAGAGACTGGAGGTTGAACACAGGTGCTTCCTCACCATGTGTTGCCCTGGGCCATGTGTGATGCAGAAAGAAGGCCTCACCAAATGTTAGTACAATGCCTTTGGACTATCCAGCTTTCAGAACTATAAAGAAATAAACATCTGTTCTTTGTGACACAGTCACAGGTATTTTATTTTATACAGAAATGACCATGTTGGAAGTACATGCAAAAGCCATGTAAATATGGCAGTGTGTATCTCAGGGACAAGTCAGGTGAGTAGTCAATGACCTGTGACCAGATGAAAGGCCTCCCTGCCCCATCCCAAGTACTTCTTAGCAATTCAGGCTTGAATGCACTGCACAAAGTCATCATCAGCTCTGTGTATAGAAAATAAATACTATTGCATTAAGCTTTCAAGATAAATAAGGAAAGAAGTGAACATATATAAATTTGTGTATATATATATATATATATATAGAGAGAGAGAGAGAGAGAGAGAAAGAGAGAGAGAGAGAGAGAGAGAGAGAGACTCAAAAGTGATTCAAAATAGCAGATGTAAGGTTCATGAATAACGTGTCCAAGCAAGACCATTATGAAGTAAAGTAAAAGTTTTATTTTGGGAAGATATGAATACTGGGCTGTCTCATGAGAGAAGGACACAGCACCTCTGTGCTTGTAAAGGTTAGATTTTATAAGGCCATTCTGTAGGATGGAGTATAGCGGAATTGGGGTCTTGTTTGAGAAGTTAGGTAGAGGAGTTTCTTCAGTGGAAGTTTACTGTTAATCACAAGGTTATGATCAGGCAGTTGGGGTGTATTAGCAATATAGAGGTTAGTTGGCTCTTGAGATAAGGTAAATAGAAAATTGTAGCCTAGGGTTAAGAGGAAACAATGAGTCAAGTGGTTTCTGAGGAATGTAGTCAGGTGGGTTCTTGTATCTTCCCATAGGCCCACTTCTCATTGTCATTTTGTCACCTGCAGTGATTCCATCTTGGGGCCTGGTCCTACCTAATATTTTATCTTTTTATTAATGATAATGGGGCACCATTTGGGCTTTTATACTTACTTCCTGCTGAGTGGGTGTAATGGGTGTTCTAGGGATTCCTGGATCCTGCAGTCAGTGGGTCCCCTCCAAGCTGGCAGTGGGAAGATGGGTCCGTAGTGGCTAGAGGCTGATATGTAATAGCAAAAGGATATGTCAGCAATATTTCGTTAAATTTTTATGGGTAAGTTGGTCTACCTGACTTTGGATGCACTTCAGGAGTCAGGGGTCCTGGAAGAACAGTAGGCATATTTCAGTTAGGGGTTCCAGCAGTGGCAAGATGCAGGGCCAAACAGTTCTATAATTATTCCATGACCCTGCAGTAGGTGGCATTCCTACTTGAAATTGATCTACAAAATTTTTATTTTTTTTAATTTTTATTTTTGTTTTTTCGAGTTAGGGTCCCACTCTGGTCCAGGCTGACCTGTAATTAACTCTGTCATCTCAGGGTGGCCTTGAACTCATGGTGATCCTCCTACCTCTGCCTCCTGAGTGCTGGGATTAAAGATGTGCACCAACACACCCAGCTCTCCAAATTTTTTAATTTTTTTAAAAAAAAATGTTAAGTTCTACCTTGTTTGATTTGTTAACATAATAGCATCATTCTTCATTTAAAAAGAGGCAAATACCTCTTTTGTTGGCTATCAAGATGTTTAAGGCTCAGTGGTTTGGTAAGACAACGGATGTTAGTGAGGTAAGTATTTCTACAGCAGTCATATGGCTTTGGTGGACCCCTTTACTATGATGTTTAGTTCTGCAGAGTGTTTCTCATAGGAGAGTAACCTATGACTGAGCCCTCTCACGACCATCCCCATGGCAAGTATGGAGGCAGCTATACTCACCCCTACCATCATAGGCAGATGAAAATCCCTCCAATACCAGTGAGCCTGTCTGGAGAGGACAAGTATCAGCTTGTCTTCCATATATATAGTGAGGTTGGGCAACAGAGTGACCAGGATATAGGGGCCCAGGTTTGTGTAGGATGGAGAAGTAGGTGTACAGAGTGGAATTGCATCAGAAATATATACCCTTTGGCCAAGCTCTGTCTCCTGACCTCCTATCCTTCAATCTGTCACCTAGCACACTTTTAAAGTCTGGTGATGACCTTTGCTCTGCTCACCCTCTCTTCCATACTCAAGATGACAAAAGAACAAACTTCAAATTTTAGGGCCCAAGGGTCATAGAGATTCCTCCAATAAGTCTCAACTCTCTGTAACCCAATTTAAGTACCTTGGTTTCCTCATTAATCCCACCTGTCTTCACTCCCTCTCTCCTCCTACCACGAAGGAAGAAATTCTATCTTTTCTTGGTTTTGTTGGGTTTCTCGGAAACTAGATATCCAATTTTTCCCTCCTGCCAAAACCCATTTATGATAAAGCTGAGGGTGACCCATATGAACCACTCAATCCCAAGACCAAGATAGATGCTGCTTTTTTTCACTTACAAAATGCTCTCCTAACAGCACCAGTCCTAGCTTTTCATAATCTCCAATAGACTTCTCTAATAGAACTGTAAAGGGAAGAATGACATTAGGAGTTCTGGGACAGATGAAAGCCCATCTTTTGCCACAGTGGCCTAACTCTCCAAATAATTAAAAATCTCTGTCCAGAGCTGGCAGCCTTGCCTACATGCCTTAGTCTCAGCAGCCCTTTTGGCCCAGGAAGTGCAAAAACTCACTCTTGGCCAATGTGTCACAGTTCTTTCACCTCATTGGCTCAAGGATCTCCTTTCTAACCCTGGCCTGTCAACCCTAATCCCATCCAAACTTCAACTTTTTCATGTTACCTTTCTAGACAACCCAAACATTGCTTTAGATTCCATATTCCTTTATCCCTTCCAAACTGCCTTGGCTGTTGGCATAAGGACACCTCACAATGCTGGCCAGGAATTTCAAAAACAACTGTATTGTATTTAAAAAAAAAAGTTCATCTCTGGTCTTCTCAGCTGTTAAAAACCTTAAGGCCATTCAAAGCAGATTTTCCTGTGTCATTTGAGGGGCTTTCTTATGGTGTTTTTTTTTTGGGGGGGGGGTTAACTAGGGCAGATTAAAATAAGAAGAGGATGTTAAGAATGAAAATGCCTTCCCCGGAAGTGGGACCAAATCACGTGTACTGAGTGTCTCTGTTAGGCTTCCCATTAACTCTGCTGGGTTTTCATTGGGCTGTTGAGTTATTGAACGAGTTTATTTAAGTTAACAACCTTGTGGGAAGCTTTCTGGTGGCCCATCAAGAGGCAAAAAACCATCTAGTCCCAGGCCACCCTCCCTGTGGAAGGGGGTTGTGGGTCTTGAGCGACAGAGTCAGTGAATTTGTAGTCTCAGTTTGGGTCTTCTCTGGGAGTTGCTACAGCGCCTGCTGGACAGATTGGATTAGATAGATGGATATTGTCAGTGTGAGGCTGTGCAGCAACCCAGCCATGCTTGTGGTCATCTGGGTGAGAGAGGTAGTCAGAGTGCATAGATATCATGCCAGGTAAGAGTGTAGGCCTGAGTAAGGTAGGGAAATTCTTTAGTATAGTGGGCAGGATCCAAAGAAAAGTATCCTAGGCAAGCTTCAATTTGAGACAGGTCAGGCATAGAAAATGGGACATTGATGCATACAATTCCCACCATCTCCACCACCTCACATAGAGGAAAACCTCCATCTGTGGATGAGCAACTGTGTTGAGCAGGCTGGAAGAAGGGAGGGGGAGGAGAAGGTGAGGGTGGTGAGGACTGGTCAGATGGAGTTGGGTTAGGGGGCTGAGGAGGAGTGGGAGAAGCAGTAGGGGGAGATTGTTGATGTTATCAGGATCGAGAGCTAAAGGTAGGGAAGGTTTAGGAAGGGGTGTTGTATTTGATTTTGTCCCCAAGGCCTTGGCCAGAAGAATCTCATGGGTAGGGACAGCAGAGCAGAAAGAAAAGCAGGCACATAGAGCAAAAAATGCTTGAATATAGAGAATTTTAAGCCACTTGCTTGTGTGGTGGCATAAGTTATCTAAATCAATAAGAATTTGGAAATCAAAAGTATCATTTTCAGGCCATATAGACCCATTTTCCAATTTATATTATGGCAAAGCCATATTAAAATTAAAAAAAAAAAAAGATTAAGCAGAGGGCTGAAGGGATGGCTTAGTAGTTAAGGCATTTTCTTGAAGAGCCAAAGAATCCAGGTTCAATTCCCCAGGACCCATGTTAACCAGATGCACAAAGGTCCACACGTGTGTGGAGTTCATTTGGAATGACTACAGTCCCTGGCATGTCCATTATCTCTCCCTCTCTCTCTTTCTCTCTCTCTCCCTCTTTCTTTTTCTCTGTCAAGTAAATAAATAAATAAATACTATTTTAAAGATTAGGTGGAGAGGTTTACTATCATCCTGTAGTGCCAGTGGTTTTAAGTTATTAATGAGACCAGCCAGGGGTGATGGGGAAAGATTCAGTAACCTTGTTTCCCATCTCAGGTGAGAGAGAGAGAATAGATATTGAGATGAGACAGGAAGAGGGAAAATGGAGATGGAAGGAAAGAAACAGAGAAGGAAGAAGGAAAGTGTCCTGAAGCTGGCAAACAGAGCTGAAAGGTGCCCCTTAAGGTTCAGTAGTCCTGAGAGAGAAAGAACTGAGGTGTTGAGAGGGTGCCTTTCTTGAGACCTGGGGTGCCCAGAAGAGGGTGAGAGGTACAACATGGCATGTTGACATGGCTTAGATGAGAAGGGGCTATATCCAAAACCAGGCCAAACTGTGAGGGACACTTACTGAGAGGGAGGCAGGAAATGAAGGGAACAAGATTGAAGCCAAATCGTGGTGGTTGAGAGAGCTAGCACAAGGTAGAGAAGATATGAGGCCTTCACAGGGTCAGTGGAAGCTCAGTAGTCTGGTCAGGGAAAGGAGATACCAGAGAGGGCAACCAGGTGCCCCCTTTCCAAGTGATGGCACCAGATGTACGATCCAGGGTTTTGGCACCAGATAGAAGGTTTGTGAATGACCAGACCATGCAAAACCACTCCGAAGGAAAGTAAAAGTTTAATTAGGGAAAGGCATGAACAGCCAGACTGTCTCATGGGAGAAGCCCACAGCACTTTGGATTTGTAATGGTTAGGTTTTATAAGGCCTTTCTGCTGGGTGAGGGATAGAGAAATAGGTGCCTTGTTTGTGAAGTTATGTATGAGAGTTTCTTCAGAGAAATTTTTCTGTTAATCCCAAATTATGGTCAGGAAGTTAGGGTGTGACACCAAAAAAAGAGGTCAGGTGGCTCTTGAGATAAGGTGAACAAGAAACTGTGACCTAGGGGCAGGGAGAAACAATGGGTCATGTGGTTTCTAAGGAAAGTAGTCAGCTTGGTCCCATAAGACTGCTTCTCATCTCCATTTTGTCATCCACAGTGACCACATATTGGTACCTGGTCTGACCTAACAGCAATCACAAAATTATGATATTATTAAGCTCTGATAAGTTTACTGACACTTTAAGGAATTGGGCCAAGTATTTTAAAATACAATTTCCTTCTCTTGAGTGCATAAAGCGGATGATTTAACTGAACCCATTTCATGGGGAAGAAACTGAAGCCTGAGTTCCTTACATTTTATAAAGACAAATGCTTTTATACTGTCAACGCTTGCTATTTGCAAAAGCCTAATGATTTTCTTTCTTGATTTCTTCTTTAGGTGCAGGACAACAGTACCTTTCTTGCTGTGTATTTATGCTAACTGTATTCATACAACTGTAGCCTGAGTAGCATTGGTGAGATGGAAATAAGTGTTCTGGGATAAACTCAAACTGAAATGCTACAGGGGCATTTTGTTTATCACTTTAATAAAGATAAAGAAAAAAACAAATCCACTTCTTGCTTAATTTTTAATGTGCTTCATTGGAAAAAAGGAATGTAATGTCTATATATATGATGAAATAAACAGGGAACATCGGATTATCTTCAGAAGTGCTTTGTGTTTTCTGTCATGCTTCCCATTGTGCACTGCCCTACTGATACTGGCTGAAATGATATGGGAATTCAGGGTGTCTCTAGAGAGACAGAGCTTTGCTCAGCTCTTAGTTGGACTGGTACTCAGGAGTTAGGGTTCTAGGTATTCATGGTCACGGAAAACTTCCACTGAGTCTGTGGTTGACAGGTTCTTGTCTTATGAATTAATTAAATCCTTAGACCACATAGGATAAAGTTCAGAAAGATTTCATTATAGAGCTTATAGAGCTTAAGAGAAGAAAAAGGCCCTATCCAAAGGGGTGGTGGTGGTGCTAGAAATGGTAAATCCTACTTGGAGACTTTCACTGGGGCCTTTTATGGGAATTTACTGGATAGGAGCTAAGCTAGTCCGACCAGTTGTCATGCTATGTGTCCAGGTAACACATTGCTAAGAAAGAGATGGAGAAAGATGAAAAAAATAATAATAATAAATCCTTCCATATATGTCTGGCTCTCAGAATATGACAGCTACAAGGACTCTTTAGGGAAAAAAGTAGATAAGAAAGAACCCAATTCACCCTTACAGGCCCCAGGATATAGCAGTTCTTTAGCCATTTTCCTTTTACTTTTAATGGTCTTATTGCACTTAGTCTACTTCCACACAAATGTCTCAGCATGATATGAATATATGTGCCACAATCCAATGGGGTTAGATTTCTCTCTTCAGCCTTACTGAGCCCTCAGAAGTAGAAATCCTCCTGACTACAACACAAGACTCCATTATTTCTTGACTTCAGATCTCAAATGAACAAAAGCAGAATATATCCATCTCTACCTTTAAAACAAACCTTGATAGACTCCCAGAATAAAGGCAGAGTCATAAAAGATGACCACAGGTTTCTGAGAAGGAAATGAACATTTATTCTTGTGGGTCATCAAAATTTTATGTCTGTGTTAAAACTCATATACTGATGAATGTGAAAGACAATTCAATGGATCATTTTTAAAAGTTAATTTTCTTCTCTAAAGGGTTATAAGTTTGCAAAATGAATCAGGAAAATGGAAACATTCACCACATTTCAATAAATCCTTGTTTTGCAATGTCTGTCTACCTGAGGGAATACAGATAGAAAAGCAAGTATACCTGAAGGCACTGATCCCTCATGGAAAAAAAAGTAGAGATGTCCTCACTGACCAATAACTAGGCATATTAGTTTCATTCAGTTGGAAAAAATCAAAATATAAAGAATTAGAAAAAAAGTCTCAGTAAAGAGATTTTTGGGAAAAAAACCAATAGATTAGTTTGTTCTTAATGTTTCAATTTCTGTCATCCTAAACACAATCATAATTCATACTCTATAAAATTTAATTTTTATCAATTCACCAATCTTTATAATGTATTGAACTTATTGTTTCTCTAGTCATTGTGATGCACTCAGGGTAGTGTCAGATATAAAATGAATATGTTTTGTAGAGTTAATGGTTTACTGAGAGGCACTATTCATAAAACCAAGTATTCAAAATACTTATAAATAAATAAATAAAATGTTTTATAATTTCTATGAAATTAAAAGATATAGAATATAATGTGCTTGGCTTGATGCTAAATTATTAATATTTTGGCATACTCATGCTTAGCATACAGTGTTAGTCCTGGTCATTTAATGTTCATGATTTTTTAAAGGGTTCTGTGTTTTGTAGTGTAGTATTGATTTGTCTTTTGCCTGCATCTTTGTATCTTTCACACACACACATTTTGCAACAGTATAGCATTCTAAAAGTTTCTAAGGATAGTAAGTTAAAAATAAATGAGCTCATGGTTCTGCATGGTTTCAGCAACTTTAATGTGTCTTTCTTTTTACTTTTTGTTATTTTTTGTTAATGTTTTTGTATCTTTGTTTTTCAAGGTAGGATCTCACTTTATCCTAGACTGTCCTGGAATTCACTATGTAGTCTCAGAGCAGCATGGCCTTGAACTCATGGTGATCCTCTTAACCCTGCCTCTTGAATACTGGGATTAAAGGTGTGAAACACCAACACCCCACTGATATTTTCTTTTCTCTTCTTTGCTCCCGACCTGCGGGGCCAATGTTACGTGGGGTGGTTGAGGAGGGCTGCAACCTGAAAGAATGGGTGGGAAAGAAGAAGGAGACCAAGCGGAGGTTTTGTCAAGGTCTCGTTTAATGTTGGATTTTTTAGCCTTTTTATAATCAGTCAGCAGGCAGGGGGGTCAACAGGGGGCACAAGGAGGCAGGGCCACCTGGCCGTAATCTTTCTGGAACATCTTGGAATGGAACATCTTGTGACATTTTTTCGGAGCTGTTGTTTGCCCTCAGGGAGGGGCCATATGAGGGCTGCTAGTTCTTCTTTTGTCCTAGGGCGGTCAGGTCATGGTCTCTGACACTTTTTTCTTTCGTTCTTCTTCTTTTACTTTTTTTAGAGAGAGAGAGAGAGAAAGAGAGAGTGAGCAACAGAGAAAATGTGCTCACCAAGACCTCCAGCCACAGGAAATGAACTGTGGACTTGTGCATCTGGCTTACGTGGCTCCTGTGGAATCAAACCTAGGTTATTTGGCTTTGCAAGCTAGAGTCTTAACAGCTAAGCCATCCCTCCAGCCTGAGTCTTTCTTGACCCTCAGTAAGAACTCCTGTACTCTTCAAGGTGATATCCTTATGGGGGACATTTGTATGAAACCACCCAACCTACTTTGCATTTTGGGATTTGGGATCAGTAAGAAATGTAATGATAGGGAAAGATAGATTATCCACAGTACCTGAAAGCTTCTTGCCATTTCTGTTGAGTGGAATGGAACCTGGTGGCTCATGACAGAAGCATCCTGCAGTCTCCTGTAATGTGGGTCATATAGTATATTATTATGACTGAATAGAATTAAGAAAGAGCTATGAAAAGCTTAGATTTCAGAGTCTTTGAGTAAGTTTTATGTGACTAAAAGAAGGTTAAAGTGTAGAAAAATAAATCCCACCTCTCTCCAACTATGTGAAATTATTTTTCCAATATAGCAGCTTTTAAAATGGCCATAATTTTAACACTACTTCAATTAAAGCAAATATTTAAGGATCATTAGGGTCATAAGATTTATATAGCATGGCTTTTTGATGTATTTTACCATGGAAACTTTCTTCTATTTGGTGACAATGATATTGAAGTTTCATAAATGGAGCAACTTTGAGTTTAATGTGCTTCTTTGCAAAGAAAACTATATTTACATATATTACATTAAGTATATTTCTGCAGCAGCCGGACATGCAAGTCTAAAATCAATAAAGTTAAAGTGCTTTATTGAGTTATTTCAATGACACCTTTTTTCTTTTAAAGGTGACTTTGTCTTATGATAGTCAGAATTATTGGGCTGAGAATAACAGAGATTTTGAGATTTAAGCCACTGTGCCACAATTAGGAATGCTCATTCATTTTATCCTTTTGTCATCTTAGACTTGATTTCCCTGGAGATCATCTTACTGTGTGGGCATCACTGTTAGCATAGGATGAAAGTAGTATTTGTGGTGACTACACTGAAGCAAACAATTGCATATTATTACATTTATATCTCTGCTGCAAAACAAATAAGCAGAAATATTACCCTCTATAGATAAGGAAACTGAAGTCCAGGTTCATATAAGTTGAACATCTTATCTAAATCCTTAGTGGCAAAGCCAGAGTTTAAAATCAAAAGTCAGGGCTGGAGAGATGGCTTAGCGGTTAAGCGCTTGCCTGTGAAGCCTACGGACCTTGGTTTGAGGCTCGGTTCCCCAGGTCCCACGTTAGCCAGATGCACAAGGGGGCGCATGCGTCTGAGTTCGTTTGCAGAGGCTGGAAAGCCCTGGCATGCCCATTCTCTCTCTCTCCCTCTATCTGTCTTTCTCTCTGTGTCTGTCACTCTCAAATAAATACATAAAAATAAAAAAAAAAACATTTAAAATCAAAAGTCATTATTTGGCATTGAAACTGCATGCTCTTGCTATTGTGATAATTATCATTTTAGGATGTAAATATTGATATGCAAAGGATTTAAACCTTCTGAAAATGCTAAAAGTTTTGTTTCATTCCATCTCTTTTTCATCCTCATCCTGCCTCAAACCTCTCTCTCTCTTATGCTCTCCATTCATCCATTTGCATCAGTGTTCTGCTCTACCACTCTTCTGTCCATTCATTTTTTGTGCCAGTTTCTTTTACTGGTCCTGGAGATTGCCATCTGTCCATGAGTCCTATCAATTTTTGGGGTCTCTGATATCCTATGGGACTCAGGTTTCAGACCTGTAAAGCCATGTCTAGCTGTTTATGTGACTCTTGAGAATCAAATTCAAGGGGTTTCTGGTCTCCTTGGACAGACATGCTTATACAGGAAGTGATCTTATCCAGTGAGACAACTATCCAATTATTTTAATAAAATTTCTAGGGCTGGAGAGATGGATTAGTAGTTAAGGTATAGTCTCAGGCTGGCCTCAAACTCACAGTCACCCTCCTACCTCACCCTCCAAAGTGCTGTGATTAAAGACATGCACTGCCACACCTGGCAATAATGGAATGTTTTATTAATTAAAGTCATCATCTATCAAATACTCACTATTGGAAGCTACTCATTAAATTAACAGCCTTAATGCTTTTCCTATAACTTATATGTAATGGCTCCCTAAAATTTAATGTAAAGATATAATTCTATAAGGTCAAAAGTTACTTAAATTCAAATCCTTCTGGTAGTCTGGTTTGATCTAGGAGAACTATCTGAAATAAATAAAAGATGAATAGAATATCCTTAAATAGGCATCCATTAAGGTTAATATTTCATATCTTTAACTTTCTATTTTAAAGTGAGTAATTAATACCTCCAAAGAATATCACATTCTGAGTTTCATATGTCCCCAGCATGGCAGTTACACAGACTACTTTTTTGGTTTTGGTAGTAAATTTTTTAAAATTTTTATTTATTTAGTAGAGATAAAGAGAAAGAGAGAGATAGAGAATGGGCATGCCAGGGTTTCTACTACTGCAAAGAAACTCTAGTTTCATGTGACAACTTGTGCATCTGGCTTATGTGGGTACTAGGGAGTCAAACCTGAGTCTTTCGGCTTCACAGGAAAGCACCTTAACTAAGTCGTCTCTCCATCCCTTGATCTTAAATTTAATTCTAATTGGAAGAATAAATAGAGCTACCATGAAGAAGGTTAAGAAAAGTCAACAAGAGCCTTCCCTTGTCTTTGTTATCTGTTTCAACGTGATTGAAGAGACTCAAATACTCAACTGGATGAAATCATGACCTAAAGCCTGAGTTTCAGCTTTGGGCTTTTCCAGGTTTGGACTCTGTCCTGCTGTGTACCATAGCTTCTTTCTCTGGTTTGAATATAAAATGTCCACCATAGGCTCATGTGTTTAAACACTTGATCCCCAGCTGGCAATGTTGTTTGGGAATGTATGCAGCAGCATCACTGGAAAAAGTGGGTCACTGTTGCCTGGCTTAAAGTGAACACTACTGTTTACTCTTCTTCCCAACTATGGATGCAACTTGACCA
The DNA here is from genome assembly GCF_020740685.1 of Jaculus jaculus. NCBI lineage: Eukaryota > Metazoa > Chordata > Mammalia > Rodentia > Dipodidae > Jaculus > Jaculus jaculus. The sequence goes on along the minus strand of NC_059110.1, from coordinate 60,575,559 downwards.
GCTGTTCCCTGCTTTTGCTTCCATGCCTTCCTCATCATGATAGACTCCATCCCCTGAAACTGCACACCTAAATAAGCCCCCTTTATTACTTCTTGTCAGGTGCTTGGTCACAATGATGAGAAAAATGAACTAAAAATGCTGTTTATGGTACAGTATATGAAAACAAATCAGCAATGCCTAAAAGCTGATCTTCTAGAAGCAAGCCATAGTGATATTCTCTGGTCTGTTTCTCCACTTACTTCACTTTCTTTAATTAGTTATGTATATAGTGCGTATATACAACCAAGATGGTACCATTGTTAGCCTCCCTGTTGCCACACCCCTGTAGATTGTGGGTGTTGCATTGTGGGGGTGGCCTGCAGTTATACGGGAGAGGCAATGTCTCTCTATATAATGACCCATCTTATGGCTCTAATAAACTTTCCATCTCCACTTCCATGAATTTTCCTGAGCCGTGTTGGGGTCATTTTAGGTCTATTTCAGTGACAGGAGGACTTGGGAGTCTCTGTGTGCTCTGGATGCCTGATTTGATAAGAGTTGAGTTTTCTCTGTCTGTCTCCTTCACCCTTATGCTGGTACCAGGTTCACAGAGAAAGCATCTCTTACTCATTACTCCACCAATTTTTTGGGTTCAGATGGTGCCCAGGTGGGGTGAAATGGGCTGATTCTCTCCTCAGGATCTGCTTCCATCTGAAAAAGAGAAGGAAATTCTCTGATGGAGAGTGAGGTCAGTGCAAGATACATGGATCCCCATTCTTATTTGAGAGAGAATTTAATAGTTGTAGGACCTCTTGTAGCCCACTATTGGTGGGAGCTTGATATTGGAGAACGGGCTCATTTTGGGGTATGGTTTTGATTTGTTTCCCCATTCCAGGTATGAGTTCCATTCCATTGAGCAGATCCACTAACCAAAACAAGAGCATTTGGTAACACATCATGGCTGTGTGCCACTATTGCACTTGTGAGAGCATCATGTCAGGTTGATTGCTGTTGAGTAGCTTAGACCACAAGTTGTTTAGACAAATGTTGGTCATTTTCCCCCAGTAGCTAATGTACACCTTCTGGCACTAGACAACCTAAGTGTCTGGGGATTAACTATTTTCTAGTTTCCAGCCAGGTTGCCCTGTGTTCCATCCCAACAGTGTATGGTGTCTTCAGCAGTCAGCAGTAGGGTGTCACCATTAACCTTTGGTGGGTCATCAAGTTCTCTGACAGACAGAATTTTGTCTTCTTTTGGGAAACCTTATAGGTCTCTCTAATCAACAGCTCATTATGGATGTTACTCACATGCTGGTACTGAGAGTTACAGGTCAGTGCCAAGGGAGAAGGAGGAATAAAAAATATAGGTAATATAAAAAAGAAAGATAAAAACAGGAGAAGATTGAGTATAGTCCTTATTATACACTCTCCAGGCCCCTGTGAATTAGGTATTCTCTCTTAGCACCTGATGACGGTTTGACTCTTTAGTATGTCTTTCAGGATATAGGATTTTATGGTACCATTTCCATTTGGGTCCAGTTTTTTTTTGTCCCCTTCCCACCCTTGTCCTCCCCTCCAACCTCACCATCCCTATTGTCTAGTCCTTAAGATGTTTATTAGGTATGTCAGCATCATGGGCAGATTTATGTTAGGAGCTGCAGATGAGTGAAACCATGCTACAATTATCTTTCTGTGACTGGGTGAGTTCGCTGACAGTAATCTGTTCCACATTCTACATTTTTATTCAAATTTCATTGTGTCATTTTTCCTTACTGCTGCATGAAATTCCTTCATGTAGATATACCACATCTTAGTTAACCATTTGTCTAATAATGGACAGCTGGGTTGATTCCAGCTCTTAGCTTTTATGAATTAGCTGCTTTATGTTACACAACCAAAGCTAGCTAAGGATGCTGGTTCTGTCTCAAACCCAAACCTCTGTTACCATGTAGGCCCAATTTATCAATGAGACAATATTTTTGCAGACAATATCTGTAAAAATAATGTATTTCCACACTTTCTACACCCCCATACCCATAACAAATTACCCATAATAATCTGATTCTGTCTCCTGTCCAAACTCAAAGGAGAACCCCACCTAAATCCAGAATTTGTAGACAAGATTGCCATCCCCAACTTTGTCCTGTTGGTCAGCAGAAAATGTCAGAGACTTTCATTGACCCCCCGCCCCCTTTTTCTTGTTTTGAGGGTCTGGAATGATCGATATATGAAGCAGTGACCTCACTGGAGATCTCTTTGGAACCATAACACTTATAAATTTGAAGATGACTAGACTCCAGGAGTTATCAGGCCACTTAAGAAACAGCCCTAATCCCCTACCAGTGGGTGATTAGTAAACAAAAGAAAAGGCTCTGTCTTCCCATTATTCACGCCAAAAGAAAAGAAAATAGTGGATAGAGACAACCTAAAGTTTTGTTTCTTTCTTTCTTTCTTTTTTTTTTTTTTTAACTCTTCCTACACTCCCCACAGCTTGGGCTGTCCTGAAGCCTAACTCCTTGAAATCCCCAATGCCCATTCAAAGGGGTGGCCACTCTCATTGCTTGCAGGAGAGGGCTGTCCCTCGGTACATTCCATTGAATTCTGTGCTGTTGAGGTTGGCTTTTCTCTCTTTCTTATATTCCTCACATTGCCCTGGCCAACCCCAAATTCTAACAATAGCACAGATATGTTTATAAATCAAGCTAACCTAATAATATACATTAAACATATGTTCTGTTGTTTGTATATGCATCATACTTTAATGCAATTGTTTTTAAAATTGTATATGCTTCCTTATTGTTTGAAAATTTACTATACTTCACTTCTATTCTTCTATACTTCTATTCCTCATAGAAGTTAGGCAAGTACACAAAATCTAAGCTTCCTGAATCTTTAGTTAATATACTTTTTTTGTGACAGCAATATTGACCTTTAAAGGTACTTTTCTTTATGTAGAGATAACAGAAAAGTACAGGATATTTGACTCAACACTTTTTATAGATAAATGAGTAACATGAACTAAAAATTAGCTTTCTAAATTTCTCAGTTCAGCATATATCTCCAAATTTAAAGTCACTCTGAGAGAACACACATTTGCACCCATAGAAGCATAACTCACTTGCCTGCACACAAGGCACTGAGGACAGATAAAAGATTCCAAATCATTAAGCCCACTCAGCTGCACAGCAGGACAGCCATGCTTATCTTGAGACATCTGAAGAGGATTTAATGGACACTGTCTGCTTTGCAGCCACCCAGGAGGCTAGAAGAAGTTTCCTTTTATTATGCCTTATTTTTTGCCTTTTCTGAGTGTATCTGTAAATGTTAAATGAAGGCTATCTTGGAAAGGAAACAAAATGTCCCATGGGTCATGCACAGAAATAGATGGTCACATTTTTCTCTGTCCCATCAATGGCTTAATCACCTTTCTAGTGAAAAATGTAATTGAATACTACACAAAGCCAACTGTAAAAGTGCCTGCTAAACACCACTCTGTGTGGTTAAATGAAAATAGTTTTCTTTCTTCCCTTGCTTTCATGTTCTCTGCTTTTCATCTTTCCTTCATTTTTTTTTTCTTTTTGGTTTTTTTGAGGTAGGGTCTCTGGTCCAGGCTGACCTGGAATTGACTATGTAGTTTCAGGGTGGCCTCAAACTCAAGGCCATCCTCCTACCTATGCCTCCCGAGTGTAGGGATTAAAGGCATGAACCACCATGCCCAGCTTTTCCTCCATTTCTTAATTAATTAATTAATTAATTAATTTTATGAAAATAGAACATAAATTCTAAGGTTAGCCTTGCTAGAACTCCCAAGCCTTCTGTAATATTCCATTTGCCTGCCTCTATAAACAACTATTTCTCCTTCTAAATAAGTTGATTATATTACAACATAGCTTCTTTCCTTTACTTTGTACTGACCCTCCTTGCAGGTATGCTATAGATTTGTTATAAGTGTCCTCCCAAAATTCTGATGCATGAGAAGCTTGATCTCTAGCTGGTGGCACTATTTTGGGAGATTTGGAAACTTTCAGATGTGAGTTATAACTGAAGAGAGTAGGTAGAGAGTAGGTGAATCTTTGGAACTATTATGTAGTGGGGATCTTTCTCAAAGGAAAATAAAAACCAAAAGTTAAAAGAACATTTTTCCAATATTGACATTTTAGGGCCAGATGCATAATTGATATATGTACAATGGGCTCAAGGAATTACCAAGGTGCTGACATTTATAAGAAATGTGGCGGTAAATTGGATACATAAGTTGGTATAAACATGCAGGCAGGCATGGGCCCTTTCTGCAAAACTGATAGAATCAGAGATCAAAGAAAAAAGAGCATGTGGTTATAGGAGTTAAGCATACTAAAACACTGAACTTTTCCATCTCATGGTGAAAGTGTTTCTTGATGCAAATACAGTATAGTTCATTTAAATGTGTTGGCTTGATCTAGACATAGGTGCCTCTCCATTTATTTATTTATTTATTTCTAATTTTAATGCCATATATATATATATATATATATATATATATATATATATATTATTAAGAACATAATTTGCATGGATACATTCTTTGTTGATACCATCTTTTTGTTTGTCCCTGCTCCCATTCCACTGGGCATCCTCCTCAGTGGTATTGTTGGTATTTTCCATGGAGTTGTTAGTTATGCCTTGTAGGAGCAGCAGTCAGTTACTGGGGGGAGGAGCTGTCTCTGGTTATGTTGCATCAACTTGTGGCTCTCACAATCTTTCTGTCTCTTCTTCAAAATTCCTCAGCCTTGGTGGGTGTGTTTTAAGTCTCCTTCAGTGATGAGTTCTTAGGAGTTTCTGCATCTCTATTTGGTATGTGCTGAGTATCCTCAGTATGTGCCTTCTTCACCCTGGCACTGATTGTCAGGCTAACCATTGATGCAGCACTCTCGCTCAGCTCCCCACTTCCTCCATGGTTTCAAGTGGGTCTTGTGTAAAATGCAAGGAGTGGTTAGTCTGCTGGGGTCTTTCTACCTTTTGAAAAAGAAAAAAAAAAGATTCTCCAAGGGAGAGTGAAATCAGTATAGGTTAAATAGAACAAGCGTTATTCATTTAGGAAGATTTTGATGGATATAGACCCTCTTTTAGCCAAAGACTACTGGGAGCTTTAAATTGGAGAGCATAAGCATTTGCTCCATAAGATTCTGACTCACCTGGTTCCCAGTTCCAGATATGGGTTTCTTTCCACTGAGTGGGTCTCTTATCCAATCAGGCTTTGTGCCACCATTTCACTTCTAGTCAAACTTGTTACTTCTGAGTAGCTTAGACTCTTGCTTGTTCACACCATTGTTGGCTACTTTCCCCCAGTAGCTCATGTAGTGCTTTCCAGTTTGGGGACTGGCTCTCTTCTAGATTCCATCTGGTTTTCCCCATGCTCTGTGTCTTTAGCTACAGGAGTTTACCTTTTATCTCAAGTGAGTAACCAAGTGTTTTGACAGAAGACTGTCTTGTTTTCGGGACGTCATAGGTCTCCCAATCAACAGCACAATGTGGGTAGCATCGACTTCTGTTAATGGGCCTTATATGCCAAAACAAAAAACAACAACAACAACAAAAAATTAAGGTTAAACTTCATCCCACTCTCTCCAGGGCTCTTCTTTACAGATGCTCCCTCTTATAATCCTGTTGAAGGTTAAATCTCTTAGTCTAAATTCAAGGAGAAAGTGTTCTGTGCTATTACTTCATTTTGGGTTTAGTTTTGTGTTTATTTCTCCCCATCCACCCCTTCCCCAACACTTCCATACCTATTGTCTAGACCTCACATTGTCTTTCCTATAAGGCAGCAACTCCTGCTGTTCCAGGTTAGGAACCACAGATAAGTAATAACATGTGGCATTTTTTATTTTTAAATCATGTGTTCACTGAGTGTGATCTGTTCTAAGCCCAACCATTTTCCTACACATTTCATCACTTTTTTAGTACTGTTGAGGAGAATTATATTATGTAAATGTACTACAACTTTTTTATCCATTCATCCAATCATGGGCACCTGAGTGGATTCCAGTTCTTAGTTATTATGAATTGAACATGGTTGAGAAAATATCTCTGTAGTGAAGCGTGGAACATTTGAGATAAATGCCCAGTAAGAAAATAACTGGGTCTATTGGTAGTTCTATATTCATCGTTTTCAGGAATCTCCATATTGATTTCCATATTTGTTGTACAAGTTTACATTCATACCAAAAGTGAATGAAGTGTCCTCTTTCCCTACCTCCATGTCAACATTTAATGCCATTTTATTATTTATTTATTGTCAAGGTAGGGTCTTACTCTAGCTGAGGCTGACCTGGAATTCATTCTGTAATCTCAGGGTGGCCTCAAATTTACAGTAACCCTCCTACCTCTACCACCCAAGTGCTGAGATTAAAGGCGTGCACCACCATACCTGGCTGCTCATTTGATTTTTTATTAACTGCTATTCTTACAGGAGTAAGATGTAATCTCATATTTGTTTTAATTTGCATTTCCCTGGTGCTTAAGGATGATAAAATTTCCTTAAATATGCATTAGTTATTTGTAATTCTTTCTCTAAGACTCTCTATTTAGTTATGTATCCCATTTTTTGATATACTGTTTATGTTTTCATTGTGTTGTCTTAAGTTCTTTGTAAATTCTAGATATTAGGACTCTGGCAGTGGTATAGGTAGTGAAGATTCTCTCCCATTCTTTGGATAATCTATTGGCTCTGGTTATGATATGTTTGTCTGTGAAAAAGCTTATTAGCTTCTTGAGACCCCAATGACTGAGTGATTGCTTAATTTCCTGAGCTACTGTCATATTGTTCAAGAAGTCTTTCCCCACTCCTATATCATGGAGAGTTCCTCCTATTTTTTCTTCCAGTTTTTGAGGAGTTTCAGGTCCCATATTGAGGTCTTTAATCCATTTAGACTAGATTTTTGTACATAGTGAGATCAGTGTGTATAGTTCATTTTTCTGAGGTCTGCTGCCATTCATGTCATCTGCAAATAGGGCTAATTTGACTCTTTCCTTTCCACTTTGTGTCCCTTTTATTTCTTTCTCATGTTTTATTCCTTAGACTAGGATTTCTAGAACTATGTTTAAAAACAATAGAATTGGAACAGAATGTTCTGTAAATGTCTGACATACCTCTTTCATCTAGGGTATTATGGAGCTCTTCTATTTCCATTTATTTTCAGCTTGGATGATCTCTCTACTCTATATATAGGAGTATGGAAATCCCCAACTATGATATTGTTGGTGTTTATTTTTGTTTTGTTGTCAACTAGGTTTTGTTTTATAAACTTTAAAACACCTATGATTGGTGCATATAGATTTATAGTTTTGATGCCCTCATGTTGGATCATTACCTTGATGAGTGAGAAATGGCCTTCTTTGTCCTTTATGATTACTTTTGATTTGAAGTATGCTTTATCAGATATTAATATAGCAACACCTGCTTGTTTTTTATTTCCATGTGCTCAGAATATCATTTTCCATCCTTTCACCCTGAGGAGGTGTCTGTCTTTAGTGATGAGGTGGCGTTCTTGAATATAGCAGATTGAAGGGTCCATTAATCTGATCCACCCTCTTAACTTGTATCTTTTGGTGAGTGAGTTAAAACCATTAATATTTATGGTTAGAGCTGTGAGGTAATATTTAATCCCTGTCATGATGAAGTGCTTTATGGTATTTGGTGTCTTTTGGGGAGGGGCATGGGCTTTGTACTTTTTTGAGCCTTCTCTAATTTTGGTTATTGTGATATTCTTCTTGTAGGATCTTGAGATTGGTGGTTTGACCTTTCTGTGTGGAGTAATCCCTGAAGTATTCCCTATAGGTTTGACTTTGCATTCATATAGTCATGGAGCTGACTTTTATCATGGAAAGTTTTCCTTTCACCATCTATTATGAGATATATATATATATATATATGTATATATATATATATATATATATGTGTGTGTGTGTGTGTGTGTGTGTGTGTGTGTGTGTGTGTGTATGTATAGATATAGATATATAGATATAGATATAGATAGTAGTTTTGGTTGGAAATAATAGCTTTTTAGACTTTGAAGTGCTCCATTCTAGTCCCTACTGGCTCTCAGGTTTTCCATTGAGAAATCTGATGTAATTCTGATGGGATTATCTTTGTATGTAGTGAATTATTTCTCTCTTGCTGCTTTTATCACCCTTTATTTGTTTTCATAGTTGAGATTTTTAACTATGATGTGCTTTGGAGATTTTCTTTTTTGGTTCTGTCTGTGTACTGTTGTGTAAGCTTCATGTATTTTGATGGGCCTCTCCTTTAAATGTTTGGGAAACTTTTCTTCAATAATTTTGTTGAATATGTTCTCTATGCCTCTGGCCTGGATTTTTTCCCCCTTCTAGTCAAACCATGATTAGGATGGTGCTTTTAGTGTATTCCACAATTCCTTCATATGCTCTTCTCATGATTTTTTGACCTCAGCATTTTTTGGATTCCCAATCTCTTTCTTCTGTCTTGTCTTCTAGCTCAGAAATTCTATCCTCCATATGAGTGTCTCTGTTACTGAGGGCTGCAGAGGTTTTTTTTTTTTTTTTTTTTTTTTTGTGTGTGTGTGTGTGGTGTGTGTGAGGTAGGATTTATTTCAGGTTGAGGTCTGATATTCTTGATGCTTTCTGGAATTCATTCTTGCATTTGGTCATGTCTTCATTAAGCTTACTCAGCTGTTTACTGAGATCTTCTACTTGTTTTATCATTTTCAATTTATTTATCTAGCTTTTGAGACCTTGCTAGTTTTCTTCAACTAAGCCTAGTGAACAAAGCTGTGTGCTCTTTGAGATGATTCTGTTCAATTCCATTTATGTAATTATTGGGCTTTTGCTGATTCCAGTTCACCAATTTACTTGGTCAGGACCACATAACTTGTTGTGTTTGATTCAATTTCTGTTGTGTTCTCTACATTTCCATTATAGGCATCCATTGGGAACTAGGCATCCTTGATGGAGATATCTCAGTTTTATGACTGTGTGTGTGTGTCTATGTGCACGTGTGTGTTTGTGTTGTGCTCTACACAGCTCAGGGTAAATCTTATTTTATTAAGGAAAAATAAAGTATTTGTTCTAGTAGGATCTTCAGTGAGTGTTCTCTTTTAAATTTGATCCATATTGGAGTAGGATGGAGTGATAACTACAGAAGCACAAGTTGTGGAGGTTGCAAGTGCAACAAGGGTGCCTAGGGAACTTATATGTGGGGAACTTGAGGCTGTGTGCTACTCACTGCATGTGTGTACCCTCCAGGGCAAAAGGCCTGCTTCAGCAGTGTGAACTCAGAGTCAGGGCTGCCTCATATGACTCTCCATTTCTACCCTTGCTCAGGGCTTACAAATTTTCATCCTGGGCAGGGACCAAATGCCATCTTCTACAGGGGTCCTTCCTTGATCTTCTGGCCACCTCTAACCTCTCCTTCCAATAGCTATGGCCCTTGCCTACTCCACATGCCATTAGCTGAAAGATTATCCTTCAATTGAAAGTTCTGGAAAAGAGGCTTCATATTCCAATTTCATATTTGTATTTTTGGTAGACCTAGAATACTTTATTTTATTAATGATGGAAAATTAATATTTGTTGAATTAACTTAAATATGTCTCAAAAGACTAGAATTGACCCTTTCTGGATTATAGTAAATGTCTGATAACCACTCTTCTCAACATTACTTGATTATACCTAAAGCATTTGACTTATTACAATAAAGAACAAAAGACATATCCAAAATCTTATTCTTGGGCTCAGGAATAGAAGTTGTTTATTTTTTCTGAGGTTCCATGTTCTTTGCCTTTCTGTAAGCAGACTGGTTTCCTTTGCCCCCTCAGCTTCCGTTCTGCTCCCCATGGTGTCTTTTACCATCCTTGTGGTTTCCTAGAATATCATATGCACCAGACAATCAGAGCATTAGAATAGCACAGAGATGTATATGAAGAGGTATACAGCAAGAAATCAGCTTTATTACCTGATTTATCCTAATGCAAAGTTTTACAGATAACAGTAGAAATAAACAGCTGTCTTGGCTTTGGCTAAACTATATGCAAATCAGAGAGGCTTCCTTTTGCCAAAAAGATGCATGCTCTGCAGTGACATACAAGATCATATAAACGACCTATAAGTGGTATTTTCATTCTCTAGGCTCAATCATATAAATTATGTATATAAGTCCTGTATCTGTTTGATTGGCATTTGAAGCTATAGACTGAGTGTCCTGTGGTTTTGTGGACTCACAGTCTTGTAGATAAGACTTAGGTTCTGATTGAAGAGAAAAAGGTAGAGGTACAAAGAATAGATTTCCAATGTATTCAGAAGAAATATCTCAGAAAGGATATTTAAATGTGGGCTCTATGCTCTCCACTTCTGGACTTATTGGTAAAAAAAAATGATTTATACACAAAACTATAAGGCACTCAGAAGAGTATTGACTCACACAGGTATAAAATGTAGATCAAGATAGAAAAAGTTTACCCTCTGGGCCCAGAATAAGACAAAGAGAATTACAATGTCACTAAAAGCAAGCAGAGTCACCCTAGAAATAGTATGCTTTTGGATAACTAAGCCTAGAATTATATGAAAATTGATATCTCTTTCTTGCTACATTTTTGTGTAGGTTATCACTGTGGCAAATACACACCACAATGTTATCTGCTGCAAGGTACATGGTCTCATGCTCAGCTATGTTCTTAGAAGCAAAATAATTTAGCAACTAAATACTTAAATTTCTTGTGCATTGAGGAAAGACATAGTTTCCATTTGCAAATAGAGGACCTGAGATTAGAGAAATTATATGACTTACCAGTATAACATACTAAACTAATTGTATTTCAGTCTAACCTTTTTCACTACACTTTCCTAAAGTTTTACAAGATAAGTAATATCATGCCAGAATACAAATTTTGGTGTGAAAAAGTTGAGAAAGACTGGATCCATAGGGGTAAAGTTCTGAGCTGTGAATAGACAGGGTAAGGTGGGAGAAGAATTCAGGTATGCTTGTGATATAGATGTGGAAAAAAGGAGCAATGAAAAGAACCATGCTGCTTAGAGACAGGGGGTAGAGGCATTGTGCATATATTTTGAATAATAAAATGGATTCCAAGTCTCTGCACACATATATGTGTGTGAATGCATATTTCCAACAGTAAAGCATGACATATGAAACCCATGCTTAGAAGATGATTATAATGATGTTTGGAAATAGCCTGTGGCTCACCAGGAGCTGCTGGGGCTCTGAAACAAATCCATGTCTAAATACTTTTTTCATAAATCAAACCAGAGTAAGTAATGTTTGCAAACCAGTTAATGGCTTGGAAATTTCATAGGATTCTACACTACTCAAAGTCATTGCAAGGGTATACTTTATTCAACGGTCTTCTAGAAAAATAATCTTTTTTTTTTTTCTATTCAATGACGTTTTACAAATAGAGCTAGCCCCCCCCCCCTTGCTTTTGCACATGTCTAAGTCAAACTAAAATATCGATTTTTGCATGTGGATAAAGGACCAGAAATTCACATAATAAACCTCTTGCTCACTACCCTTTAAGATGCTTTTGACTCAGAACATAAAAAAAAATAAAAGATAAGCTTATTTCATTTGGTTTCATGTTTTATTTATTAATATCTATTTGTTGATGATCTTAAAGCTAGTTTTGGAAACAGAACAAAGACACTGCTGTGTCAGTGGACACCCAGGTAGTAATATGCTCTTAACTCTCTTCCAACATGAGTAGAATCCGCTGGAGAATGTGGTTGTAAGCAATCACATTTCTGTCACTCTAGTTCACTCATATGTGCCTCAAGCCCTATAATAAACTTAGTTCAAATCAATCAATTTTATGGCTGAAATGTCCTGATGTGTATATTTCCATAGGAAACATTTCCCCACTCAAATCACTACATGCATTTTGGCCTAAATAATATAAATTTCTTTTGACGGTCAAAATACTTCTCTGGATCTCTTGCAGTTAGAATCAATATCACAGGTTGCCTTTTCTCCTGGAAGCTCTAGGGAACACTTCTTTCCCTTCCCTTTCTAGCTTGTAGATCCTACTGGCATTCCTTGGCTAATGCCCATTAGCCATCTTATGAGCCATGAAATGAATAAAAGTTCTCACACATCACATTCTGTTCACCTCAAGTCCTGCTACCTACCTTTTGTGTTTCTTTTCCACTTTTAAACATTCTGATTATGTGCCTGACCAATCCAATTGCTGTTGAAATGCCAGGTGTATAAAAAACTTGATTCTACCTTCCACCATAATTCCTCCTTGTAATATACTGATATATTTTTATGGTAGTGAACATAATGTAGAAACATATTGATAGAGAGGAAAATATTTAAGCTTTCACATTATTATGATTGTGTGTTTAGACTTCTCTGAGCAGTAGGGTCCACCATGTTCTCCCCTACCCCCACAAGCAAAAGATCATGTAAGATTTTTGTCAGGGGACAGATATTATTAAGACAGTAAGAAGAAGAAACTTATTAGGTAGCTGGGAAAGAACCTTGAACATTAACAGGTTTCTCTTGACTTTGCCTTTAGACTACAACAGTTAAGTAAATGTTAGAGCTAAAACAGTTAGCTGATACACTGAGAAAATAATGGTTCTCCATTGCAAAGCTTATATCTGGGTGCTGAGTGCCCCTCTCCACATACACATACTGTACCTGCCACTAAAACAAAGAAGATAATGCCTAGTTCCATGATTGGAAAGGAGACCCATGGATCCCTCCTGAGGGTTGATGACTGAGTCAGAACATCACTTGTCCTTATCTCAGTCCAGTCATTTCAAAGATCAATTCAGTTCTCTAAGCCTGAAAGCCATATAGACTCAAAGATAAAGAAATCCATAGGCAGCCCATTTTCGTGGAATCCTCTCTATCACTGATAACTTTTTATTTTTGCTTCCCTCCCTTTTCAAAGGGAATTCTATCTTTAGCTCCTCTCTCTATTGGAAATCCCTCACATAAGAGCGCTTCTGTCTACCATTTCTATACAATAAAGTGTGCTTCTTCTCTACTGTTAGCTCCCCACTTCTTGCCTAAACTTGCTTATTCTCTTGAGTAACATTTTTCCTTTAAAATGCATCCTCCTTCAGCTGGAGAGATGACTCAACAGTTAAGGCACTTGCCTGCAAGACCTAAAAACCCAGGTTCAATACCCTGTACCCACATAAAACCAGATGCATAAAGGGTCGTGTGCATCTAGAATTTGTTTGCAATGTCCTAAGGCCTTGGTGTGCCCATTTTTCTCTAAATCTCTTTGTTTGCAAATACATAAATAAATAAAATCATTTTAAAATCCATTCTTCCTGTCCATGAGATTTATTCCTGCATTTTTGAGACAAAGTACCTGGTGCCACTGACTCAGTGGAGTTTAAGTGACGCTAGTTCTTGAGTTAAGCCCAGCTAAAAGCTGAGAGAAGGCTTTGTCCCTCTCAAGGGGCCTGCTTCAGTATATTTTGTTTTATTAATGCCCTGTTGCCTATCAATGTGCCTGAAATGTAGAAAGTTGGTAGATATTTTGATGCAGAATTGACAGATTTTCTGAGCACTGTGTGAAGAGCACTTTCCATCCACAATAAGCATGCTTGCCTGTCACCTATTTATGGTCTTCCTTGTCCCTCTTTTATATAACTGACACAAGAATAAGATTCATTGTGAGATTTCATGCACAGATAGTTTTGTACTTTACTATTTATCCCCTCCTCATCCTTGCCCCATTGTTGGTCCCCTATTCCCCTCAGTTACCCTTCTGCTTTTATGTCATATTTAACTCCAGACCCATTTATTTCCCACTCTTGTTACTAGGCACTCAGAATAAGTATGTCCCTGTGAATACCCCATGTGAGGGTAATTAGAGTGGTGCTATATAGTAATTTCTCATTCTCTCTCTACCCTTTCATGTGTCAGTGAGGGCATTTTTAAGCCTCGTAAATCAACATGCATATGTAAGTCACATAAGATAATAACCACTTTCAAAATCTAAAGAATGAACTTGTCAGTGATAGTCCCATGATGTGGCTTATTGCTTTGCCATGGTCCCTGTTACTCTAAGAGAAATAGTGATTGATCCCAGACCATGCTATTTTCTCAGGCTGATCATATAAAGGCAGCTCAACTGCCCAGTAATTGGTTTTATTGCCTTCCACATGAAGTATAACCACAAAAAAAGTGTTCCTCTGCTTCCAGTGCAAGTCCCTTTCCATTTTTTTCCTGCTGATAAGCATTTGAGAAAGAAGAGTTTTAAGCACACAATCCTAGAGACATCATTAGGGGAAATTTCATTTTCTTATCTGCTGGCATCCATTTCCAAGCTGTTTTCAATTGCAATCAATAGCTTATCATCCCCTAAAGAAAAACATTCAAACTACTTTTTATACTATGTTATTGGACCTGTTGTCTTTTATTTGCAGAGCAAGCTTCCTGCCTGACTTTCTGAAGTACCTGATTTCTGAAGACACTTCTGGATCCAGTTATGTTTCTATATTCAGACATATTAAAAATTATCCTTAAATCCAACCTCAAAATTTTACAGCATCTATAATACATACCATAGTTTCAATTTTTTATATAACATTAACAATATTATTAGGGACACTACCATGACAATAGATGTTACTGAAGGCATCCAGTTCCAACAGAGAATGAACAAATACTGTATTTCTTTAGGAAACAGTTACACTAAAAGTTTTCATGAAAATAGATGAGATTTGAAACATTCAATATACACTAGAAGCACAACTGTGACTCTAAATTGCCATGTTCTATATGTTGCATTGTAGGATATAAAACTAGCCACAATTCACGACCCATTTACATCAACAAGGAGGGTCCAATGGGAGGGGTAGATCATAGATGAGCCTAAACAATGGTACCAAACTGCCTGTATTTGCTGAAAAGAAAACTAATAAATTAAATTTAAAAAAATTAAATAAAAAAGAAAATAAAAATAATAAAAAATAAAACATAAAACTAGCCCTGCATATAGGGAATGTTAAACTTACACACAGGACAGCCAGAGACTCCCATAATTCAACACCCCAGTATTTTCTGGATGTATTCAAAATAAGCCACCAACAAATGATTTTACCCATAAAAAGCTTTTAAATTTACAAAATATTTGACAAAAATGTTCATTTGGATTGTAGAAGGGAGATAGTGATCACTTATTAAAAACTCCATGATTTGTCACCATGATTGGTCAGAATCTCTGGATTTTTTTTGGGGGGGGGGAGGTAGGGGCCACTGATGACAAATAGTGTATGATTGGTAAGAATCTGAATAACAGGAGAAAGATTAGGAACCACTGATTACACACAGTATATGATTGGTTAGATGTGGCTTGCTTCTTCTGCTTTATTTAAAGCTGGACTTTCATCACTTTCAGATTTTGTCTCTTTTTTCTTTTTTCTAGGTAAATGTTCAGGCTTTGAAGTACTTGCATTCTATATCTATGCCTCTCATTACCTTCAGGAACTTAGATTCACTGTCTTCATTTCTTATTAAAAATAAGGGGTCAGAAAGAGAAGACTGGAAAAAGCCCTTCCCTAAACCAGCCATTGAGAGGAGTGGACAGCTCTAAGGGCTTTGTGAAAACCCATGTGGAGAAGCTACACTTGTCTGGCTAAATGGACTTCTTATTCAAATTGCCTCTGAAACATTTATGTTATACCCATGAGTTAGTATGATCTCAACTATGA
The DNA here is from genome assembly GCF_020740685.1 of Jaculus jaculus. NCBI lineage: Eukaryota > Metazoa > Chordata > Mammalia > Rodentia > Dipodidae > Jaculus > Jaculus jaculus. Next base: position 60,559,878 of record NC_059110.1, on the reverse strand, counting down.
TGAGAGAAGATATGTTTTAAAAATTATTTTTTAGTGACAATTTCCATAATTGTAGACAGTAACCCATGGTAATTCCCTCCCTCCCCCCACTTTCCCCTTTGAAACTCCACTCTTCATCATATCCCCTCCCCTTCTCAATCAGTCTCTCCTTTTTATGTTGATGCTGTGATCTTTTCCTCCTATTAAGATGGTCTTGTGTAGGTAGTGTCAGGCACTGTGAAGTCAGGGATATCCAGGCCATTTTATGTCTGGAGGAACACTTTATAAGGAGTCCTACCCTTCTTTTGGCTCTTACATTCTTTTTCCCACCTCTTCTACAATGGACCTTGAGCCTTGGAAGATGTTATAGAGATATTTCAGAGATGAGCACTCCTCTGTCACTTCTCAGTACCATGGTCCCTTCTGAATTATCCCAAGGTTACTGCCATCTGAGAAGAAAATTTCTCTAACCAAAAGTGAGAGTAACATTAATATATGGGTATGAACATTGAGAGAAATGCTTACTGGGCAGTTCAGTGAGCAAGTATATACATTTAGCAAGACACCAGTAGTCGTTATACCCTTAGGGCTCATGACTACTCCTGTTGTAGGTTTTCAGTAAAGGGATGTATTCCCTCCCAAGGAACAGGCCTTCAGTCCAATTAGAGAGTGGTTTATTTTCCCCATAACAGCTGTACCACTATTGCACCCATAGGCTCATTTTGCCTGGCTGCTTGCAGTGTTCACTATTGAGTATCTCTACTGGTGATTTCTATCACTCCCATTGAACTGCATGCAGCTTAGCCTGTTCCAGATTTATGTCAGCTGGTTCACATGGAAGAGGTTTTCAGCTCAGCTCCAGCATGATTTTTTCAGTGACCTTGCAGGCCAAACATGTGGAGTATGAGAGAAGCTACTTTTGAAGTGGGAAGCAGTTACCACAGAGACTCATTACTTTTGAAGTGGGCAGCAGTTACTGCAGAGACCTCATTACTTGTCATATAAGTGACTGTTAAGTTCTTGTAAATGAGATATGTACATCACCCTCTTCAAGGCTCAGTATACATTGCAGGAAAGTTGGAGGGCTATATGTAAGGGCCAGAAGAAGGTGATGAGTATTCTTAAACATTGTCTTCCGGGAATGACATGGTCATTATATTCAAGAGCTGATAGTTATTGTAGTTAACTGCACAAAGCCTATGAACAATTGGGTAGTCCAACACTCTTTCATTGATGGAGGAAGAGCACATGAGGCTGTATCCATCATTGACAAACTATTGGTAGTTAATATTTATTGTGGAGGGGGAACATTTTCTTCAGTGCCATAACCACTGATCAGCTGCAAATGCTCCAGTAAATATTCTCCCATATTGTGTAAGCAACTCTAATTAGACTCATGGAATAACAACAACAACAAAAATGAAAATAGAAAATGGACTAGTTGGAAAGAAAAAGGGTTCAATGAAATAGAGAGATTTATGGTAGGTGAATATGATCAAAATAGATTACATACCTATATAAAAATGTGCATTGTTCTCTCTCTCTCCCCCTATCTGACTTTCTCTCTGTGTCTGTCGCTCTCAAATAAATAAATAAAAATTTTAAATAAAAAAAAATGTGCATTGTATGCTGAGCATTGGAGAGAGTAATATAGACATCTCATTTAAGAAAATTTAAAAATTGAACAATCAAAACAATTTGGACAGGTTAGGGGTGAGTAGACTCCCAAGGTAAATGACTTTCTCTTGACTAAATTCTGGAATTGTCCTTGGGCCTGTGGTGGGGAGTCTGTTATTTCATTTTCCTACATGTCAAAAGTGTCCAAGTGGCTAGTCTTTTCTTATTTTATGCCCACTGGGAGTGTCCTTATAACCTCTTCTGAGAAAGACCTTCCCAGAGGATTAGGGTTTCTGGGAAGTTTGTTCTTTTCCAGAAATCCTCATCAGACCTCTGGAGTCAAGAATGGACTGACTAGACCAACCACCCATCCAGGAGGTTCACATAAAAGACCCTAACCCAAGTCTTCAGGTAGGCTTCCCCATTTCTGGAAATCCCTTTTGCTTTCTTGGGCAAGAGCCTTGGCCTTGTTAGTTCTCTTAAATTCCATCTATAATCTAATAATAGCTTTCTTAATCTTATCTGTGGTTTTCAATTCTTTGAAGCCGTAACACAGGAATTCAAAGGCCACTGATTACTGAGAGCTTCCTGTGACTGGTGAGCTTTCAGGCTCCTTAATCCCAAATTTATTGCCCTCCCAAGAGCCAAGATAGGGCTACAATACTCTCAAGACACCTTTAAACTCCCATATCATAACTTGGTGCATTGCATGGGAAAGTCAGGAAGTAAATGTTCTTCTTCTGCCTTCCTCACAGAACGAGGCATACTCTGCTCTCTCTCTAACTCTTTGTTCCTTCTAGTCAACTCTCCTGATTGGGAATTTGGTACATTTAAAGTGAGATAGATGGAAGATATGATACATTTTGTGGAAGATATCTATTAAAATTTCTGTCTGCTTTTTGCCTACTTGAAAAGTAGATGCATAGTATGTCCTTGTGTGCTCTGTAAAAGGTTGACTGAAGCTGGGGGTGGTGGCACACACCTTTAATCCCAGCACTTGGGAGGCAGAGGTAGAAGGATCGCCGAGTTCGAGACCACCCTGAGAATACATAATGAATTCCAGGTCAGCCTGAGCTGGAGTGAGAACCTATCTTGGGGAAAAAAAAAAGTTGACTGAGCTTGTGAGAGTATTTATTTCATGTTTGTTTCCTATAGAACTTTATGTTAAAAGTGCCTTTAATGGCCAATACTAAGGAAGTTCATGCCTGTAAGGTTTTGTACCCATGCAGAAACCTGCAAGAGACCAAATCCAAGCTTAAGGGAAATAGCAATTCCTCCCAGATTTGCTGTTAGGTATGTGCCTGAAGTTACACAGGGTCTCTAAACCACAGGATACAACATGGGGTGAGCAAACTGTGCAAGGCTGCAACCCAAGCTAGGTGACAAATGGCAGAGTAGTAATAACAGAGAGAAATAAACCACAGGCAGATCCCACAGGCTGGGAATTGCTCAGCAGAACCAGGAATAGAGTTGGGTGGGAGGTTGTGACACACACATCCACTGGGCCATAAAGCCCTCCACTAAGGGGTGAAGAGGATATTTCAGTGTTTAGAGACACTTGCTAGTGACTGTGTCTGTCCAATACAATGTGGTTGGCTTTTTCTTTCTTTTTTTTTTTTTTTTTTTTTTTTTGTAGGTTCTTCCTCTAGCGAAGGCTGATGGGGAATTCACTCTGAATCCACCCTGACTTCTATCATTGCATCATATCTAGATTAAAAACAAAACATTATTTTCATATCTTTGGAACTTTAGAGACTCATACACTAGAGTATTGAGAGTCTCCACATCTCCACATGTCATGTAGTTATTAGACTCTATTTGGCTTTCCTGTTATATAGGTTTCAATGTTTATTCCAGAAGTTTTTTAAATTTCAATTTTTTTTTTTTTTTTTTTTTTTTTTAGTCAGTGAATACATTCAAGTGGGTACCATCATTAGCCTTCTCCCTGTCCTCCTCCCTCCACAAGAACTATCCTTGTTGGGGTAAATGGGTTGTACATTGTGGGGTTAGACTTTAATTTGGGGTAGAAGGAAATATCTCTGTGTGTCATGACCCATCGTGTGGCTCTGACATTCTTTCTGGCCCTTGTTTTGCAAATTTCCCTGAGCCATGTTGGGTTCATATTGGTCCACTTCCATGGTGAGGTCTTGGGTGCCTCTGTGTCTCTGGATATCTGATTTGGTAGGGGTTGATTGTTCTCTGTGTCTATCTCCTTCAACATTGTGCTGGTTCCCAGTTCAACAAGAAAACAGCATTCTTGCATGTTTCCCCAATTATTCTTAGTTTCAACTGGGGCCCTTTTGAGGTATGATGGGGTGGTTCTTTCCTTAGAATCTGCATCTATCTGAAAAAGAGAAGCATATTCTCCAATGGAGAGTAAAGTTAGCACCAAGTAGATGTGTTAACCATTGTTTTTTAGAGATAGTTTAAAGGAGAGCAGGTTCATTTTTGGATATGGTTCTGACTTGTTTCCTAGCTACAGCTATGGGTTCTGTTCCACTGAGCAGATCAGTTAGCCAAATTGAAAGCAGTTGGATTCCCACCATAGCTATGTGCTTTTATTGCACTTGTATGAGCATCACGTCAGGTTGTTTGCTGCTAAGTAAGATAGACCATGTGCTGCTTGGGCAGATATTGGTGTTTACCCCCCAGTTGCTCCAGTAGCACCTTCCAGCACTAGATGCATTAACTGTTTGGGGACTGACACTCTTCTAGGTTCCAGCCATGTTGCTCCATATTACATACCAACAGTATATGGTGTCTTCAGCAGTAGGGTCTTACCAATAACCTATGGTGGGTCCTCAAGTGCTCTAACATAAATCTGTCTTCTTTCAGGAAATCTTGTAGGTCTCTGTGATCAAAAGCTCATTGTGGATGATTACCACCTGCTGGTACTGTGAGTTACAGGTCAGCAGCCAAGAAGAGAAGGAAGAACTGGATAAGTAATATAAAAGAGACAGAGGGATGAGAAAGAAGAGGGAGAGCAAGGGAGAGAGAGAGAGAGAAGCAGAAATAGGAGGAGATAATGAACAGGTAACACACACACACACACACACACACACACACACACACACACACACACACATATACATACACACAATCTCCAGGGACTTGTGAATCTAGTGTTCCCTCTAAGTGCCTGGTGGTGGTTCATCCATTTGGTCTGTCTTTTAGGATGGAGAGTTTTATGGTACCTTTGCCTTTTGGGTCCAGTTTTGTGTATCCTCCTCCCTTCCTTACCCTCTCCTCTCACCCTACCCTCCCTATTGTCTGGTCCACAAGATGCTTGATAGGTATGTTGGTGACTTGGGTAGATTCAGGATAGCAGCTGTAGATGAGTGAAACTATGTAGCGATTATCTTTCTGTGATTGGGTTAGTTACCTGAGAATTAGCTATTCCTGGCTCGACCATTTTTCTTCAAATTTCATTGTGTTGTTTTTCCTTAATGTTATGTAGAATTCCACTGTGTATATATACCATATCTTAGTTATCCATTTGTCTAGTATTGAACATCAGGGATGATTCCAGCTTTTGGCTATTACGAATTGAGCAGCTATAAACATGGTTGAGCAAATCTCTCTGAGCTGATGTGTGGAGCTTTTAGGGTATATGCCCACTAAGGAAACAACTGGGTCTGTAAGTAACTATAGCCAGTTTCTTTAGGAGCCTCCATATTGCTTTCCAAAGTGGTTGCACCATCTTATATTCCTACCAAAAGTGGATGAGGATTCCTATTTCTCTAAATCCTCAACAAATTTATTTTCTTTGGAGTTTTTGATGTTTGCTATCCTTTCTGGGCTAAGGTGGAATCTCATAGTAGTTTTAATTTTCATTTCCCTGATGATTAGGAATGATGAATATTTCCTTAGGTGTGTGTTTGTCATTTGTATTTCTACCTCTGTGAACTGCCTGTCCAGTGCCTTGCCCCATTTTGTGGGTAGGTTGTTTGACTTTTTATTGTTTAGGTTTTTGAGTTCTTTGTAGATTCTAGAAATTTAGCCTGTCAGTTGGATATTCAGCAAATATTTTCTCCCATTCTGTGGGTAATCTATTGGCTCTGCTTATTGTATGTTTGTCTGTGAAGGAACTTTGTAGCTTCACAAGATCCTATTTGTTGAGTGATTGTTTAAGATCCTGAGCTACTGGGGTGTTGTTCAGGAAGTCTTTTCCCATTCCTAGTTCATGGAATGTTCCTCCTAACTTTTCTTCCAGTAGTAGCCAAGTTTCTGGTATTATGTTGAAGTCTTTGATCCATTTGGATTTGATTTTTGTGCATGGTGAGATGTGTGGATCAAGTTTCAGTTTCTTGCATATGATATCCAGTTTGTCCAGCACCATTTGTTGAGGATGCTATCTTTTTGCCAGCCTATATTTAGGGCCTTTGTAGAATATCAAGTAACAAAGTCTGGGTCCTCAGTCCTATTCCATTGGTCTATACTTCTGTATTTATGCCAGTACCATGCTGTTTTATTACTATGGCTTTGCAATATAGCTTTAGATCAGGTATGGTAATGCCTCCTGAGGTGTTTCTTTTACTGAGGATATTCTTGGATATCCAAGGCCTTTTTTTTTTTCATATGAATTGTGAGATCATTTTTTTTTTTTTATCTTTGTGAAGAATGATGTTGGGCTTTTGATGGGAATTGCACTAAATCTGCAGATTGACTTTGGAAGGACTGCCATTTTTTCAATGTTAATTCTGCCTATTCAGGAGCATAGGAGGTCTTTCCATTTTCTTAAGTCCTCCTCAATTTATTTTTTGAGTGTTTTAATGCTTTCATTGTATAGATCTTTCACTTCCTTGTTTAATGTTATTCCAAGGTATTTTATTTATTTTTTGTTGTTGTTGCTATTGAAAATGAGATAATGCCACTTATTTCTTTCTCTGTATCTTTGTCATTTGCATATAGAAAGGCTACTGATTTTTGTGCATTGATTTTGTATCCTGCTACTTTGCTGAAGGAGTTTAACACTTTTAAATATTTTGGAATGGAGTTTCTCAGGTCTCTTACATACAGAATCATGTCATCTGCAACTAGTGCTAACTTGTCTTCTTTTTTTCCAAATTGTATCCCCTTTCTTTTTTTTAATATATATATAGAGAGAGACAACTTCTATACTTATAGACAACAAACCATGGTATTTTCCTCCCTCCCCTCCCCTCCTCTCCCTCATTTTCTCCTTTATATCTCTGCTTTCCGTCATATCTCCTTCCTCTGCCCATTAGTCTCTCTTTAAATTTTCTGTCATCATCTTTTTCGTCTATTATGAGGGACTTGTGTTGGTGTGGCTAGGCACTGTGAGGTCTTAGATATCAAGGCCAAATTCTGCTGGACAGTTGTATGTAGAGAGTGGTACTCTTCCTTTGGCTCTTACATTCTTTCCACCACCTCTTCCTCAATGGACCCTAAGCCTTGGAGTGTGTGAGATGTTTCAGTGCTGGACAATCCTCCATCCCTTCTTCTGAGCTCTATGTTGCCTTTTGAGTCATCCCAGTGGCCATCGCCATCTGAAAAGAGAAGGTTCTCTAACAAGAAGTGAGAGTAACATTAATATATGTGTAGGGACCTTAAGTTTAGTGCCTTCAGGGAAATTTGGTGAGCATAATATATGCATTTATCCAGACAAGATCAGGCTTTATACCCCTAAGGCTCATGACAGCCCCTGCCATAGGTTTTTGATTAGGTTTTCAGTACCAGGCATACATTCCCTCCCATAAAAAGGACCTTCAGTCCAATTAGAGTGCAGTTGGCTTTCCCCAGAGAAGACATGCCACTATTAAACTCGTTCAGTCATTTTGCCTATCTGGCAGAACTTGAGGCTTCCAGTGTTCACTGTTTTCACTGCTGATGAATTCTGTCTCCCATGAGACTGCATACAGTGCAGCTCTTTCCAGCTTTGCTGGGATACAGGGAGAAGGTTTTTCTGCTCAGCACCACCTTGATTTCTCAGTGATTTTGCCACTCAGGCATGTGATGTCTTCAGCAACGGGGTCTTATCATATCTTTCTCATGGGGAACCAAGGGCCTTGGCAATAGCCTATAATGTTTTGGAAACATAATCCTCCCTGGCCAATGACTCACTGAGAGGTATATCATCCCAAGCACTGAAAATTTTCTAGTAACAACCTATGGCTTCTGGATGTGCAATTATTTTAAAAAGTAGGTTTTCATATGTCTTATTCAGAATATCTTGAATTTTGATTGACCCTCCCCCCATCTTTATTTTATACTATCTCTTCCCCTGACCTCGCTTACACCTTTCCCCTCCCTGTTATCTGTTCTTCTACTTACATATTTACAATACCATCCTCCTCAGACTTTCCCTCTCCTCCCTCCCTTATAGCCTTTTCCTATGTTATGGGCCTCTGCTACTGATTATTTGTTCCAGATCACACACAAGTCTATATGTTTGTAGCTAGGATCCACATATAAGAGAGAGCATGCAACATTTGGCTTTCTGCGCCTGGGTTACCTCACTTAGTATAGTCCTTTCCAGTTCCATCCATTTCCCTGAAAATTTCATTTCATTTTTCTTTACCACTGTATAGAACTCCATTGTGTAGATGTACCACACCATTATTATTCATTCACATATGGATGGACATCTAGGCTGGTTCCATTTCCTAGCTATTGTGAATAGAGCAGCAATAAACATGGTTGTACAAGAATCTCTAAGGTAGTGAGAAGACTCATTAGGATATATGCCTAGGAGTGCTACAGCTGGATTATATTGGTATATGTGCTTTGGTGTTTTCATGGATTTGAAGTTTTTGTTGCCTTCTCTGTGTTAGGTCAATGTGATCTGCTTCTTATATGTACTTGAGATTGATTAATTTGTTTTTCTGTGTGGAGAATTTCCTAAAATACTCTCTGTAGGTTTGGTTTTATGTTCATATAGTTGTAAAGTTGAATTTTGTCATGGAAGGTTTTTCTTTTCCCATCTACTATGAGGGATACTTTTGCTTGGTAGAATAGTTTACATTGGAAGATACATTTTCTTAGAGGTTGCAGTGCTCCTTTCCAAGCCCTTCTGGCTTTCGGGATTTCCATTGAGAAGTCTGAAGTGATTCTGATGGGGTTACTTTTAAATGTGATGTGTTGCTTTCCTTAGCTGCTTTCATGACTTTCCATTTCATTTCAATGTTTAGAGTCTTAATGACAATATGTCTTGGAGAGTTTCTCCTTTGGTCCAATCTGTTTGGAGTTCTGTTAGATTCGTGTATCTGGATGGGCCTTTCTTTTGATAAATTTGGAAAGTTTTCTTCAATTATTCTGTTGAATAAGTTCTCCATGCCCTTGGTCTGAATTTCTTCCCCCTCTGGTGTTCCCATGATCTGAATGTTGGAACGTTTGAGGGTATCCCACATGTCCCTCATGTTCTGTTCCCAGACAATTTTGAACTTTCTGAAACTTTTGTACTCTTGAACTGTTTCTTCTGTTTAGTCTTCCAGAACTGAGTTTCTATTCTCCACATGGCTGACTATGTTCTTCAGAGACTCTAAGGAGTTTGGGGCTTGTTCAATTAGGTTTGCATTTTCTACTACTTTTCTATGTATAGTTTCTATCTATCTGTCAAGTTCCCTTTTTACACCATTTTCTGATTTTCTTGATACTTCTTGGAAGTCTTCCTTGCATTTCTTTATGTCTTCATTTAGCATAGCCAGCTGGTTTTTTAGGTCCTCTTTTTTTTTTTTTTTTGCTTTTCTTTATATCCTTTAACTGTGTTTGGACCCCTTATATTTTCTTATCTATTAGGTCTAATCTAGTGATGGTAGCATCCACACTGGGTGGAAGTCTAGGGGTTAACCGGGCAAGGTGGAGGGGGCTGCAGTGGCCAGCAGGGTTGGAGGGCAGGGGCCTACCACTTCAAGACAGATTGGGGAGGGTCAAGACTTGCCTGGAGGTGGATCAGAGTATAGCTGGCCAGTTCTGAATTATCAATGGGTGGGTGCAAGTCTGACCAGGTTGTAGTACAGCAGGACTGAAGTCCAGTGGGCTGTGGGTGGAGCACAGCGAGTGGGGTCAGAATTTCTGTGGGGGCGATACTGAACTGTGGACATGACATGTGGGGACTGCAGCGAGTTCAAGCAGAGTGGGTGGAAGGAAGAAGTGGGCATGGCATGGGGAGTGGGTGTAAGTCTTGAGGATGAAGGGGCAATGTGGAGCAAGCTGCCATGGTAGGTGGGGGTGGAGCCTGGGGCATGTCTTGTCAGGACAGAGTGGGGAGAATCAAGACTAGCCAGAGGGTGTGGTGGGATGGAGCAGAGCAATTCTGAATTTGTAGGGGGTTGGGGCGGGGGCATGGCCCAAGCAAAGCTGAGCAGAGCAGGTCTGAAGTCAGGCACTGGAGAAGTGTATACTCAGGGGTAGAGCAGGGCAGAGGGGATCAGAGTTCGCATGTGGGCAGGGCAGAGTGGGTGTATCTGAAGTACTGGGTCAGAGGCAGGCCAAGCAGAGTGGGCAGAAGTCCAGGGGTGAGCGGGACAGAGTGGAGAGATTCCAAAGTTGGGTCAGGCATGGGTGGGGTGGAGGGGGACAGGACTGTTGGGAGTGAGGGGGTCTGAAGACATGGGGGGCAGGGAGGAATCTGTGACCTTGCGGGGGGTGGGAGGAGGGACGGAGATGGTGTGTCAATCAGGCAATCGCCTGTGCCTGGGGGCACAGTTGGAACTACTGGCCTGGGTCTCTTTGCCTGCAGTTACTGGGAGAGTAGCCTGAGGCTGGCACTCTATTTAGGACAGCCCTTTGTTGCCCTTCTGCACCCTCCCACTGGTGATCTATTAGAGATTGCTCTCCCATAAAAGTCCCAGTGATCCCTTGATTCCTTGCCTCTCATTCCCAGGAGTTGCAGCACAGTTAGATGGATGCCATCTTGACTGGAAGAGCAGATTCTTCTTTTGTGAGACAGAGACTTGCTGAGTAGAAATCAAACATTGGCTCTACATAGGCAGGATAAAATGTCATCTAGATCAAAGGTACTAATATGAGAACCCATAATCACAGAGTCACTTAATCTGTAAGCTACTGATCACTCTGATGGTTGCTACTGAGGGGGTTCGAAATACAGTTCCACAGGCCTATCCTGGTAAGCAGCAATTAACCCAGACAAGTCTGGGTCTCTTTCCCTAGGGCCACTCACCCAGAGAGAAGAAGCTTCTAGGGGACTTCCAGTCAAGATGGTGGCCACATAACCATGCCACACCTCCCCAGGAAGGAAAAGCAAGGCAGTAAGGGTTCATTGGGTGTTTTAGGGAAGACCTCTAATAGGTCATGAGTGGGTGGATGCAGAGGGGAAAATAAAAGGAATCAGCTCATTCCCTCACTCTCAGGAGTAGCCCACCAATCCTCCACCCCACTCCCAAGTAGCCGCCCTAGTCATAGTCCGAGCCTCAAGATACTCCCTTACTTACTGCAGGAAATGGGACCCAGGCCAGTATAGTTCCACTTGCCTCACTGCACAGGAGCAATTACCCTGCTACCCCTAGCCACCTCAACATTCTGGCCCATGCATGCTCAGGCTCTATCCATCCATCTATCCACTGTGCACATGTGCGTGCTTTGGCCTGTACCACCCATCTGCCCATGTGAGTTTAGCCCACTCTGCCCATCTTTCCACTTGCCACTCCAGCTGCCCATCCATGTGTGAGTACAGGTCCATTCCACCTGCCCACGTGCAAGCTCAGGATCACTCTGCCTGTCCACCTGTGCCAGCTCAGGCCCAATCCCCCTTCTGCCCACCATGAACATGAGCTGAGGCTGTGCCAGCTGCTCACCTATCTGCCTGCCACATGGAAGCTAAGGTCACGCCAGCTGCAGGCCCATGCACGAGCTCAGGCCTGTTCCACCTACCAACCCATGAGCTCAGGCCTGTTCTGCCATGCAAGTTCAGGCTAGCTTTGCCCATCCACCCATGTGAGCTCAGGCCCAATCCACCCTATTTGCCTGCAGTGCATGAGCTCAGGCTGATCAGCCCATCCATGTATGGGCTCAGGACTGCTCTGCCCATCTGCTTGCCTATGTGAAAATTCAGGCCTGCTCCCCCAAGAGGCACCACTTCACTTGCCTATCAAGACCACAGCCCTACTTTCCCTGCCCATACACTGTTATGGCAGACCACAGTGCAAAAGAAATAACATGAAAAATAAAATGCAAGTAAATCCAGTAAGATCATCCAGTCCTACAATGAATGTCTGTAACCAAAACAAAGAAGAAACATTAAGATCCACACACCAAAATGAAGCTATGAACAATGCAACCCTGACCAAGCTACTGGTAGGACTTGCAGAAAAGCAACACAAAAGACTAATAATAGAATGGATACTGCCATCACTAGACTAGACCTAATAGGTAAGATGATGGAAGGAGCTCAAAGACAGTTAAGAGAATTCAAGGAGAGTGAAAAAAAAAATCTCAAAAGATCAGCTGGTGATGCTAAATGAAGACATAAAGAAATGCAAGGATGAATTCTAAGAAGCAACAAGAAAATCAGAAAATGATGTGAAAAGTGAGCTTGACAGAGAGATGGAAACTATACATTGAAGTAGTAGAAAATACAAACTTAATTGAACAAGCCCCAAACCCTTTAGAAGCTCTCACGAATAGAGTCAACCATGCGGAGGATAGAAACTCAGATTTTGAAGACAAGAGAGAAGAAACAATTAAACAGTTCAAAGGTTTCAATAAGTTAAAAAATTTCTGTGAACAGAACATGAGGGAATTGTGGGATACCCTTACATGTCCTAACATCTGGATCATGGAAATACCAGGAGAAGAAATTCAGACCAAAGGCATGGAGAACTTATTCAACAAAACAATCAAAGAAAACTTTCCCATTCTCTTAAAAGAAAGGTCAATCAAGATACAAGAATCTAACAGAACTCCAAACACATTGGACCAAAAAGAAATTGTCCAAAACTTATTGTCATTAAGACTGTAAACATTGACACCAAAGAGAAAAATCCTAAAAGTAGCTAGGGAAAAACAACATGTTAGCTTTAAAGGCAACACCAACAAAGTTACTTCAGTCTTTTCAATGGAAACCCTGAAAGTCAGAAGTGCCTGGAATGGAACATTGCAAAGTCTAAGAACCTATGGCTTCCAACCCAAACTACTTTGACCTGCAAAAGTATCCCTCTTAATAGATGGTGAGAGAAAAACTTTCCATGACAAAACTTAGCTTTACAATTATATGAACACAAAACCAAACATACAGAGATCATTTCAGGAAATTCTCCACACAGAAGAATCAAATAATCAACTTCAAATCCCTACAAGAAGCATATCACAATAACCAAACTCAGAATAGGCACAAAAAACTTCAAAGTCCATGAAAACACCAAACCACATCTACCAATACAGTAAGGCAGGGTTCAAATCAAACCTCACAGTCATTACCCTAAATGTCTAATTAATGGCCTTAATTCACCTATCAAGAGACACAAGGTAACAGGATGGATCAGAAAATTAGACTCCTCAATCTGTTGCCTTCAAGAAACCCACCTCACCACTAAAGACAGACACCTCCTCATGGTAAAATGGTGGAAAACAATGTTCCCAGCAAATGGGAATAAGAAACAAACAGGCATAGCTATACTAATATCAGATAAAATGGACTTCAAACCTGGGCTGGAGAGATGGCTTAGCGGTTAAGCGCTTGCCTGTGAAGCCTAAGGACCCCGGTTCGAGGCTCAGTTCCCCAGGTCCCACGTTAGCCAGATGCACAAGGGGGCGCATGCGTCTGGAGTTCGTTTGCAGTGGCTGGAAGCCCTGGCGCGCCCATTCTCTCTCTCCCCCTCTATCTGTCTTTCTCTCTGTGTCTGTTGCTCTCAAATAAATAAATAAAAAAAAATAAAAAAAAACTCTTAAAAAAATGGACTTCAAACCAAAAATAATAAAAAGAGACAAAAAAGGCCACTTCCTACTTATCAAGGGAAGGATCCATCAAGGGGATATCACAATCATAAATCTTTATGCACCAAACCCAGGGGCACCACAGTTCATAAAACAAAACATACTTGACAATAAAGTAGAAATAACCAACTCCATCATAGTTGGGTACTTCTATATACCATTATCAGTAATACATAGATGATCCAAACAGAAACCCAATACAGAAGTAAGAAAACTCAACAAAGCAATAGATCAGTTAGACCTAAGAGACACCTACAAAACATTCCACCCCAAATACACACACACTACACATTTTTCTCAGCAGCTCATGGAACATTCTCTAAAATAGGTATACTGGATCACAAAGCCTGCCTCCATATATTTAGGTAGATTGACATAATACCCAGCACGACAACACATCACAGTGCTACATTGCTAGAAATTAACAAAAAAACACCCACCAAGAATCCCAGTGGCTCTTGGAAACTGAACAGCACACTTTTAAACAATAAATTGGTAGTGGACTAAATAAAAATGAAATTAAAAATTAAAAATTTCTAGAAATGAATGATGATGAGAACACATTGTACCAAAACTTATGGGACACAATGAAGGCAGTCCTCAGGAGAAAACTCATAGCACTAAATGCCTTCATAACAAAGACAGAGGGGTACCAAATCAATAACCTAAGCATCTGCCTAAAGACACTGGAAACACAAGAAGATTCCAACCCAAACAGCTCCTGATGGAAACAAATAATTAAAATCAGAGCAGAAATTAATGAATTTGAAACTAAGAAAACAATTAAGAAAATTGATGAAACAAACAGCTGGTTGTTTGAATAAATAAACAAGACTGACAAACCCCTGGCCCATTTGATCAAAGAGAGAGGGGGGGGGCTTCATATTAACAAAATTAGAAATAAAAAAGGAGAGATCATAATGGACATATGTGAAATTGGGATAATCATCAAAACTTATTTCAAAACCCTCTGTTCCACAAAACTGAATAATATGAAGGAGGTGGATAAATTCCTGGACACATACCTTCTAGCAAAGCTAAACTCAGAGTAGATTAATCTCCCAAACAAACCTATTATACTCATCAAGACTGAAAAATTTATCAAAAACCTCCCCAAAAAGGAGACCAGGACCAGATGGCTTCTCTGCTGAATTTATCAAACCTTCATGGAAGACCTGAAAGCAATCTTTCTCAAACTGGGCTACACAATTGGAGAACAGGGAAAGCTCCCCAACTCCTATGAAACTAGTATCACCCTCGTTCCAAAACCAGGCAGAGATGCCACAAGAAAACTACTGACCTAATTCCCTGATGAACTTAGATGCAAAGATCCTGTGCAAAATCCTCCCAAAGTGAATCCAACAACACATCAAGGGCATTATCCACCTTGATCAAGTGGGGTTTATCCCAGGAATGCAAGTGTGGTTTAACATATGGAAATCTTTCAATATAATACATCATATAAACAAATTTAAACACAAAAACCACATGATCATTTTGATAGATGCAGAAAATGCCTTTGACAAAATACAACATCTCTTCATGATCAAAACATTGGAGAAAATTGGCATGGTCGGTTCATATCTTAACATAGTAAAGGCTATCTACAAAGCTCCCAACGCCCAAATAATACTTAATGGAGAAACTAGAGGAATTCCCACTGAGATCAGGAACAAGACAGGGGTGTCCACTCTCACATCTGCTCTTAAATCTAGTACTGGAAGTCCTAGCTCAAGCAATAAGACAGGAGAAAGAAATAAAAGGCACACAATTTGGAAAGGAAGAAGTTAAGTCAGCTCTATTCACAGATGACATGATTCTATACATAAGAGACCCGAAAGACTCCATCCCAAAATTCTTGAAGGTGATTAACTCTTTTAGCAAAGTAGCAGGATACAAAATCAGTACACAAAAATCAGTAGCCTTTCTATATGCAAATGACAAAGATTCAGAGAAAGAAATAAGGGACTACTATGTTTCTATGCTAAGCTTTTAATTAACTCTTAACAAGATCAAGATTTATTTCCTAGTTATTTATTTTTCTTTGATAAAGGTCAGCACTTATTTTAAATTTATATTTTCTCTTCATAGTCCACCCACATTCAGATGGTCATATGACAATCTTATTCCATTTACCCAGGTTCCTTCATTGCCCTTAAGACCTGAAAGTCTACAAAAATAGGAATCATAAAGAACCCCAGCTTACTCAATGATCTTTGACTGCTTTAGATTTTTACTTTCTGCCCAACAATTTTATCCAGGACTAACTTCCTACACTATGGACCTACTAGAGAATTATTCCTTCAGTATCCAATGTCCACTCAGCTCAAAGCAGCCAAATCAGCCAATATCTCAATTCTCTAATTGGTTTATTTCTTCATGGGATGGGGGAGATCATGACAGATTAGAGGTGGCTGGACCCTCAAAAGTGGTTTTCTCTGGACTAAACACGGGAATTCTCCCTGACTCTGTATCTGGTCATTTCACTTTTCTAACAATTAGAAATGTCAGCAGGTTCTGACCTTTTCTTATTTCTCCCCTTTGGGGAGTCCTTCCAACCACTTCTGAGAAGGCACTTCATAGGAGATTAAGATTTCTCAGAAGATTCCTTTTTCCATAAATCCTGAGGACATACACCTGATTTTAGGACTGGACTGACTAGACCACATTCTCTTCAAGGGGGCTCACAAAAAAACTAGAACTTCAGTCTCAGAGTGGGCTATCTCATTTTCAGATGGCTCTATTACCTCCCTTGGCCAGAACATTGCTTTCCTTCCTTCTCTTAAGTTCTATCATGCATACATACACACACACACACACACACACACACACACACACACATATGTATATTTATGTATGTATATAAATACTCTATGTTGATTTTGACTCAGTGTATATACTGCTAAGTTAAATATTAGAATTTCCCTGTAATTGGCTCCACACAGGCTACTACAATAGGTGGATAGCAGGCTACCTCAATGCGTAGGGTCACTTCTTCTGCTTCTCTTGGAGTATAAAAGCTGTATCTGGCACCTAAAACTCCTAAACTGAAGATAAAATCATATTTGCACAGCTAAGAACACTGCAGATAATTAGAAAACGCAAGCATCAAATTAACTCAAGATGCAAATCTTTATATTCCAGTACAAGAAATAAAAAAAAAATCAAGACAATACACTCCCACTAAAATTATAAATACATCAGTAATTACCTCAGGTGAGACTGCTTTAGATGAAATGCCTGGCAAAGATTTCAAACAATATATATCTATGTTCAAAGAAACCAAAGGAATCAAAAAAGAAAACCACAAACATATGTCAGAAAGGTCATTCATCATGACCAAATAGGCTTTATCCAAGAAATGTAGGGATGCTTCAACATACACAAATCAATAAATGTAATGTACTATATAAATGGACTGAAGAACAAAAATCATATGCTCATCTCATTAGATGCAGGAAAAGCATTTTGAAAAGTCCATGAAAAATTGAAGAAATAATTATTTCATCTACCAAAGATGTGAAATCACAGGCAATTTTGACACCAAAACTGGAGAGAGGTAGATGAACACCAAGAATAACACACACACACACAAACACACACACACACACAAAAGGTCCCTGGGAACATTGAGAGCATAGGAAACATTCAACTGTAACTGGAAAATTGCTAGAGTTTCAACCTGAAAAATCAAAAAGTTATAAATTCCAAGAAGTTCTAATCATGGAGCCCTCACACTTTCACTACTTTTATAGTGATTATGTGAGAAAGAAAAATCTTCTCATACTTCTTCTAGTCAGGGGAGTGATGAGGAATTGATACTTTGAAACCTATTACCATATCCAGCTTTTTTTCTCTACAGAGAGTCTGGTGTAGTTTCTTTAATATTGGTGGGGCAAAACATCTGAGCAGAATGAACCTACTGGAGGAAAGAGTTTATTTCAGGCTTATGCTTTCAAGGGGAAGCTTCATCATACTACAGAAAATCAACAAGCTTACCACATGACACATCCACAGCAGAAAGAACAGCAAATGTGAGCTAAGTTCTGCACACACCGTGTGCTGGACACATTAACCCAAAAGTTCATCCCCAGGAACATACATTTTCTAAGAAGACACTACCTCTCAAATAATCTACCAGCTGAGGAGTAAATAGGAGTCTTAATCACAAACTCTTGAGACTATAGGTACCATTTACACACAAACTACAACATTAATTTACTAGAATATCCAGGTTTTCTCTACTGGGTGTCCTGAAAAGAAATTATTTTATCAAGCCTAATAATGTATTGGCGTTTCTTCACAAGATATGAAAAATATCTTTTATGGCCTTTATAGCAGACTAGATAAGAATTTGGACAAGTTTTCTGAACTGAAAGATTAATCAATAGAAACATCCAAACAAAAAAATCAAAAGGATTCCTAGAGAGGAACAGGATCAAAATTCTTTAAAAAAAAAACACAAAACTATTTTTATTTATTCATTTGACAGAGAGAGAGAGACAGAGAGAGAGAGAGAAAGAGAGAGAGAGAGAATGGGCATGCCAGGGCCTCCAGCCACTGCAAACGAACTCCAGATGCATCTGCCACCTTATGTGTCTGGCTAATGTGGGTCCTGGGCACTCAAACCTTGGTCCTTTGGCTTTGTAGGCAAATGCCTTAACTGCTAAGCCATCCCTCCAGCCCAGGATCAGAATTCTTGAATAGTGAGACATGTTTGGAATTCATATGTCAAGTAAAACAAAAATAAGAAAAGGAAAGATGGGTTGGGAAGTTGGCTCAGTGACTAAAGGCATTGCTTGCAAAGCCTGCTGGGCCATTTCAGTTCCCTGATACCTACATAAAGCCAGATACCCAAAGGTGTACACACCATTTGCAGTGACAAGAGGCCCTGGAATGTTGGCTCTCTCTCTCACACATACATTTAAATAATAAAATAATAGATAAGAGACAAGAGCCAAATAAATATCTGAAACAAAAAAGACTGAGAATTTTCCCCAAATTTCTGTGAGACATTAAAACATAGGGGTAGGAATTTGGGAATTAGAAGCAGGGTAAATCCATATTCATGCTCAAAATAAATATTTGGGCCCATCTATCAAAATGTTAGAAATGAAACATAAAGGAAAAAGAGTCACCCAAAGAAACTGGAGGGGAGAAAACCTGTGCCAAGAAAACAAACACATACATGACTTTAAACTTTCATCAGATAACATGCAAGTGCAAATTCTGAAATATTTAAAATAGTTTAGGATGGAAAATAATCATACCACTCTGGAATCTGTACCCTATAAAATTTTCCTTCAAGAGTGAAGAGGATAATGGAAGAGGCCTTATACTTTATAACTTAATAATGCATTAAAAATATATACTAGCCAAGACATTATAGTAGTGGAATAAAAAAACTGCAGTAACAGGAAATAAAGAACCTAGGAGCAGATTCATGCATCTGCAAGCAGATGACATTAAAACACAATACAGGGGAAATTTAGATACTCATGTACAGAAGAATAAAAGAAGACTGGCATCTCTCCCCATATTAAAAATAAGCTGCAATGTGTTAACCACACAGCAATCAGAAGCAAACATAAAGGAAATGTTCTGGTACATTGGAATTCATTAGGTTTTTTGGGACTATATCTGAAATAAAACAAAATGCTACAAACAACAAAACAAGTTAAATAAATAAATAAATGGAATAATATCTAAATAACTAAAATACTTCTGTACAGCAAAGGAAACAAGCATCCAATTGAAGCCACAACTGTGACTGGAAGAAAAGATTTTCAAACAATTCACGTGACAAGGATTTAACATACACCTTGTGTGTCTGGCTAATGTGCATCCTGGGGACTCAAACCTGGGCCTTTTGGCTTTGTAGGCAAATGCCTGAACTGCTAAGCCACCCGTCCAGCTCAATACTTATGTGTTAAAAGCTTGGTCTACAGTTCCTGAAATGAGTGGGGGGGAGACACTAATTTTTGTGGTTAGAGGGACATTGGAAGGATATTAATGCAGGTCACTGGGAATGAACTGCAAAGGGATTATAGAGCTCTATTCACTGCCTGTTTCTTTCTTTCCCAGTCATGATGTAAACAGGTTTCTTCCACCATTTATTTTGGTCACTATGTAAATAATTCCATGTCACAGTCCCACAGCACTATCTGACTTTGGATTGAAACAACCAAACTGCTTCCAAAGAAATATTGCCCTCCTTTTATTTTAGTTTTCTAAGGTATTTTGTAACAGTAACAAAAAGCTGGCAGATCAATATAAACATATAAAAAGTTTTACTATAAAATAATGGGAAATAGACATAAAAGTCTTTTCACGATAATGAGATATACAAAGGACAGACTGAAAGATACATGAAAATTATTGAACATGACTAATTATCAGGGAAAGGGAAATTAAAGACACAATGTGCTATTAGCTCCCCCTCAGAAGAGCTTCTATCAAGAAGACAAATTATAACATGCTGGTCCAGAAGTTCAAAAATCGGAAACCTTGTACAATGTCAGTAGAAATGTGGAAAAGAGTATGAAATTTTAAAAAATTACAAAGAGATTTATTGTATCAATCTCCTATCATTCTCTTTGATATATAAGCAAAGAAAATGAAATCAATGGTTGATTTCATAGAAGTTGAGATTATAATGGTAAACATAGAGTGGTACAAGTACAGGGAAAGCAACACAGAAAGAAGTTAAAAGGTCAATAAAATGCTACGCCTGGGCAGCAGAGAAAAGGTGTTGGAGAATGGATACTACAATACACCTAGACAACAAGGAGAAGGGGTTGGAGAATGGGTACTATGTTACATCTTGACAGAAAAGAGAAGGAGTTGAAGAATAGGTACTTTGTTACACATGGACAGCAGGGAGAAGGTTTGGAGAATGGGTACTATTTTTCACCTGGACAGCAGGGAGAAGGGGTTGGGGAATAGGTACCATGTTACACCTACACATCAAGGAGAAGAGGTTGGAGAATGTTATGTTATACCTAGACAGCAGGGATAATGGTTTGGAGAATGGGTACTATGGTCCACCTTGACAACAAGGAAAAGGGGTTGAAGAATGGGTATTATTTTATACCTGGGCAGTAGGGAGAAGGAGTTGGAGAATGTGTAGTATGTTACATTTGGATAGCAGGGAGAAGGGGTGGATGAATGTGAAGTATGCTTCACCTGGACAGTGTGTACTATGGTACAGCTTGACAGCAGGAAAATTTTATGGTCTGCTATTTCAGAGTTGAGTGGACAATGAAAGATATAGTGCATTGTAATTTTCCTAAAGGTTGAAACGAAGATTTTTAATATTCTCAATGTAAAGAATTAAATATATTTGGGTATATGGATTTTTTGTGTGTGATTTAGTAAATATCAGAATGTGTACATCTGATCAGTTGATAATTTCTCTCTCTCTCTCTCACACACACACACACACACAAACACACACACACACACACACACACACACACACACACATATATATATAATACATATAATTCAAAATTTAAAAAATAAGGAATATAAAGCTTTCTAAACAACAAAAATTAATGATAATATTTTCCAGTATGACAACTTTGGTAGAAAAATTAAAAGAAGTTCTCAAAAGAAAGAAAATGGATATCTAGGCTATTTTGTGTCTGGAGGAGCACATTGTAAGGAGTCCTACCCATGACCTCACAACACCTGACAGTACCTACACAAGACCATCAAAATAGGAGGAAAAGATGATGACATCAAAATAAAAGAGTGACTGATTGAGAGGGGGAGGGGATATGATGGAGAGTGGAGCTTCAAAGGGGAAAGTGAGGGGAGGGAGGGAATTACCATGGGATATTGTTTACAATCATGGAAGTTGTTAATTATAAAAAATAAAATATTAAAAAAGAAATAAAATGACTTGAGGTAAAACAAATATTTCATGCATTAAAAAAGGAAAAGCATCAGGGAAATAAATAAATGGGGGCTAGAGAGGTGGCCTAGTGGTTAATGTACTTGCCTGCGAAGCTTAAGGACCCAGGTTCAGTTTCCTAGTACCCATGTAAGCCAGATGTACAAGGTGGCACATGCATCTGGAGTTTGTGCAGTGGCTAGAAGCCTGCACATACCTATTCTCTCTATCATTCTGTGTTAAATAAGTAAATAAAAATTTAAAAGGTAGGTGTGGTGGTAGATGTCTTTAATCTCAACACTCTGGAGGCAGAGGTAGGTGGATTGTACTGAGTTTGAGGCCACCCTGAGACCATATAGTGAATTCTCCAGGTCAGCCTTGACTAGAATGAGGCACTACCTCAAAAACTACATAAATAAATAAATAGAGGCATAAGTAAAACTCTTGCTTTTTAAAAGTTTTGTTATCTTGAAATGTGTGTTAAAAACATTTTGCCATGATGTATTTAATTAGATTCATATGTGTATATAAAACACTTAGGAACTGGTGTAATGAGTGAGAGCAATTATACAAGGAATAGGAGAAATGAATTATGATTACTTTGTTACAATAATGTATATTCACTACCTATGAATCCCCATGTTCTTATTAGATGGGGATTTACATTAGTTTGAGTCTGTTTTAGGAAGCTTTATATCATTGGAATGAACTTCCAGAACAGACACAGTTTATAGGAGAAACAGAATTTATTGACATTTATATATCAAGAGGAAGTTCCATAATGGCAGAAGATGCTGCCCCCTTTTACAAGTCTATGCAGAGAGATATTCTACCTCCAGCACCATAAACAAGCACACTCCAGGAGCCCTAACCAGAGCTCAAACACTCTGCATATATTTGGCTGGAATTCAGATCCACCCCTAATAACACCTTAGGATTGGACTCTAGAATTGCCCCACAATGACACCGTGTTCAGCCATGTGGATGGAGATCTAAAGCTTTAATGAACTCCTGAATCTATTGGGGAACATCCATTCAAAACTACCACAAGGGTGTATATTGGAAATTATAATATAGCAACTAAGGAAGAAAAGACAAAGAAATGTATTGTAAAGAAGGAGGTAAAATGATATAAAAAGTTCTAATGTAATAAATATCAGAATACAATGAGAAATAAAAATAACAAGGATAATAGAAGACACTGAAAAAATGTACATAATAATTTATTTTTATTAATAATAATAACTTAAAATATCAATGATCTTAATGTACTAATTAAAAGACAGAGGTGCCAGGTGTGGTGATGTATACTTTTAATCCCAGCACTTGGGAGGCAGGGGTAGAAAGATCACTCTGAGTTCAAGGCCACCCTGAGACTACATAGTGAATTCCAGCTCAATCTGGGCTAGAGTGAAACCCTACCTCAAAAATAAGTAAGTAAGTAAGTAAATATATATATAACAGAGGTCATTGAAGTAGATTAACAAGCAAGATATTGTAACAAAATCCCACTATAGATATATACCATTTATCTGTAGAAATTATACAATTGTAACATGAGTCAAAACAATGCAAGGGTAGCTTGATTTATTTCTGTCAAAGGAAACCCCAGAAAAAAATGTTGTAATGATAGAAGAAGGAAGAAGAGAAGGTTAGTTGCCAAAAAAAGCATAGCACACTTATGTGTTTTTACACATAAAAGAGTGTCAAATATGAGAGGTGAAACTAAAGTGAAAGGAGAAATACATGAATCTATTATAGTTTGAGAATGCAATCCTTTTCTAATAGAAAGAGACAGAACCAGCAGGCAGATAATCATCAAAGACATAACTGAAGTGAACAGTACCATCAATCAATTAGATATAATTGTCACCTATATACATCTTCATTGAACAATAGTACAATGCACACATTTTAAAGCTCACACAGAACGTTCACAAAAATAAGCCATACTCAAGGCCATAAATAACACATTAATGCATTGAAAAATACAGACATTCTGCAGTGTCTGCTGGTAAATCCAATGGAATCAAACTAGAAATTCCCAATAAAAATGTATCTGGAAGATCTCTACATAATTGGATAGTATATGACACAATTTTTAATAATGTGGGTCATAAAAGAAACTGTTGGGCCTTAAGAGGCCCGGGTGTGAGGCCTAGTGGAACTTCCTGAGCCTAGCTAAAGTTTGGCGACCTATCTCTGGCCAGCTAGGACTCAGCAAGACGCCTAATGGCTTCTTGCCTGCTACTTATGCACAGGAGTTGGACTTATCATTTCAATAGTCCTAGTTTACTATTGGCCCTTACCTCTCTCCCCCATCCTAGAATCCCAGCCTTCATTCTCAACATTATATAGGCAACCGCCAGTAACAATAAAGCGAGTTCCTGCTTCGACAAGACTCCCAACTCAGTGTGTTTTTTCTCCACTGACTACTAGAGGTTCTGAGTCATGGGACACTCATCCTTCTTCCTCAACCCCTTGGGAGGAACCAGCGGGCCTGGTCCCTCCTCAGCACTACCTACCTTCCCGGGGAGGAGCCCAGCAAGAAACCATGAGGAAAATTTAATACATGGATTAAAAGAAAAATAAAGTATATGAGGCTCAATAAAAGTAGGGATTAGCCAGGCTTGGTGGTGTACACCCTTAATCCCAGTACTTGGGAGGCTGTGGTAGGAGGATCACTGTGATTAGAGGCCACCCTGAGACTACATATTACATTCTAGGTCAGCGTGGGCTTCAGTGAGAACCTACCTTGAAAAACAAATAAACAAACAAACAGAAAATATAGATAACAGGGGAATTTTAACATATAATGTGCAGAATTATAAAGAGAAAAAATGAGGCTGTAGAGATGGCTTAGCAGTTAAGGTGCTTACCTGTGAAGCCTAAGGACTCAGATGCAATTCCCCAATACCCGTGTAAGCCAGATACACAAGGTGGTGCATGCATATGGAGTTTGCTTATAGTGGCTAGAGGCCCTGGTGTGCACATTATCTCTCTCTCCCTCTCTCTCTCATCTGCCTCTTTCTCTCTCATAAATAAATAAATAATAAAATGTTAAAGGGGGTGACAGTTTACAGACTAGAAGAAAGTATTTACAAAGAAGTACCTGATGACAAGGATTATTTAAAATTATAATAGGTGTATAATTGAATGCTAATGATATAAGCAATCTGATTATAAACAGAAAAAGGGGCATAATAGAAAAGTCACAAAAATATCATATACAAACTGTAGACAAGTATAAGAAAAGATACCACCATTTTCCACTGAGGAATTACAAACTGAAATAAACAATGAAATTTCCCTGTAGTGTGTTAAATGAGCCTAAATATAGTACACCAACAATAGCAAGTGCTGGGAAGGATGTGAAAGAATAGAGAATCTAATTCATTGTTGGTGGGAATGAGAAAGGTATTGGTACTTTAGTGGACCATTCATCAGGATTTCTTTCTTTTTCTTCTCCTTCCTTCATTTTTTTCCTTCCTTCATTTTTATTTATTTATTTTTTAAATATTTTTTGTTCATTTTTATTTATTTATTTGAAAGTGACAGAGAGAGAGGGAGAGAAAGAGACAGATAGAGAGAGAATGGGTGCGCCAGGGCCTCCAGCCACTGCAAACGAACTCCAGACGCATGCACCCCTTGTGCATCTGGCTAATGTGGGTCCTAGGGAATCCAGCCTCGAACCTGGGTCCTTAGGCTTCACAGGCAAGCGCTTAACTGCTAAGCCATCTCTCCAGCCCTCATTTTTATTTTTAATAAAAGTAAACACACATGTGTATAACATGCAACAATTACATTTCTTACCCAAAAATGTTAAAGTCCTCTCTATCTGTGAAACCTGCGGAGACATGTCTATAGCTGTTTTATGCATAATTGCTAACCCTGGTATCAACTAAAATATTCTTTAGTTATCGCAAAGATTAAATGTACATGTGCACAATGGAATATTTTTTACCTCTGAAAGTAAAATCATGGAGGCCCTTAAAGTGTACACTATTAATGAAAGAAGCCATAAATGGCTACATGAAGCCCTTCAGATTACCTTTTCAATGTATATGTTCATTCCCTTTGATTAATACTGTTCTCACTTTTGGTAAGAGAAGCTTACATTTGTAGATGGCAGTGAATACTGAAGAAACCCAATGCCCATCCGGATGAGAAGAACAAAAGTCCCAATGGTTAGCACTGGATGTATAATCTATATCATAGCTAGCAGAACTCAGGTGACACTGCAGAGGATGTGGCAGAGAAAATATGAGTGCTGCTTTCATTGCTAGTCAGAAAAGCTTCTCAATGAAGTTGGTGGTAGACCCCAAGGAGGCTCAAAACTCATCAAAGCCAAAAATAAGAGATATCTACCATATCCCCTAAGGCTCAGAGACTACTGTGAAAGGGGTTTCAGAAGATGAGCCTATACAGGGGAATTTCTGAGTCAAACCACAAGAGTATTAAAGAATCAAAGGCTTCCTGATATCAGGAAGGAGAAATGAACTCAGGAAAGAAAGAGGATGGTTAGGTGATTAGTATTATTCCATATGGGCTTGGCACCTACATTCCCACCACTGGGAAAGTGGAGAAAGAAGAAATGGTAAGTTCAAAGCCATGAGTTACATAATGAGACTATTTTAAGAAACCAAAGTAAGGGGGGAGGGATAAGAAAAGCAGAACAAAAAATATTGCATATAGTACAATATAATATAAAATATGGACACATTCATTTTTAGGTTCAACCAAACACAGGAAATCAAAGCACCAACAGTGAATCCTAGTGTAAACTATGGATGCTGAATAATTATATTGTTCAATGTGGGTTGATGATCTGTGACAGTCACATCATTTTGGTGTAGAATTTTCCCTATGGTGGATGGAGGCTAAAGATATATTAGGACAGAAGTTATAAGAGAAATCTTTCTACCTTCCTTCTAAGTTTTGCTATGAAATTAAAGTGATTCAAAAATAAAGCCTATTGAAAATAACCAACTAAAAGTGTAAATATAAATGTGTATACTACTTAAAATGGAAAAAATAAAAAAATAAAAGGAAACTGACTGTGGCCTCACTGGAAGAAGGAATATCCCCATTTAAAGTTCAAGTGAGAGATGGAGAGATGTCTCAGCAGTTAAAGGCAATTGCTTGCAAAGCTTGACAGCTTGGGTGTAACTCCATAGTACCCATGTGAACTCAGATGGACTAAGCAGGGCATACATCTGGAGTTTATTTGCAGTGGCAGGGTGCTCATACTGTCTTGTGCTTCTCTTTCTCTCTCCTCTTTCTCTCTCTGTATCAAATAAATAAAAATAGAAAGTTTTAAGTTCCAAGTGAAAAATTTTCCCCAAACAGTCAGACTTTGATTCAAGTCTTCATGGGGTTTCTAGGTTTGCTTGGTACCCTAGTTCCAGACTGCATTGCTTACTTCATCCTCCTGATTTACAAGTATTGCAGCACCTGGAACAAAGTAGTGGATGGTTATATACCAACAGTACTCCGTGATGAACAGAAACGCACAATCATGGTTGGGGTTGCTGCATAATGCAGGTTATATGAATATAGTGGATTCCCTACATGAAATATTTGTAGGATTAAAAAGTTACCTTCTTTTATTTTATTTTTCTTTTTACTAGTGACAAGTTATATAAAGAAAATATCTATTTCCAAATCTAAAAGTTAATTGCAAGAAACCAAACATATGCATAGGACAGGGATTTTAATTTATTAGCAATTTATTAGAAAGAACAGAAATTTTACTGTCAAATTTAAAAATGGAATTCTAGTTCTGAATGGGCCAAGTCATTTACCCTGCCTATTCCTGTTTTCCTATGAGTAAAACAAGTACAGTAAATCCACTGCTATATTATTGTTTTATTTACGTGTCCCCAGTAGGAATGAAGAGCATTGTCTACAGTAACTTGCAGAGTGCTGCCTCCCACAAAGTGCTCTATTCCATGGAAGTCATTGATATGCTGAATCTTCTAGAGCCTGTAGTTATCCTTGCACATTTTATAACCTCTCACTTTGATAGTGTGACCTTCTGAATTATTTGACATTGGGTATATTATTAACAGGCATGCATTATCCATTATGAAACTGTAAATACTCTAAGGAAAGAGAAAAGAGAAAAGCAGTATGTTTACACATAGGCAAAGGGATGCAAAGGACCTCAGGGTTCAAGCCAGCAAGGGGCACATGGAAAATCTTGGGTCCTGACATGTTTGCTTCTTTGTGCTTCCTTCTTTCTGTATTACATATTATTATTGTTTGGGTTTTACTTTTTTGAAGGTTGTTTTGTGTATATGCTTGCAAGCCACTTCATATAGCATAAAAGGTGAGAGCATGAGACTTCTAAAATAATGAAGACTATCGTGTGTGTGTGTGTGTGTGGTGTGTTCATGTCTGCGCGTGGGTGTGCATGTGTAACAGCACAATGTTGAGTGTAGGTCCTTGCCTTACACCTAATTTTGAGGCAGAGTCTCTAATTCATTGTTGACTTCTCCAGAGTAGCTGGTCAGAAGCTTCTAGGAAATTTTCCTGTTTCTGCCTTCCATTTCATGGTAGTCAGGCTGGGACTTCAAATTCATGCTTTGCCTCCCTTCTTTTACATGGATTTTGGGGATCTAAACCTAAGAGATTGCTCTTGCACAGCAAGCATTTTATGCATGGAAACATCTTCCCAGCCTAGTGAAGGCTATTTTGAATACTAGATGAGAAAGCTCTCAAAGAAGAGTTGCATTTTATAAAGGCATTAGTGGAAAAATAAATGTATCAGGTGGCTATGTAATAGAAGTGGATTTATCCATTTATAGAAAATGAAAAGAGGGCATAATGGGATAAATAAAATGGAACAAGGCACTGAAGCTGGACAAAATGATACATAATTTAATAGGGATAACCTGTGTTTAAAAGATACTTTTCAGATGCAAATAAATTCTTTATTAAGGAAAAAAAGAAGGGGGGGGGAATAGACCAGGAAAGAGTGATAGAAAAGAGGTAAGTAATAAACAGATGAAACTCTTAAATAACAGGGCTAAGGATTTGAACTTAATTCAAAATAAAGAGCTTTTTAAATATATATTTTATTTTCATGATATTATGTTGCCATTCCATGCCAGCAACTCACTGCGGAAGTGATGATGATGAGTGTATAAAGGTTTGGTTTTAGCCACAGGAACACAGGGCTATTGCTGTTCCTTCGTTGGTATGATAACCCTTAAAGGGTATAAGAAAGAGTGTGTGTGTGTGTGTGTGTGTGTGTGTGTGTGTGTGTGTGTGCTGCAGATGAATCACTAATCCAGTAAAAATCCAAGAAAAGTAAGTAATGGTTATGAAACACAATTCATGACCATAAAGAATGGATGAATTATTACTCTGGTATTTTCTTTGTTATTTATGTGCAGATATCAATCACCAGCTGAAGAGATAGAGTAATTCATGTCAGGTGCTGTCAAATGCTTATGTATCTCAGCTGATATAACCTTTACATTAATTCTTATGAGATTCTTGATAATACAAAATAATTTGTTATAGGCCTGGCATTAATAACCTGATCCATATTATTCTAACATGTGACAGAAAATGTGAATTAATAGTAAAAGAGTCTGCTGGAAATACAAGTAACCACTAACTACATAAAAGATTTCTCTTTTTTCTCCACTCTTAAGTGATAGAACATTTATTATGAAAACAAGTTAATCAAAAAGATTTGTCACTCTGATGGAGGAGGTTATTTGTTCATGAAACCTCCAAGAATAAGAGATGACCTGGAAAGCCAACTGAGAGAGATGGATAGCATGCTTCCTGGCTTAGATCTTTCCCCATCTGCCCTTTTAGGGTGAAATAGATGAATGAATGATATTAATTAAAAGTATATACATCAAATTGGGAAGGAACATAAGCTAATTGGTTATCTTTTGAGGGCAGAATTTAGAACACAGATCTCATTAAAAATTGCCTGTGATTACTGATAAAATTATTTCCATTCCTAAAACAGATCTGAAATTATTTCATTCAGAGGGACCATCTGTTCTGAATAGTGGTGGATTAGGCTTTTTTATTTTATTTTATTTTTTAAGAATTGGTTGCTTATATAATGTATTTAGTTTTGAAATTTGGTCTTTCCCGAGCTACTCATATGTGGTCTGATATTTTCTCAAGCTGTTGGGAAGCAGCAGTGAGCTAGAGACAGCTATATGAACACAAGAGTCACAAACTTACACTCTACAGTATCCTGGAAAGCTATGTTATAAAGTTTAGTAGGTGAGGTGTCCTAAATGCATTTTTGACTTAATATTTTCAGTTCAAGATGGATTTACACAAGAAATCATTCCTTTTTTTTTTTTTGCTATTTATTTTTATTTATTGGAGAGTGACAGACAGAGAGAGAATGAGGTAACAGAAAGAGAATGGGTGTGCCAGGGCCTCCAGCCACTGCAAATGAACTCCAGGTGCATGCACCCCCTTGTATATCTGGCTTATGTGAGTCCTGGGGCATTGAGCCTCTAACCCAGGTCCTTAGGTTTAATAGGCAAGTTTTTCACTCATTTTCTATGAATATGCAAGGACACTACAATTTTAAAGCCATCTGATACTTTTACTCTTCCACTAAGGTCTTTATCAAATGCAACTTTTCATTCAGACCTCTCTCATTTAGTATTCAAAATACCTTCCACCAGGCTGAGGAACTGGCTCTACATATGAAATTCTTACTGTGCAAGAGCTACTTCCTGGGTTTGAATCCCCAGATTCCATGTTTGTAATCCCAGCATGCCTGCCATAAGATGGGAGACACAGTCAGAATTTCCTGGAAGTTTATTGATAAATTAGTCTGGAGAAGGCAACAATGAACTAGAAACTCTGCTGCAAATGAGGTAGAAGGCAAGAACCTACACCCTAAAGTTTTCTCCTAAACTCCACTGTGAGTTAGTCTTTACCAGGTTTTTTCAGCTTATGAGACACAGGCCACATGCTGTCTCACAGCTTGACAAAATCATAAACTCACTTAAAACATTACAAATTAAAACACACACACATACACATATATATTTCTTTATTTAAGAGAGTTAGAGAAAGCAACAGATAGAGTGTGAGAATGGGTGTACCACGTAAGTACTGGGAAGTTAAACCTGTGTCATTAGACTTAGCAGGCAAGCACCTTAACCATTACCCAATCTGTCCAGCCCAAACATTATGGATATTTTTGTTGTCATTTTTTTCAACCTCAATTGCACAGTTTGGAACGTGAGCTTTGTAGATGAAAACATAATGTTACAATAGTAAAAGGGTTGGACTCACCTGTAACTACTTGGACCAGCATACCACTGTCCTAGAAACTGAAATCCAAAGAATATATTATAAATGCATCTATTTATCAATGGTGTATATTTCCTCATTATTTTATCCTATCCCTACAATTTAATAAGACACAATGTGATTGGCAGATAAGGACAAATGTTTTATATGGCTAGTTTTAGTCTTGCAATGAGAGATAGTTGTTAAGAAGAAAGGACAGGGAGTTTATTTTAGTAAGTAGTAAATAATCTGGCATGGTGGTATAGGCATGTAATCCCAACACTTAAGAGGCCCACTTGAACTACATAGTGGTTCCAGACTAGCCCACATCACATAGTTATATTGTAACTCAAAATCAATATGAGGAGATAACAGCTCAGGAATCTTTCCATCTCTTGTCCCCATCAAGACCTGTCTTTACTTCAGTAACTGACACTGGGAAGGATGATCCTATAGTGATTTTATGATAAGATTTCCCTTCAAAAATCAAGTTCTGTAATAAGTACATTCATGGAATGAGGAAAACATAAACAGTCAATTTATTTTCTCCTGCATTTCTTTTTTTTTATTTTTTAAAGTTAATTTATTTGTTGATGAGAAAGAGAGAGGGGGGGGAGGGAGAGAATGGACATACCAGATCCTCTAGCCACTGCAAATAAACTCAAAATGCATGTGTCACCTTGTGCATATGTTGGGGTACTAGGGAATTGAACCTGGGCCCTTTGGCTTTGTAGGCACATGCTTTAACCACTAAACCATTTCTCCAGCTCTTTGTCCATTTCTTCTGAGAAGTAAACAATTCATGGGGAAATATGATCTATTTTTCTCCTAAGAGTTTATCAGGACAAATAATCTTTACTTCAAAAGCTATCTAGTGTGGTTTCCTTTTCCAATATAGTCCACACAGCTTTCATAAGTGCTATACTGAAAAGATACTACCATGATTTGGCCTCCAGACTGGTGTAAGGATTGGAAGAACATTTCCAAGATTTTAGAGTCGCTTCTAAACAAATACTCAGGCAGAATATTAGTACACCCATATTTGAATGAAAAAAATCTCAAGTATTCTTCCAGGACCTTGTTTAGGTGTAGTCCTTTAAGAGATTTCTATGTCCAGATATTCTTCTTGCTCTTGTTCACTCTGATTATGTAAGACCATGGTTGCAACCTCAGCTTTGCAAGCTCTTCTGACTCAGGTTATCAGCATGGGCAATATTTCTATCCACATGCTGATCACTTCTAATGCCTCACTTTGGTGGGATGGCAATTCTATATGTGAACTATCATTTATTAGGAGAAAATTCCATGTGCTGGAATCCATGGGAAGATGTCTATTAGGCAGGCATTGGCTACACTTCTCAAGAGAAAACATGGGAGATTTTGATGTGTTGGCTACATTCCAAAATCAAAAATCAAGGGCAATAGTAATGTGGAACTTAGGCTAAGTTGCTTTGACTTCAGGTTAATAGGGAAGTAAAAGTAGGTGACATTCCATTAAATAACCTCCAACCCATGCTCATACAAGCAACTCTAATTTAACTCAGTGAGTCAAAAACAAAACAAAACAAAAAACATGAAACTAGGATGTTGATTAATTGAGATAAAGAAGGATTTTATTTGTAGAAGAAGAGCAATAAGGGAAGGTAATTGGACGATCAAGATCAAAATTTATTACATACTTGTGTGAAAGTGTGGGTTGGCATAAGTGTTCTCTGTCTGATTATATTTGAAGCCCATTCCTAAGGAGGAAAGTAATGTCTAGCACTGAAAAGGTAATTAAAATCTATGGCAAGGAAAGTCATATGGCCTAGGGGCAAGCTGCTAATGTTGTTTGACTAAATAGATACAGTATGCCTACCAAATTACCTACTAAATATTTATGTTTATGCCAATACATTAATGTTTCTCTCACTTCTTGTTAGAGAAGCTTCCTTTTTCAGATGGCGATGACTACTGGGGATAGTCAAATTCATAAAGTACTGAGAAAAAGTGACAGTAGAGTGTTCAGCACTGATACATTTCTATCACATCCTCCAAACCTTAGAGACCATTGCAATAGAGTTGCTAGAAAGAGTGTAAGTGTAAGGGAAAGAGTGCTATGCAATACTACCTTCCAGACATTTAAGTGTCCATGACACTCTTGACCTTAAAGTCACTGACACTATCTACATAAGACTTGGATGATATGAGGGAAAAAATATGACACCAAAATATAGAAGAGCTGTGATTGGAAAGAAGAAGGGGTTCAGTGATTGGAGGATAGGAGAGGTGGAAGCACAGAGTGGTGTGAAGGGATTATGGTCTGATTACATTGTATATATGAATGGAGGATATCAATTAAAGATTTTAAAAAGTAAAAGAATAAAACTATTCATTCATTTATTTATTTATTTTTGGCTTCTTGAAGTAGGATCTCACTCTAGCCCAGAATGACCTGGAATTCACTATGTAGACTCGGGCTGGCCTTGAACTCATGGCCATTCTTCCACCTCTGCCTCCTGAATGCTGGGATTAGTTTGTGCCACCACACCAAACTTAAATCTATTTTATTATTATTATTATTATTATTATTATTATTATTATTATTATTATTATTGGGCTTTTGAGGTAGGGTTTCACTCTAGCTCAGGCTGACCTGGAATTCACTATGTAGTCTCAGGGTGGCCTCGAATTTATGGCAAATCTCCTACCTCTGCCTTCCAAGTGCTGGGATTAAAGGCATGCGCCACCACACCAGGCAAACCTATTTTAAAATCAGTGCAAAGGACATATACATTAAGGACAGGGTGGTCAGATTCCCCAAATCCACCCTGGCCCCTGCCAAACTCTTCAAAGCATATTGGTGAAGGTAGCTTGTTAGCAGAGTGCAGCTTACTTTTTCTACAAGGCGAAGCCTTTGCTGCTATTCTCAAATGTCTATATTGGCACAATGGAATATGCTCTTCATGTTGTCATAGTTACAGACATTTTCTTAGATCTGGCCATCGTCTAGTATATCATTTCATAGGCTTGCAGTTTTAGGGACATCAGAATATAATTTATGCTAAATTGTTTTAAAATATGTTTTTAAACTACATTCTGACATACTTTAGAAGGTGGTTTACTAAAGCTCAACTTTAGCTGATAACTATATAATGCTCAGAACTTTGTGCATAGTTAATGTTCACTAATATTTAATAAAATGAGAGAAACTATATCAAAATAAGATTTCTATTTCTTCAACTCATGCTCTATTTACAGTGTAGATATGTTGATTCATTCCATCGGACATTTACAACAAAATTTCCAAATACCCATGAGATGATGATAGATAAATGAATATCATAGTAGGATTTTAAATAGATTCACAGACCAGCATTTCATAAGCCATTCTAATATGACATGCCTTATAACAGTCTCCAAAGGAACGAAAAAGTGGATGGGAATCAGAATGGTAACTTAAGGCAGTATTTCCTTCCTTTAAAATTGCTCCAGTTTTCAGTTGCTAACAAGTTTTACTGCATTAGGGTGATTGTATATTTTTCCTATGTACCTTCACTCTGGAATATGAACTTTATGACATTTGGGCAAAATCAGCCTTTCTCATTGTTCCAAGTTCCTAAAATCCACATAACTCACAAAGAAGGTAATTATTTGAATAGTCAAGGAAATAGTGACTTAATTAAAGTAGTAAAATAGTAAATTCTCAAATAATTTAATATACCAATATGCTTTAGAAATCTTGAAAATGGGTACAATAGGTGGAATTTGCTGTGCAACTAATGGTGTGTATAATATAATATAATATAGTGTACATAATGATGTATAGCAGGAAAGAAGTAAACTAAAATACAAGGGTTTGGATTTTGTGATATTTAGAGACTGAGTGGAAGCAAATCCATGACTGCACTCTGAAGAGGCCTCCAAATAGAAGCCAGTGGATAAAGCCATGCTAAGGAAAAGCTACTTAGGGTGAATGGGTATCAGAGTGACCCAGTCCTCTTGAACAGGAAGAAGTTAATGAATTCGTCCATTCAGCAAATCCTTATCAAGTCCTTTTATTGGTCAAACATGTCATTAGGAGATGGGCACAGATAGATTAAAAATGCAGGCTTCCTGCTTTCAAGAATCATGCTTCAAAGGGGAAAAGCAAAGGAATGAAGTTTATTTTTATGACAGAGTACATTGTTCTAAAAAGATTTGGGAATTCATGCAATTATAATAGGGTAGAGTAGAGGAGAGTGATGGGGGAATTTAAGGAGACAGATCTATAACAAAATTAAACCATCACCCCACATGACATAACACAAAGAGATTATGAAGAAACGTGTGTAAAAAGTTGAAGGCTTTATTACCTACCATTTTAAAGGTAATGTATTCTTAGAGTGAAACAATACATATAGTATAAACAAGTTATACTTCTGGACTGAGAACAAATTATTTCATTTTCATCTTCTGCAAAGTTAGACATTAGATTGAATAAGCTTTTGAGACTTCCCAGAGTATTTTTTAAAGTTTAGAATAATTTTATTATTATTAGCATATGAAGAATTAGGTTGTTTTATAGTGTTTTCAGACATGTTTAATTTCTTCTTTTTCCTCTCCCACTTACCCATTGTGCCATTCTTGACAATATCATTTTTAAATTTTTTTTCTCAATTTTTATTAACATTTTCCATGATTATAAAAAATATCCCATGGTAATACCCTCCCTCCCTGCACTTTCCCCTTTGAAATTCCATTCTCCATCATATGCTGTCCCCATCTCAGTCTCTTTTTTATTTTTATGTCATGATCTTTTCCTCCTCTTATGATGGCCTTGTTAAGGTAGTGTTAGGCACTATGAGGATATGGATATCCAGGCCATTTTATGTCTGGAGGGAGCATGTTGTAAGGAGTCCTACCCTTCCTTTGGCACTTACATTCTTTCTGCCACCTCTTCCACATTACACCCTGAGCCTTGGAAGGTGTGATAGAGATGTTACTCAGTACTCTAGTCACTTCTTTCCAGCACTATGATACCTTCTGAGTCGTCTCAAGGTCACTGCCATCTGAAAAGAGAAGATTATCTACCCAAAGTGAGAGTAGCATTAATATAAGGGTATGAATATTAAGAGAAGTACTTACTGGGCAGTTTGTTAAGCATACTATATACATTTATCCAGACATCAGCAGATGTTACACCCCTGGGGCTCATGACTACCCCTGTTGTAAGTTTTCAGTATCAGGGATGTAATCCCTCCCATGGAGCAGGCCTTCAGTCCAATTGGAGAGCAGTTGGTTTCCACCATGACAGATGTGCCACTATTGCACCTGTTGGCTCATTTAGCCTGGCTAGATAATTATAAGGCTTGCAGTGCCCACTGTTGAGTATCTTCACTTGTGGTATCTCTTTCTCCCTTTGAACTGCATGTAGAATGGCTTCTTCCAGCTTTCTGTCAGCTGGTCAACATGCCGGAAGTTATCAGCTCAGTTCCAGCAGGATTTCTCAGTGGCCTTGCAGCTCAAGTATGTGGAGTCTTCAGCAATAGGGTCTTACCATCTATTCCTAGTGGGAAACCTGGGTACTAGTGCTTGCTATGCAAGCCTGAAGACCCAAGTTCGGATAATCAGTTCTCATGTGAAATGTGCTCTTGGCAGTGCAATCCTTGAATGCCAACACTGAGAAGTGGAGACAGGAAGGTCGATAGCCTTGTTGGTTAGCTATTCTAGGTATACTTGTGAGCTCTAGCTACAGTGTGAGACCCTATCTCAAAAAACAAAGGTGTAGGCTGGATATGGTGATACACGCTTTTAATCTCAGCACTTGAAAGGTAGAGTTAGGAAGTTTGCTGTAGTTTGAGGCCACTCTAAGACTACATAGTGAATTCCAGGTTAGCCTGGGCTAGAGTGAGACCCTACCTTGAAAAAAAATAATAATTGTAGAAAGATAAATGCTTACCATCAACCTCTGTTCTTCACATACAAGCACAAACATAGGCACCAGCATGTGGAGTTTTACCCACACACTGGAAAATACACACATGCACTCTAAAATGATTTTTCTTCAAGTGCATTGAACTCTAATGTCGCTTCATACTATGAGTTATATCTATTCAGGAATTTATTCTCATTAAGAACAAGAAGTCTTTCTGTTCAAAACGTTAACAGTTTTCCATTGCTGCATTTACCATAAACCTGGAGTTCATATCTATTAGAAGTTGCAGAATTCTACCATAGCTTGAGTGTTTTCAGAATGAACAAAATGTTGCAGATAATGAATCAAAAGACGTTCTGAGAATTGCAGTTCACTTCTCTCTACTTCCAACATGTGCTTCACAGGCTTTCACTCCTGTACTCCATTTTGTCTACTCTTTTCATTTTAGTGGTGAAGGTAGTTAAAAGCCCTTCCAATTGACAATTTTACCTTCATCAAAAAACTTGAACTTAGTAGGTCCACTTCCAAGAGGCTGAACTCATGAGGCTGGTAAATAGGTAATGACTGAAAAATAGCTTGTCAAAATATATCAAAACAATTGGCTTTCTTAAGACACTACCATCAAGTTCTTTTAAATCTAAGGCATATATTTTATAAAACACACATTATCTTCACATAAAGTAAATACTGAGTGCCTATAAACACTATACATAGACATGTATGTGCAATTTCTATTAAATTATATGTACATGTTATCTCAACAAAAAAGAGTTTTAGGGGGCTGGAGAGATGGCTTAACAATTAAGGAATTTGCCTGCAAAGCCAAAGGATCCTGGTTTGATTCTCCAAGACCCACATAAGCCAGATGTCCAAGGGGCCGCAGCCTCTGGAGTTCATTTGCAGTGGCTGGAGACCCTGGTGCTCCCGTTCTCTCTCAAATAAATAAACAAAACATATATATATATATATATATATATATATATATTTTTTTTTTTAAAAAAAGAGAGTTTTAAATGGATTTTAAAGTAATAACTAAAAATTCAGAATAACTTAAAGTCTTTCCACAATGAGCTCCTGGGAAATAAAGAAGAAAAGACATAGCATCAAAGACTTTTGCTTACAAAGTAAGGACTTTCTCAAGTACTTCTAACCAACTCCTATGCTAAAGAATTTCAAGGGATGGACTCTTACATTCATATTTTCCTCTTCAAATATTTGAGCACACATCAACATGGATTTCAGCAATTCTGGGAGACACTCATCTTCAATTCCATCAACAACTAAGTATTCCAAGTAACTAAGCATCTGTAGCTCTTATTTTTATAGTTTTTAAATCCTTTTATATTTATGTACTTTGTAAATTTGTCTAAGATATTTAAAATTTTCTTTGGTATATTGTAACTGATAAAGATAATGCTGTTATTGGCTTTATGCAAAACATACTTCTTGCTGTAAAATGACAAATATTTAATTTAAACTTCTAAAAACAACCCCATTCTGGGGTAACTCTGTTTTTAAAATCATATTCTTACAACAAAAATAAATGGAGATATGTATAATAATTTGGGCTCAGCCAATTAGATTACTATGTACATAAGTGTTAAAAATAATTAAAGGCTGTAAGAGATCATATGACATAGTCAATCATCTGAAAACTTTAACATAATTTTAACTTCATTTATTCTTAGAAGTACCCATAGATTTGAGTTAACTCTCTAACAAAATTATAAAAAAGATATCCATCTTTAATCATAACAATATTAACAGTGCTTTATAACTTTATAGCTGATATTTCTTTTTAAAAATATACAACACATTTTATTTTATTTATTTTTAAATTTATTTTTATTAGATATGGACATACTTGATATGTAAATAGCACATGTTTGTACCAACCTTTCCCTCATCTCTGCCCATTTGCTGAAGAAGACCTCATTGTTGGGAAAGTAGGTCAACCTCATGGGGATTGTAGGTCATATGCTTTGAAGGCAGCATTCACTTATGGGGGAGAGGCAATGTCTCTGTGCAAAATGCCCCAACTTGTGGCTCTAACAATGCACACTTCTGAAAAATTCCCTGAACCATGTTGGGCACATTTTAAGTCTACTTCAGTGATGGGCACTTAGGAGCCTCTGTATCTGTGATTTGGTAGGAGTTGAGTGTTCTTAGTATCCTTCTCCATCACTCTTGTGCTGTTATCAAGTTCAAGAAGAAAGCATCACTCTTACTCATTTCCCCAATTTTTTTTGTTGTTGTTGTTTCACCTTGGGCTGGGGTGAAATGTCCTATATCATTTATCCAGCTCCCATCTGAAAATGAGAAGAAGATTCTCCAATGGAAAGTGCAGTTATCACTGGTTAAATGGGATAACCATTATTAATTTAGAGAGAATTTAAAGGGTGTAGACCCTCTGATAGCCCGAGATTAGTTGGAGTTTGACACTGGAAAGCAAAATCGTTATCTGGATATATTCCTGATTTCTTTCCCAGTTCCACATATGGTTTCCTTTCTACTAAGCAGATCTGTTAGCCAATCCAGGAGGAGTTGGTTACCCACCATGGCTATTTGCCACTATTGCACTTGTGTGAGTATCACATCAGGCTGTTGCTACTGAGTAGCTTAGACTTTGAGTTGCTCTGACAGATGTTGGCCTCTTTCCCTAGTTGATCATGTAGTGCCTTCCAGCACAAGGTGGGCTAACTGTCTGGAGATTGGCTCTCTTCTAGATTCCAACCAGGTCTCTCCATTGTCTGTGCTGATGGTGTATGCTGTCTTCAGCAGTAGGGTCTTACCATTAATCGCTGGTGGGTAATCAATTGGAGACCTGATATCTGTTTATTTATTTATTTATTAGTTATGTACACAGTGTATACAGTCTTGTTGGTGCCATCGTTATCCTCCTCCCTGTCCTCCCACCTCTGCAGGCTCCCTCCTCATTGGGGAATATGGGTCATGTATTGTGGGATTATCCATCACGGATGGGGAAGAGGCAGTGCAATGTCTCTGAGCATAATGACTCCACATGTAGCTCTAACATTTTTGTTGCACCCTCTTCTGCAAATTTCCCTGAGCCATGTTGGATTCATTTTAGGTCTGCATCAGTGATGAGGTCCATAATTAAAAGATGACAAATTATCTTAAGTGTTCTAAACTTCAAATCAAATAAAGTGTTTAATAAAATACAAAAGAGTTTAAACACAGGGAAACATAGTCAATCCAATTTTAAATATGTATATAATGTCCAGTTAGTCATATTGTCTGCTTCTCTCCTATGATGCCTTAAGTTTATTAGGTTGGACTTCTTCTTCTTAATTATTATTATTATCATTATTAATTTATTTGAGAACGAAAGAAAGGAGAGAAAGAGGCAGATAGCAATAATGGGCATGCCAGGTCCTCTAGCCACTGTAAATTAACTCCAGTTACATGGGACACCTTGTGCATCCAGCTTACATGGGTATTGGAGAATCAAACTAGGTCCTTAGGCTTAGCAGGCAAGCACCTTAATCACTAAGACATCTCTCCAGCCAAATATTCTTGAGTACATTTAATTTTAAATAAAACATTCATATTATATATCACATTTTTATGTTATATGAGACACAGAAAACAAAATAATTGTTACACCTGGATCATGATAGCTAATAGATTTGACATGATCTAAATGTTCCTTCCTGAATGGAAGTAACTTGCTCAGCAACTCCTCTCTCCTGAAAATGGATTTCCTGCCTTTTAGTTATCCTCATCTGTACTAGAACCTAGGAATGACCCTTCCTAGCTGTATAGGACATATTTAACATAACATCTGGCCTCTGCATGCACAGAATGTGATTCTTGACCAATTAGAGGATCTGTGAACTAAAGTTTCAAAAAAGCACTACACCTGCTACACCTAATTCCAATAAGGCTGAATGGACTGATAAAACTCCTGTGACCACAGAGGGATGATATGTTACAAGATTAGAGCCGAATTAACTCAGGCTACATTTAGCCAATGACCATTTATTGTCCACCTGTGTCTGACCTAACATCCTGGTGACTATCAGTTGATCATGTATGAACTTTTTGGGATATACTAACATATCCCTAGCTTCCACCAGCCCAAGGGGTAAGAATGACATCTGATAGCTTATGAAGCTTGTGGTGGAAATTTTCCAACTTTACTGTCAATGGTCAGCCAATATATGTGAAAAGTTCCATGATATCTGATAGTTTTCCTGTTTTGTAACTATGAAACATTCATGAAATAGTTAATACATTGGAACACGAAATTGTGGTACCTAAATCTGTGTTCCTGTTCACTCATATTTGGTTCCAGAATAAACTCTATCCTCTTTGAGATGAGAGTTGCATAGCTTTTTTGTCAACAGTAGCTATAAAGGGAAACTGATTTTTTTTATTATTATTATTTGCTAACACTCCCTTTTAGGCCTGAATTCATCAGATCCATTGCAATAATAATAATAATAATAATAATAATAATAATAATAAGTTGAAAAGTGTTTCTTTCTTACATTATTTTTCAGTTGGCTTGTATACTAACCTCCTCTTTCTCTTTTCTGTCTTTTCCTCTGCTCCATGCAATTCAACAAATTTTGGTTGCCAGGCAAAGCATATGCCCCAGACCTTATAATGAATTTGAAAATAAATTCTGCATTTAGAACCTAACAAGGGAGGAATCTTCCATACTAACATACATAGCAACAGACCAGTGTCTCCCAAGATGCCATGTCTTCATCCAGAACCTGTGTGCATACTGTATTTCCTAAAAGACACAAATAGCATTACTGCATCTAGTTAATTGTCCTTTACATAAACACATGGGCGAATTTGATTTTGTGTGTGTGTGTGTGAGCCCACTGTCATCACAACGTGCCTTAAGCTGCAAAGGGAAGCAAAATAAAAGACTCAAGGAGGGTAGACAAACACTGGGCCCACAATTCTGGCTTTAAAGATGAAGTATAAAATGAACCAATGTGGGCTGGCGAGATGGCTTAGTGGTTAAGCGCTTGCCTGTGAAGCCTAAGGACCCCGGTTCGAGGCTCGATTCCCCAGGACCCATGTTAGCCAGATGCACAAGGGGGCACAAACATCTGGAATTCATCTGCAGTGGCTGGAAGCCCTGGCATGCCCATTCTCTCCCTCTCTTTGCCTCTCTGTCTGTCACTCTCAAATAAATACATAAAAATAAACCAAAAATTTTTTTTAAAAAATGAACCAATGTGTGTTGTTGGCTTCAGAAAGTGAAAAAACACAGAAATAATTTCTTCTATGGAGCCCCTAAAAAAATGGAGCCTGACAAATCAGTTTTAATCAAATGAAACACATTTCACATTTCCAAATTCTACATATATAAGCATGGCTAAATGGAAGCACAAATTTATCTGGAGCTGGTAAGCAGAGATTTTATCTTAAAAGGTTATAAGAACAGTTTGAATAGAGGGAAGGGGCTGATGTGATGGGGAAACAATTTTGACATTAACTCTGCATCTCTCCCAAGTGGTAAGCAAAAGAAACTTTCTTTTATAGGCAGACAAAAAAAAAAAAAATAGTCAGTGAAACACAAATAACCCAGCATAAGGAAAAGGGATGACAGAACGCAGCTTGGAAGAACAGTGGATCACACAATGCTTTGTCTTGATGCTTCTTACAGTGGCATTTAAGAAGAAACCTTTGGGAAGGAGTGAAGCTTATCCAAAGTTT
The DNA here is from genome assembly GCF_020740685.1 of Jaculus jaculus. Lineage (NCBI taxonomy): Eukaryota > Metazoa > Chordata > Mammalia > Rodentia > Dipodidae > Jaculus > Jaculus jaculus. Next base: position 60,517,582 of record NC_059110.1, on the reverse strand, counting down.
ATGTAATTATGTTTTGTTCTGAATGATTTGTGAAGATAGTTCAACTAATGACTCTAAAGTAAAAAATGCAAAGTGTAAGAGTCATTTTTACATAAGGGGTAGCATTACTGAGTCTTAGATATGTCAGATGGAATGAAGTGATTCTTTGTAGTGAACATAAGGGAGAGGAAGGAGTCCTTAAACTTCACTGTCTTGTGGAAGTAATGAGCTCAAGTAAATACATGATCAATAATGAATTTGCATCTTTTGTACACATGACCTGCAGTAAATTCACATATCACCACCATAGCTAACCTAGAAATATCAACATTGGAAATTAGTGACAAACATATCTGCATTGTGAGCAGTACTGAAATGCTTTCTTGCTATAAACCTAAGTACTGACAAAAAACTAAATCAGAGTTGTTTAAAAGTAGAGTATCTGTATTAGTGTGAATATATATATAATATATTATATATATCTTTATATATATAATAGATATATATGAATATATATAATATATATAATAGATATATATATACATATATGAATATATATATGAATATATATTCATATATCTGGACATCTATACCTACATATTAATCCACATATTTAGTCCTCAGCTGAATCCTTCTCAGAGTGAAATCATAATTTATGATGTAAAAAAGATTCTCTATAAAATATTTATATCAATAACTGCATAATCTGGGCAACTTTATGAATGTTTTGTTATTGTAATTATTTAGTTGTTTTTCTTTAATATGAAGAATTATAAAAAAAAGAATTATAAGTACATTTAACTTACATTTAAATGAAGACTTTGCTCTTGAATTTCAAATCCCTAAGTATACTCTCAGTAGCTACTGTTATAACTCAGAAGTAAGGTCATATGGAGGTTAGTACTAGTTAGTATTAATGTCAAAATCCCTACATGAATAAAGTCAGTAATATTATACACTTTGGAATCATAGTGCATAGTGAGCAACAAATATAGAGAATCCATTTGTATTAGGACTGTGCTCTATTTCCAAAATATATTTAAAATCTGTTCTGTATTAAATAGTTAGCTAAAGAAATCTCTTTTGCTTAAAACTTTGGTTGCCTAGAGAGTTAAGGATTACAAGATTTCCCCTATCACAATAGTTTCTTTCCTCTTTGCAAATTTTTCTTTTCAATCCTTTGCAATAATATTTTAAAATAAAATATCGCCTTACTAACTCCAAATTTATGATTTAATTTGACATTCACTGGGTGGCATGTGCTATGTTGTTGTTGCTTGGAGAAAAGACCCCATCAGAAGCAACTTATGGGAGGAAAGCGCTTATTGATACTTACCATTTCTTCATGGTAGAGAAAGCATGACGGAGCAGGAAGCTGGCTCATGTCTCCACTGGGAAGAAGTTGTATCAGTGAACTGAGCTCTGAGCACCCAGTAGGCTGGCCTAATCTACCCCAAGGTCAGTCCCCAGTAACACACCTCCTCTAGCAAACCTCCACCTCCCAAATGCTGTACAACTTTACAAAGTTGTAACCAACTGTGAACCAAGTATGAAAACACATGGGATTTGGTGGATTTTTCATTCAAACTACTACAGTACATAAACATAGCTCTTGATGACATAAAGTCAAAGTGTACATTGAGAAAACTAAAATGGTATCTACATAAATATTCACGGAGACAAACAGGACATATCTATCAAAATAGTGATGCCTGTGGTGTGCACACTTTATACAGTCAAAGGACAAACAGAACAATTAAATAAGCATCTACCCTCAACAAAGATGTTTTCCTGTACAGCATTCCTCTATGTCTCTCTAAGGGATCTCGCTCCCTCCCTCCCACCCTATGCTACAAGGAAAATCATGCCACACCTAGCCCACTTATTATATAGAGACTGGTGGCAAAACTCAGATAAAACCTTTCAGATTACTACTTCTTAAGTCATTTCTGCCAATTTGCTAGTTCAAATCATTTTGTGACTTGATTTTTCTTCACTTTTTTACAGATTGTTAAATGAGAATAAAGGTTTGTGTATATGTCCAGTTGATGGGTCCTCTTGATTTGTGAAGACTTCCAGATACTTTGTTCAGAACTTAAATGCCCTGTACTATGTTAAATGCCTTATCTGATTTGTTTTTTCTTAAAAGAAGATGAGGGAGTTGCTATTATTCTCTATGTTTTTAGATGGGGAAATTCAGACTGAGAGTTTCATACATGAGGAATCTCATTCCCCATGATGACAGGCTTGGTTATAGAATAACAAAAGTGAATTAAAATGCCTCATATTATCCCAGAGCCAACTGTGACCCACTGTGTGTACTCCAGAAAACCTTTAGCTCAACAGATACTGAGGCTAACCTCATAACAACCACAGATTTCTGCTTCTAATGATTTCCACCACATAAACAATCTGTAAGCCTGCTAAGGCAACCAAGAACAGAAAGTGTAATTTTAATGCATATATTATACCCTCTAAGACTATGTACACACACATGTGCATGCATGTGCATGCGTGCATGTGTGTGCGTGTGTGTGTGCGTGTGTGTGTGTGTGTGTGTTTGTAAGATTGTTTACAGGGCAATTCAGTGGCCAAGGTTACTAACTTGGATCAGCTGGAACTGAATGTAAAAGTAGTAGGCATCAGGAGTATTGACAAATAACTAGACTGAGACCATGATAAAATGGAAATATGGAGGGAAGAGAGGAAGCAATACTTGACAGACTAGAAAGGGGAAAGAATATATGGGGTGTGAAGGACTTGGGGGCAGGGATAAATGAGTATGAGGAGGTAAATTACAAAACACACGCACATAAAGTGAATTAGTTCCATAGAAACCTTCCTCCTGGAAACCATTCTACAAGATAAAGGAATAAAGGATAAAGGAAGGGCAGTCTTGGCAGAAATGCACAGTAGAAAGTGTAGAAAGCTCAATCCTAAAACCATAGTCTCTGGCTGATAAATCCCAAAATCAGAGTTAGTTTAACCCCCACTCTGGCCTGTTGGTCAAGGAGATGTATGAGTTCCCCAAAATAATCTTGGCCATTGCTAAAAACAGTTGGTTACCTATCAGAGTTAAAATGTAAGACCCTATTGCTGAAGACACCACAGGCTGCTGTAATAGATGTTGAGAGACCATTTTAGGACAGAGATAGAAAGCATCTCTCTCCTGGCAAGTTCACGTAGTACTAGAAAGTATTATGGGAGATTCTAGGGAATAATGTTTGGCAACAGTGTGAATAAGCAGGGGACCTTGAAAGGTATGCAGTTGAGTGAACATGAAGTATATACATGAATCCTTTGCATGTAAATAACTGCCCTCTGATTGTACACAAGACCACATGAGTGGGAGAGAACTCACATCTGGTACTGAAAACAAAGTTAGAATCCCATGTCTAGTGAACTCACATATTCCATACAAAAAACTCATTGCTCTCTGAATAACAAAAGTGAGCATACAACAAAAGTCTCTCAAATAACTATGCATATAACCCTTAATAAAAGCTTCTCTCACTTGTGGTAGGAAATGCTGCACTAATTTACAAAGAACAGAGAACAGTGAGGAGATTCTGGATGTATCAATACAACAAGAAAAGATAGACAACCACCAAACAAATTAAGTGTCAAATTTACCACATCTCCCAGGGCCTAGAAGAAATTACCAAGGAAACAATGACATGAATATTGATCCCACAGCTATTCTGACAACCAGCACCAGGGAAACTGTCACAGACACTGTGGCTTATCAATACCCAGAAAAGCAGAAATCTAGAGGCTACAGAGAATTCATCACTAAATCAGATTTTCAACAAGCCCAACAAGGCTCAAGAATCATTGTTGAAGAGGAGATAGAAAGACTAAGAACAACAATTTGGGTAGGACCATCCTAAGGCACATCACTTCCCCCCAGAAATCAAACAAGACCTGAATTACACCACAGTTAATATCAGCAATCCACTGTAGTAGTTTGAATAAATGTTCCCCAATAGATTCTGGAGTTTATTAAAACTTATTGGATGTTCAGGCACCTGGCTGGAGGAGATGTCACTGGGAAGTCCAGCCCTAAGGTGTGGTGGTGTATTTGACTTTGAAAGATATGTAAAGTACCTGAGTTCCTACTTGAGTTTCTGAAGTGTGCTCTGTGGGTTTGCTTTTGGCCTTTGGCTTTTTCTTGCCCTTTTTGGGCTTGTTAAAAGCAGATGACCTTCTTCAGCCATTATGGAAGTTACCCTGGATCTTTAAGCTTCAATAAATAACCCAGTAAATAACTGCCTGGTTTGGAAGTTCATCTCAGCCAAACTGAAATTGTCTGCTACAGACATTTTTACCAATAGAGGGGTGAGATGAATCTGACCATGTAGATTTTTGCACTTATGGTACTTTTGTTTTGGAGAAATTGGCATGGACTTGTTGGTGGCAATTGAAGACACCTTCTGGAGCAGTAAGCCAAGTATTATGGACTATTCTTATGAGAGTTTGAGAATCCAAACACAGAGAGAATTGAACTTGGAGGCTTGGCTTATGCACTTTCTAAGGGAAAGGAAAGATAGCAGAGAACTTTGTTGGAACTGGGATACTGCTGCCTAGGCCCAGGGAGTTTAATCAAAGTTAAATTTGTAATGGAATGATTTGCTTAGCTAAAGATATTGGACTGAGATATTTAAGATTTTAAGTTAGAAAATCTCAAGCAAGTTAAAATAATGGACACTGAGACTAGTTTGTGGTTGCTGAAGTTGCTATTGTTAGCACATTAGCAAGCTCAAAGAAGATGGCTGAACACTTTACATTAAAACAATGGAAAGGATGCCTGAAGGAAGACTGTGATAGAAAGGGAAACTCTTGTGGAAAGAGTTGACTAGTAAAGGAACCTGCTGTTCAAGGTCATAATTTATTTCCTCCCTGAGTTAAGAATATGGGCTTGAGGGATGGCTTAGCAGTTCAGGTGCTTGCCTGCAAAGCCAAAGGACCCAGATTTGATTCCCCAGGACCCACATTAGCCAGATGCACAAGGGGGTGCACATGTCTGGAGTTTGCCTGCAGTGGCTAGAGGACCTGGTGTGCCCATTCTCTCTCTCTCCCTCTCTCTGCCTCTCTTTCTCTCTCTGTCAAAAAATAAATAAAAATATGTGAAGAATACAGCTGTATCCTGGACACCAGGTATTAGTTTTGGAAGCATGAAAAATGCTTGGAGTGGTCATAAAATGCACACAGTTCCAGGGTCTGCTGCTGAGATGTGGCATGGGGTAGGTCATGATGATTGTGATAGGCTGGCAAATCCATTGGAAGATGGACCATGGTTTGCATGGAGACCTAAAGATTATTTGGATATACCAGGACTATGCAAGGGCTCCCAAGGAGGCTGTTGACTAGGAATGGAAGATTCCCCTTGCTATACCACCCAACTGGAGGGGCAAAATTGTAAAATCTGGAGACTTGGGAATTTATAACTATGTTAAGTTGGCAGACTGTTGAGACCTTTGAAATTGGACTCAATGCAATTTATAATGTGAGATGGTTTTGAATCAATTGGGGATCAGGGGTGAAATGTGGCAGTTTGAATAAATGTCCCCCATTATATTCAGGAGATTATTAAAACTTCTTGGAGTTCCAGCCACCTGGCTGGAGGAGGTCTCACTGCCAGATCATTAGGGTCCAGCCCTAAGGCGTGGTGGTAGATCTGACATTCTAATCAAAAGATATGCAAAGTGCATGGAGTTCCTGTACTGTGTGGTGTGGTATGGCTTTTTGCTTGTGGCTTTTCCGTGTGTGTTTGGACCTATGAAAGCAGTCCAGCTTCCTCTCCCACTATGGAACTTACCTTTTATCTATAAGCTTCAGTAAATCCATTCCTTCCGTAACTGTAACTGGTCTGGAAGTACAGCTCAGGTACCTGAAGCTGTTTACTACACCCACTGAGGAAGGTGCTCAGTGGAATGTATCAGGGAGAAGGGAAGTGGTGTGTCCATACCAAGTTTCTACTTAATAATAAAAAAGAATATAACCTTTGTAAACATAAATAAACACAAAAAAGAGGCCCTTTAGTAATCACGGATTTCCTGAATTTACTAGGAAAAGCATTGGTTCTCACAATTTATTATTACCTACTCTCTCTTAGGGTGATTGGAGCTTTATCTCCAGATACTTTTATTGAAAACTCTCTGAGAATTTCTGTCTCTCTATGTTTCTCTCTTTCTCCCTCAATCTCACTCTCACTCTCACCACAGCATTACTGAATCACAAGTTGCAAAAAGAATAAGAAGTAACACTTATGATCAATTATGTACCATGATATATATATCTCAATCCCTTCCTAACTTGCCTTTGAAAACTTCCTAACTCCAGTTATGTATTACATAGGCTTGGTCTCAATAGGCATTATTTGCCTTCAACAATGGTCTCTATCAAGAATCACAGAATTGAAGCCTAAGAGAAACGCATATCACTTTTTTTATGCCCAATATATTCTTTCCCAGAAGTGGGCATCCCCCAATGTGGTATCACAATATCCAACGATGATATCACAAATCTACACTGTGGCATCACAATGCCCTACTGTGAAATCACAATATTCTACTGAGACATGATAATGGCCAAATGTTACACCTTAATGCCCTAATGTAACATCACAATCCACTACTATTATAACAAGATGCCCTACTTTGACTACTCAATCCCCTATTATGACATCATTGCAGTATATGTACATGTATTTGTGCACATATGCATATGTGTATACATATGCATGTATGTTTGTGTGTGCATGCATGTAATTGTTCATATAAGTTCATGAATTTAAGAACAGCAGTGCTTCAGAATAATAGAGTTGTGCTGGTCACAGTACCATTGTCCTTTTATACCAACACACTGTCTACCTGTAATTCTATTTCAAGTCTTTTAAGTTGAGCCTGTCTTATATCCTTAACACCATTTAACTTGAGACAGCCATTTTCTCTTTAATTTCCTTCAGACGACCAGTACATTATTATTATTTCTTGATTTTAGGTATATACATATTTCATAGAATTTGCTATACTCTCAAAGAAGTCTAGTGCCATAGAATCATTTTATTATTTATGTTTACAATGTGTACACAGCCATGTTGGTACCATTTTTAGCTTCCTGCTGCCCCCCCCCCCCACCAAAGGGACCTTCCTCATTGGGGAATGTGGGTTATGCATTGTGGGATTAGCCATCAGTTATAGGGAGGAGGCAATGTCTCTGTGCCTAATGTTCCAACATGTGGTTCTAACAATCTTTCTGCCAACTCTTCCACCAATTTCCCTGAGCCATGTTGGGTACATTTTAGGTCTACTTCAGTGATCAGGTCTTAGGATCCTTTGGGTGTCCGGATATCTGGTTTGGTAGGAGATGAGTGTTCTGTGTCTATTGCCTTTACCCTTGTGCCATTACCAGGTTCATCAAGAAAACAGCACTCTTCTTCTTCATTTCCTCAATTACTCTATGATTTCAGCTAGGGCCCTGGTGAGGTGCAATGGACTGATTTTCTCCTGAGGTTCTGCATCCATCTGAAAAAGAGCAGAAAATTTTCCAACAGAGAGTGAAGTCAGAACCAGACAAATGGGATAAGCATTACTATTTTAGAGAGAATTTAATAAGTGTAGGCCTTCTTGTAGCCCACAGTTGGTGGGAGCATGATATTGGAGAGCAAGCTAATTTTTTTGATATGGTTCTGACTTCTTTCCCAGCTTCAGCTACGGGTTCTGTTCCACTGAGCTGATCAGTTAGCCAAATCATTAGCAGTTGGTTACCCACCATGGCTGTGTGCCATGTTTGTACTTGTATGAGCATCATGTCAGGTGGTTTGCTGCTGAGTAGCTTAGACCATGAGTTGTTTGGACAGATGTTGGTTATTTTCCCAAGTTGATCATGTAGCATCTCCTTGTAGGTCTTTCTGATTAACAGCTTATTGTGGATGTTAACCACATGCTGGTACTGGGAATTACAGGCCAGCATCAAGGAAAAGAAGGAAGAAAAAGATAAGTATTATAAAAAAGATACAGAGAAGAGGGAGAGAGAAAGAGGAGAAGATTAAGGCTAGTCTTCACCATTCCCTATCCAGGGTCCTGTGATTCAGGTGTTCCCTCCAAGGACCTGATGAAGGTTCAACCATTTACTCTGTCTTTTAGGATTTAGAATTTTATTGTATAATTGCCATTTGTGTCTCCATAGAAATTTTAAAGGCCCCAAGTTGAATAAAACCTTACATTTGTTATTTTATATTTATTATTATTTTATGTCTGGGAGAGAAGAAAAGTGTCTTGGGCAAGTTTTACATTAGAGTATACTCTGTACTAATTAATGCTCTGTTGTGGATAGAATGAGGCTCTTGAGTCACAAGCAAGAATGTCACTTTCCCTACATCAAATGCTGCTGAAGGTCTTGATATTTGCTCCCATCATATGCATCCTATATTATTGGAATCAACTTGATAAGAAAATGATTAAACATGGCAGTACCAAGTTTATAAAAAAGGTAAATTTGAATAATTGTAAGTGAATGGCATAGGCATGCCTGCATTTCATGAGTTTGCTCTGGGTATAATGGCCAGGAGTCACAGGGTATTATATATTTATATGTGAGTGTGACTAATACCCTACACAAGTGACTCTAGACTTTAGAAAACATGAGGCCAGAATGTGCTCACTGATAGTGTCTTGATTTGTGTTGTATTTATTGTTCCAAAGCATTGTGATATTTCATACCCTATCTTTTCCACAAATTAAATATATTTAAGGAAAGTTAGAAAAATATGTGAACTACTGTCTGTTCTAGAAATAATTTGGTGCAAACTCAGATGTCACCAAATCTAGATTTTTGATGACCTAAAGTGTGTGTGTGTGTGTGTGTGTGTGTAAATTTTCCTCTTAATTTCATTTAATTTACCTCAGATCATGTACATGATGGAACATCCATGTAAATTGGCCATACATTCAAAAAGTGATTATTCAACACTACTAAATGCTATAAGATAAAATTCACTCCACTTAAATAAGTCTCCATTTTCTAGGATATTTCCTTGAGTGCAGGACCATCTTCTCTAGGCTCATCTCTCACTTAAGAAAGCAGTTTTAGTTTCACATATCTCACAAACCTTTTGTGTTTCCCTGAAAAGCACAAATGATAGAGAGTAGATGATCTCTTGAGAATACTTGGTGTTTGTAATCTATTTACAGCTAAAAATAACTCTAAAGGTAAATTTGATTCAGTTTTCAAAGGCAAAGAAAAATCTCCATGTTCCTTCTCTTTCAATATTACCTAGGTCTTACCACCTCTCGTCTCAAGTATTCCTCACTTTCCTCTCCCTTGCTCTGTTCCCTAAGGATCATAGTTGAGTCTGTGAAAGGCCACTGAGGATAAATGTGACATTTCCAGGGATAAAACACTGAGATGGACAGAATGAGAATATTTAATGGATGGAAATGAAAAGGAATGAAGCATAGTCTGAAACAATATGGAAGTGATAATATTTGTGTAAAATTTAATAAAAGAGTTTTAAATGAATTTTTGGTTCATAAAAGTATGTTGCAACACTCCAACTCATTTGGGAATTCATTCATTATATACTCTAAAATCTGCCCTGTGAACATATTCATAGGGAAATGTAAGGGCACATAAGTTTGACAAATGCCCCTCCTTACATAATTTATCTTTTATAAGTGAGGAGTAGACATAGAGGGAAAAATGATATAGATAATGAACATTGCAGGAGAGTCTAGGATATTAGACTGTGTAGTATTTTAATATGTTAAATCAAAACTTTTCTTCATGTATTTACAGTACATTTTCAGGGCCAACATCTCCTATTATTCTTAGATTAATGTTGAGAAATAGGCAGGTCCAAATATATATGAGTGTGTGTGTGTATGGAGAATTTATATATGTTTTGATTTATTTCTTCACATATATTGCATTTTGATTATATATGTTCCACATTACTCTTCCTTACCCCTGTCAATCTTGTTCTCATCTCTGCTATTAGCTCATCATGAAGGGGAATGGCATTTCAAGCCCATACCCTACTAACAAAAGAAGTTTTACTGGCCTCATCATGTATAGAATATATAGAGGCTTACCATAGTTTCTATGAGTTCAAGAGTGAAATGACATTACCATATCTGACTGAGGTTTCCTAAAAGAAAAACAGATTTCTGTCAGAGCACTTGATGACTCACCAAAGGTTAGTGGTAAGACCCTACTGCTGAAGACACCATATGTGGTTGTCATGTAAAATGGAATGACATGGCTGGAATCCGGACGAGAGTCAGTCCCCAGACCGTCAGCACGTCCAGTGCCAGAAATTGCCACATGGAAAACTGGGAGAAAATGACCAACATCTGTCCAAGCAACTCATGGTCTAACCTACTTAGTCATGATACTCACACAAGTGCAGTAGTGGTGCACAGACATGGTGGGAAACCAGCTGCTTCAGATTTGTCTAACTGATCTGCTCAGTAAAACAAGACCCATAGCTGGAGCTGGGAAACAAGTCAGAATCATATCCTAATATGAGCCCGCTCTCCATTATCAAGCTACCACCAATCATGGGCTACCAGAGGGCTTACCCCTGTTAAATTCTCTATTAAAAAAAATAAATAAATAAGGGTTATCCTATTTACCTGGTGCTAACTTTACTCTCTGTGGAGAATCTGATTCTCTTTTTCAGATAGATCCAGATCCTAAGGAGAGGACCACCCCATCATACCTCAAAAGAGCCCCAGCTGAAACTAAGAATAATTGGTGAAACAAGCAAGGGTGCTATTTTCTTGGTGAACCTGGTACCAGCACAAGGTGAAGAAGATAGACACAGAGAAAAATCAACTCTTACCAAATTAGATATCCAGAGACACAGAGGATTTCACCACCTCATTGCTAAAGCAGACCCAAATTGAACCCACATGGTTCAGGGAAATTTTGTGAAAGAGGGGGCAGAAAGAATGTCAGAGCCACACATTGGATCATGATACACAAAGTCATTTCCTCCTACCCATAACTGTGGGCTAACTCCACAATGCATTACCAATATACTTCAACAAGGAGGGGCCAAGAGGAGGGCTAGGACATGGACAAGCCTAATAATGGTACCAACTTGACTGCATTCACTGAATATAAAACTAATTAATAATAATAATAATAAAGAAACAAGCTTAATAAAATAAGGAGGTCATTACAAAGCATAAGTAACGAAATAGGAATACTGAAGAAAATGTAGGCTGAAATCCTAGCTCTGAAGAATACAGTCAGTGAAATACAAAACTCTGCAGAAAGTCTCACCAGTAGAATGGATGAAGGAGAGAGGGAATATCAAAACTAGAAGATCAGGTGTCAGACCTAATACAGTCCAAAAAAGACAAAGAGAAGGTAATAGGAAGGTATGAATTAGAACTTTTAGATTTATGGGACACTATGGAAACATCAAACATAGTAATTCAGGGTATAACAGAAGGAGAAGAATTTCAATCCAGAGGCTAAGTAGGTTTTTTCAACAAAATCAAAGGAGAAAATTTTCCCCAAATTGGGAAAGAAATGCCAATGCAGATACAAGAAGCTTTTAGAACACCAAACAGACAAAACTTGGAAAGAGCCTCTCCTCGCCATGCTATAATTAGACTACTAAGCATGCAAACCAAAGAAAATACATTGAAATCAGTTAAGGAGGAAAAGCAAATTACCCACAAAGGCAAGTCCATCAGAATAACTGTAGATTACTCAACATAAACTTTAAAAGCCAGAAGCACTTGGAATGATGTATTCCAAGTTCTGAAAGATAACAACTGTCAACGAAGATTAATTTGTCCTGCAAAGCTAGCTATGCAAATTGATGTAGAAATAAGGACATTCCACACACGGGGACACACACACACACACACACACACACACAACAGGCTAAAGGAATTTATGAAAACTAAACCAGATCTACAGAAAATACTTGGAATTCTTCATGCTGAAGAGAAAGCAAAACACACACAGGAGGAAATAGGAAAAAATAAACCACACTCAAATAGCAGGTAAAACAAATGAGTAAAGGGAAAGCAAGAAACACAACAAAATAAGAATAATGGCAAGAACAAATGCATACCTTTAAAAAGTAATCTTAATATCTATGGCTTCAATGTACCAACCAAAATACATGAACTTGCAGACTGGATTAAATGGCTGGATCCTGCCATTTATTGCCCCCCGGAAACTCATCTCTCAATAAAAGACAGACACTGTCTTCAGGTGGAAGTATTTAAATCTCTAAAGATAGATATGTCCTCAGGGTGAAGGGATGGAAAATGATATTCCAAGCAAATAGAAATAAAAAACAAGCAGGCATTCCTATATTAATATGATAAAACAGATGTTAAACCAAAAGTAATCAAAAAGGACACAGAAGGCTACTTCTTACTCATTAAGGAATGATCCAACATGAGAACATCACAATCATAAATCTATATGCATCAACACAGTTGCACCACAGTTCATTAGAAAAACTTACTCGATAACAAAACAGAAATAAACACCAACACCAACATTGTCAGAGACTTCAATACTTTACTATCATCAATAGATCATTCAAGTAGAACATCAACAGGGAAATAATAGAGCTAAACAACACCATAGGTCAACTAGATCTAATGGACATCTGCAGACCTTTCCACCCCAGTTCTACAGAATTCACCTTCTTCCTAGCAGCCCACAGAACCTTCTCCAAAATAGACCATATATTAGGCCATAAAGTATATCTCTATAAATTTATGAAAACTGATGTAATTTCCTGCATCATATCTGATCACAACAAGGAGGGCACAAGGGGAAAGGTTAGGTCATGGATAAGTGTAATAATGGTACCAAACTGACTGTATTTGCTGAACACAAAACTAATTAATAAAAAAAATTAAAAAATTATAAAAAAAATCAAGATCAGAACAAAAGTTAATGAATTGGAAAGTAAGAAAATTTAAAAAGTTGATGAAGCTGGGCATTGTGGTACATGACTTTAATTCCAGTATTCAGGAAGCAGAGGCAGGAGGATCACTATGAGTTTGAGGCTACCCTGACACTAGTGAATTCCAGACCAGTCTAGACGAGAGTGAGATCCTACCTTGTAAAACCAAAATAATAATAATGATAATGATAATAATAATAATAGTAGTAATAGTAGTAATAGCATGGTGGTGCACACCTTTAATCCCAGCATTTGGGAACCAGAGGTAGGAGAATGGTGTGAGGTCTAGGCTACTCTGAGACTACATAGTGAATTCCAGGCCAGCCTGGGCTAGTGTGAGACCTTAATTTGAAAACAAGCAAACAAACAACAAAACAATCAATGAAATGAAGATATGATTCTTTGAAAAAATATACATGATTGATAAACCATGGCCAATTTGATAAAGCAGATAAAACAAACAAGAAAGAATCCTCAGATACCCAAAAATGAAATACCAAAAATGAAAAAGAAGAGATCACAACAGACATTAATGAATTTGGAAGAATCATCAGGCATACTTCCAAATCTCTACTCCACAAAGCAGTATAATCTTGAAGAAATGAATGAATTCCTAGGCACATACCACCTACAAAGCTAAACCAAGAGCAGATTAATCTTCTAAGCAAATATATCATATACATAGATGTTGAAAAGTTAATTAAAAACCTCCCCAAAAAGAAAAGTCCAGGACTGGGTGGCTTCTCAGATGAATTCTATCAAACTTTCACTGAAGAACTGAAACCAATTTTTCTCAAAATATTTCACATATACTTAAGCAGAAGAACAGATTACAGGGAGTGGAATGGGCCAAGCAAGGCCAGAGAAAGAGATTGTATAAAAGAAGGGTGGGAGAGAGTCAATCAAAAATTCAAGATATTCTGAATATTCAAGACATATGGAAGCCTACTTTTTTGGATAATGACACATCCAGATGCCACAGATTGTTACTATAAGATATTCAGTTCCAGGGATGGGATACCTTCCAGGGACTTTTTTTCCAGGTAGGTCTCTGTTGCCTCCTGAACATTACAAGATATTACAAAGGTCCTTGTTTTCCCACTAGAAACAGATGGTAAGACCCTATTGCTGAACACTCTACATACCTTGGCATCAAGGTCACTGAAAAATCAAGCTGAGGCTGAGCTGAAAACCTTCTTCTTGTAGAGAGGCTAACTGAAAGATAGAAATACTTGCCCTGCAGGCAGCCTGTTGCAGTCTGGTTCACCTTACTGGTAGAAATCACCCATCCAAGAGCACCTTCTGGGAAAAAGAGATTTATTTTGGCTTACAGGCTTGAGCAGGAAGCTCCACGATGGCAGGGGAAAATGATGGCATGAGCGGAGGGTGGACATCATCCCTTGCCCAACATAAGGTGGACAAAAGTAACAGGAGAGTGTGCTACCACTGACATGGGGAAACTGGCTATAACACCCATAAGCCCGCCCCCAAACAATACACTCCCTCCAGCAGGCATTAATTCCCAAATATCCATCAGCTGGGAACCTAGCATTCAGAACACCTAAGTTTATGGGGAACACCTGACTCAAACCACCACATTCTGCCCTGGCCCCCATAAACTTATATCCATATGTGATGTAAAACACAAGGCATTCAGTCCAACTTTAAAAGTTCTCATAGTTTTCATCAATCCCAATGATGTTCAAACATCCCCATAATCCAAGATCATTTAACTGAGCCATAATACAAAAAAAAAAAAAAACCATAATGGCACAGAATAAATATTCACACTGCAAAAGATGGCATTGGGCATAGCAAAGGAACATTGAACCAATACAAGATTTAAAACAACCAGGGAAAACATCAAACTCTGTAATTTCAAGTCCAACAACTCTAGCCACTAACAAATCTTCAAGTCTGATAATTCTAACCAGCAGTAAGTTTCGGGTATTTCAACTCTGCCCGTCCAGCTAGGCTATTCACAGTCCTGGAAAACTTCACCTGGGCCTGGCAGCTCTCCTTGGCAGCCATTTCATGGTCCCAGCATCTCCACTGGGTCTACACTGCAACCCACGGTACATCCTCATGGCCCCATGGGGTCTCTATGCAGGCAACCAGCAAACCTGCTTCACACTGCCCATGGGCATTTCCAAAACACAAGACCATGTTGCAAACTCAATGACCCTCTCTTTCCTGCATTTCTTATACTCCACAATACCAGGTATGGTGCCAATTTGTTAATCCAGGGGGGAATAAAGCAGACTTTGAAAAACAGGACACTCCTTGAGCACTCAGCCCCTTCAAAAGAATCGACATTCTTCCTGTTGCCCCAGTGCAGGTCAGCAAGCCCAGTCTCAAAGGTTGTGATCTCTCAATTGCAGCTGAACAGGCAACAGTTCACCCAAAGACTTTTCTTTCTGTGCCATATCCTTGCTCACACCAGTTCATTTCTACACAAAGCAACCCTGCACAACTTCTCAGGACATGGGCATAAGAGCAAGCTTCTCACACAAACTGCTACTCAGTCCAAGAAAAGCTCTTTCTTAGCCTCATAAGCCAAACCTCACAGTTCATAGTTCTTGCTGCATTCAGGTCTTGCAGCTCAGACCAGAATATTCCCTCAAGGCGTGTTTACAGCACTGCAAGTCATCTCTTAGGCCAAGGTTTCAAATCCTCCCACATTCCTCTTGAAAATCAGTTCCAAAAGGCCAAAGCCACACAGTCAGGTGTCTAGCAGCAACCCCACTCCTGGGTACCGCTTTACTGTTGCAGTCCAATTCACATTGCTGGCAGAAATCACCCAACCAAGAGCAGCTTCTTGGAAAAAGAGATTTATTTTGGCTTACAGGATTGAGGGGGAAGTTCCATGATGGCAGGGGAAAATGATGATATGAGCAGAGTGTGGACATCACCCCCTGGCCAACATAAGGTAGACAATAGCAACAGGAGAGTGTGACAAACACTGGCATGAGGAGACTGGATATAACACCCATATGCCCACCCCCAACAACGCACACCCTCCAGGAGTCATTAATTCCCAAATATGCTTCAGCTGGGAACCTAGCATTAAGAACACCTAAGTTTATGGGGGCACCTGAATCAAACCACCACACAGCCCCATGGAAGACAGAAGTCATGATATGTGAAAACAGTGGACTGTGGAATCCTCAAGTTTAGACAGACAGGCCAAATGACCAAATGGGTGCAAAAGTGGCATATCTGCTCTGGGGAAAACCAGCTGCTCTCTAATTGGACTAAAGGCCTGTTCTGTGGGAAAGAATGCATGCCTGGTACTAAAAACCTAATCAAAAGCCTATAGTAGGGGACTTCATGAGCCTTATGGGTGTAAAGCCTGCTCTTGTCTGGCTAAATGCATATACTATGCCCACCAAACTGCCCTGTATGCACTACACTTAATGTTCATATTCATATATTAATGCTACTCTTACTTTTGGCTACAGAAGCTTGACTTTCAGATGTTGGTGACCACTGGGATGATCCAAAAGGCAACATAATGCTGAGAAGAAGTGACAGAGAAGTGTCCAGCAATGAAACATCACTATCACACCCTTCAAGATTCAGCATCCATTGCAGAAGAGGTGGCAGAAAGAATGTAATAGCCAAGGGAAGGGTAGGTATCCTTACAATGCAACTGTCCAAACTGAAATTGGTCTTGATACATACAACCTCACAGGGCCTAACAATACCTTCACAAGACCCTCATAATAGGAGGAAAAGACAGTGACATCCAAATAAAACAGTGACTAACACACAGAGAGAGGGATATGATGGAGAGTGGAGTTGTGAAGGGGAGGTGGGGGAGGAGAGGGAATTTTCATGGTTTATTGTATGTAAGTATGGAATTTGTCAATAAAAAAAAAATTACATAAAAAAAAACCCTACTCCAAAAGTGGTGCAGAGAACTGAATACAGAGTTGTCAGAGAAAGAATTATAAATGGCTAACACACACTTAAGAAATTGTTCAAGGTCCCTAACCATTAGGGAAATACAAATTAAATCAACCATGAGATTCCACATTACTCCATTAAGGGTGGCAATCACTGAAAAAAAGTCAATGACAAATGTTGGTGAGGATGTGGGAAAAGAGGAACCCTCATCCACTGTTGGTGGAAATGTAAACTTGCACAACCACAATGAAAATCAACTTGGAGATTCCTGAAAAGTATGAACATAGTGCTACCAATAGGCCCAGTTATTCTCTTACTGAGCATTTATCCTAAATGCTCCATGCATCAATACAGACATTTGCTCAACCATGTTTATGGCTGCCCAATTCATTACAAATAAGAACTGGAATCAACCCAGATGCCCATCACTGTATGAATGGATAACAAAATATTGGTACATTTACACAATGGAATTGTACTAATAAGTAGGAAAAATTGATACAATGAAATTTGTAGGAAAAAAAATGGATAGACTTGGAATAGATCATGTTCAGCAGATTCACACAATCATGAAAAGACAAAATGCCAATGGTGTCACTTATTTGCAGTTTCTAACCTGGATCTGCCGAGTAGCTATCATATTTAATAGACAACTCAAGGTCCAAACAATAGGGATGGAAGGGATTAGGGTGAGGTGAGGAGAAGGGGAGGGGAAAAACAAACACAAAATTAAATCCCAAATGAGCTGATAGTATAGAAACTTTTATCCTTGGAGAAAGCCTAAAAAATATAATCCTCAAAAGCAGGAAGGGGGATCACCTGAAAAGTGGGGCTCTGATGAGCTTGGGATAAGTACTAAGCTTAAAAGAAAAAATGTTTTTTTCTGTCCCTGACCTGTAACTCCCAGTATCAGAGATTTGTTGCTAGTCACATTAAGCTGTTGATCAGAGAAGCCTACAAGTTCCCCAAATCAAGACAGCTCTCTGTCAAAGCACTTGATTACTAGTTTGAGGCAAAAGCTAAGACCCTATTGCTGAAGATACCATATGCTGCTGCTACAAATCACAAAGAGACCTGGCTGGAATTCAAAAGAAAGCTAGTCCCCAGACAGTTAGCCTGCCTAGTCCTGGGAGAAAATGACCAACAATGCTCTGAGCAATCAGAAGTTTAAGCTACTTAGAAGCAAACACCCTAACACAATGTACATGCTAGTGCAATAATGGCACACTGCCTTAGTAGATAATCAGAAAAGTTTCTGATTGACTAAGGGATCTGCTAGTGTAAAGCAACCCATATCTGGAATTGGGAACCAGATCAGAACCCTATGGAGACAAAGTTTATGTTCTCCAGTCCCCAGTTCTCACTAGTCTCTGGCTAAGGAGGGGTTACAATACATCAAATTCTCACTAGCTGTATAATGCATATCCTGTTTAAACTATGCTAACTTCACTCTCCATTGGGGAATCAGTGCAACTGAAGAATATAAACTACCCCTCATACTTCAGACAAGCCACAGCTGAATCCACAGAGGAATGAGGAGATGAGCAAGGGTGTTGCTTCCATGCTATTCTGGATAATCAGCACCAGAGTGCAGGAGCAGACCCCGAGGATACTCAACCCTGCCAGATCCAGAGATCCAGAGGCTCCTAAGAGCTTACTACTGAGGTAGACTTAAAATTCACCCACCATAGCTCAGAGAATTTTGTGGAAGAGGAGGCAAAAAGATTGTGAGAGCCACAGGTTGAGACATCATGACAGAGGCATTCCCTCCCTCCAAAATAGTTGACTACTACTCCCAAAATGTATAAACGACAACCACATAGGGGAATACATGCAGCCCCACTGAGAAAGGTCCCCAGCAGAATGGGAGCACAGACCGGTGAAGAGTGTACAAACAAATGATATATCTATATGAAACATCTTGTTAATAATAATAAACATAAAAATAAAACTTCAACCTGAAATTGAACCTCAAAAAAGAAATGGACATGATGCAGAAAACACAACAGATGACAACAAAAATCCTCTGTCAAAGCCCTGACTAATAGAATCAAACATGTGGAGGACAGACCTCTAACCTGGAAGACAACACTGATGAAATTGATCAGGAGTTGAAGAGCATTGACAAATTAAAAAAAAACAAACAAACATGTGAACAGAATATGAGAGAAGTGTGAGGTACCCTAAACCAACAAAACATCCAGATCATGAATATACTAGAAGGGGTTGAATTTCAGGCCAAAGGCAATGTGAACATATTCAACAAAATTATTGAAGAAAATTTTCCAACCCTCTTAAAATAAAGACCCATCTTATAAGAAGCTTAGAGAACACCAAACACACTGGAGCAAGGAATAAACTTTCCAAGGCACATCATAGTTAAAAGCCTAAACAATGAAACAAAGAGAGAATGCTAAAAGCAGCAAGAGATAAACAACTCATTACAAAGAAAGGAAATCTCATCAGAATTGCCTCAGATTTCTCAGTGAAAACTCTGAAAGCCAGAAGGGCCTGGAATAGAACACTTCAAAGTCTAAGAAACTATAGCTTCCAACCCACATTAATATATCCAGAAAAGGTATCCCTCATAATAGATAGTAAAAGGAAATTTTTCCATGACAAAAAGCCAGATCTAAGATTCTATGAACACAAAGCCAAATTTATAGAGAATACTTCAGGGAATAAATACTCTGTACAGAAGAGTCAAGTAACCAACATCAAGAGCCTTTAAGAGGAAGAATAAAATAAGCAAAACTAGAGCAGGCATGAAAATGTACAAAGCTCAGGAAAACACCAAACCACACAAAGCCTCCAATATAGCAGGGATTAAATCAAACCTCACAATTATAACCTTAAATATTAACAATCTTATTCCATCAAAAGACACAAGTTAATAGGGTGGATCTGTAAAATCTGTTTTCTTCAAGAAATCCCTCTCTCCACTAAGGATAGATGCCTCCTCAGCATTAAAGGAAGGAAAATGACTTTCTAAGCAAATGGAAATAAGAAACAAGTAGGTGTGGCTATATTAATATCTGACAAAACAGTCTTTAACCCAAATGTAATCAGAAAGGAAAAATAAGGCTATCTTTTACTCATCAGAGTAATGATCCAACAAGAGGACATCACAGTTATAAATATATATGCACCAAAACCAGGTGCAAGACATTTTATAAGACAAAACCTACTCAACAGCAGACCAGAAATAAATCAAAATGCCATCATAGTGGGGGACTTCAGTACTCCACAACCATGAAGAGAAAGATCATCCAAGCAGAAATCCAACAGGGAAAAATAAAGCTTACTATCATAGATCAACTAGACCTAACTACAGAACATTCCACGACAATTCTACATCATACATTCTTCTCAGCAGCCCATGGAATCTTTTCCAAAATATATTGCATATTATGGCATAAAATATGCTTCCATAAACACTGGAAAATCGACATTACTTCTTGTGTCATATCAGACCAATATGTATTAAAGCTAGAAATTAACATAAAGAGAAACAGCAGAAATTATACCAGCTCCTAGAGACTAAATAACATGTTGTGAATTAATGAATGGGTCATGAAAGAAATCAAAAAGATAATAGTAAATTTTCTATAACTAAATGACAATGAAAACACAACATAGCAAAACTTATGGGACACAATGAAGTTAGTCCTAGGAAGAAAATTAACTGACTATGTGCCTTCATAACAAACACAAAGATATATCAAATTAACAATCTGATGGCCCACCTAAAGGTATTGGAAAACAACATCAATCCAACCCTAAGAGTTCCAAATAGAAACAAATAATTAAGATTAAAATTTCAATGCAAAAATTAATGAACTGGAAATTAAGAAAATAAGAAAATTTGTGAAACAAAGAGATGGTTCTTTGAAAAAATAAACAAGATTGAAAAACTCTTGAATAATTTGATCAAACAAAAAATGGAGAAGTATCAAATTAATAATATTAGAAATGAAAAGGGAGAGGTCACATCAGACATCAGTGAAATTGGGAAAATAATCAGGACATATTGCTGAAACCTCTACTCAACAAAATTGGATAAACTGAAGGAATGAGTGAACTTCTGAATACATACCACCTACCAAAACTAAATTCAGAGCAGATAAATCTCTGAAACAAAGCTATTACATCCATTGAGATTGGAAATAAAACCAAAAACATCCTCAAAAAGAAAAGTTCGTGATCTGATAATCATCCAAATTCTACCAAACCTTCATTAGAAAACTGAAATCACTCCTTCTTAAGCTCTGTCACATAATCAGAGTACAGGAACTGCTCCCCAACTCCTCTGAAACTAGCTTCATCATCCTAATAACAAAATCAAAGAGAAATACAACAAAAATAGAAAACTATAGGCCTATGTCTCTGATGAACTTAGATGTAAAAATCCTGATCAAAATACTTGCAAAGTGAATTCAACAACACATCAAAAGCATCACTCACCTTGATCAAGCAGGCTTCATCCTAGATATGAAGGGGTGGTGCAACATATGCAAATTGATTAAAATAATAAATTACATAAATAATCTTAACACAAGAACCACAACCACATGATCATTTCAGTAGATGCATACAAAGTCTTCAACAAAATATATCATCTCATGATTAAAACACTGAAGAGAATAGGCGGGGGGGGGGGTTATATTACAACATAATAAAGGATCTATATAAAACACATAAAACCCAAATCATATTTAATGGGAAAAGACTTACGGAGTTCCCATTAAGATATGGAAAAAGACAGGGCTACCCTGTCACCCTTGCTCACCAAAAGGGTGATATAAGTTCTAATCCTAACAATAGTAGTGGAGAAAGATATAAAAGGAATATAACTTGGAAAGGAAGAAGTCAAATTAGCCCTATTTGCAGATGACATAATCCTAAATATGTGACATAAAAGACTGTACCACAAAACCTCTCAGGTGATAAACTCTTTTAGCAAATTGGCAGGACACACAGTCAGCACACAGAAATCAGTAGCCTTCCTACATAAAAAAGACAAATTTACAGAGAAACAAATAAGTGAGTCTGTCCCATTTACAATAGACACACATACACAACACACACATACACCAAGTACCTTGGAATAAAAAATAAAAATGGTCGATTGCCATGAGTTCAAGGCCACCCTGAGATGACAGAGTTAATTCCAGGTCAGCCTGGACCAGAGTGAGACCCTACCTCGAAAAACAAAAAAAAAAAAAAAAAAGGTCAAGGTTGAGAAAGACCTATATAAGAAAAACAAAGAAACACTCAAGGAAGAAATGGAGGAGGACATAAAACTATGGAAACATTTCTCATGCTTCTGAATAGGTAGAGTTGATATTGTGAAAATGCCAATTCTACCAAAAGCAATATACCAATTTAATACAATACCAACAAAAATTCCAGTATCATTCTTCACAGACAAAGCATAAATGATTTCAAACTTCACATATAATTAGAGCAGGCCTCAGATATCCAAATATATTTTCAGCAAAGTAAAACCTTTGGAGGTATCACCATACTGAACTAAAGCTGTAGTATAAAGTCATAATAACAAATATAGCATAGTACTGGCATAATACAGACATGTATACCAATAAAACAGAACTGAAGACCCTTAGGTCAACTGACTACAGCTACTTGATATATGACAAAGTTGCCAATAATGTAGACTGGAAAAATAAAATAGCATCTGCAACAAATGTTGCTGGACAAATTAGATAACCACAGGTAGACAAATAAAACTAGACCAACTTATATCATCATACACAAAAATCAACTCCAAATGGATTAAAGACCAAAGACCTCAATATAAGACCCAAAACTTTTCAAAAACTGGAAGGAAAAATAAGAGGAAGTCCCCATGATATAGGAATGGGGAAAGACTTCTTGAACAATATGCAAGTAGTCAAGGAAATTAAACACTCACTCAATCATTAGGATTTCATGAAGCTGATAAACTTTTTCATAGACAAATATACTGTAATCAGATACAGTAGGTTATCCACAGAATGGTAGAAAATCTTCACCAGCTACACAAGTGACAGAAGCCTAATATCTAGGATCTACAAAGAAATCAAAAATATAAACAATAAAAACACAAACATCCCACTTAAAAATGGGGTAGAAACCTGAATAGGGAGTCTCAGAGAAAAAATACAAATAACTATTCGACATTTAAGGAAATGTTCAACATCATTAACCATCAGGGAAATGTTAATTAAAACAACTATGAGATTCCACCTTACTCTGGCCAGGATGACAATCACTAAAAAATTAAATGACCACAAATATTGGCAAGGATATGAGGAAAGAGGAACCCTCACTCACTGTTGGTGGGAATGCTAACTTGTACAACCACTATGAAAATCAATATGGAGAGTCCTGTAAAAGAATATGGAACTACCAACACATCCAATTATTCCCTTACAGGGCATTTACCTAAATGTTCAACATTTTGCTACAGAGATATTTGCTCAAACATGCTTATAGCCACTGAATTCATGATAGCTAAGAACTGGTATGCACTCAGGTGCCCATCATTGGATGCCTGGATAATGAAGATGTGGTGCATTTACACAATAAAATTCTACTTAGCACATGGGAAAATAATACAATAAAAGGTATAGGAAAATGGATGGACTTGGAACAGATCATCCTTAGCAAATTAACACAAGCATCAAAAGAAAACACTGCATATACTTACTTATCTGCAGTTCCTGAACTGGGACAGCTTGAGTTGCAGGTATACCTGACAGACAACACCAGAGACAGACAAGAGGTATGGATGGAGTTGGAGGCTGCACAATGGTAGGGAGGGGGAATATATATAAAAAACAAATCCAAAACTAATTGATACCATAGAAATCTTCTTCATGGATAATGGACTAAATGGTATAACCCTCAATAGAAACATGGAGGGATTCTCTGGTAAAAATGTCCTGGATATGGTGGAATAAAGCCAAACCCTAAAATATTTGGCTCTGACTTGCAACTCCTACTCCAAGAAATTGGTTACAATCCACATTTAACTTTTGATCAGACATATAAGAGACCTATGGGGTCCCAAAGCAAGATAAACTTCTGTCAAAGCATTTGATTATCTTCCTGAAGTAGAAGATAGTACCCTATTCCTGAAGACACCAAACACTGCAGAGGCAGAACATTGAGAGTTCCAGCTGAATCTGGAAGGAAACCAGTTCCCACATGGGAACTATATATATATATATATATATATATATATATATATATATATATATATATATATATATAGTGCTGAAAATTGCTACATAAGCTACTGGGGGAAAATGGCCAACAATGTTGTGAGCAAGCAGGGGTCACTGCTATATGAAAACCAATCAACCTGACAAGATGTACACAGCTGTGTAATAGTGGCACACAACCTAGGAGGTTAAATAATGGATTTTTGATTGGTTATGAGATCTGATCAGTGGAAAGGAACCCATAACTGGAACTAGGAACCAAGTCAGAAATCTATGGAGATCAAGATAATGGATATCTTAGTGAAGCTCCCACTAGCCTTCCTCCAAAAGTGATGTTGTACCCATCAAAATCTGTCTAAATTAACAATGCCTATCCCCTTTAACCTATCCTTATCTCACTCTCCATTACAGAATCTGTTCATGTTTTCCAGAGAGTGAGAACCCAGGACAACCATAATCTACCAACAAGACAAGAATAGATAGCTGATCCACTGACAGGAGATGAACCAGCAGCCAGGGCCCAAGTGAAAACAGAGGAAATGGTAAGAGGAGCAAGTGTACCACTTCCATGGTATGCTTGATAACTTGGGTGAGACAGACACTGAGGATACTCATAATGCATCAAAGCAGAAATCCAGAAGCTTCTGAGAACTCAACACTAAAGCAGAATTAAAGCACATCCACAAAGGCTCAAGGAAGTTTGAGGAAAAGGGAGGGGGTAGTCCTAAATATCTTTAGTAACATATAGGTTATCCCTCTCCATTTGACATTTTATTTGTAGCAAATATCTGATAATAGTTTTGTATTTGATATTTAATAATGTATAGGCTTCCTTACTCCTTGTGTATTTACCTGCTATAAATGCAACATCAATTCTATCATTTTTGCTGACTCAACTTATGATGGAAAGAATATGTGAGTAATGCTTACTGGTTGGTTAACTCAGCTCAGTCTGTAGCTGTTTTTTATTATGTGTGTGAGAGAATAAGAGCAAGAGAGTGTGACAGAGAGCGAGAGAGAAGAGAGAGAGAGAATTGGCACACCAGGGCTTCAATCACTTCAATTGAACTCAAGACACTTGTAATGTCTAGTACACATGTGCTACTTTGCTCTTGTGTCACCTTTGTGTGTCTGGCTTATGTGGAATCTGGAGAGAGATTGAACCTAGGTTTTTTAGGCTTTGCAGGCAAGCACCTTAACCTCTAAGCATCTCTCCAGCTTTATAGCTATTTTAAAAATATATATATTTCACTATTTTGGGCTGGAGGGATGGCTTATGGCTAAAGTGTTTGCCTGCAAAGCTGAAGGACCCAGGTTCAATTCCTCAGGACCCATGTTAGTCAGCTGCACAAGGGGGTGCATGCATCTGTAGTTCCTTTGCAGTGGCTAGAGGTCCTGGCATGCCCATTCTCTCTCCCAACCTCTTTCTCTGTCAAATAAAAAATATTTTACTATTTAGTAATTAATTATTAGAAAATATTAAATGATGGATCACACAAAAGACTTTTTAATTCTTTATGCTTTTATCTTTCTCCTTTAACATTTAATAATTTTTCTGAACTTCATAATCATATCATAAGTTGCGTTCAAATGCCAAACTCTCTTCTGAGCAGCAGGCCCTCCTATGTGTCTGCTCTAACAGAATGCTCATTCCATACAAACAGGGTTCCACACAATATCTTCCAAGCAATCCTAATTTAAGTCATGAATATAAAAGGTGAATTAAAGCCGGGTGTGGTGGCACACGCCTTTAATCCTAGCACTCAGGAGGCAGAAGTAGGAGGATCGCCATGAGTTCAAGGCCACCCTGAGACTCCATAGTGAATTCCAGGTAGGACTAGAGTGAGACCTTACCTCGAAAAAAAAAAAAAAAAGAAAAAGAAAACAAATAAAAGGTGAATTAATGGTGAACAAGGGTGTTAATGGGAGGGGATAAGAAAGGAAGAATGGGGGAATAAGATCAAAACACATTATATACATGTATTAAAATGTCAAAAGTGAAAAATAATAAAAACGTTCTGGAAACACTTTGAAACAAATCTCCCTCTTTCCTTTCACATTCCTCCCCCTTCTCTTTTTCTCTCTCCCTATCTCACAACCTTCTTCTGTCTTCCTTTCTCTCTTCTTATCCTTCTCCTTACTCTGTAACACAGGCTATCCTTGAACTCAGTATCCTACTTCCTCAATCTTCAAAGTGCTGAAATAGCAGGTCTACACATCCATGCATAGTCAAAACAGAGCTCAGCTCCTTGTTCTCTTTTATTTCCTATGACCTTGCACTGTATCTCTAGTCAACCATTATGTATTGACTCCTTAGCTCACTGCTAGCACTCTGGTATGGCAAATTGTTGTCCCTTTTCTAGATCCTTGTAATAGTCTTCTAATAACTCCCTCCAACTTGTTTTCACTATTAAATCGCAGAAATCTGCTGTATAATTATCAGTCATTATAGAAGTCCCTTCTTGTTTTCTGACCTGACAGTTTAATCTTTATGAGCATTTCTATTGTACTTTGTAACTGTTTTGCCTTTTTCTAGATTATTACCTGTCATATGGCCAACACATAGTAAACTTGTGTTCAAATGGCCAATGAATCCCATGCTCAACTACCCACACTGGCTCCAACTACAATCACATGTAACTTGGGGTTCAAATCATTTATAATGTTCATAATGGCTTTCCAATGCATGGAAGCTATAATTATAATGAAAATGAGCATTGAATAACAAATTAAACAAATTGTTATTAATAATGTGAATCACATTGTAATGGAGGCATTCTGAAAGTATTTATCTCTTGCCTTTTGTTTCCATAGTTTAACTTCATACATTGTAAAGCATGTTTTAACATTTATTATCCCTGGGTAAAGTATAAGGTTTTTGGAAGTTTAGAATCATGAGAAGTAAATTTTGTTGTACAAATTTTACAGATAAGTAAATAAAACAGTATTAAATTGAATAATTTGTCAGTGATCAACCAGCTAGGAAAAATAAACCTAGGATTCAAATTTATCATAATTTTACTGTTTGGTTTCAAATTTTCTTCATGTAAAAAAAGAATATTGCACTATTTTTATTTTAAAATATTGTATTTATTTATTTGAGAGTGAGAGAAAGAGAGGGAGAGAATGGGCATGCCAGGATATCCAGCCACTGCAAATGAACTTCAGATACATGTGCCACCTTTTGCCTCAGGCTTACATTAGTACTAGGGAATCAAGCCTGGGTCCTTAAACTTTGTGGTCCAACCCTTTTAACCAATATGCCATATCTCCAGCCCTATTGAATTATTTTAAAAATATGAAAAAAATTGAAATTTAAATTCATTTATTTTTCTTGTGTTTTCTGCTGTTTCTATATCTTTTTTGTTATTAGTTTTTTACTCAGAGTATACAGTCAAGTTGGTACCATTGTTAGCCTCCTCCCTGTCCTCTCCCATCCCATCAACAGGGACCCTTCTTATTAGGGAATATGGGTCATGCATTGTGGGGTTAGCCATCAGTATGGACATGAGGCAATGTCTCTGTAAATGTTTTTGGTAAGAACAGTGCTTTTGCAAATTGAAAGCTGACTTACCTCATGGGGGAAGGTTTCTATCTAAGTTGGAAGCTCCAAAGGATTCAGAGAATGGATGCCTAATGTCTCAGTTGTGACTGTGAACTGAAGGCTATGAGAGGCTGTGACTGTGAATTTATGGCTGAGGGGCTGTCACTCTGAATTGAAGGCTGTGCCAGTGAATTGAAGGCTGAGGGGCTGAGAGAGGCTGAGACTCTGAATTGAAAGCTGTGAGGCTGTGACATGAGAAGCTGTAGCTGTGAACCCCTGTGGCTGTGACCCTAGAGCAAACACATTCCTCTATTCCTCTGAATAACATAAATAGTGAAGTTTTCAGATGTTTATAAATATTCAAAAATGCTTTCATTTTCATGTATTTTGTATCTACCCAGGGACCATTTTAAAAAATAAGAAAATTAGATTGGAACTATGTAATTAGCAAATAATACTTCCACACCTGGATTATCATGCCTTGATGACCTTTCTCTTCTTCCTACTTCCTTAATGGACTGAATAAGAAGCCTGTGGAGTTTGAGGGCCCCACAGAAGCCACTTCTTTCTTGACCCCCACTGCTCCTCTCTGATGTGCTCAGTCTGTGGGAAATATTCAACCTAGTAAAACACTTTACTTTCCTTTCTGTACTGGAGAAGTCACACCGAGAAGTCAAGGCCAGTAATATTTTACTGTATTTCCACTTTCTTTTAGTATCTGTGATAGGCGTTTCATCCACAGACAGAGGAGAATGCATATGATGGAAGGAAAATCTCTGCATGTTCGCCTCTGACATTTTGATAAGAGCACAAGGAAGGGGAGATGCTACTTCCCCATCCTATTCTTTAAAGACACACTTTCGAATGCTCCTCAGAAAGCTTTGTGAGTTTCCTTGCAGTCTGCTGGAGAAGTTGACAGAATCTAAGAACAACTAGTTTCAACAGAGCACATTGTCAGGTGCAACTACAGGACTCCATAGTATATTCTTACACTTATCTGTTTTAGTTAATCTGTCTATTTTTATTTAAAGAAAATTATAATATTGCTTATGATTTTGATTAAGGAATGTATATCTTGGTCTCTTTGCTTTTCCATGCAATTTAGATTGCATTTTGGTGAAAATTATTTTAAAATAATTGCATATTCCCAGATGCTAGTATAATATTTTCATCTTATAATATCAGAATGTAGCTATAAATAATGATGCATGATGTTCATATTTTAGCAGAATCTTTAAAAAATGAGGCTTTCACAAACTTCAATATGGAAGAATAAATGATGAGAGAGGATTCTAACAAAGCACAGCTGAAGGAAGCAATTGTTCCTTTTCCCTTCTTCTCAGCCCAGAAGTGGCTCCACGAAGGCCCTCACTGAACTTCTAGAATACTGTTGTATTTATGCCAACTATTTGGCAAAAGAAAGCAGAGCAGAGAAGTGGTTCTGCAGAGCTACTGCCTGATGAAAAAGCTATGTCCCAGGTAAAGGTCTTCCTTTCTATTCCTTTGTCTCAGGTCATGCCAACCTATGCTAGAGCAATATGATAAGACACTGGAAGGAATTCAAAGAGAGCTAAGAGAGTTGAGGGAGAGTGAAAAAAAAAGAGGAACACACTAAATGAAAACATAAAGAAATGCAAGGATGAATTCCAAGAATCATCAAGAAAATCAAAAAATGAAGTGAAAAGGGAGCTTGACAGAGTGAGGGAAATGATACATAGAAAAGTAGTAGAAAATGCAAACTTAATTGAATAAGTCCAAAACCCTTTAGAGGCTCTCAAGAATAGTCAGCAAAGTGGAAGATAGGAACGTGATCTGGAAGACAAGATGGAAGAAACAGTTCGAGAGTTCAAAAATTTCAGCAAGTTCAAAAGTTCCAGAACATAAGGGAATTGTGGGATACACTTAAACGTCCTAATATCAGGATCATTGGAATACCAGAAGGAAAAGAATTTCAGACCAAAAGCTTGGAGAACTTATTTAAAAAAAAAAATAATTGAAGAAAACTTCCCCAGTCTCTTAAAAGAAAGGCCCAGCAAGACACAAGAAGTCATCATAACTCCAAACAGACTGGACCAAAGGAGAAACTCTCCAAGACATATTATCATTAAGACTTTCATCCTTGACACCAAAGAAAAAATCCTAAAAGCAGCTAAGGAAAAACAGCACACCACTTTCAAAGGTAACCCCATCAGAATTACTTTACACTTCTCAATGGAAACCCTGAAAGCTAGAAGGGCCTGGAATGAAACTCTCCAAAGTCTAAGAACCTATGGCTTCAAACCCAAACTACCCTACCTGGCAAAAGTATCCCTCATAATAGATGATGAAAGAAAAACTTTTTATGACAACAGCTTTAAAATTACATGAACATAAAACCAAACCTACAGAGAGTATTTCAGGAAATTCTCCACAGAGAAGAAACAAATAAACAAACTCAACTGCATACAAGAAGCAGATCACAATAACCAAACTCAGAGTAGGCACAAAAACTTCAAAACCCATGAAAACACCAAAACACATCTACCACCACAATATTGCAGGGATCAAATCAAATCTCACAGTCATTACCCTAAATATTAATAGCCTTAATTCCCCCATCAAGAGACACAAACTAACAGGATGGATCAAAAAATTTGACCCCTCAATCTGTTGCCTTCAAGAAACCCACCTCACCACTAAAAACAGACACCTACTCAGGGTGAAAGGGTGGAAAAACAATATTGCAAGCAAATGGGAATAAGAAATGAGCAGGTGTCACTATATTAATATCAGATAAAATAGACTTCAAACTAAAAATAATCATAAAAGATAAAGAAGACTACTTCCTACTTATCAAGGGAACGATCCATCAAGAGGATATTACAATCATAAATATGTATGCACCAAACACAAGGGCACCACAGTTCATAAAACAAAATCTATTTGACAATAAAACAGAAATAACCACCAACACCATCATAGCTGGGGACTTCATACACCATTATCTATAATAGACAGAACATCCAAACAGAAACTCAACAGTGAAGTAAGACAGCTCAACAAAACCACAGATCACTTAGACATAACAGACATCTACAGAACTTTACATCCCAAATCCACAGACTACACATTCTTCTCAGCAGCACATGGAACATTCTTTAAAATAGACCATATACTGGGTCACAAAGACTG
Source organism: Jaculus jaculus (assembly GCF_020740685.1). Lineage (NCBI taxonomy): Eukaryota > Metazoa > Chordata > Mammalia > Rodentia > Dipodidae > Jaculus > Jaculus jaculus. Next base: position 60,486,801 of record NC_059110.1, on the reverse strand, counting down.
CCTCCACATATTTAGGAAAATAGACATATTTCCTGCATGATATCAGATCACAATGCTGTATTGCTAGAAAACAACAACAATGGCACCAGGAACATGAACAGCACACTTTTAAAAATTAAATGGATAATGGATGAAATAAAAAATGAACTTGCAAAATCCCTGAAATTGAATGACAATGAAAATACATCATACCAAAACTTATGAGACACAATGAAGGTGGTCCTCAGGAGAAATTTCATAGCACTCAATGCCTTCATAAAAAAGAGAGAAAGATCCCAAATCAATAACCGAACCATCCACCTAAAGGCACTGGTAAAACAAGAAAAATCCAACCCAAAGAGCTCCAGAAGGAAAGAAATAATTAAAATCAGAGCAGAAATTAATGAATTGGAAACCAAGGAAACAATTAAGACAATTGACAAAACAAAGAGCTGATTCTTTGAAAAAATAAACAAGATTGACAAACCCCTGGCCAATTTGATCAAGCAAAAAAAGGAGAAGCTTCAAATTTAAAAAAAAATCAATATGAAAAAGGAGAGATCACAATAGACATAAGTGAAATTGGAAGAATCATCAGGACTTATTTCAAAAACTACTACACAAAACTCGATAATTTGCAGGAGATGGATAAATTCCTGGATGCATACCATCTATCAAAGCTAAACTCAGAGCAGATTAATCACCTCATTGAACCCATCACACCCATGGAGATCAAAAAAGTAATAAAAAACCTACCCAAAAAGAAGAGTCCAGGACCAGATGGCTTCTCAGCTGTATTCTAACAAACCTTCATGGAAGAACTCAAACCAATCTTCCTCAAACTGTGCCACACAATTGAAGAACAGGGAAAGCTACCCAACTCCTTTTATGAAGCTAGTATCATCCTAATTCCAAAACCAGGCAGAGATTCCACAAGAAAAGAAACCTACCGGCCTATTTCCCTAATGAACTTACATGCAAAAATCCTGAACAAAATCCTCACAAACTGAATCCAACAACACACCAAAAACAATATCCACTTGACCAAGTGGGATTCAACATACAGAAATCTGTCAATATAATACACCACATATAAAAGGTTAAACATAAAAACCACATGATCATTTCAATAGATGCAGAAAGGGCCTTTGACAAGATACAACATCACTTCATGATAAAATATTGGAGGGAATTGGTATGGTTGGTTCATATCTTAACATAATAAAGGCAATATACAAAGCTTCGAAGACCCAACTAATACTTAATGGAGAGAGCCTGGAGGAATTCCCATTAAGATCAGGAAGAAGACAGGGTTGTCCTCTCTCACCTCTGCTTTTCAATATAGTATGGGAAGTTCTAGCACAAGCAATAAGACAGGACAAGGAAATAAAAGGGATACAATTTGGAAAGGAAGAAGTTAAGTTAGCTCTATTCGCTGATGAAATGATTGTATATGTAAGAGACCCAAGAGATTCCATCCCAAAACTCCTGAAGGGGATTAACTCTTATAGCAAATTAGTAGGATACAAAATCAATGCAAAAAAAAAAAAATCAGTAGCATTTTATATGCCAATGGCAAAGATACAGAAAAAGAAATAAGGGATATAGTCCCATTTTCAATAGCACACACACACACAAAAATACCTTAGAATAATGTTAAGCAAGGAAGTGAAAGATCTATACAATGAAAACATTCAAAAAAGAAATTCAGGAGGACTTGAGAAAATGGAAAGACCTCCCATGCTCCTGGATAGGCAGAATTAACATTGTGAATATGGCAATCCTACCAAAGGCAATATATAGATTTAATGCAATTCCAATTGAAATCCCTACAGTGTTCTGCACAGAGATAGAAAATATGATCTCAAATTTCATATGGAAAGGCAGAAGGCCTCGCATATCCAAACATATCCTCAGCAAAAGAAATACCTCTCGTGGCATCACCATACCTGATCTAAAGCTATATTACAAAGCCATAGTAATAAAAACAGCATGGTACTGGCAGAAAAACAGGAGTCTAGACCAATGGAATAGACTTCAGGACCCGGACTTTGGGACAAGCAAATATAGCTACTTGATATTCAACAAAGGCCCGAACAATATAGGCTGGAAAAAAGGCAGCATCTTCAACAAATGGTGCTGGACATACTGGATAACCACATGCAGAAAACTGAAACTTGATACACACATTTCACCATTCACTACACTCAAATCCAAATGGATCAATGACTTCAATATAAGACCTGAAACTCGTATACTACTGGAAGAAAATTTAGGAAGTACTTTCCATGATATAGGAATGGAAAATGTCTTCCTGAAGAAAACCCCAGTAGCTCACGATCTTAAACAGTCACTCAACCAATGGGATCACATGAAGCTGAAGAGTTTCTTCCCAGGCAAGCATACAATATGCAAAGCCAATAGATTACCCACAGAATGGGAGAAAATATTTTCGGGTTATCCAACTGACAGAGGCCTAATCTCTAGAATCCACAAAGGACTCAAAAATCTAAACAGTAAGAAGTCAAACACCCCACTCACAAAATGGGGCAAAGAGCTGAACAGGCAGTTCACAGAGGAAGAAATACAAATGGAAAATACACACTTATGAAAATATTCATCATCTCTAATTATCAGAGAAATGCAAATTAAAACAACTATGATATTCCACCTTACCCCAATAAGGATAGGAAACATCAAAATATCAAAGGAAAATAAATGCTGATGAGGATGTGGAGAAGTAGGAACATTAATCCACTGTTGCTGGGAATGTAGGATGGTACAACCACATTGGACAGCAATATGGAGACTCCTGAAAAAGCTGACTATAGAGATACCAACAGACCCAGTGATTCCCTTACTGGGCATCTACCCTAAAACCTTCAAACCACGGGCCAGAGAGATTTGCTCAACCGTGTTTGTAGCAGCTCAATTCGTAAAAGCTAAGAGCTGGAATCAATCCAGATGTCCATCACTAGAAGAATGAATAACTAAGATGTGGTGTATTTACACCATGGAATTCTATACAGTAGTAAGAAAAAATGACACAAAGTAATTTGAGGAAAAATGGTTGAACCTGGAACAGATCATTCTCAGTGAACTTACCCAATCACAGAAAACAAATCCCCACATAGTATCACTCATCTATAGCACCTAACTTCAATCTACCCAAGATACCTTACATACCAAGCAAGCATCTCATGGACTAGACACTAGGATGGATGGGGAGGGAGGGGAGGGCATAGAATTGGTGGGAAACACTAATCTAGACCCAAACGGCAATGGTACCATAAAATTCTACTTCCTAAAAGGCAGACCAAATGGCTGAAACTTCACCAGGCCCTTACATGAAACATCTGAATAACTAGACAGTGGAGAGGGTAGGATCAAGTCTAACCTAAATCTTCTATATCTTCCCTCCCCCGCCACCCTCTCTTTCTCATCTCTCTAACTCTTATATATTAGATACCTTTTTCCTCATTTTCTTAGTGGGCACTGGTCTGTAACTCCCAGTACTAGCATGGGGCTATCATCCACAATGAACTTTTGATCAGAGAAACCTACAAGGTTTCCTAAAAGAATGACAGATTTTTGTCAGAGTACTTGATGACCCACAACAGGTCAGTGGTAAGACCCTATTGCTGAAGACACCAAATGCAGCTGACACATAAAATGGAACAGCATGGCTGGAAGCCAGGAGAGAGTCAGTCCCCAGAAAGTCAGCATGTCTAGTGACAGAAGGTGCTACATAGGCGACTAGGGGAAATGACAAATATCTGTCCAAGCAACTCATGGTCTAACCTACTTAGCAGCAAATAACCTGCTGTGATGCCCACACAAGTGCAATAGTGGCACACAGCCATGGTGGAGAACCAACTGCTCTTGATTTGGCTAACTGATCCCCTCAGTGGCACAAGACCCATAGCTGGAGCTGGTAAACAAGTTAGAACCATATCCAAACATAAGCCCACTCTCCAATATCAAGCTACCATCAATCACAGGCTACAAAAGGGCCTACACCTATTAAACTCTCTATAAAAAAAAGTAAGGGTTTTCTCATTTGTCCTGGTTCTAACTTAATTTCCGTTGGAGAATCTGCTTCTTTTTTTCACATAGATGCAGATCCTAAGGAGAGAGTCACCCCATCATACCTTAAAAGGGCCCCAGCTGAAACTAAGAAAAATTGGCAAAACAAGCAAGGGTGCTGTTTTCCTGATTAATGAGATACCAGCACAAGGGGGAAGGACACCAACACAGAGAAAAATCAACTCCTACCAAATCCGAGAGCCAGAGCCTCAGAAGCCCCTAACACCTTATCACTGAAGCAGACCGAAAATGATCCCAACATGGCTCAGGGAAATTTTGCGGAAGAGGGGGTGGAAAGAATGTCGGAGCCTCATGTTGGGTCATGATATAGAGACATTTATTGTACCAATAACTGTGGGCTAACTCCACAATGTACAACTCATATACATCAACAAAGAGGGGCCCATTGGGAGGGGGTAGGACATGGATGAGCCTAATAATAGTATAAAACTGCTTGTATTTGTGAATACAAAACTAATAATAATAATAATAATAATAATAATAATAAAAACTAAGTACCCAGGTTCACTTCCCCAGTACCTACATAAGCCATACACAGAAGATAGCATATTTGTCTGGAGTATGTTTGCAGTGGCTGGAGGCCATGGAGTGCCCATTCTCTATCTGCCTCTTTATCTCTCATTCTGTCTTTCTGAAATAAATAAAATATTTTTCAAAAGAAAGTAAAATGGTAATTATTTTTAAAAATTGATAATTTTCCAATGGCTGAGAAGTCAATAGTGATCTTGTGCCAGAAAATGTATCAAACTCATGTAAAGTTGTACATACATTCATGGTGGAAATGTCATGCCCCTGGCAGGCTTCAGTACATTTTTTTTTTTTTGAGTTTTATATTCTTCCTGTTCTAGGTAGTACACATTCCATCTGTCTGGTGTAGATGGAAAACACTGAAGTGTGAAAAGTAAGAATTCTTAACCTGCTGCTGCTTTGCACCTGTACAAAACCAATTTCTTACTGGCCCTTGTTGTACAGGAGCTACCAGGTATGTGATTGGAAGACTATCTTATTCAAGAAAGGCAAGCAAATCAGCCCTTCAAGGCATGAACAAGACAGAAAGGATCTCATTTTGAGGCAGCATAGGACCTCTGCATTGTGGATATTCTAACCTGGTTGGAAGAATGTCCTTTGGCATTGTGGAGGGGAAGTTTGTCTATACTTTTAGTTTGTTTTGGAAAACATTCCCCGAAGTTGTTCAATGGCTCTCTCTTAGCCTTTAAGTCTACATTTATCCCACTAACAATAAAAAAAAATTACTAGTTTTTTTCCTATATTTTTGGCCCTAGCATCTTCCTTCTTTACTTTATCTTGCCATTAAGATTTTTAAAAAATATTTTATTTATTTATTTGAGAGAGAGAGAGAAAGAGGCAGGTAGAGAAAAAGAGAGAATGGGCATGCCAGGGTCTCCAACCACTGCAAACCAACTCCAGATGCATGCTCCCCCTTGTGCATATTGCTTACATGGGTCCTGGGGAATCAAACCGCAGTCCTTAGGCTTCACAGGCAAATGCCTTAACCTCTAAGCCATTTTGCCAGCCCTGACATTAAGATTTTACCCCCTTTACAGATGAGGCTGTAGGACATTCTTTTATATTGTATGTGCTACAGAATAGTCTGGGACAGACCTTGGGAAGCTGTCAACTTGAATGAGGATTGCCTTCACTGACCTACATTTGCCAAATTTACAGGAATAGACTACTATCATTTGATAGGTCCCTTTCCTGCTATCATTCTTTTTTCTTTATTTTCTTCTTTCCCTCATTATTCACAAATATGCCAGGCTCTTGGCTTGGAACAGGGCCAGACAATAGCCATAGTTACAGTTTACTCTAGTGTACTCCAACAGAGAAAAATAATGACTATTAAAATAAATGGTAAAATAAATAAACCCAAGAAAAAGGAGAGACACATAAGGACATTAAAGTTGATGAATGAGCTCTAGTCACCTCATGAGCCTAAAGAATAAAATGTGAGAGAACCATCATTCTGTCTTAGGAAATAATCAGTAGAAAGATTATGGGTGACCAGACAGAAAAAAAGATTAAAAAAAGATTTAAAAAAAGAGGATAGTTTGACTGTCACACAAAGAAAAAGAGAGATGACAGGGCACAGCTTAAACAGGAGCAAATAATCTGGAAACTTAGAAAACAATATGACCATGCCTTTTCTATACCTTAAAGACTCAAGTACAATCAAAGTGCTGGGAAGTATGGTGGAGTGAGTGTTCAACAATAAATGAGACATCTCTGTCATACCCTCCTAGTCTCGGGGTCCATTGCTGAAAAGGTGGTAGAAAGAATGTAAGAGCCAAAGGAAGGGAAAGGGTGCTTACAATACTCTCTTCTAGACACAATGTGGCCTTGATATTCATGACATCATAGTGGTTGATGCTATCTACAGAAGGCCTGCATAATAGGAGGAAAAAGAAATGATGGTATCAAAATACAAGATAGACTAAAGAAAAAAGGAAAGGAGAAAAGATTCAGTGGAGGGGAGTGTGGGAGGGGTAAATGGTGGGTAGTAGGAGGTGTTTTGCTTTTTATGGAACTCATCAATAATAAAGTTTTTTTAAATATAAATAAAATAAAATTTTAAACAAAACAAAGAAACAAAAATACTTGAGTGCAGCCTTGTTCCACATTCCAGTGCTCTTAAACCTTTCCACTAACATTTCTATTAGAAGTAGAAAAGAGGGTGAAGGTATCCTTGCTTATCCAGTAGACCGCACTGAGACATTTTATAATATTTCCTTTCCATTCTTTGTTTTTAAATTCACTCAAAGTTAATGTGCTAAATACCTAAACATACCAAATTCATTCATTTCAACCTCACCAATGAGTGTACTCCTGAAGTATTTTTAATTTTTAAGTGCCAATGTAGGTAAAGCAGTAGTAATTTCATTACTATGTATAATTGTTAAAGCTTCATGCTTTGAGGAAATGGGGAAAGAGAGTCAAGTAGCACTTATTCCTTTTTGACTGGATGGCTTAAGGAAGTTTCATGAAGCTTTCAATGACATGAATATTCTCATCAATATTTCCTAACTCATAGAGATGCTGTAAGAAGCTAAGGGAAACATGTAGCATTTGCTTTACATCCAGAAGCTAACATTCTATACAAATTGACCATTGCTATTATTATAACACCATTAGTATTTTTGCTATGTAGCAATTACTACTGTAATTCCTGTTATTATAATTAATTAAAGTTATATCCTTGAGAAGAGTAGCAGCTGACTAGGAAGTTGTATGCAGGCAATGTACTCAACCTGCTCCTCAGCATGTAGATATCCTCACATTACTTTCAACCAAGTATCTAATGGGCTCAGACACACAGTGCCTTAGGGTCCAAGTGTGCCCAAGCCCAACAAAGCTGGTATTGAGCAGACAGCAGGATGAATTGCCTCAGGCACAGCATGCACTAATAGAAAATACTAGAAGGTGGAGAGGAAGTGAGGAGCAGAGGGAAACTGTATTAATGATGAGTTTCCTGCAAGAAAGGGAGAGATCAGGGAAAGATTAGCTGAACTGCTGATCTTGCACAGCGAGACCAGCTGTGAGAGGTTAATGGAACATTAGGAGAAGAGAGAAATTCAAAGACAGCCAGCTGCTACCTAGGATGGTGGCTTTGAGTCATCAGATTCCAAACCACGCTCAACAGACAGCCACCGCTGGAGGTGGAGTTATGACCCTGTCTCTGCAGGATTTTCTGAGGAAGTAGTTAACAAAGGAATTGAGAGGTCTAGGCTCCAGGAGATAATATGCATTCATCATGGCTGTGCTATGAATCTTTGTTCCCTTCTCTGAGTTACAAGCATCCCATCAGATGGAAGATGGTCCAGACAACTGTCATAAAAGTAAAGGTTATCAGTTATCAGTTTAGCCTAGAAACATTCCCATAACCAGTATCTAAGGTATCCAACACAGACACAAAGGGAAAGGGAAGATCATTCTCTGCCATTTGACATTGACTTAACATGGTTTTTCAATAATTTAAAGAAATATTACTCAAACCTTTTCTTCCCTTTGGCAACTGATGTGTTGGATAACTTTTTTTACTCAGGCATGACAAATTGCATTAGTCAGACTGAGTGGATCTTTGCTACTGTCAGTACCAGTATCCCCCTTTTCCTCCCAATGAGACTCTGAACATCATTGAAAAGGAGCATCTAATCCTATTGGATATAATTCATGAAGAACATAATTACTTATCTGTCCCCAATCTGCATAAGTACAGTATTTAATAAAAGATGGGATAATTACAATTATTGTCCTGTAGAAAGTAAACCTTAAGCAGCAGGACATAAGTACTGTACATGTTTGTGATTTGATTTAATAGTAGTGGAGATCAGACTACAGTTACTGATAGCCCACTGTTCTGTTTTGTGTATCACAGTTTTTTAGCAGTCTTTGTCTCTGTAAGGTTCAAAGCTAGGTTCTCTTATATACTAGGAAATAGTTGTCAATATCCTTTCAATGATATTTTGGCCTTCACCCAAGGAGGCCTAAGATAATGAAAACTTCTTAATGTTTGAATATATAACAGTATATATAGCTCCGTTTCCTTTCTCACCTGTAACAAAGTATACCTAAATTTAAAAAAAATGATAAATAATGTCACACAGGAACAACTTTGAATATAATGTTATTCACTTTGAATATCCTTCCTAAAGCTTATTCAGAAAAAAAAATATATATATATGGGTTTTTTTAAGTGGTTTATAATTGATTATCATCATCTATCTGTGGTAGAATGTTTTCTAAGAGGACCTCTGTGATTCTTCCCATCTTCCTATGCATATGCTCTTGCAATTTGATGGTGGCAGTCTTCATTACGTCAATAGAAAGAATATATTTCCTCATCTTTTATTTCTGATCTTACATGACATTTTGGCTAGTGTGATATAAGCAAATACTACATAATTTGAGTCTTGAAAAATACTTATATTTGGACTCACCCTTCACTTAGCTCATAGTTTTTGAGGCTTCAGTCCATAGACCTTGGCTCATTTATTTAGGACCTGTGTTGAGATAAAACATCATGTGATAGGAGTATGGATCAGAGGCTACTATTACATGAACTATTTTCTAGGTAGAAGCTTAAGAGTTCTTTCTCCCCCCACACACAGACAGGGCACCCTCTATAGACTACAGCTGAAAACCACCAAAGTTCACTCTGGAAAACCCGTGAGTTTATTGAGCTTTCCTGCAGAGCATGAGCAAGGAGAATAGTTAAAGGAGGGTGGCAACCCCAAATCAGCCATAGCATCAAAAAGACCCACCTTAGGCTGCAGAGATGGCTTAGCAGTTAAAGTGCTTACCTTGGAAGCCTAAGGACCTGTGTTTGATCCTCCAGATTCCATATAAGCCACATGCACAAATGTGGGGCAAGTGCAAGGTCATACATACACACTAAGTGGCACAAGCATCTGGAGTTCAACTTCAGTGGCTGTGTCCCTGGTGCCAATTCTTTCTCTTTCTCCCTAAAACAAAACTTGAAAAAAAAAATACTATTTAAAGAAAGTCTCACCCCAGCATGGATAATAATCTCTGTGTAGCTACATAGATGCAGTGTCCCATTTGTTGATCTTCCATCCTCCACATCCTCTGTCTTCCTACCTGATGCCAGGAGAACTTTGTGCATTATTGAATACAGATAATGCAATTGAGACTGGGTGAGGGTCTGAAGACCCTTCCCACACCCTTCCTAGGGTATCATCAGGCCCCAAGCTTGGGAATATTTTGCACACAGTTGCAGCTGACTCTTATAAAGATAGCAGTAGTTAAATTCTCAGAGCAAGGATTGCATTACACAACAGATATTCATCTCATGGTGGACAGGAAGCAGAGAAAAGAAAAGAAAAATATAAATGGGTCATGACAAGCTATAGCCTTCAAGGACATTCCTGAAGAGACCTACTGACACTGTCTTCTACTTTTCGTCACCTCTCAATAATACCATTATATTATGAATCCATCAAGGGAACAATACACTGATGAGACTAGAGCCCGTAAGATCCAACACTTCCCCAAAGCCCACCAGGTGGATAGCAAGCTATCTCCATCTGAGCCTTGGGTAATATTTCATGTTCAAATCACAATAGAAACAATATGACCAAAATAAAAATGTGGTTGCTTTAGACAGCTCAAAATATAGGGGGAAAAAAGGGGCAGTATGTCCAAGTGGTTGCTTGACAAAGGCTGGGTCAATGGGCACATTCATTTTATATGGCTTAGTCAAAAAGTAGCAAACACACTCATCTCAAAATTACCTCATGCATTTCTAATAATTTCATGACCATAATGCAAACCACTTGAATAAACCTCCCCCAAATGGCAACAAGGAATAATCTGAGCCAGAAGAATAGATATGGTTGTACCTTTTTTTTTTTTTTTTTTTTTTTTTGGTTTTTTGAGGTAGGGTCTTACTCTAGCACAGGCAGACCTGTAATTCACTATGTAGTCTCAGGGTGGCCTCAAACTCATGGCAATCCTCCTACTTCTGTCTCCCAAGTGCTGAGATTAAAGGTGTGCGCCACCACGCCCAGCTTGTTCCACCGGTTTTTTTATTTTATTTTTTTTAATTTTTATTAACATTTTCCATGATTATAAAATATATCCCATGGTAATTCCCTCCCTCCCCACCCCCACACTTTCCCATTTGAAATTCCATTCTCCATCATATTACTTTCCCATTACAATCATTGTAATTACATATATAAAATAACAACCTATTAAGTATCCTCCTCCCTTCCTTTCTCCACCCTTTATGTCTCCTTTTCAGCTTACTGGCCTCTGCTACTAAGTATTTTCATTCTCACACAGAAGCCCAGTCATCTGTAGCTAGGATCCACATATGAGAGAGAACATGTGGCCCTTGGCTTTCTGGGCCTGGGTTACCTGACTTAGTATAATACTTTCCAGGTCCATCCATTTTTCTGCAAATTTCATAACTTCATTTTTCTTTACCGCTGAGTAGAACTCCATTGTATAAATGTACCACATCTTCATTATCCACTCATCTTTTTGAGGGACATCTAGGCTGGTTCCATTTCCCAGCTATTATAAATTGAGCAGCAATAAACATGGTTGAGCATGTACTTCTAAGGAAATGAGATGAGTCCTTTGGATATATGCTTAGGAGTGCAATACCTGGGTCATATGGTAGATCAATCTCTAGCTGTTTTAGGAACCTCCACACTGTTTTCCACAATGGCTGGACCAGATTGCATTCCCACCAGTAGTGAAGAAGGGTTCCTTTTTTTCCACATCCCCGCCAACATTTATGATCATTTGTTTTCATGATGGTGGCCAATCTGACAGGAGTGAGATGGAATCTCAATGTAGTTTTAATCTGCATTTCCCTGATGACTAGTGACGTGGAACATTTTTTTAGATGCTTATATGCCATTCGTATTTCTTCCTTTGAGAACTCTCTATTTAGCTCCATAGCCCATTTTTTGATTGGCTTGTTTGATTCCTTATTATTTAACTTTTTGAGTTCTTTGTATATCCTAGATATTAATCCTCTATCAGATATATAGCTGGCGAAGATTTTTTCCCATTCTGTAGGTTGCCTCTTTGCTTTTTTCACTGTGTCCTTTGTGGTGCAAAATCTTTGTAATTTCATTAGGTCCCAGTGGTTAATCTGTGGTTTTATTGCCTGAGCAATTGGGGTTGTATTCAGAAAGTCTTTGCCAAGACCAATATGTTGAAGGGTTTCCCCTACTTTTTCCTCTAGCAGTTTCAAAGTTTCCGGTCTGATGTTAAGGTCTTTAATCCATTTGGACTTAATTCTTGTGCATGGCGAGAGAGAAGAATCTATTTTCATCCTTCTGCAGATATTTATCCAGTTTTAAAAACACCATTTGCTGAAGAGGCTGTCTCTTCTCCAATGAGTATTTTTGGCATTTTTATCAAATATCAGGTGGCTATAGCTACTTGGGCTTACATCTGGGTCCTCTATTCTGTTCCACTGATCTACATGTCTGTTTTTGTGCCAGTACCATGCGGTTTTGTTACTATGGCTCTGTAGTATAGGTTAAAATCAGGTAAGGTGATACCACCAGCCTCTTTTTTGTTGCTCAGTATTATTTTAGATATTCGAGGTTTTTTGTGATTCCAAATGAATTTTTGGATTGTTTTTTCTATTTCCATGAAGAAAGCCTTTGGAATTTTGATAGTGATTGCATTAAATGTTTAGATTGCTTTAGGTAAGATTGCCATTTTCACGATATTGATTCTTCCAATCCAGGAACAAGGGATGTTTCTCCACTTTCTAGTGTCTTCTGCAATTTCTCACTTGAGTGTTTTAAAGTTCTCATTGTATAGATTCTTTACTTCCTTGGTTACGTTTATTCCAAGGTATTTTTTTTTTGATGCAATTGTAAATGGAAGTGATTCTCTGATTTCATCCTCTGTGTGTTTGTTGTTAGCATATATGAAGGCTACTGATTTCTGTGTATTTATTTTGTATCCTGCTACATTGCTGTAGGTTTTGATCAGCTCTAACAGCTTGCTAGTAGACTCTTTAGGGTCCTTTATGTATAGAATCATGTCATCTGCAAATAATGATAACTTGTTTTCTTCCTTTCCAATTTGTATCCCTTTTATGTGTGTCTCTTGCCTTATTGCTATGGCTAAGACTTCCAAAACTATATTAAATAGAAGTGGGGACAGTGGACACCCTTGTCTTGTTCCTGATTTTAGTGGAAAAGCTTCCAGTTTTTCCCCATTTAGTAATATGTTGGCTGTAGGCTTGTCATACATAGCCTTTATTATATTGAGATATGTTCCTTCTATTCCCAGTCTCTGTAGGACTTTTATCATGAAGGGATGTTGGATTTTGTCAAATGCTTTCTCTGCATCTAATGAGATGATCATGTGATTTTTGTCCTTCAACCCATTTATGTAATGTATTATATTTATAGATTTGCATATGTTGAACCATCCCTGCATCTCTGGGATAAAGCCCACTTGGTCAGGGTGAATGATCTTTTTGATATACTCTTGTATTCTGTTTGCCAATATTTTGTTCAGAATTTTTGCATCTATGTTCATGAGGGAGATTGGTCTGTAATTTTCTTTTTTTGTTCTATCTTTGCCTGGTTTTGGTATCAGGGTGATGCTGGCCTCATAGAAGGAGTTTGGTAGAATTCCTTCTTTTTCTATTTCCTGGAAAAGCTTAAGAAGCAGTGGTGTTAGCTCTTCCTTAAAAGTCTGGTAAAATTCAGCAGTGAATCCATCCGGGCCTGGGCTTTTTTTAGATGGGAGATTATTGATAACTGTTCGGATCTCCATATTTGTTATAGGTCTATTTAAGTGATTAATCTCATTTTGATTTAATTTAGGTAGGTCATATAGATGAAGGAAATCATCCATTTCTTTCAGATTTTCATACTTTGTGGAGTATATGCTTTTGTAGTATGTCCCTATGATTTTTTGAATTTCTCTGGAATCTGTCGTGATGTTACCTTGTTCATCTCTGATTTTATTAACTTGTGTCTCTTCTCTCTTTCTTTTGGTCAGATTTGCTAAGGGTTTATCAATCTTGTTTATCCTTTCAAAGAACCAACTCTTTGTTTCATTAATTCTTTGGATTGTTCTTTTTGTTTCTATTTCTTAATTTCTGACCTAATCTTTATTATTTCTTCCTGTCTACTGATTTTTGGTTTGCCTTGTTCTTCTTTTTCCAAGGCTTTAAGGCGAAGCATTAGGTCGTTTACTTGTGACCTTTCTAATTTCTTAATATAGGCACTTAAGGCTATAAATTTGCCTCTTAGAACTGCCTTCATTGTGTCCCAGAGATTTTGGTATGTTGTGTTCTCATTATAATTTGACTCTATAAATTTTTTGATTTCCTTTTTGATTTCTTCATTGACCCACTCATCATTTAGTAGTGTATTGTTTAGTTTCCATGATTTTGTGTATGCTCTATAGCCTTTCTTGCTACTGATTTGTAGTTTAATTCCATTGTGGGTAGATAGAATGCAAGGAATTATTTCAATTTTCCTGAATTTGTTAAGATTTGCTTTGTGTCCTAATATATGGTCTATTTTAGAGAATGTTCCATGTGCTGCTGAAAAGAATGTATATTCTGCAGCCTTTGGATGAAATGTCCTGTATATATCTGTTAGGTCCATTCCTTCTATGACCTCACTTAGTCCAGATGCCTCTCTGTTTATTCTTTCCCTGGATGACCTGTCAATTGATGAGAGTGGGGTGTTAAAGTCACCCACCACCACTGTGTTTGGTGTTATCTGTGACCTTAGTTCTAATAGTGTTTGTTTGACGAATTTGGGAGCCCCCATGTTAGGTGCATATATGTTTAGGATTATAATGTCCTCCTGTTGGAGTGTGCCCTTAATCAATATAAAGTGACCTTCCTTATTTTTCTTGACTAACGTCGGACTAAAGTCTACCCTGTCTGATATTAGGATAGCAACCCCTGCTTGTTTTCTAGGCCCATTTGCTTGAAACACCGTCTTCCAACCTTTCACCCTGAGATAATGTCTATCCTTTATAGAAGGGTGAGTTTCTTGGAGACAACAAATTGTAGGATCCTGCTTTTTAACCCAATCTGCAAATCTATGTCTTTTCGTTGGGGCATTGAGACCGTTGATATTAAGAGATATTATTGAAAGGTGTGTATTTATGTTCGCCATTTTTTTGTTTGTGTGTGTTTCTGGTTCTACCTGTGCTCTCTTCTGTTAACTGGTATTTGAGTATAGCTTGTTTTTTCTAGGTTCCTTATATGTGTGCTTTTCCTTTTGTTCAGCATGGAGGATTCTATCAAGTATTTTCTGTAGAGCTGGTTTTGTCTTCAAATACTCCTTTAACCTGCTTTTGTCATGGAATGTCTTTATTTCTCCATCTATTTGAATGGATAACTTTGCAGGATAAAGTAACCTTGGTTGACAGTTGTTATCTTTCAGAACTTGGAATATATCACTCCAAGCCCTTCTGGCTTTAAAAGTTTGTGTTGAATAATCTGCTGTAATCCTGATGGGCTTGCTTTTGTAGGTAACTTGATTTTTCTCTCTAACTGCTTTCAATATCTTTTCTTTGGTGTGTGTGTTTGGAAGTTTGATTATAATATGGCGAGGAGAGTTTCTTTCTGGGTTTTGTCTGGCTGGGGTTCTAAAGGCTTCCTGTATCTCTATTGGCACCTCTTTCCCAATTTGGGGGAAATTTTCCTCTATGATTTTGTTGAAGATGCCTACTATGCCTCTGGAGTGGATTTCTTCTCCTTCTACTATGCCCTGAATTCTTATATTGGATCTTTTCATAGTGTCCCGAATATCTTGAAATTCCCACTCATACTTTTCTATAAGTTTGTCTTTCTCTTTGTTGGACTGCATTAGGTCTGCCACCTGGTCTTCTAGCTTAGATATTCTGTCCTCTCCCTCATCCATCCTACTGGTGAGATTTTCTACAGAGTTTTTTATTTCATTAACTGTGTTCTTCATTGCTAGTAATTCTGACTGGTTTTTCTTTATTATTTCTATTTCCCTATTTATGTCTTGTATTGCCTTCTTTATTTCATTAAATTGGTGTCCTGCCTCTTCTTTGATTCCTTTTATTTCCTCTTTGATTTCCTCTTTGTTTTCTTCTTTGATTGTTTTCATGTGTTCTTTGATCTCTTTGAACATATTTACAATTATTCTTTTGAACTCTTTCGCAGGCATTTCCTCTAACTCTTTCTCACTGGAGGACATTTCTGATGCATTAATACTTTTAGGTGGATTTATGTCGTCTTGCTTTTTAGTGTTTCTTGTGTTATAATGTATATATTTTTGCATCTTGGATTAAGTTAATGCTTGGATTTTCTAGCTAGCTGTGTATTCTTAGCTGTATCAATTGATTTGATGTAATATATTTTCAGGGTAGGACCTTAAGGTTTTAGATGTGGCTCTTAAGACTCTCAGAGTATCTACAAAGATGTTCTTAGGGGTTGAGTTTCCCTGCTATAGGAGTATTCAAGCAGGCTGAGTGGAATAAAATACAGGTAGATTCTAAAATTTAACTAAACACTGTACACATTCAATCAAAAACAGCCCCGATTATGTATGCAAGAGTAGTTATTATAATGACCAGATCCTCTATCAACAAAGAGGTTTAGATTTCTGGTCTGTTGAGGGATCCAAGTCAGCTTGTGACCAAGTGAGACCCTTCCCTGGTACAATCCCAGTTACCTTGGGTGATTTTGGTCTCAGTCAAGTTGCTGCCTGGGTCGTCGGGCTGCTGTTCTGATTTCTGGAGCTGGGCACTTGCTTTTCCTATGGGGCAAACTGAGCCGCTGCTGCTGCCTCTGCTGCTGCTGTAGCTGCCACTGCTGGAGCCACCACTGCTGCTGAAGCTGCTGCTGCTGTGTCCACTGCCGCTGCTCGCCCTGAAGCTGCTGCTGCAGGATCTTCCCCTGCTGCCGCTCCTGGGTCTGCTGCTGCTGGGGCCGCTGGTACCGGTGCTGGAGCCGCTGATGTTGCTCCCGAACTCTGCTCCTGCTTGGGTCCCGTTGTCAGCCCAAGTTGCCAAGGCCGGGTCCGGGCCGCTGCTCTCCGGCGGTGGGGGAGGGGAGGGAGCCATGGCTGCTCTGGTTGTCTCACTGTCCACGTGTTCTTCTACCTCGCAGTCTGCTCCTCTGCTGCTTGCTGCCACTCTCCCCTCACGTTTCCGAGTTGCGGAGAGCGCAGTGTGAGGGGAAAATCCCGCACCTGGCTTTTCCTGCGGCTCGAGCCGAGTCTGGCGGTTTTCTGCTGCGCCGTGGCCGCGGCGGTTGGCCCAGCTGCTGGAGCCGCTTTTCCCGTCTGTGCAGGCTCTGAATGCTCTATAAGTCTTCTACTTCTCTGCTGCCGCTTTAATTTCCTATACTCCTCACTTTTTAGTAAAAGTGTGTATTTTGCTGAGTTTTTTTGGTCTTTTTCCCCCCTAGGCTGCTTTGGCGTGGTACCTATGCTGCCATCTTAACGAGAAGTCTTATTTTATTTTTAACTGGTGTTCTTTTTTTGATTTAGCAGCAATGGTAGTGAGTGACAGAAAGCTGTGTGTTAGGGTGGCAAGAAGAGCTGGGGAATGCATTGATGACTGAATGAATTCAAATTATTGTTGGAGGCTGCCTAACTGTTGCCTAAGTGGCAAGCTATCTTTATGGCTGTGAAGTAGTGGTAAGCTTCTGCCTAACATTGTGGATCTGGCTGTAGAACATTTGCAAGGATGCCCCTGTGGATTCTCTTCTCACAGCCATGATTCTTTTTTGTTTTTTCCAGTTGTTTATTTTTATTTGTTTATGACAAAGAGAGATAGAGACAGACTTCACAGGCAAATGCCTTAACTGCTGAGCCATCTCTCCAGCCCTATGAGTCTTTTTTGAACAAAAGTTGGAACCTAAGCTGGCCATGGTGGTGCATGCCTTTAGTCCTAGCACTTGGGAGGCAGAGGTAGGAGGATCACAGTGAGTTCAAGGCCACCCTGAGACTGCAGAGTGAATTCCAGGTCAGCCTGAACTAGTGAGACCCTACATTGAAAAAAAAAAAGTTAGAACCTAGCTCACTTCTTCTCAGATTTTCCAGTTCTACTGATTAAGTTATTGTACAGAAAAAGAGATAATATTCAATTTTGAAGCAGAGTTCAAGGAAATTTTGAGAAGCTTTAGAAACTCACAATTTAGGAGAAGGAGGTATAGCAAGGACATAGCCATACAAACAGTGCCATTTAAAAGGAAATAAACAAAAACATTGTTCCCTGAAATGGCAGAATCCTGATATCCAGAACCATAACATCTCTCAACTAACTAGAGTTTCTCATTTCAGAAATTATGAAATGAAGATTGCTATATACCTACCATTTTAATTGCATTAAAGGGATATCTCTGCCATCAGATCTAGAGGAATAAAATACAGAGTCATGGGTCTATGAGGTACAAAATGAATTTGATTGTCATATTTCAAAGTATGAGAGAGGCCATAGGTGCTTCTGCCCCAGGCATCTGAGTCTGTCATGGTTTTGACTAGAGTAAGCACCTGTCAGCTAGACTAATCTAAAGGTGCCAAAGCCACATCCTATGATATGGAATCTCTGAAGTCCCTAAAGAAACACCCTTAAAAAGGTATTCATGAAAGTTAGCTTTCCTTTCATTTATCCTTCCCACACTGCAGCCACTATAGGTCTTGAATAAAAGCATTGGCAAAGACTGAGTCCAATAGTAAATTTTAATAGTGAATAATCTCATTGTTTGCACTGTTTGGCACTTTTTAAGAAAGTTAGCTACATAAACTATTCTATTTTTACACTTGTGAATGTGTCTTGATACTTGAGTTTCCAAGAAGTAAAAAAGATTAGCCTTTAAATTCATGAGCATGAGACATCAGACATGTTCATGAAAAGCTAACCACAAAAGTGCCTAACCACATTAGCAATCATAGATGTGAGAACTTTTATTTGTTCTTAAAAATTGTGGTCGTCATGACCTTAGTGAAAGTACCTGGAGCTCTGCGTTGAATGAACAAGCATCTCTATAGAAATCTATGTCTTTATAAGAAGAGAGATGTCACTTGTTCTCCATTAATTATTTGAGAGAATAAAAGAGGCAGAAAGAATGACATGGGGCTGAAGGTGGGAGGGAGAGAGAATGGGTGCACCAGGGCCTCCAGACACTTCAAATAAACCCCAGATGCATGTGGTATCTTGTGCATCTATTTGGCTTAGGTGGGTACTGAGGAATTGAACCTGGATCCTTAGGCATCACAGGCAAGTGCCTGACCCACTGAGCAATCTCTCCAGCCCCATTTTGTCTCTTAGAACTGGTCTCTTTTCATTTATCTTCATACAAAATAGTTTGACTTGACTCATTCTATAATAAAACAGTTGGTAATAATACAGTGGAAATGATGAGTAGTCTATCATATGAACTCTTCATTAACAGTGTTAAAGCTTTTTTTTTTATTCATTTTTTTATGTATTTATTTGACAGTGACAGACACAGAGAGAAAGACAGATAGAGGGAGAGAGAGAGAATGGGCATGCCAGGGCTTTCCAGCCTCTGCAAACGAACTCCAGATGCGTGCGCCCCTTTTGCATCTGGCTAACGTGGGACCTGGGGAACCGAGCCTCGAACCGGGGTCCTTAGGCTTCACAGGCAAGCGCTTAACCACTAAGCCATCTCTCTAGCCTTTTTTTTTTTTTTTTTAATACATATGTTGGGGACTTTCAGTCAAGATGGCATCCACCTAACCTTGCCTCACCTCATGGGGAAGAAAAGGCAAGACCCTTAAGGCTGAGGGGTGGGGGTTCCTTAGGGGTTTATTGATCCTAGTAGGCTTCTAGTGGGAGGCCTGGAGGAGAAAAATAGGGAATCCACTGATTTCCACACTCTAGGGTAGCCCACTTGTCCCCTGATCCCCTCATGTAGCCTTCCTAGCTGCAGTGCCAGTAGAAGGTTCCTCCTGCACTAACTGCAGGCCAAGTGGACCCAAGCTAGCAGGCTAGGTACACTTCCCTAGGCTTTCTGCCACTAGGTAGAGTTACATGGGCATGATGAGCCTCCCACCCTCCCCCGCCCTAGCCTTGCAATCTCCCACCCAGATGCATCATCACTGTTCCTGCGCAGTCTTGCTGTCCCCCATGGGTGTGCAGGATCAGGGGTTACCCTCCAGCCTTGCTGTCCTCAGTGGGAACATAATCTTCACCCCTCCCCCAGTTTGCTGTCCCCTGTGTGCGATAGGGCTGCCCAGCTGCCATTACTGCCCAGCCTTGGTGATCCCACTGGGTGATAGCATGCCCAGTCACCATTCCAGCCCAGCCCATCTGAACCCAATACACAATTGCCATCCCATTCACAGCTGACCCTCCCACCACTGAACAGGGAAGTCCCATGTTCCTGGATAGGCGGAATTAACATTGTGAAAATCGCAATCTTACCAAAAGCAATATATAGATTTAATGCATTACCAATAAAAATCCCAACATCTGGGATGGAGGGATGGCTTTGCTATTCAGACACTTGCCTGCAAAGCCAAAGGACCCAGGTTCGATTGCCCAGGACCCACATAAGACAGATGCACAAGAGGTTGCACTTATCTGGAATTCATTTGTAGTGGCTAGAGGCCCTGGCATGCCCATTCTTTCTCTTTCTCTTTCTCTTTCTCTTTCTCTTTCTCTTTCTCTTTCTCTTTCTCTTTCTCTTTCTCTTTCTCTTTCTCTTTCTCTTTCTCTTTCTCTCTCCCTCTCTCTTTCTCCCTTCCTGCCTATTTCTATATCTCTATCTCTCTCAAATAAATAAAAAAATTAAAAATCCCAACATCTTTCTTCACAGAGATAGACAAAATGATCTCAAAATTTATATGGAATGGCAGAAGGCCTCAGATATTCAAGTATATCCTCAGCAAAAGAAAAACTTCTGGAGGCAACCCCATACCTGATCTAAAACTATACCAGATATATTATAGTATTATATTATAGTAATAAAAACAACATGGTACTGGCATAGGAAAGGTACATAGACCAATGGAACAGAATTAAGGACCTGAATTTGGTTAAATAACTACAGCTACTTGATATATGACAAATGCCCTAAAAATGTAGGCTGGAAAAAGGACAGCATTTTCAACAAATGATGCTGGACAAACTGGATAACTATATGCAGAAAAATGAAACTCGATCCACACGTCTCAGCATGCATAAAAATCAAGTCCAAATGGATCAAAGACCTCAATATAAGTCCAGAAACTTCTACTACTATAAAAAAAAAAAAATAGGTGGAACTTTCCATGATATAGGAGTGGGAAAAGACTTCCTAAACAAAACCCCAGTAGCTCAGGAAATTAAGCAATCACTCAACCATTGGGATCTCAAGAAGCTGAAAAGGTTTTTCACAGACAAACAAACAATAAGCAGAGCCAATAGATCTTCCACAGAATGGGAGAAAATTCTTGGCAGAAAGAGTCCTAATTTGTAGAATCTACGAAGAACTCAAAAACCTAAAAAATAAAAAGCCAACCTACTCACAAAATGGGGCAGAGAACTGCACAGGGAGTGTTCAGAGGAAGAAATACAAAGGCCAACACACACTTAAGCTTGTCATAAACATGTAGTGGCATGTCTACTTCCTGATAACATATAAGAACCCAACAAAACAGGACTGAAGCCTGTTTGAGTAGGTACACAATTCAGAAGTTCACTAACACTTCCTCAAAAAGTAAAAAAAAAAAGACTGATGCTATGGTCAGAGTGGTTTTGATTTGCATTTCCCTGATGGCTATGGGAGTTGCACACTCTTTAAACTATTTATTAGTCATTTGCATTTCTTCTATTGTGAACTGTTTGTTTAGTTTTATAGCCCTGTTGATGACTGATAATTTTAAGTTTTGCTTAATTTTTGCAGTTCTTTGCAAATTCTGGTTATTAGTTTCCTCTTTGAGGTACTGGTGGGAAATATTTTTATACCAATCTGTAAGCTATTTGTTGTGCTGATGAACCTAGAAAGAATTATATTAAGTGAAGTTTCCCAAGCTCAGAAAGACCAAAACGGTATGTTTTCTCTGAGATGCCCATCTAGGTAGTAATATCTGTAAGTAGGTACACATGGGGATAATAATGGGTAAAACCCATAGAGATAAAATGGTATGAAAAGAGGAGCATGAAGAAGGGTGAGGGAAGGGCAAAAATACACAATTGACATTGATAAAGAAGGGGGAACATACTGCAGGGGAGGGGAAATAAGAGAGAAGGAGTTTGAAAAGATGGGGATGAGAATTAACTAATTAGTGGTATTTGAAAATGGCAGAATAAATGATAACTAAATCTCTGTATGTCAATTTAAAAACTAAAATTAAATAAAGGAACAAAAGCAGAAAATTTAATATTCATTCTTTGCTTCCTGCCTTTGACACATGTTCAGTGTTTCAAAAGAAAAAACAAAAAAAAAAAAAAAAAAAAAAAACAAGAGCAGCAGGGAGCAGGGCCCTGTGGCCAATAGGATGGAGAAGGCAGACAACTCTCTTACATCAAGTGTCTTTGTTTACTCAATGCAGTTTGGACACTTGGTGTGCCTTCCCTCTACTAGGCTTTGATGGACAGACAACAATTCAAGGCTTTTGTAGCTAAGTAGCATTTGCACCATAGTTACCCACACATAAATGATGTGTGTTAATGAATATTCTAATATCCTGAGCTCTCTTGCTGAGTGATGAGGCAGGAATCTGTTTTGTATTACATCTTACAAGAGAGACAATGGATATGTTTATTATTTTCTAAAATTAAATGCTGCATAATATTATTGAGAAGTTATGATTCCAGAATGTGACATAGACTTTCTACCCAAGGCAAACCAGATATAATACATTTCTTAATGGTGCACTAACCATACATTTAAATTTTACTCTAAAAATGTAATTTATACAGATAGAAAAGCACAGTATACATTTCAACTTTTGCTTAAAATTTATTTCTACTTTGCAAATAAAAAAAGAAGACTACTATAATAAACCAGGTATCAGTAGGAAAGTTATTTGGGGAGTGAACCTGCTTCATGTATCAAGGATTGGTCAGCCTTGTAATATGCATGTGATGTAACTAAATAGAGTATTTGAAGAGCAGATCTGCAGGTGAACTTGAGCATAGGTGCTGCTTTAGTTTGCTTATAGATAGATTTCATTGAGAATTACATTTTACAGCAGAGGAATTGTTGCCGATACATTAGCATTTAAATTAAAACCTCGGCAGGTAAGAGCACTTGACACTCAAGCGTGAGGTTCAATTCCTAGCACCCAAGTAGAAAAGCCAGAAAACCATAAGGCTGTGCATGCCTGTGACCATGACCACAGTCTTGAGGGTGGAAGAGGCAGGGAATCACTGAGGCTCAATAGTCAGCCAGTCTAACAGAAAAATAGCAGCTGCAAGTTCAGTGAGACACTCCATCTCAAGGAAACAAAGTGGAAGAGAGCTAAAGGAGGACACCCAACTTTGTATTCTGGCTTCTGTACATGACATATGACACATGTGAATCTGAACACAAACCTGTATATACTTATATACCACACACAAAAGTAAACATTTTGATTAAAATAAAGCACTTTGCACCAATAATGGCACAGTATGTCTTCCAAAACCACTGTTTTTATAGGTTTACATGTAGACACAGTAGATGTTTTGTTGTTGTTAATTTTTTACTTAGATGTGAGCTATGTTGGACTTTCAATCATTATTACAGAGAAGGAGAGACTGGGGAAGCAGATTTATATTACCTGTATTCAAATCATGGCTTAATAGCTTTCATTTGGCAGAAACTTAATTTCTCTTTATACCAGTTGTACCATCTATAAAATGACTATGATAATATAATATAAGGGATAATATAATGTTTAGTGATAACCAAGCAGGCAAATACATGGAAAGGATGAAAATAGAATTATTCTTAAGGAGAGTGTTATGTATTTATGAAGTGTAGTTTGTCTCCACAACTACAATGAAAGGATGTAGATCAATATGGATTAGCAGGTGAGAAGTGAGAAATAAGTTAAGAAAGGAAGTGTTTTCTAATGGTTGAAATAAGTCTTTCTTTAATTCATAGATATTATCTTTTAAACATTTTTTGTTCATTTTTATTTATTTATTTGAGTGTGACAGAGAGAGAAAGACACAGAGAGAGAGAGAGAGAGAGAAAGAATGGGCATACCAGGGCTTCCAGCCACTGCTAACGAACTCCAGATGCATGCACCCCCTTGTGCATCTGGCTAACGTGGGTCCTGGGGAATCGAGCCTCGAACTGGGGTCCTTAGGCTTTATAGGCAAGTGCTTAGCCACTAATCCATCTCTCCAGTCCTCATAGGTATAATTTTGTTTAAAGCCAGAGCTAGGTTGTACAATCCACTCCCTAAGAAAGCAAGCTGAAGCTTCCCTTGCTGGCAAGGACAGAAGTGTGGTGTGAGGAGTGAAAAAGGAGAACAGCCGGCTGTATGCATGGACATGGCAAGTTTGTTTGCAACAGAAGGTATTTGGCTGTATGGTCACATTTTAAGCTCTATGTTAGATATTTATTTAATAAGACTAATAGATTTTAGCACGGATTCACTTTTGGTGCACTTCTGTCATAGAATAAGTTTCCTAAATTATATTATAAAGCCATAGACTGAAAGTGCTTCCTTTATTTCAAATGAAAATTTCAAGATGAATGGAAACATTGGCTATAAATGTTATAATCACAAATGAGAGAGAAGAAAGTAATTTTCTTTTGAGGATAGACAAAAAGAAATTTTAAAAATGAATTGTGCAAGTAGCACATCAATCAATAATAATGCAGGACAGCCTGTGTGTAAAGCCCTTTTCCACTGTGTCATCTTGATTCCATTAATTATGCTTTTAATTTTTATGATATTAAATTAATTTTGCCATAAGAACCATTAGAATTTTCATTTCTAAATCATATAAAATTTCTCCATATCCATGACCTCACAGTGCCTAGCGACACCTACACAAGACCCTCATAATAGGAGAAAAAGATGGTAACATCAAATTAAGACAGTCTAAGGGAGAAAGGGAGGGAATGTGATGGAGAACAGAGTTGTGAAGGGGAAAGTAGGGGAGAGAAGGGAAATATCTTGGTTTATTGACTGTAAGTATAGAAGTTGGCAATTAAAGGAAAAAAAAATTTTAAATCTCCAAAGTGAAGACAGTGTGCAGTATTCTTTAAGTTTCTCTATATATCTCTAAGTTATACAAGACACAATACAAACCAACATCCTCAATCATGAGTGATAAATGTTGGCTACAAAAAGTGAACCAGTTGAGATAAGAGCAGTCTCTATGAGGGTCAATGCAGTATCTCAATTTTACCTCCACTATGTGTTGACAGATCAATTTCATTTTCAGACACCAGATATCTGAAATTTACCATTTCAGCTCCAGGAGAAGAGTGAAAACAACTTCTGTCTCTTCACTGGCTCTCCTTGAATTTATCATCTGTTCCTGAGCCAATTTGCATTGACAGAAAAGAAAGAATACAAAAAAATAATTAAGCTAATCAGAGATCATCTCATAAGGTAGGAGAGAGTCCAAACCCAACTGAAACAAAATTATAAAGAAATAATTTTACCAAAAGAAAATATGAGTGTTGGTAGCAGAAAAACGAGTTGAAAGCTTGATAGCCAGCTAACAAATGCAACCCCAAATTTTCTGCATGTAGTGCTAATGCTTACCCAAGACTGAAACACAGACAGTAAGGCTTTGGAAGGACTACCCCACAGATCCTGAGCCATCAAACACTGGGCATCAGAATAGTACAGTAACCTGCCGTCAAAGTCCTAGAAAAACTAAGGGTAATTTCCTGCCAATATAAATACACTTTGGCACTATCAAATCAGTGGACTCTGAGAACCATTGGATCAGGTGTGTGTTTAATTTTGGGGGAGAAATACTCATTTTCTCAGGAAGGGGCAGGGATGCTGCTGATTTAACTCTCACTTTACCTTTCTTGGCAATTAAGACTGGCAGAGACAAACCAAGACAATGGAAACTAACTATTGACAATTTTCTATGACAAGTAAGTAACAAGTCTCAAGTCTCTTCCTCTTACTACCTAGCATGGAGAGCATGTTGGGGGAAAACAGATACCATCAGTGCAAACATGAGCTAACCAAAACATTGTTATATTTTTGCAGAAAGTCCCAGCCTTTGAGTTTGGACAGATTTGAATGTTAATTTTAGGCTCATCCATAAATGAAGCATGCTTTCTATGGGCTCAATGTTCTTTTCTATAAATTGAAATCAGACTGATAGAATAAATGTGATATATGTATATAAACTATGCTAATTTTAACTACTGTAAATTATGCGAGAAATAAGCATTCTTTGCCTATTCCTTCTTGTTCCTGTAGTTCCTGGAATAAAGCCCAAGGCCATCCTCAAGTGCCATATCTGACCACTAACACTGTAATAACCACTTCGTATGTATGGGAAGCATGTTGCAAAAATTATGATTGCACCTTGTGAAGTCACAGTGTTTGGTTCATACACAAACTATTCTTTATTGTGTTTGTTTTGTGGTGATGGCATTTTACTTTGGCTTTTTATTTTGCTTTGGCTTTTTTTTGAGTACAATATTGCTATTATGTCTAACATGGCCTGGAACGATCTAGGTAATTCAGGCTAACTGCAAACCTATAGAAATACTGCTACATCAGCCTCCTGAGTGCTGATAAAATTGTTTTTGTGATGGTTGATGATATTAAGCAAGTTACTTAATGTGTTTGTCTCAGTTTCTATTTCTATTCTATGAGCATAAACAGGTTACATAACCATTTCTGGAAAGTTGCCATATACCATGCATTCTAAAGTCATAGGGAATTCATATTCACAATAATTCTCCATGATAGCACTATTACCATTGATATTTTACAAGGGAAATGAATCAAACAATAAATTCCTTACCCAAATGATGGAGCTGAGATTAAAAAAAAATTCAGAAAGTTTGTCTGAGAAGACATTGTGATTGCTAACTCTATCATGAGGTTTTTCCGCTTTTTATCTCTTTGTATGTTTTGCCAACTCAAAGTGTAGAAACCTAACTTTGCTTCTATGGAACTTACAACTTTTAGGAAGGATAAATCAGCAAAAGGGAAATTAAATAACCCATGTTCACATAATTCATATGTGTTGTTGCCTGGTGTATTAGTCAGGGTTCTCTAATGGAACAGAACCAATAGAATGAATTGTATTAAAAGGGAGTTTGTTGGATTAGTTTCCAGCAATCCAACAATAGCAGTTTGCAGGCCTGAGAGTCAAGGAACCTGGTAGTCGTTCAGTCCACAAGGCTATATTGCCCCAGCACTTCCATCCAACACTGAAGGGCTGGAGGCTTCCTGGGAAGCCCCTGGTCTTCAGTCCACACTGGAAAGCAGAAAGCAGTACCAGCAGCCAGTGGGAGGCTTTCTTTCTCGGATTTCCACTCCAGTAGAGGCCACCAACTCTGGAGGAAGGGCTCACCTGGTGGGGAAGGGGAGAGGACTTCATCCTTCAGTTAATCCTTCCTGGAAGCAACCTCAGAGACCAGTTTATGAGGAATGTCTGTGGATTCCTAAACAGATAAAGTTGCCACAAAACTTAACCATCATATCGTAATGGGGTGCCAAAGGTCAAGGAAAGCCCTTGCACCCTAAAGCCTAGGTTTGTTTTTAATTTTAATAAAAGAATTGAATATAAAATAAAGCTGGAATGGATAATTATGAAATTATTATATTTGTTGAGAGAAGTAGAGAGCCAAGGAAAGGCATCCATGTGGCTAGATATCCCATGTGTAGGGTCTGGAGTAAAAAAGCATGGAAAGATTCAGCCATTTGGTCTGTCTTTTAGGAAGTAGAATTTTATGGTACCATTGCCTTTTGGGTCCAGATTACTGTTTTCCACCCTTCGATTCCCTCCCCTCCCTCCCATCCATCTTATTGTCTAGTCTATGAGGTGCTTGCTGGGTATGTAAGGCATCTTGGGCAGATTCAGGTTAGGTGTTGCAGATGAGTGAGACTATGTGTCGATTTTTTTTCTGTGATTGGGGAAGTTCGCTGAGAATAAGGACAACTGGCGAAATAAGCAAGGGTGATGTTTTCCTGTGAACTGGATACCAGCACAAAGGGGAAGGAGACCAACACAGAGAAAAATCAACTCCTACCAAATCAGAGAGCCAGAGCCTCAGAGGCCCCCAACACCTCAGCACTGAAGCAGACCAAAAATGAACCCAACATGGCTCAGGGAAATTTTGTGGAAGAGGGGGCGGAAAGAATGTCAGAGTCACATGTTGGGTCATGATTTGCAGAGACATTTATCATACCAATAACTGGGGGCTAACTCCACAATGCACGACCCATTTTCATTAACAAGGAGGGTCTAATGGGAGGGGGTAGATCACAGATGAGCCTTAATAATGGTACCAAACTGCCTGTATTTACTGAAAAGAAAACTAATAAATTAAAAAAAAAAAAAAGCATGGAAAGAAAAGAGAAAAGAAAGTTCAGGGAGCTCCAGCCATGTGGGGGTGGTGAAAGGGATAAAGAACTAATGTGAAGAGTAAGGGTTAGGGGCCCCTCCCTGCTGGGCCTGGGCAGGGTCCAGGCTGAGCCCTTCTGCTGAGTCAGCCCAGGCCCAGCAGAGGGAAAAACTTACCCACAGCTGGAAGTTCCCAAGTGATCAGTGAGACTGCCTTCTTCTTGTAAAGGTATTTATGACCTTATGGGGGCAGACTGTCTTCTGGCTCAGATGAACCAGAGGGGGAGCTGGTTGGTTAGAGATAGAGGCTGCCTCAGGAAGAGGATAGCTCTGGCATCAAGTTTCTGGGGACTGAACTTGACCAACCACAATGTTTAAATCCTGTGAAAGACCTACCTCCCAGGAGGGGTTCTGGTTGTTTGTGGAAAAGCAGTGTACTCAGATCATTGATTTCTAGCAAGTGCAAATGTTCCTGAGCTTTTCACCTTTAGGAGTCCAGTCACCCTAACTCTACCCCCCTCTCAACACCTTAGGTATAAAATTTATAATTTTAAAACCCAAACTACATAGTCTTATTTTAACCTTTTTTTTAAAAATTTTTTTTATTTATTTGTTTGAGAGCGACAGACACAGAGAGAAAGACAGATAGAGGGAGAGAGAGAATGGGCGCGCCAGGGCTTCCAGCCTCTGCAAACGAACTCCAGACGCG
Source organism: Jaculus jaculus (assembly GCF_020740685.1). Taxonomy (NCBI): domain Eukaryota; kingdom Metazoa; phylum Chordata; class Mammalia; order Rodentia; family Dipodidae; genus Jaculus; species Jaculus jaculus. Next base: position 60,458,042 of record NC_059110.1, on the reverse strand, counting down.
TGCGCCCCCTTGTGCATCTGGCTAACGTGGGACCTGGGGAACCGAGCCTCGAGCCGGGGTCCTTAGGCTTCACAGGCAAGCGCTTAACCGCTAAGCCATCTCTCCAGCCCACTTTTAACCTTTTTTGAGTCTGCTCTAGTTGGGTTTATTTTGTAGGCTCTTGAGATTGGTTGCTTGACTCTTCTGTGTGGAGTATTCCTTGAAGTATTCTCTGTAGGTTTGGCTTTGTGTTCAAATAATCTTAAAGCTGACTTTTTATCATGGAAAAATTTCCCTTCACCATCTATTATGAGGGATACTTTCATTGGGCACAGTAGTTTGGGTGGGAAGCAATAGGTTATTAGACTTTAAAGTGTTGCATTCCAGGCCCTCCTAGCTTTCAAGGTTGAGAAATCTGAGGAAACTGATGGGATTTGCTTTGCATGTAGTAAGTTGATTCTGTCTTGCTTCTTTTAGCACTCTTTCTTTGTTTTCATTGTTTAGAGGTTTAACTATGTTGTTACTTGAAGACTCTTTTTTAGTCCTTTCTATTTGGTGTTCTGTTAGCTTCTTGTATCTGGATGGCCCTCCTTTTTGTGAGATTGGAAGAATTTTCTTCAATAGTTCATGAATTTCTTCCCCTTCTGGTATACCCATGATCTGGATATTTGGTTGTTTTAGAGTATTGTGCAGGTCCCTCATATTCGGTTTGCATGATTTTTTTGAATTTACAATCAATTTATTTTTTCTTTTCTTCCAGCTCAGAGGTTCTGTCCTCTACATAAGTGACTATTAACAAGGGGTTCTAGAGAAATTTGTAAGAGCCCTATTTGATTTTTGTTTTCTTTTTCTTTTGCATTTCTCCCTCCCTCCCTCTCTCTCTCTCTATCTTTCTCTCTCTTGTTTATTTTTATTTATCTATTTGAGAGCAACAGACAGACAGAGAGGGAAAGAGGCAGATAGAGAGAATGGGCATGCCAGGGCCTCCAGCCATTGCAATTGAATTCCAGATGCATGTGCCACCATGTGCATCTGGCTTATGTGGGTCCTGGAATTGAGCCTTGAACTGGGGTTCTTAGGCTTCACAGGCAAGTGCTTAACCACTAAGCCATCTCTCCAGCCCTTTCCATCTCTCTTTTTTTGAGGTATTACTTCAGTTAAATATCTGATTTTTTTGACGATTCCTTTAATTCATTCTTGCATTTGATCATGTCTTAATAAGCTGGTTATTAAGAACCTCTATTTGATGGCATAACTTTAAATCATTCATCTCTCTTTTGAGGCCACTCTGGTTTGCTTCAATTAAGTTAAGTCTAGTGATAAAATCTGGGTGCTATAAGAGTTGTCTCTATTCAATTTCATTTATATAATTTTTTTTGTTTGTTTTTGAGGTCATGTCTTGCTCTAGTCCAAGCTGATATAGATTTCACTATGTAGTTTCAGGATGGACTCAAACAATGGCAATCCTTATACCTTTGCCTTCCAAGTGCTGAGATCAATGTCATGCATCACTGTTGAAGTTAGGTTTGCATTGCTGATATAAATCACCCAACCAAGAGCAGCTTGTTGGGAGGCGGGTTGAAGAGCTTCATTTTGGCATGAGCAGAGGGTGGACATCACCTCCTCATCAATATTAGGTGGACAACAAGAACAGGAGAGTGTATGTCTTAATAAGCTGGTTATTAAGAACCTCTATTTGATGGCATAACTTTAAATCATTCATCTCTCTTTTGAGGCCACTCTGGTTTGCTTCAATTAAGTTAAGTCTAGTGATAAAATCTGGGTGCTATAAGAGTTGTCTCTATTCAATTTCATTTATATAATTTTTTTTGTTTGTTTTTGAGGTCATGTCTTGCTCTAGTCCAAGCTGATATAGATTTCACTATGTAGTTTCAGGATGGACTCAAACAATGGCAATCCTTATACCTTTGCCTTCCAAGTGCTGAGATCAATGTCATGCATCACTGTTGAAGTTAGGTTTGCATTGCTGATATAAATCACCCAACCAAGAGCAGCTTGTTGGGAGGCGGGTTGAAGAGCTTCATTTTGGCATGAGCAGAGGGTGGACATCACCTCCTCATCAATATTAGGTGGACAACAAGAACAGGAGAGTGTATGTCTTAATAAGCTGGTTATTAAGAACCTCTATTTGATGGCATAACTTTAAATCATTCATCTCTCTTTTGAGGCCACTCTGGTTTGCTTCAATTAAGTTAAGTCTAGTGATAAAATCTGGGTGCTATAAGAGTTGTCTCTATTCAATTTCATTTATATAATTTTTTTTGTTTGTTTTTGAGGTCATGTCTTGCTCTAGTCCAAGCTGATATAGATTTCACTATGTAGTTTCAGGATGGACTCAAACAATGGCAATCCTTATACCTTTGCCTTCCAAGTGCTGAGATCAATGTCATGCATCACTGTTGAAGTTAGGTTTGCATTGCTGATATAAATCACCCAACCAAGAGCAGCTTGTTGGGAGGCGGGTTGAAGAGCTTCATTTTGGCATGAGCAGAGGGTGGACATCACCTCCTCATCAATATTAGGTGGACAACAAGAACAGGAGAGTGTCCCAAACACTGACAAGGAGAAACTGGCTATATTGCCCATAAGCCTTCCTTCAACATCAGACTTTTTCCAGGAGGCATTAATTTCCAAATCTCCATCACCTGGAAACCTAGCACTCAGAACTCTCTAAATTTATGGGGGACACTTGAATCAAACCACCACATTCTGCTCTTGGCCCCCATAAACTGAAAACCATCCATGATGTAAAATGCAATGCATTCAATCCAACTTTAAAAGTCCCCACAGTTTTATCAATTCTAATGATGTTCAAACACCCCCATAGTCCAAGGTCTTTTAAATAAGCCATAGTACCAAAAAATCCCCCACCCCAAAAAACAATAATTGCACAGAATAAACACAGTGAAAAAGATGGAATTGAGCATAGCAAAGAAATATTAAGTCAATATAAGATTTAAACAGGGCAAATATCAAACTTAAGTCTAACAACTCTAGCCAGTGATGAATCTCCAAATGATGATTCTAACCAGCAACAAGTCTCTGGAGTTCCAATAACACCCTTCCAGCTAAGCTACTCACAGTCCTGGAAAACTTCATCTGGACTTGGAAGCTTTCCTTAGCAGCCATTTTATGGTCCTGGCATCATCACTGGGTCTCCACTGCAATCCACTATTCATCCTCATGGCTCTGCAGGGTCTTCAGGCAGGCATCCAGAAACTTGCTTCATACTCTCCATAGCTGTTTCCAAAACACAAAACCATGCTGCAACTCAATGACCTTCTCTTTCCTGCACTTGTTATACACCGCAATACCAGGTAGCATGCCAATTTGTTAATCTAGGGGGAATAAGGCTAACTTTGAAGAACAGGACACTCCTTGAGCACTAAGACCCCTTCAAAAGGGTCTACATACTCCCTGGTGCCCCAGTGCAGGTCAGCTGGTCCAATTGCAATGGTTGTAATCTCTCAAACAATTTCAGGTGAACGGGTAGCAGTTTAGGCACAAAGATTTCATTTCTGTGCCATAGCTCTCTCCTTACACCAGTTCATTTGTATGCAATGCAACCCTGCACTTCTCAGAACATTGTCATAACATCAAACCTCTCACACAAACTGCTTCTAGCCCAGCCCAGACAAAGCTCTTTCTTACCCTCATAAGCCAAACCTCACAGTCCATAGTTCTTAATGCATTCACTTTTTTCAACTTTGACCAGAATAATCCATCAATCTTTAATTAAAACTTGAAGGACATCTCTTGGGCCAAGATTTAATATCCTTCCACATTCTTCTTGAAAAATCAGCTCCAAAATGCCAATGCCACAGTCAGGTGTCTAGCAGCAATACCACTCCATACTGCCAACTATTACTGTTCCCATCAGGTTCACACTGCTAGCAGAAATCACATGACCAGGAGAAGCTTGTGGGGAAAAGGTTTATTTTGGCTTACAGACTCTAGGAGAAGCTTTATGATGGCAGGAGAAAATGATGGCATGAGCAGAGGGTAGACATCATCCCCTGGCCAATATAAGGTAAACAGTAGTTGGGGCTGGAGAGATGGCTTAGTGGTTAAGCGCTTGCCTGTGAAGCCTGAAGACCCTGGTTCAAGGCTCAATTCTCCAGGACTCATGTTAGCCAGATGCACAAGGGGGCACATGCACCTGGAGTTCAGTTTGCAGTGGCTGGAGGACCCGGCGCGCCCGTTCTCTCTCTCTATCTGCCTCTCTCTCTCTCTCTCTCTCTCTCTCTCTCTCTCTCTCTCTCTCGATCTCTCTCTTGCTCTCAAATAAGTAAAAATAAACAAAAAAATAAAATTATATTAAAAAAAACAGTAGCAACAAGAGAGCATGACAAACATTGGCAAGGGGAAACTGGCTATACTACCCAGAAGCCCAACCCCCCAACAGTACACCGTCTCCAGAAGGCATTAATTCCCAATCTCCATCAGCTGGGAACCTGGCATTCAGAACACCGAAGTTTATGGGGGCCACCTGAATCAAACCATTACAACTACCATGCCCAGTGGAATTGGTTTATTTATTTATTTATTTTTATTTTTATTTTTATTTTTATTTTATTTATTTATTTTTTTTTTTTGATGATTGGCTTCCAGTTCTGCAATTCTCTTCTTCAGGGTTACATACTTGTTCAGTTTCCATTTTCCCAATCCATTTCTGTGGTTTTCTCTATATTTTCACTGGAGGTTTCCAATGTGGGACTAGACATCCTTATTGAAGATGTCTCATTTTCCTGACTTTCATTGGTTTTTTGTATTATGGTCTATGAATCTTGGGGTAAAAGTCTTATTTTATTGAGAAGAAAGCAAGCATTTTTCCTTGTAGGATCTTTAATAAGTGTTCTTATTGGAGTAGGATAGGGTTATATTTGCAGATGCACAGACTGGGGAGGTTGCAATTTCACCTAGGGTATCTGAGGAACTGGGAGGTGGGGAACTGGGAGCTCAGGCCTACTTTCTCCACTTGTACACACTCTTCAGCACATGGGAACCTTGGGTTGTGGAATCAGGAGCAAGGAAACTGAGGAGCCCAAAGCAAGAGGCCAGCTCCCACAGTGGCCTATGCACCATTTGGATCAGGTAAACTGGGAGTGGAGGACCCAGGGACTGGTCAATCAGAAGCTAAAGCAAAAAGCCTGCTTCTGCAGCACATATGCAGAGTCCATGCTGCCCCAAGCCAGCAGCATGGGCACTGGGACTAGGGACCTGGAAGAGGAGGAAGGAATCAGAACCAGAATCTCTGGCCTAGTCATTCTGCATACACACCCTCTAGAGCAGAGGATCTGGGAGTTGGGGACCCAGGAGCAGGTCAGTCATGAAGGTGGAACAAAAAGCCTACTTCTGGAGCACACAGGCAGGGTCTGTGCCACCCCAATCCAGCAGCAGGGGTACTGAGATCTGGAAACTAGGGAACAAACCAGGAACTCTGGCCTACTCACTCTGCCTGCATACCTTCTGGAGCAGGGAATGTGGGAGTTGGGGATCCAGGGACAGGTCAATCAGGAAGCATTATTTTGCCTTTTAACTTTCTAACTCATTTTGTTTCAGCTCTTATATATAAAATTCACATGATTTATAAATTATTAACTGAAAAAGGAGTGTTTGCACTGAAACTAATTTGTTTCAGAATATTTGTACTGAAAATGATTTAATCCAACTGTGATTTGACTATCTTTGGTGCAATTATGTTTTATATTCCCATAATTTGCTTCTTTTTTCTGATTTTGACTTCATGTCTTGATTACCTTCTTTTTAGTTTTATATCTTTTTAAATCATATTACTAGTAGTCATATTTACTTTAAAATCAAAACTAGGCATATTTTATTTATATTTTTTACATTAGGAGTCATTATAATTGTGGTTCTCTTTGCTAAAAATGAGGATTTTAATTTTTAATATACTATTATCTCTCTTTCCATTATGTCCTAAAATCAAATTATTTATTTTGGAAATGAAGTTACAGATGATGGTAAATTTTATTTTCATCTGCAATCTTTTCTGCCTGTAATTTTATAATTTCCTTATGTTTAGAGTTTTTCTAACCTTCTGTAGGAATGCAACTGTATTTTAATGTTTCACTACCCAAATTTTAGGTTCTTGATTTTTTCATCTTTTCCGACAGACAGCATTTCCTGTGGTGCATATGTACATTAAAGTTTGTGTATTCTTGTGTGAAAAAGTCTTTACGTGTGTACTTCCCCTCAACATTGATTTGGAGTTGAACACTGTGTCATTTGATATCATATGCATCTCCACTTTTCTTGTACATTGTAACTCCCTGTGTCCTGCTGAGGAAGAAAGTGCCATTAGCTTTGATTTTGTTAATAAGCTTTTCTTTCTTTAATACTTAACAGAAAGTTTTACTCACCAGTATTTCTGAGTTGCTTCCTACATTTCAGGTGATAAATCAGTGGGGGGAAGATGATCTGATTTGATATGTCAAACTGTATGATTTAGTATGCAATATTTTTTAATTTCATATCACTTACTGGGAAATATTACTAAATAATAAATTGAAAAATGTAAATTAAAAAATATATATATGTCCATTCTAGAAGGCAAAAAAAAAGTAATGAACAGGACATACCAAGTTGACTGTCCTACTCAGAAATGAAATAAAGATGGAAAGAAACAGAAGATAGAGCAGATTTAATTCCAAGGAAGTCAAGTGGAAGCTATTCCTGAAAGCACAAATTGATAGACAAAGAAAGTGAATGGGAGCCATGTGCCTCTGTTTGGGAGGAAGTGGTGAGAAAACAAAACTGCTCACTGCTTGAAGCATTGAAAGGTGAATGGGCAGAAGCAGAACAGAGGACCTCAGGTGGTTTCCAAATCAACAACAGCTTGAGAGCTCCCTGGTAAGTAAATTCGTTATGTTTAAAGATTGATACACATTAAACTACCACAGCAATTTAAAATACTCACTCACTGGAGAATCTGAGGATGATTTTAATAATAAAGAATCTCTCAGTTCCTCAAGTAGGTGCCAGAGACATGAGGACAGGAGAAAAAAAAAAATGAAAACCAAGAGAAATTTTGGTATTTTTACATGAGAATTATTGATAAGTCAGTAAATGGCTACCACTTTTTCAATTTTTTTGTGGTCAACAAGGTACAAAACATATCTTTACTATATATAAAATGATATTGAAATTCTCCCCTTTTGACAAATAGCAAAACACATGCACATCATTTAGTTATATACAAATAATCTAATTATAATTATAAAATCATCTCCAAATTGAAAATAATCTCAGAGACAATGGCTTTCAGAAACTTTACCCTGACAGACATTCTGGACATAGTAATCCAAAGGCAAGTTTCCCTGCTGCCACCCTCCTGGGCCTTATTGAAGCAGGATGAAGGTCATCGATAACATTAGCCCTTAAATTTAGAAATAAAATACTTTTTTATAACCAATGTAGTTATTGGAAATTGATGTATTTTTATGTTTTTTTTTTTTTTCCTCTTGGGGTTGGAATAAGACTGTAACAATCCTCTGTTTCCTGGGATCACTTAGAACCCACTGGGGAGTGGGTATATGGGCTTACTGGTCACCATTAACAAGTTGCTCATATTCAGGATCACTTAGGACACAAATCTCTGGTTATGACTCTAAGCATACTTCCAGAGACATTTAGCTGAAGATGGGAGGTTTATCCTGAATTTTGGTGGCATCATCCTATTTACTGTGTCACTAAAATCAATAAAACAGGGGAAATAAAGGAGCCAGTTCATCTCTTTGCTTCTCGAGTAGCAACACCCTGTTACTAGCCACCCACACTCCTGCACTTACCCTACCAGGATGATCTACATCTTCAGATGGTAAACAAAACTAAATCTGTTCTCCATTAAGATGAGTTTTGCCAGGTATTTGGTCTCAACAATAGGAAAAAAATAGCTAATAATGCATGAAATTAATTAAATTTTGAGATCCCCAAGGATCATACTGTTGTGAGAAGGCATTATATTCACCTCAAATTCATATATTGAATTCCTTACAAGTACCTCAGGAGGCATGTATTTGTAAAGCCTTAAAGAACTGATTAAGTTAAAAGCAGGTGTATATATAAGAACTAGGCTAAAGTGAGCAGTACCTTGGGAGAAGAAATTGAGATACAGTCATGTACACAGACAAATGGCCATATGAGAGTAAAAAGAAAAGTCACAGAGGAAATAAAACTTGTCAATACCTTTATCTTGAAGATTTGCCCTTCAGAACTATAGGAACATATATTTCTTTTAAGTATATTTTTATGAAAACTCTGAAAAAATAATAGTTGTAGCAAATCAACTGAGATGGAACCAATGTTGAGTTGTTTATGTACCTTGACTTATAAGATATTTTACATTGCTGGTAAATTTAAAGCAAAGGAATTTAGTCTTCCCCTCACAAAAGCTTAATGACTGGTGCATTCATGACTCCACAGTAATTAACCCCACTGAAGAGGGTCCTCAGTTGATTGGGAGTCAGGGAGAGGACCATTTTGTAGTATGTTCATATATTCAAGTCCTCAAAAAATAGTTTGTAAAACACTCTGAAATTATAAGGATGAATATTTTGAGAGGATGCATATTTGGGGAGTTATGAAATATACCCACTTTTAGGAGGTCAGGCATGGAGAGGTTTTGATTGTTTAATGAGTTTGTTCCTTCAGAACAGAGTTCAGTACCTCAATATAACAAAAGATCGGCTGGAACATATACATCATGACCCTTCTCTGACTTTAGTTCACATAGCATTTTTCTCTCCCTGTTAATAAAATTTAAAATATTAATGAAATATAAATTAAATGTGTACTGGGCTACTTGCACCCCAGTAATTTCTATGTATACAATATCTCCCTGACACTAAGATTATCTGACTAAAAGCCCTGGGATACATTCTTTTAGGTATCAAAAGAGAGCTGTTGCAGTCAGGTACACATTGCAGGCAGAAATCAAGCAACCAAGAGCAGTTTGCGATAAAGAGAGGCTTATTTTGGCTTACAGACTTGCGGGGAAGCTCCATAATGACAGGGAAAGTGATGGCATTAGCAGAGAGTGGATATCAGCCCCTGGCCAACATAGGGTGGACAACAGCAACAGGAGAGTGTGCCAAACACTGGTGAGGGGATACTAGCTATAATACCCATAAGCCCATCCCCAACAATAAACTGCCTCCAGAAGGCTTTAATTTCCAAATCTCCATCAGCTGGGAGCCTAGCATTCAGAACAGCTAAGTTTATGGGGGACACCTGAATTAAACCACCACAGTAGCTGTTTTTTTATAAATATACTATAATACCATGAAGACTTAAAAAAAAGAAACATTGACTACTCAGCTCTACAGAGATGGAACAGCATTGAGTGATTCCTGCTGATTTATTTAGTAAAGAAAGATTGGCACCTGTTTTGGTAGAGTAATTTCCCTTGGAGTTGCATGACCAGTCACCATCCTGAAGCAGAGTATCAATGGTGACCTACAAAGTACCTATTCTCACACTCATAGCCACATGAAATTAGAGCAGTGACAACAAAGTCCATCAAAAAGCGTGGTGACACTCCTAACATTTATTGTAGAAGGAGGCAGAAAGTTCACCTGACCATCATCTGAGAATCCAGTTACCACTGCTTTTTACCTTCATGTGGTATTGGTGCACTAGAGTATATAGGAGTGGAAAATTGACAGGAAACAGGAAATCTTTAATTGTGCAGCTATAGTGAGTTATTGTCAATAAGGGTGTGAGACTTTTCAGTGATGCAGGTGACTTTGAGTAACCAATTATGCCTATAATTAACCTCTTATTCAGACTTGTATAGTAACCCTAAGATCTCATTGTTTAAACAAGTTTGATTTGTTTGTAATCTTTTCTTGGAATTATTGGTAAACTATCTAGAGTGAGTTGAATAGGGAATTTAACACTGGCAATTGAACAGGGCACAGATGAAAACTTTGCCTAACAGGATATAGACATGGGAAAATGGCACAGGTCACTTAATCTTAAGCCTCACTTTTCTGGCATACTAATAATAGCAAAGTGCTGGTACCTGGATGGTGCTTTCTGTTCTTATGTAATAGAAAAATCCAGTGTTGCAGGAAGATGGTTCTTCTTGTGGACTCTTGCAGTCCAGGGCTTCATGAAGGTTGGTTCTCCTAGAGGACTCTAGCACAAGACCTCATCTCGGTTCTCTGGATTTATGTGCAGCTCCATTAGGCCTCACCCAGGGATCTTTCTCCATTTAGGATTATTGCATCAAAACAAAATGACAAGTCACTCCCAGTAGATTAAGGCTCAAATAAGTGCTATGTTGAAGCCCTACCTTTCTTAGTTTGCATATAAATGCTATGAAATATAGCTAGTTATACCCCATAGTATAGAAAAGAAAATATTTATTTATAGAAGTTAAATACCACAACTAAGTGTGAACCATTAATACAGGGCAAGGCTTGCACCTGAAACTTGTCATTATCTACTGAATGTTCCAGTAAAATAACCTAGAAAAGTATATTTTCATTGAATGTTAGGTTATTTGAAGGCTAGTCCCAAAGACATATATTTTAAAAAATACTTCATAATTTTATAAGAAAGGAAATGAATCCAGAAAAGAGAGATATCAATAATATTCAAATAAGGCACAGTGTTCTTCCACACTTGTGTAAAGTATAATTGGTTCACAATTCAACTGAAAAAAAGAAGTATTTTTCAGTTAAAATTTGGGGAACAACCTAAGGCCTCTATTCTAGCAGTATTTATTTAGCATATCCATTGAATTTTTCTACAAACAGCTCAGGGTGAAATTCAAAGATACGTTTTCTGCTTCTTTCTCTCTCCTTTTTTTTAATTTTAGAGAGAGCGACACAGAGAGAGAGAAAGTATTGGCATGCCAGGGCCTCAGTCACGGCAATCGGACTCCAGGTGCTTGTGCCACCTAATGGACATGTGAAACCTTGTGTTTTCATCACCTTTGTGAATCTGACTAATGTGGGATCTAGAGAGTAGAACCTGGGTCCTTTGGCTTTGAAGGCAAGTGCTGTAACCACTAAACCATCTCTCCAGCCCCTTTTTCTGTTTCTTATACAAAACATGTGCTACCAACATTATAATAATGACAAAAGATAAGTGGAATAGCAAATTAGGAATGTAGAAAAATGTCAAAGGATATAAGATTAGGTAATTTTAATTGATGATAAACTCTGGTAGAATTATATAAATTATCTATTCTGTAGAGTATAAGATGGCTGCCATACATTAATTATAAAATTAACTTCAACATATAATGTGTTTCTATATCATATTTTTCAATATTGATTCACCTTTCTCTTTTCTTCTTTTTCTATTTCTCAATTCTTTTCCCAGAGTGTGAGATTACCTTAATGATATAGTTGAATTTAGTAACTCCAAGGGAAACTTTGACTTGGTACTTGGCTCTACAACTTAAGAATTATACCTTCAAATTCCTCAATCCTTTTTCTAGTAGTTTAAATTATATTTAATTATTTATTATAGTATGAATAGTACATCCATCCTTGACAGAAAATTTTAGTAGAAAAAGAGCAGCCATGTATTGAGCATCTACTCAAATTCTTGTCTATTTACAATGGAAGCAGCTCATTATAACTTGTGATGTTGGTCATTTGCAAAGTCAGGACTCACTTCTTTTCCCATGAGATTGGTTCTGATTATGAGATGTTTGAGATGGAGTGCTTCCATATTTATATCTATGAAGATTTTGCTGTTAGAAGTTGATACAACACAATTATATTCCATGCACATAGGATATCAGCTTCTATAGGAAGTACAATTAAAGCTGGAAATCTGCTACTTAAAATTAGGATGATGAAAGCCAGAGCAAGAAAGTGATGAGGAGAAAAGAATTCATGAGATGAAAGAAGCAAAGGAGAGGAAGGAAAGAGAGAGGGAGGGAAGGAGGAGATGGCATGAGAATTGTGATGGTGATGATATGTATTGAGAGGAGTGGATGAATGAACAAAATCAAATGGTTTTCTTTCATAAAAACAGGTTTGGGGCTGGAGAGATGGCTTAGCAGTTAAGCGCTTGCCTGTGAAGCCTAAGGACCCCGGTTCGAGGCTCGGTTCCCCAGGTCCCACGTTAGCCAGATGCACAAGGGGGCGCACGCGTCTGGAGTTCGTTTGCAGAGGCTGGAAGCCCTGGCGCGCCCATTCTCTCTCTCTCCCTACCTATCTTTCTCTCTGTGCCTGTTGCTCTCAAATAAATAAATTAAAAAAAAAAAAAAACAGGTTTGGTTCATCCACTTGAATTCTATGTTTCATTTTTCTTGCTTTCTAAAATATTTTGAAACATTCATGGTGATAATGTATCTTTAATAGCACTTTAATAGCACTGAACAATCAAATATTCCTTCTCCAAATTCTTTAAGAAGTTCTTTTTATTGCTCTATTTCTTTTTTTAATTATTATTATTATCACTCATCTGCAACACCTAACCTGAATCTGCCCAAGATGCCTTACATACCCAGCAAGCACCTCATAGACTAAACAATAAGATGGATGGGAGGGCGGGGAGGGACTCGAAGGGTGGAAAACAGTAATCTGGACCCAAAAGGCAATGGTACCATAAAATTCTACTTTTTTACTCCAGACATAGAGAGAAAGACAGATAGAGGGAGAGAGAGAATGGGCGCGCCAGGGCTTCCAGCCTCTGCAAACGAACTCCAGACGCGTGCACCCCCTTGTGCATCTGGCTAACATGGGACCTGGGGAATCCAGCCTCGAACCGGGGTCCTTAGGCTTCACAGGCAAGCGCTTAACCGCTAAGCCATCTCTCCAACCCTCTATTTCTCAATTATATGTGTTTTCAGTGAAAATTTAAAGTGCGTGCCCCACTTTTTTTCTCTTTTGAATCCTATATTTTGTGTTATAATATTGATATAATAATTGTTTGCAAGGTGAAGTTTGAAAAATGTCAAATTACAGCAGCAACAGCATCTGTTAATCTGAAAGTGAGTCCTAAAAGCGGACGACCTGCAGCTACGGAGGTCAAGATTCCAAACCCAAGAGGCAGACCTAAAATAGTAAAACAGCCTTGTCCTTCAGAGAGTGACATGTTTGCTGATGAAGTTAAAAGTAAGAAAAAGGGGCAAGTGGAAAAACAACCTGAAAAGCAACTTAAAAAGGAAGAGGAAGGCCAAAAAGAAGAGGATAAGCCAAGAAAAGAACCAGATAAAAAAGAGGGGAAGAAAGAAGTTGAATCAAAAAGGAAAAAATTACCTAAAACTGGGGTTGCATCAGCCTCTGGTTCTGAACAGGAAGGAGATGATCAAGAAGGTGAAAAGAAGAGGAAGGGTGGAAGAAACTTTCAGACTGTTCACAGAAGGAATATGCTGAAAGGGCAGCATGAGAAAGAAGCAGCAGATGGAAAACGCAAGCAGGAGGAACAAATGGAGACAGAACACCAAACAGCATGTAATCTACAGTAATAAAAAATATATCTCATTTTGGGCTCAAAGCATTAATCCAGTTACTGAAAAGAGAATACAAGTGGAGCAAACAAGAGATGAAGATACTGAGACAGACTCATTGGACTGAATTTCCCCTTACCCCCTTGGTGGAAGAATGTTCCAGATTCTAAATTGAGGACTTCACTATTAATGGCATTATTACTGTGTTATGATTGTTAACAGTATTTCCTGTAAGGTATACACTACATATTAAGGTCGGCCATCATTCCTGTTTTTTAACCAAGCTTAGAACGAAGCTTTGTGTTTGAATGTTATAACACGCATAGATGCAGATGGTGGTTGTACATTATTTCATTTAGAAGTAAGAAAATTGATTTTGTTTTGAAGCTAGACATTAAACTGGAATAGTTATTACACCCTTAAGAATGGGACAGTTGTGCCCATCCCTTGACATTCCTTTGTTGTTTAATTCTTTAAAATCTTAATTGTTTAGTTTTTAATCCTGAGAAAGTAAACAGTAGACTTGTTAAGTAAAAAAAAAAAAAAAAAAAAAAAAAAGCAACTGTAACGAAAATTTTAAAATAAAGTTTTTTTTTAAAAAAATTTATAGGTCAGACTAGATAATTTCTAGTTATAAAGTTTTATTCCAATGAATAAATAATGACTAATAGTGAGGATTCTCTCTTAACATATTTTGTGTAGCTGTGCCACTTTTAGAGAATTCTTCATGAGTCAAATAGCATGGATGAGCTCAGATCTTTAATCCTACTACTATTTGGATATTTCCAGTGTGTATTAACTGTGCTAAAAGACTCAAATGAGATCAGTTTAAGCAAGGTGTTATAAAATGTCAACAGTTTAAAAATATACATGCTGCTGTTTATAATTTATATGACTATTTTATTTCTATATAAATTTATTTCAAACAATAAGCTTAATAATAATTTAATCATAATGCTGCCTATATTGTCACAAATTTGATAAGAGATCAGAGACATGATAAACAGTGTGCCGCATAAGGGAAGGGCATGTAGCATCAATGCTGTTGTCATTTGCAAGCCATCACATGGATACTCACTTGGTTTCCACTACAGTATTTATTGATGGGTATGTATGGAGTGCTATTTTCCTCTTGAGGAATGTGGACTTCATTAGGAAATATTGCTCATAAGTTATTTCATATATATATTGGATTTAATGACCATTCCCTGTGACCCACATGTAAAATAGCCATGAGGCAGACTAGTATTTTTCTCAATAATAGATGGTACATATTTATGGATATTGAAATTACTTGAGATATAGTGCACTTTTAGTTTTCAGTATATGGTTTTAAATATGATGGCAATACTTAAGTGACCATTATATAAATTTATAAAATTGAAATCAGGACTTAATTCCAATGAATTGAATAAGGAATTTGTTCCAGGACTAATTCAGTTTTATACTACCCTGTGTAAAGTCTACTGGAGGAAAAAAAATGTCTTATCTTATCATTTGATAAAGTTTCACTTTTGGGAGGAACAGCCACAGATGCATCAGAAGACTCAAGCACTTTTGTGGGGTTGTCTACGTTGATGCTATCCATAATCTTCCCTGGGCTAGGGATGCCTCATTAGAGTACACCATTAGAGGCTTATACAACCTTCAGTATCTTTAGCCTCCACAGTGTTCAGCTGGTGTGGCCACCTGGCATCAGAAGTGGAACTCAATGAAACAATCAGCAGAAGGGAAATGAAAACAAAAACCAGAGGTTGGGAATGGAGCCAGATCATAGGGCCTGAGAGAAATAAAATCTGGATAGTAATTTACATACCGTTACATTGCATATCAAAGTGTAGGCTCATCACCTTCTCATGAGTTTGCCTATCAATAGATTTTTAAAATATTATTTATTTATTTATTTATTTGAGAGAGGGAGAGAAGAAAGAGAGAGAGAGAGAGAGAGAATAGGTGCACCAGCACCTCCAGCCACTGCAAAGGAACTCCAAATGCATGTACCACCTTGCGCATCTAGCTTACATAGGTCCTGAAGAATCAAACCGGGATCCTTTGGCTTTGCAGACAAATGCCTTAACTGCTAAGCCATCTCTCCAGCCCTAAATAGATTTTTAAAGATGGGGAAAGGAGATGGAAAAATATCGGCTAACCACCAACCTATTTCTGCTCCAAGCTTTACATGCCCAAATTCTGGTATGGTTTCTGTGACTTGGGCATGGAGAACTTTATTTAGAGCTAGATTGACCACTCTGAGAGACGCTCCAGCAGAGGGAGTTTAAGATTCACTGCCTGAATTGCAAAGAAAGCCCATTAGTGAAGGTCAAAAGTGAAACAAATGCAAAGATTTAGAATTGAGTGATAATGAGATTACCATGATGAAAAAGAAGTGATCATTATGTATTTATTTATTGATATGAAATGTCTGTATATAAATAATAACATTCATTAATAGTACATTTTTTAATGTTTTATTTATTTATTTGAAAGAAAGAGAGAAAGAGAAAGGCAGATAGAGAGTGGGCATGACAAAGCTTCCAGCCACTACTAAAGAACTCCAGCCTCATGTACCAACTTGTACATCTGGCTTAGGTGGGTGCTGGGCTCACAGGCAAGTACCTTAACTGCTAAGCTATCTATTTGGCCCTAATTTACACTTTAACATAAGTGAATATCAATTTCATTATAGAGTAAAGATATACATTTTTCTGCTTCATATTTGCATATAAACATAACATGCATACATATATGTGTGTGTACATATACACACATACATAACAGAAACAGAGCAATGCATATTGTACACTAGAATTAACAATTGGAGGTTATTTTAATAAATGTTGTTTAGATGTAATCCAAATTTAGATGTTATGTGCATATTGTTGAAGTTCATAGATAAATATCTTTTGATAGTATTGTCTCCTCTGGACCAGCATCGCAAGAGAGAATCTGTAGTCCTTATGATGTTGTATCCTTGAAGTTGAGTGCCAACGCCTAACTAAAGGCCATAGATAAGATTTCTGATGAGGATAGATTAGGTTTGTCTGACTCTTAACCTCACGTAAGTATAATCCTTTGTAATCAAATTTTTGATGCATTAAGAGATCTGTGCTGTTCTGTTCATAGTATTTAATTCATTTTTATTTCTTCATAATTTCCTTTGTATGGGTATGTCACATTATTGGGGCCACTTGGAGACCTGCAAAATTCCAAGAAAAGAAGATGTGTGTGTATGTGTGTGTGTGTGTGTGTGTGTGTGTGTGAGAGAGAGAGAGAGAGAGAGAGAGAGAGAGAGAGAGAGAGAGAGATCTAACTATGCATGTCATATATTTCTCCATGTTTATTTGCATGTATGTAGATGTGATGGTTTGTATTAGGTGTCAATTGGACACAACCTAGACTCATCTAGGAAACTAGCCTCTGGGCATGCCTGTGAATGATTACGTTGATTACTTAAAACTCAGGGGGGAAGATCCACTTTAACTACGAACAACACCTTTCCATGGGCTGGAGTCCTAGATTTTATATAAAGGAGAGAGCTGGCCAAGGAGCACCATTGATCTTTCTGTGCTTCTAGATTGCAGACACAACATTACCAGCACTGCTTCCTGATCCTGCCATCTTGCCTCAGTCCTCTGCCCCCCAGTGAACTGCAGCCCTGAACTGTAAACTGAAATAAGCCATCTCTTCTTTAACTTGAATCTTGTCAGGCATTTTGTCACAACAATCAGAAAGTATGTACACACACTGAAACACCTTTATACATGCTAAATAGTACAAAGTACATGAGTGTTTATAATTGTGAAGTAATGTAGAATTTCAGAAGAGATTCTAAGACAAACAAGCACAGTCTTTTCCTTTTAAATTTCCTTAAAATAATTTTTTAAATTACATGAATTAATATATGGAGACACTCTTTTAAAATATTTTATTTTTATTTAGATGAGAGAGAGAGGTTGACAGAAAGAGAAATAGAATGCGTATGCCAGGGCCTATAGCCACTGTAAACAAACTCTTGTGCATCAGGCTAGCATGGATACTGGGGACTCAAACCTGGGTCGTTAGGCTTTTCAGGTAAGTGCGTTATCTGTTCAGCCATCTCTCCAATCCAACAGAGACACTCTTTCTGGGCAATCTTATTATTAATATTGGCTTAGGTATCTTTTTCTCTGTGATCAACATTTGCATTCATTACTATATATTTATAGTGAGACTGAAAACCATGTTCAGTATTTTGTTCTTCAGATAAGTTTATTTAGTTTTACTTTTCTACAATTCCACATAAAATTTTAATTACTTCACCAATTTTTATAAGATACCCTATAAAATTCCTGAATTATATAATGTTGGCCCTTCTAATCCATGACTATTTTCATTATTTTTTTTTCTTTATTGGTTATGTACATACTCAGTATGTAAATAGCACATGTTGTTACCATCATTAGCCTCCTCTCCGTCCTCCCCTTTCTGAAGGGACCCTCCTCATTGGGGAATTTAGCTTATGCATTGTGGGGGTAGCCATTAGTTATGAGGGAGAGGCAATGTCTCTGTACATAATTATCCAACTTGTAGCTCTAACAATCTTTCTATCCCCTCTTACACGAATTTCCCTGAGCCATATTGGATTTGTTTTAGGACTACTTCAGGGATTAGGTCTTGGGAGCCTCTGTGTCTCTGGATATCTGGTTAGGTAGGAGTTGAATGTTCTCTGTGTCTATCTCCTTCACCCTTGTGCTGGGGCCAGGTTCACCAAGAAAGCAGCATTTTTGCTCATTTCCCTCATTACTGTATGGTTTTAGCTGGGACCCTGGTGAGGTGTGATGGGCTAACTTTCTCCTCAGGTTCTGAGTCCATGTGAAAAAAAGAAGCAGGTTCTCCAACAGAGAGAGAGAAGTCAGCACCAGATAATAGGATAACTTATTATTTTTGAGAGAATTTTTTTAAATTTTTATTAGCATTTTCCATGATTATAAAAAAATCCTGTGTTAATTCCCTCCTTCCCCCCCCCTCACTTTCTCCTTTAAAATTCCATTCTCTATCATATTACCTCCCCATAACAATCACTGTACTTACATATATACAATATCAACCTATTAAGTACCCTCGTCCCTGCCTTTCCCTCCCCTTTATGTCTCCTTTTTAACTTACTGGCCTCTGCTAATAAATATTTTCATTCTCACACATAAGACCAGTCATCTGTAGCTAGGATCCACATATGAGAGAGAACATGTGGCACTTGGCTATCTGGGCCTAGGTTACCTCACTTAGTATAATCCTTTCCAGGTCCATCCATTTTTCTGCACATTTCATAACATCATTTTTCTTTACTGCTGAGTAGAACACCATTGTATAAATCTGCCATATATTCATTATCCACTCATCAGTTGAGGGACATCTAGGCTGGTTCCATTTCTCAGCTATTATAAATTGAGCAGCAATAAACATGGTTGTGCATGTACTTCTAAGGAAATGAGATGAGTCCTTCGGATATGCCTAGGAGTGCTATAACTGGGTCATATGGTAGATCAATCTTTAGCTGTTTTCAGAACCTCCACACTGATTTACACAATGGCTGGACCAGATTGCATTCCCACCAGCAGTGTAGAAGGGTTCCTCTTTTTCCACATCCCTGCCAACATTTATGATCATTTGTTTTCATGATGGTGGCCAATCTGACAGGAGTGAGATGGAATCTCAATGTAGTTTTAATCTGCATTTCCCTGATGACTAGTGATGTAGAACATTTTCTTAGATGCTTATATGCCAGTCATATTTCTTCCTTTGAGAATGGTCTATTTAGCTCCATACCCCATTTTTTGATTGGCTTGTTTGATTCCTTATTATTCAACTTTTTGAGTACTTTGTATATCCTAGATATTAATCCTCTTTCAGATATATAGCTGGCGAAGATTTTTTCCCATTCTGTAGATTGCCTCTTTGCTTTTTGCACTGTGTCCTTTGCAGTGCAAAATCTTTGTAATTTCATGAGTTCCCAGTGATTAATCTGTGGTTTTATTGCCTGAGCAATCGGGGTTGTATTCAGAAAGCCTTTGCCAAGACCAATATGTTGGAGGGTTTCCCCTACTTTTTCCTCTAGCAGTTTCAGAGTTTTAGGTCTCATGTTAAGGTCTTTAATCCACTTGGACTTAATTCTTGTGCATGGCGAGAGAGAATAATCTATTTTGATCATTCTGCAGATATATATCCGGTTTTCCCAACACCATTTGCTGAAGAGGCTGTCTTTTCTCCAATGAGTATTTTTGGCATTTTTATCAAATATCAGGTGGCTATAGCTACTTGGGCTTACATCTGGGTCCTCTATTCTGTTCCACTGATCTACATGTCTGTTTTTATGCCAGTACCACACTGTTTTTGTTACTATGGCTCTGTAGTATAGGTTAAATCAGGTATGGTGATACCACCAGCCTTATTTTTGTTGGTCAGTATTATTTTATATATTTGAGTTTTTTTGTGATTCCAAATGAATTTTTGAATTGTTTTCTCTATTTCCATGAAGAATACATTTGGAATTTTGATAGGGATTGCATTAAGTGTGTAGATTGCTTTTGGTACGATTGCCATTTTCACGATATTGATTCTTCCAATCTAGGAACAGGGGATGTTTCTCCACTTTCTAGTGTTTCTGCAATTTCTCACTTGAGTGTTTTAAAGTTCTCATTGTAGAGATTTTTTACTTCCTTGGTTAGGTTTATTCCAAGGTACTTTATTTTTTTTTTTTTGATGCAATTGTGAATGGAAGTGATTCTCTGATTTCATCCTCTGGGTGTTTGTTGTTAGCAAAACGAAGGCTACTGATTTCTGTGTATTTATTTTGTATCCTCCTACATGGCTGTAGGTTTTGATCAGCTCTAACAGTTTGCTAGTACAGTCTTTAGGGTCCTTTATGTATAGAATCATGTCATCTGCAAACAATGATAACTTGATTTCTTCCTTTCCAACTTGTATCCCTTTTATGTGTGTCTCTTGCTTTATTGCTATGGCTAAGACTTCCAAAACTATATTAAATAAAAGTGGGGTCAGTGGACACCCTTGACTTGTTCCTGATTTTAGTGGAAAAGCTTCCAGTTTTTCCCCATCTAGTAATATGTTGGTTGTAGGCTTGTCATAAATACCTTTTATTATATTGAGATATGTTCCTTCTATTCCCAGTCTCTGTAGGACTTTTATCATGAAGGGATGTTGGATTTTTGTCAAATGCTTTCTCTGCATCCAGTGAGATGATCATGTGATTTTTGTCCTTTAACCCGTTTATATAATGTATTACATTTATAGATTTGCATATATTGAACCATCCTTGCATCTCTGGGATAAAGCCTAGTTGGTCAGAGTGAATGATCTTTTTGATATACTCTTGTATTCTGTTTGCCAATATTTTGTTGAGAATTTTTGCATCTATGTTCATGAGGGAGATTGGTCTGTAATTTTCTTTTCTTGTTCTTTCTTTGGCTGGTTTTGGTATTAGGGTGAAGCTGGCCTCATAGAAGGAATTTTGTGGAATTTCTTCTTTTTCTATTTCCTGGAAAAGCTTAAGAAGCAGTGGTGTTAGCTCTTCCTTAAGGTCTGGTAAAATTCAGCAGTGAATCCGTCTGGGCCTGGGCTTTTTTTAGTTGGGAGATTATTGATAACTGTTCGGATCTCCATGTTTGTCATAGGTCTCTTTAAGTGATTAATCTCATTTTGATTTAATTTAGGTAGGTCATATAAATCAAGGAAAGCATCCATTTCCTTCAGATTTTCATACTTTGTGGAGTATATGCTTTTATAATATGTCCCTATGATTTTTTGAATTTCTCTGGAATCTCTTGTGATGTTACCTTGTTCATCTCTGATTTTATTAATTTGTGTCTCTTCCCTCTTTTGGTCAGATTTGCTAAGGGTTTATCAATCTTGTTTATCTTTCAAAGAGCCAACTCTTTGTTTCATTAATTCTTTGAATTTTTTTTTTTTGTTTGTTTCTATTTCATTAACTTCTGCCCTAATCTTTATTATTTCTTCCCACCTCTGATTTTTGGTTTGCCTTGTTCTTCTTTTTCCAAGGCTTTAAGGTGAAGCATAAGGTCATTTACTTGTGACCTTTCTAATTTCTTAATATAGGCACTTAAGGCTATAAATTTACCTCTTAGAACTGCCTTTATTGTGTCCCAGAGATTTTGATGTGTTGTGTTCTCCTTATCGTTTGACTCTTTAATTTTTTGATTTCTTCATTGACCCATTCATCATTTAGTAGTGCAATGTTTAGTTTCCATGATTTTGTGTATGCTCTATAGCCTTTCTTGCTACTTATTTGTAGTTTAATTCCATTATGGTCAGATAGAATGCAAGGAATTATTTTAATTTTCCTCAATTTGTTAAGATTTGCTTTGTGTCCTAATATATGGTCTATTTTAATGAATGTCCTTCCATGACCTCACTTAGTCCAGATGCCTCTCTGCTTATTTTTTTCCGGGATGACCTGTTTTGTTTTTTTTTTTTTTTTTTTTTTTTAATTTTATTTATTTATTTGAGAGCAACAGACACAGAGAGAAAGACAGATAGAGGGAGAGAGAGAGAATGGGCGCGCCAGGGCTTCCAGCCTCTGCAAACGAACTCCAGACGCGTGCGCCCCCTTGTGCATCTGGCTAACGTGGGACCTGGGGAGCCGAGCCTCGAACCGGGGTCCTTAGGCTTCACAGGCAAGCGCTTAACCGCTAAGCCATCTCTCCAGCCCGGGGTGACCTGTTAATTGATGAGAGTGGTGTGTTAAATTCACCCACCAACACTGTGTTTGGTGTTATCTGTGACCTTAGTTCTAATAGTGTTTGTTTGATGAATTTGGGAGCCCCCATGTTAGGTGCATATATGTTTAGAATTGTAATATCCTCCTGTTGGAGTGTGCCCTTATTCAATATAAAGTGACCTTCTTTATCTTTCTTGACTAATGTTGGACTAAAGTCTACCTTGTGTGATATTAGGATAGCAACCCCTGCTTGTTTTCTAGGCCCGTTTGCTTGAAACACTGTCTTCCAACCTTTCACCCTAAGATAATCTCTATCCTTTGTAGAAAGGTAAGTTTCTTGGAGACAACACATTGTAGGATCCTGCTTTTTAACCCAGTCTGCAAACCTATGTCTTTTCGTTGGGGTATTGAGGCCATTGATATTAAGAGATATTATTGAAAGGTGTGTATTTAAGTTGGCCTTTTTTTTTTTTTGTGGTTCTGGTTCTACCTGTGCTCTCTTGTGTTAACTAGTATTTGAGTATTTCTTGTTTTTTCTAGGTTCCTTAGATGTGTGCTTTTCCTTTTCTTCAGCATGTAGGATTCTATCAAGTATTTTCTGTAGAGCTGGTTTTGTCTTCAAATATTCCTTTAACCTGATTTTTCATGGAATGTACTTATTTCTCCATCTATTTGAATGGATAACTTTGGAGGATAAAGTAATCTTGGCTGACAGTTGTTATCTTTCAGAACTTGGAATATATCACTCCAAGCCCTTCTGGCTTTAAAAGTTTTTGTTGAATAATCTGCTGTAATCCTGATGGGCTTGCTTTTGTAGGTAACTTGATTTTTCTCTCTAACTGCTTTCAGTATTTTTTCTTTGGTTTGTGTGTTTGGTAGTTTGATTATAATATGACGAGAACAGGTTCTTTCCAGGTTTTGTCTGGCTGGGGATCTAAAGGCTTCCTGTTTCTGCATTGGTACCTCTTTCCCAATTTGGGGAAATTTTTCTTCTATTATTTTGCTGAAGACACCTACTATGCCTTTTGAGTGAAATTCTTCTCCTTCTATTATGCCCTGAATTTTTATATTTGATCTTTTCATAGTATCCCGAATATCTTGAAATTCCCACTCAAACTTTTCTTTAAGTTTGTCTTTCTCTTTGTTGGACTGTATTAGATCTGCCACCTGGTCTTCTAGCTTAGATATTCTGTCCTCTCCTTCATCCATTCTACTGGTGAGATTTTCTACAGAGTTTTTTTATTTCATTAACTTTGTTCTTCATTGCTAGTAATTCTGACTGGTTTTTCTTTATTATTTCTATTTCCTTATTTATGTCTTGTATTGCCTTCTTTATTTCATGAAATTGGTGTCCTAATCTTCTGTCATTCCTTTGATTTCCTCTGTAAGTTTCTCTTTGACTCCTTTGATTTGTTCTCTGACTTCTTTGAACATATTTACAATCATTCTTTTGAAATCTTTCTCAGGCATTTCCTCTAACTCGTTCTCACTGGAGGTCATTTCTGATGCATTAATATTTTTAGGTGGATTTATATCGTCTTGCTTTTTAGTGTTTCTTGTGTTATAATGTATATATTTTTGCATCTTGGATTAAGTTAATGCTTCGATTTTCTAGCTAGCTGGTTATTCTTCGCTGTATCAGTTGATTTGATGTTATATATTTTCAGGGTAGGAGCTTAAGGTGTTAAGTGTGGCTCTTAAGACTCACAGAGTATCTCCAAAGGTGCTCCTAGGGGTTGAGTTTCCCTGCTATGGGAGTATTCAAGTAGGCTGAGTGGAATAAAATACAGGTAGATTCTACGAATTAAGTAAACACTGTACCCATTTAATCCAAAACAGCCCCAAGTGTGTATTCCAGAGTAGTTATTATAACAACCAGATCCTCTATCAACATAGAGGTTAAGATATCTGGTATGTTGAGGGATCGAAGTCAGCTTGTGACCAAGTGAGACCCTTCCCTGGTGCAATCCCAGTTACCTTGGATGATTTTGGTCTCAGTCAAGTTGCTGCCTGGTCGTCAGGCTGCTGTTCTGATTTCTGGAGCTGGGCACTGGCTTTTCCTGTGGGGCAAACCGAGCCTGGCATCTGTGGCCCTGCAGATCAGCAACCCCGCTGCTGGAACTGCTGTTGCTAAAGCTGCCTCTGCTGGGTCTGTCAGCAGCTGAAGCTACTGCTGCTGGGTCCAACACTGCTGCTGCCTCTGTTGCTGCTGCTGCTGCTGCAGCTGCCACTTGTTGGTCCACTGCTGCTGCTGCCACTGAAGCTGCTGTTGCTGGGTCTGCCGCTACTGCCACTTCTGGGTCTGCTGCTTTTGGGGCCTCTGTTACCGGTGCCTGAGCCGCTGGGTCCTGCTGTCAGCCCAAGTTGGTGTGGCCGGGTCCTGGCACCACTGTTCTGTTTGCTGGAGCTGGGCTTAGGCAGTGGGGGAGGGGGGGGAGCCGCAGCTGCTCTTGATCTCTTGCTGTTCCACGTGTTCTTCTACTTTGTGGTCTGCTCCTCTATTGCTCACTGCCACTCTCCCTTCACATTTCCTGAGTTGTGGAAAGCGCTGGCATGAGGGGAAGCTCCCGCACCTGGCTTTTCTTGCGACTGGTGCCGAGTCTTTCAGCTTTTTGGTGTGCCTGCCGCTGCTGCGGTTGGCGGAGCTGCCAGAGCTGCTTTGGCCAGCCTGTGCAGGCTCTGGATGCTCTGGATCTCTTCTACTTCTCTGCTGCTGGTTTAATTTCCTCTACACCTCACTTTTTAGTAAAAGTGTGTTTTGCTGGGTTATTTTTGTCTTTTTTCCCCCACGCTGCTTTGGCGTGGTACCTATGCCACCAACTTAACAGGAAGTCCTATTTTTGAGAGAATTTAATCGGTGTAGGCCCTCTTTTAGCCTAAGATGGGTGGGGGCTTGATATTGGAGAGCAAACTTTTTTTTTTTTTTTTTTTTTGGATATGAGTCTGACTTGTTTCCCAGCTCCAACTACAGTTTCCGTTCCATTGAGTAGATCTGTTAGCCAATTCATTTGTTGCGTTATTTAAATGAAACTTAATCAATTTAAATGTAGCAATATCAAGTATTTTAGCAGATTCTCAAATTCTTTATTTTACACATCTACAAAGTGTTTGTTGTTTGTATATGAGAATACAATTAAGGCTGGAAATAAGGCTCAGTGGGTAAATTGCTTGTGAGGTGAGACAAGCATAAAGACATGAATTAAGATTCCCAGCACCCAGGTCAAAACCAACAAATCATCCCAGCACTAGGAAGGTAGAGACAGGAGAATCCCTGGGACTTTCAGGACAAATTATCTTGCCAAGTCCATGAGCTCTAGGTATATTGAGAAATTCTGTCTGAAAAAAAAAAAGTTTGAGTGTGGGGGAGACAGCTTTGGGGATAAAGCGGATGTGGCTCAAGCACAAGTACCTGACTTGGATAACTAGGACCCACATAAAGGTAACACAACACATTGAACACCATGTCTGTAATCCTAGAATATCTACATTGAAATTGGAGGTAGAGAAATTCAAAAGAAAATTATGGCTCAACTAAGTTATTGTAGGCAGCAGTGAACAATGAGAGACTCTGGCTCAAACAAGGTAGAAGATGAGGAATAACACCTGGGATTATCTTCTGAACTTCACACATGTGCAATCATACAAGTGTGCCCACATTCACAGACATGAACACACACACACAAAATCTCACATACACACAAAATAAACTTGAGTGTCATTGAGGAATACATCCAGTGATGACCTCTGGCCTCCATGTGCACATGGATATACATCTACACCCACAGAGATATGAGCACACCTACATACACATAAAAAGAAATGCAATTTATTTTAGTGTAGTAATTTCATCTTGAGTTTGCCAAATTTACATACTACTTTTAGTAATTATTATATAGATACCCTGACTTTCTAGGTAAACAATTATATTATTTCAGAGAATGTTTAACCTATTTTTTCAATCTTGTTATACTTTTTAACAAAGGAACTTTTAAATAATTGTCCATTTCAAGGACCAAGTTTTAGTTTTCATAACTAAATAAGACAGTGACTGTCTCTTAAAAGGATTGTTTTGTTATTTGAGGAAATTCTCTACTATTTCCAGATCTGCTTATTTTATGAGGTTTTTGAATAGTTTTTGATGGATTATTATTAGTTAAGTGAAAAAATGCTGTTTTCTTCTTTATTTAATTTATAAGCACATTATAGAGATAGATTTTTATATAGAACTATCTTTTATTACTAGAATAAGTCTTATTTGATTATGATGCAATATACCACATATTTAATTTCAGTATTGTTCAAGATTTTGAACTCTAAAATGGTGAAAGCTATGATTTTGAAATTTTATGTCTTTGGTATGTTTTGAAAAAAATATAATTTATTTCCTAAATGATGAAATTTAGTGCAGAAACTATATTAGCCTAAGGTATGTAGAGAGGATTTGATAACAACATCAATTTACTTTTAAAATTATACTTTATTTTTATTTATTTATTTGAGAGTGACACAGAGAAAAGAGAAAGAATGGGCACAGCAGAGCCTCTAGCCACTGCAAACAAACTCTAGTTACATGTGCCACCTTGTGCATCTGGCTTACATGAGTACTGGGGAATAGTGCCTCGAACTGGGTCCTTAGGCTTCACAGGCAAGCGCTTAACTGCTAAGCCATCTCTCCAGCCCAACTTCAATTTCTTAATAAATGCAAAAACATACACCCAGTTTTCATTTATTTTTAATTGGATTTGTTTTTGACATAAAGCATAATTGCAATTGCTGTTTACAGCTCTTCTCTAGCAGATGCGATACTGATTTAGCATTTGTTGATTTTCTTATCCATAGACAATCAGATTTTGGCATTCTTTGCATAGTGACTATATTCTGTCCATTGTGAGGTGTGGGCTGTGTAGGGTTCTACTATGTAGAATGTAAATGACTTGTTTCTTCAACTTGGTTAGAAGGCA
Source organism: Jaculus jaculus (assembly GCF_020740685.1). Lineage (NCBI taxonomy): Eukaryota > Metazoa > Chordata > Mammalia > Rodentia > Dipodidae > Jaculus > Jaculus jaculus. The sequence continues at coordinate 60,430,909 of NC_059110.1, read as the reverse complement.
AAATATGTCATGCACTCAGGATAGTAGCTCAAATGTGAATTTAGTTATCCTGGCTCACATCTATTTCATAGGTGTACAGCCCAGAACGTAGAGTACTTGAGTGCTATCACAGGCTGCATTCTACTTCTTCTTCTAGTCAGAAACATGTATGTGCTTGTGATCAGTCTTCTAGGATGCCAGGACACTGACACTAAACACTGGGGTTTACTCTCAAGACAAAAATAGGAGAAAAAGACAAAAAAGAAATGGAAATTTAAATCTGTATCTGTTGCTTTAATTGTAGTTCTACCATCTATCTTGGGTTTACTTTCATGGTCCTATATAATTGTCATTTTCCAGTTTTTACCAAAGTTTTAGTTACAGTTAGTTGAAGGCTGGGTAGCAGTGGGTTGAATTATTTTAGCATGACTGAAACACCCTAATTTTGCCACCATTGTATTTTACATATTGATTTCATATGAAGGAGCAGCAGCTATGAAAAGTATAATTACAATCATTTGTATATTTCTAATTTCATTTTCTGTGAGACTGTAATATAATCAGAATAAAGTGAGAGCATTAATTCTTCAATATTTCATTCATATCACTTTCATGTTTATAACACTGGGTAGATATTTCTGTACAATGTTAACACTAGACCATTATAATAGCACTCTTCCCTGATTCTGGAATTTAAAAGCAATGCTTAAAAGTCACAAATTATGCTAATATATTGTGGGTATTATGGTGTGAATTTGAAATAGTTTCCAAGAGTTCAAATGGTTGGATTCTTGGTGTCCAGCTGGTAGCACACTTTGGGGAGATTATGGAACCTTGGGGAAGTAGGGCCTACCTGGAAAAAAGGGGTCACTGGAGTCAGGCCATGGATTGTATAGAAAGGTCCTACTTCTGGTTGGACCTCTGTGCTTCCATTGCTGCTACAAAGTTCTTGGTGCTGTAGACAAGTCTGCCAAAGTGCCCTTGAGAAGTATCATCATGAGACAGGCCAAGATTAAACCTCCCTCCCTTGTGTGTGTCTGGTATTTCATCATAGCAATATGATAATTCACTAATTCAGGGGGATATTGCTAGCTTATACTAATGAAATTAATAAGAGTTTCATATGCTCTTTATTTACTAAGAATATTTATTTTAAAAGATCTATTTGTTAGCCGGGCATGGTGGCACACGCCTTTAATCCCAGCACTTGGGAGGCAGAGGTAGGAGGATCACCATGAGTTCAAGGCCACCCTGAGACTACATAATGAATTCCAGGTCAGCCTGGGCTAGAGTGAGACCCTACCTTGAAAAACAAACAAACAAACAAAAAAATCTATTTGTTATTACCAAAAGTTTTGTGTTTTTAAACTAACATACATTTTGGTAAATGGGATATTTGGTAAATGGCATATAAATATAGTTTCTATTTAAAGCCAAGGTATGGACACATGCCCACACACATTTTATTTCATAGGCATATCTTATTGAAGAATAAAAGTTAAGGTATGTGAGGTCTTTTTTAACAGGTTTGATACTTTCCTATCATAAATCTCTTACATACTGTTTTTATTTTTCTCAATTTTATTATGCTTTGAATTAGAAGGTAAATATATACATTATATGAATTCTGTGAAAAGTACTATTTTTATTCCAAATTTTTATTAACAACTTCCATGATTATAAAAAAATATCCCATGGTGATGGGATACCTTCCAGTGAGTTGTTGGCCAGGGAGGTCTCTGATGTCTCCCAAAAATTACAGGCCATTGCTGAGGCTCTTGGTTTCCCACCATGAATAGATGGTAAGACCCTATTGCTGAAGACTCCATATATTTGGGCTGCAAGTTCACTGTGAAATCCTGTTGGAGCTGAGCTGAAAACCACCCCCGTGTAGACCAGCTGACAGAAAGCTGGAAAAAGCTACTCTGCATGCAGTTCCATGGGAGAGAGAGAAATCATCAGTAGAGATAAACAGTAGACACTCCAAACCTTAAATTTGGCCACCCAGGCCTAATGAGCCAATGGGTGCAATAGTAGCACGTCTGTTATGGGTGAAACCAGCCACTGTCTAATTGAACTGGAGGCCACTCCATGGGTGGGAATACATGCCTGAAATTGAAAACATATGACAGGGGAAGTCATGAGCCCTAGAGGTGTAGTGTTTGATGATGTCTGGGTAAATACATATACTATGCTCCCCCCCCCACACACACACACAAAAAAAAAAACATGGCAATACCCTCCCTCCCCCCGCCACTTTCCCCTTTGAAATTCCATTCTCCGTCATCCCCCTCCCCATCTCCAGCAGTCTCTTTTAATTTTGATGTCATGATCTTTTCCTCCTCCTATAATGGTCTTGTGCAGGTAGTGTCAGGCACTGTGAGGCCATGGATATCCAAGCCATTTTGTGTCTGGATGGACCATGTTGTATGGAATCCTACCCTTCCTTTGGCTCTTACATTCTTTCTGCCACCTCTTCCACATTACACCCTGAGCCTTGGAGGGTGTGATAGAGATATTGTAGTACTAAGCCCTGCATTCATTTCTTTCTAACACCATGATACATTCTGAGTCGTCCCAAGGTCACTGCCATCTGAAAAGAGAAGATTCTCTACCAAAAGTGAGAGTAGCATTAATATAAGGGTATGAACATTAAGAGAAGTGCTTACTGCACAGTTTGATAAGGATAATATGTACATTTAATCAGACAACAGCAGATGTTAGAACCCTAGGACTCATGACTACCCCTGTTTTAAGTTTTCAGTATCAGAGACGTATTCCCTCCCATGGAGTGGACCTCCAGTCCAATTAGAGGGCAGTTGGTTTCCCCCACAACAGAAGTGCCACTATTACACCTGTTGGCTCATTTGGCCTGGCAGGACAAATATAAGGCTTGCAGTGTCCACTGTTGAGTATCTTCACTGGTGATTTCTCTTTTTCCTATTGAACTGCATGCAGAATGTCGTCTTCCATCTTTCTGTCAGCTGGTCTACATGGAGGAGGTTATCAGCTCAGTTCCAGCATGATTTCTCAGTGGTCTTACAGCCCAAGTATGTGGAGTCTTCAGCAATAGGGTCTTACCATTTGTTCCTGGTGGGAAACCAAGGACCTTGGCAATGGCCTAAAATGTTTTGGGAGTATCAGGGACCACCCTGGCCAACAACTCACTGTAATGTATCCCATCCCTGTCAGAAAATTTTCTAGCAGTAATCTATGGCTCCTGAGTGTTCCATTGTCCAAAAAAGTAGGATTCCATATGATTTATTTATATCCTTTTAGATTTTGATTAGCCCTCTGTCCACCTTTCCTTTACTCAATCTCTTTCCCTGACCTCATTTGGGCCTTTTCACCCCCATTAATCTATTCCTCTACTTTCATATATACAATATCATCCTATTAAATATCCCCCTAACTTTCTTTCTCTTCCCTTCAGATCTCTTTTCTAGCTTACTGGCCTCTGCTACTGAGATTTTTCCCTTCTCACACAGAAGCCCAATCATCTGTAGGTAGGATCCACATATGAGGGAGAGCAAGCAATGCTTGGCTTTCTGAGCCAGGGTTACCTGACTTAGTGTAATACTTTCCAGGTCCATCCATTTTCCTGCAAATTTCATAACTTCATTTTTCTTTACCACTGAGTGGAACTCCATTGTATAAAGAACTCCATCTTCATTATCCACTCATCAGTTGAGAGACCATTTAGGCTGGTTCCATTTCCCAGGTATTATGAATTGAGCAGCAATAAACATGGTTGTGCATGTACTTCTAAGGAAATGAGATGAGTCCTTAGAACATATGCCTAGAGTGCTATAGCTGGGTCATATGGTAGATCAATCTTTAGCTGTTTTAGGAACCTCCACACTGATTTCCAGAATGGCTGGACCAGATTGCATTCCCACCAACAGGGTAGAAGGGTTCCTCTTTTTCCACATCCGTGCCAGCATTTATGATTATTTATTTTCATTATGGTAGTCAATTTGACAGGAGTGAGATGGAATCTCAATGTAGTTTTAATCTGCATTTCCCTGATGACTATGGATGTAAAACAATTTTTTAGATGCTTATACACCATCCATATTTCTTCTTTTGAGAACTTTCTATCTAGTTCCATAGCTCATTTTTTAATTGGCTTGTATGATTTCCTATTATTGAATTTTTTGAGATCTTTGTATATCCTAGATATTAATCCTCTATCAGATGTATAGCTGCAAAGATTTTATCCCATTCTGCAGGTTGCCTCTTTGCTTTACTCACAGTGTACTTTGTAATAATTTTTGTAATAGCATGAGGTCCCAGCAGTTAATCTGTGGTTTTATTTCCTGAGCAATTGGGGTTATATTCAGAAAGTCTTTGCTAAGACCAATGTGATGAAGGGTTTCACCTACTTTATCCACTACCAGTTTCAGAGTTTCAGGTCTAATGTCAAGGTGTTTAATCCATTTGGACTTAATTCTTGTGCATGGAGAGAGAGAAGAAACTATTTTAATCTTTCTACAGATAAATATCTAGTATTCCCAGCACCATTTGCTGAAGAAGCTGTCTTTTCTCCAATGAGTATTTTTGGCATTTTTATCAAATATCTGGTGGATATAGCTACCTGGAATTGCATCTGGGTCCTCTATTCTCTTATATTGATCTACATGTCTGCTTTTGTACCAGTACCATGCTGTTTTTGTTACTATGGCTCTGTAGTATAGGTTAAAATCAGCTATGGTGGTGATACTACGAGCCTTATTTTTGTTGCTCAGTATTATTTTAGATATTCAAGGTTTTTTTGTGATTCCAAATGAATTTTTGCATTGTGTTTTCAATTTCTATGAAGAATTCCATTGGAATTTTGATGGGGATTGCATTAAATGTGTATATTGCTTTTGGTAAGTTTGCCATTTTCACAATATTGATTCTTCTGATCTGGGAACAAGGGATGTTTTTCTATTTCCTAGTGTCCTCTACAATTCCTATCTTGAGTGTTTTAAAGTTTTCATTGTAGAGATCCTTTGCTTACTTTGTTAGGTTTATTCCTAGGTACTTAGTTTTCCTTGGTACAATTGTAAATGGGAGTGATTCTCTGATTTCATCCTCTGTGTGTTTGTTGTTAGCATATACGAATGTTACTGATTTCTGTGTGTGTATTTTGTATCCAGATACATGGTGTTTATCAGCTCTAACAGTTTGCTGGTAGAGTCTTTAGGGTCCTTTATATGTAGAATTATCTCATCTGCAAATAATGATAATTTGATCTCTTCCCTTCCAATTTGTATTCCTTTTATGTGCATCTCTTGCCTTATTGCTATAGCTGAGACTCCCAGTAATATTAAATAAAAGTGGGGAAGGTGCACACCCTTGTCTTGTTCCTTGTTTTAGTGGAAAAGAATCCAGTTTTTCTCCATTTAGTAATATGTTGGCTGCAGGCTTTTCATAAGTAGCCTTTATAATATTGAGATATGTTCTTTCAATTCTTAGTCTTTGTAGGACTTATATCATGAAGGGATGTTGGACTTTTTCAAATGCTTTTTCTGTGTCTAATGAGATGGTCATATGATTTTTGTCCTTCAGTCCATTTATATAATTTATTACATTTATCAATTTGCATATATTGAGCCATCCATGCATCTCTGGCATAAAGCCTACTTGGTCAGGGTGAATGATCTTTCTAATATACAAGAGTATTCTGTTTGCCAGTATTTTGTTGAGTATTTTTGCATCTATGTTCAGGAGGGAGATTGGTCTATAATATTCTATTTTTGTTCTGTCTTTGCCTGGGTGATGCTGGCTTTGTAGAAGTTTGGTAGTATTCCATCTTTTTCTATTTCATGGAAAAGCTAAAGAAGCAATGGTGTTAGATATTCCCTGAAGGCCTGGTAAAATTCATCAGTGAATCCGTTTAGTTGGGAGATTTTTGATAACTACTTGGATCACCATATTTACTATAGGTCTATTTAAATGACTAATCTCATCATGATTTAATTTAGATAGGTCATATAAATCAAGGAAATCATCCATTTCTTTCATATTTTCATACTTAGTGGAGTATATGCTTTTATAGTATGTTCCAATGATATTTTGAATTTCATTGGTATCTGTTGTGATGTTACATTTTGATCTCTAATTTTATTAATTTGTGTCTCTTCTGGCTTTCTTTTGGTCAGATTTGCTAAGGGTTTATCAATTTTGTTTATCCTTTCAAAGAACCAACTCTTTGTTTCATTGATTTTTGGGTTTCTATTTCATTAATTTCTGCCTGAATGTTTATTATTTCTTCCCATCTACTGATTTTTGGTTTGCCTTGTTCTCTTTTTCCAAGGCTTTTAGGTGAAGCATTAGGTCATTTACTTCCAACCTTTCTAATTTCTTAATATGAGCCCTTAATGCTATAAATTTGCCTATTAAGACTGCCTTCATTGTGTCACAGACATTTTGTTGTGTTTTGTTCTCATTATCATTTGACTCTATGAATTTTTTGATTTCCTAATTGATTTTTTTGTGGACCCATTCATCATGTAGTAGTGTATTGTTTAGTTTCCATGATTTTTTGTATCCTCTGTAGCTTTTTTTTATTATTATTATGTAGTTTGATTCCATTGTGATCAGATAGAATGAAAAGAATTATTTCAATTTTCTTGTATTTGTGAAGATTTGCCTTGTGTCCTAAAATATGGCCTATTTTAGAGAATGTTCCATGTGCTGCTGAAAAGAATCTATATTCTGCAGCATTTGGATGAAATGTCCTGTATATATCTGTTAGGTCCATTCCTTCTATGACCTTATTTATTCTAGATGGCTCCCTGCTTATTTTTTCCCATTATAAGGTGCCAATTGATGAGAGTGGAGTGTTGAAGTCACCCACTACCACTGTGTTTGGTGTTATCTGTGACTTTAATTCTAATAATATTTGTTTGATGAATTTTGGAGACCCCATGTTAGGTGAATATGTTTAGGATTGGAATGTCCTCCTGTTGGAGTGTGCCCTTAATCAATGTAAAGTGACCTTCCTTATATTTCTTATATAATGTTGGATTGAAGTCTACCTTGTCAGATACTAGGATAGCAACTCCTGCTTGTTTTCTAGGCCCATTTGCTTGAAACACCATTTTCCAACCTTTCACCCTAAGATAATGTCCATCCTCTGTAGATAGTTGGGTTTCTTGCAGGCAACAAATTGTAGGATTTTTCTGTTTAACTCAGTCTGAAAACCTATGTCTTTTGGCTGGGGAATTGAGGCCCTTGATATTAAGAGATATTTTTGAAAGCTATGCATTCATGTTTGCCATTTTTTGGTAGTTCTTACACTTCTACCTTTACTCTCTGGTGTTAACTTGTATTTGAGTATTGTTTGCTTTTTCCATGATCCATATATGTGTGCTTTTCTTTTTCTTCAGCATGGAGGATTCTTTCAAGTATTTCCTGTAGAGCTGGTTTTGTTTTCAAATACTCCTTTAGCCTGCTTTTGTCATGGAATGTCCTTATTTCTCTGTCTATTTGAATGGATAGCTTTGCAGGATAAAGTAACCTTGGCTGACAGTTGTTATCTTTCAGATCTTGGATGCATCACTCCAAGCTCTTCTGGCTTTTAAAGTTTGTGTTCAGTAATTTGCTGTAATCCTGATAAGCTTGCCTTTGAAGGTAACTTGATTTTTGTGTCTGACTGCTTTCAATATTTTTTCTTTGGATTGTGTGTTTGATAGTTTGATTATAATATGGTGAGGAGAGGTTCTTTCCAGGTTTTATCTGGTTGGTGTTCTAAAGGATTCCTTTATCTGCATTGGCACCTTCTTCCCAATTTGGGGAAGTTTTCTTCTATGATTTTGTTGAAGATGCTTACTATGCCTTTGGAGTGAAATTCTTCTCCTTCTACTATGCCTTGTATCCTTATGTTTGATCTTTTCATAGTGTCACAAATATCTCAAAATTCCTATCCTACTGGTGAGATTTTCTACAGAGTTTTTTTATTTGACTAATTGTGTTCTTCATTGGTAGTAATTCTGACTGGTTTTTCTTTATTATTTCTAGTTCATTATTTATGTCTTGTATTGTTGTCCTGTGTCTTCTTTGATTCCTTTTATTTCCTCTTTCATTTCTTTGATTTCTTGTTTCACTTTGAACATATTTACAATCATTCTTTTGAAATCGTTCTCAGGCATTTCTTCTAACTTGTTCTCACTGGAGGTCATTTTTGATGCATTAATACTTTTTGGTGGATTTATGTTGTCTTGATTTTTAGTGTTTCTTGTGTTGTATATATTTTTGCATCTTCGGTTAAGTTAATGCTTGGATTTTCTAGTTAGCTGGGTATTCTTAGTTGTATCAATTGATCTGATGTTATATATCTTCATGGTAGGAGCTTAAGGTTTTAGGTGTGGCCCTTAAGACTCTCAGAGTATGTACAAAAGTGACCCCATGGGTTGGGTTTGCCTACTATGGAAATATTCAAGTAGGCTGAGTGGAACAAAATACAGATAGATTCTAAAATTTAACTAAACAATGTACACATTCAATGAAAAACAGCAGAGAATATATATGCAAGAGTAGGTATTATGACAACCAGATCCTCTGTCAACAAGGAGGTTAAGATTTCTGGTCTGTTGAGGGTTCCAAGTCAGCTTGTGACCAAGTGAGACCCTTCCCTAATGTATAACAGAAGAGGAAACAAAGTCACAATAAATCAAGAAGTAACAAATAATAAGCCCAAAATATTTATTTAAGCTTATTTAAGAATGGCAAATCTTACCATCCATCAGACTTAACATATAATTTATCCTGATATTGAAGGTGTAATTAGCACTTCTGGTTCGGGGCCATATACCAGTTTTATTAGGCAATTATTGACCTGGTGTAATCCCAGTTACCTTTTGGGATGATTTTGGTCTGTTATGCTGTACTCCTGATTGGGACCCTCTTTGGTGCCCTATGAGTTTAAGTAGGCTGGCTGGGTCACTCGACCACTTATCTGTTTTCTGGAACTGGGCACTGGCTTCCTGTGGCTCATGGCAAGCCTGGCAGCTGTGGCCCTATGGACCGGGCATCACTGCTGCTGGAGCCTCCACTGCCAGAGCCACTTCAGCCTGCCTATGTGGGCTGTAGATCTCTACTACTCTACTACTTCTCTGCTGCCATTTTAATTTCTTATACACCTCACTTTTTAGGAAAAGTGTGTATTTTACTGTTTTTTTTTTTGAGGGGGGGTGGCCATTTCTCACCTTGCCTGCTTTTTTGTGGTTCCAACACTACCATCTTAGCCAGAAGTCCATCTCCAAGTACAAGGCACCTTCTGACCGAGCATTGAAAAGTACTTTTTTTAATGTTAGTTTTTGTAAACATATAATTACTTGTATGTATGTATAGTTATTTATTTTTTATTGAGAGTGTGGCAGAGTCTTACTTAGCCTAAGTTGACCTGGAACTCAGTAGCATCTTGCTAGCCTAGAACTCATGGCAATTCTTCATCTCAGCCATCCAAGTGCTGGATTTAAAGACATTTTCCATCATGCCCAATGCTTGATTGATTGTGTTTTTAAGTAAAAACATTATATACTTATTATGTCCAAAAATATACCAGAATATTTTAAAATTTGAATATGTCATGTAATAGCTAAACTAATATAGTTAACATACATTATTTCACAAACTGGTTTGTAAGAATACTTGAAATCTAAGCCAGGCGTGTTTGGGCACACCTTTAATCCCAGTACTCGGGAGGCAGATGTAGGTGGATCCCCATGAGTTTGAGGCCAGCCCGAGACTACATAGTGAGTTGTAGGCCAGCCAGGACTAGAGTGAGACCCTACCTCAAAAAACCAAAAAACAAACAAACAAATAAATAACCACGAATACTTTAAATCTACTCCTTTGTCATTTTACAAGAAAATTAAACACTGGGCCTGGGAGATGGCTCAGTGGATAAAGTGCTTGTCATTCAAGCCTGAGTACCCATGTTTGATCATCAAATATGTAAAAGGCCAAAATATGTGGTGTGCATCTATAATCCCAGCACTCTCCAAGCTGTGAAACAGAGGCAGTAGGATTTGCTAGAAGCTTTCAGTGGACACAGTGAAAGGAAGAGCCGAGTGAGACTTCTTTAAATGATGTGTAGCAAAATGATGCACTCAAAAGCTGTCCTGTTTCTTCCACATGTATGCCATGGCATAGACATACCTCTGCACCTACATACTTTCAAATACATATACAAAAAATACATATACATATACATATGAAAACATATGTACACATATAAACACACATACCCACCAATAAGTAAATTAATTAAGTGATAAAGTGAACACCAGACATTGTCACTATTGTCATCAGAAAAATAGAGCCCATGATGTTGTTCTTTCCATAAGTGAAAGGTGTGTATTTATGTTTACCTTTTTTTTTTTTTTTTTTTTTTTTTGGTAGTTCCAGTTCTACCTGTGCTCTGTTCTGTTAACTAGTATTGTATGTTTTTTCCAGGTTCCTTATATGGAAGAGTCTTTCAAGTATTTTCTGTAGAGCTTGTTTTGTCTTCAAATACTCCTTTAGCCTGCTTTTGTCATGGAATGTTCCTATTTCTCTGTCTCTTTGAATGGATAGCTTTGCAGGATAAAGTAACTGTGGTTGACAGTTGTTATCTTTCAGAACTTGGAATACATCAATCCTAGCTCTTCTGGCTTTTAAAGTTTTGTTGAGTAATCTACTGTAATCCTGATGGGTTTGCCTTTGTAGTTAACTTCATTTGTCTCCCTAATAGCTTTCAATATTTTTTCTTTGTATTGTGTGTTTGGTAGTTTGATTATAATATGGCGAGGAGAGGTTCTTTCCAGGTTTTGTCTGGCTGGAGTCCTAAAGGTTTCCTGTATCTGCATTGGCACCTCTTTCCCAATTTGGGGGGAGTTTTCTTCTATGATTTTGTTGAAGACACCTACTATTCCTTTGTAGTGAAATTCTTCTCCTTCTACTATGCCCTGTATTCTTATGTTTGGTCTTTACATAGTGTCCTGAATATCTTGAAATTCCCATTCATACTTTTCTATTAGTTTGTCTTTCTCCTTATTGGAATATATTCAATCTGCTACCTGGTCTTCTAGCTTAGATATTCTGTCCTCTCCTTCATCTATTCTACTAGTGATATTTTCTACAGAGTTTTTTGTTTGTTTGTTTGTTTGTTTCATTAACTGTGTTCTTCATTGCTAGTAATTCTGACAGGTTTTTATTTATTATTTCTACTTCCTTATTTATGCCTTGTATTGACTTCTTTATTTCATTAAATTGGTTTCCTGTGTCTTTGATTCCTTCTGTGAGTCCTTTGATTTCTTCTTTGACATCTTTGAACATATTTACAATCATTCTTTTGAAATTTTTCTCAGGTATCTCCTCTAACTCATTCTCACTGGAGGTCATTTTTGATGCATTAATACTTTTTGGTGGATTTATGTTGTCTTGATTTTTAGTGTTTCTTGTGTTGTATATATTTTTGCATCTTCGGTTAAGTTAATGCTTGGATTTTCTAGTTAGCTGGGTATTCTTAGTTGTATCAATTGATCTGATGTTATATATCTTCATGGTAGGAGCTTAAGGTTTTAGGTGTGGCTCTTAAGACTCTCAGAGTATGTACAAAAGTGACCCCATGGGTTGGGTTTGCCTACTATGGAAATATTCAAGTAGGCTGAGTGGAACAAAATACAGATAGATTCTAAAATTTAACTAAACAATGTACACATTCAATGAAAAACAGCAGAGAATATATATGCAAGAGTAGGTATTATAACAACCAGATCCTCTATCAACAAAGCAATTAAGATTTCTGGCCTGTTGCGGGTTCCAAGTCAGCTTGTGACCAAGTGAGACCCTTCCCTGGTGCAACCCTAGCTCCCTTTTTGGATGATTTTGGTCTCAGTTATGCTGCACTCTTCTTGTGTCCCTCTTTGGTGCTCTGCAGGTTCAAGTAGGCTGGCTGGATTGCTGGACCGCTGTTCTGTTTTCTGGAGCTGGGCATTGGCTTTTTCTGTGGGGCAAGCCAAGCCTGGTTCTCTAGTTCCACACACCTGGCACCCCCGCTGCTGGAGCCCTTGCTGCTGTATCTACCGCTGCTGCTGCTTCTGTAGCTGCTGCTGCTGTAGCCACCACTGCTACTGCTGGAGCCCCTGCTGCTACTGCTGCTAGAGCTGGAGCTGCTGCTGGCTCTCCTGGATCTGCTGCTGCTGGTGCCACTGCTGCTGCTGCCAGAGCCAGCACTGTCAATGCCAGAGTGGGAGCTGGAGCTGGAGCCACTGCTTCCACTGCCACTGCCTCTGCCAGAGCAGCTGCTGCTAGAGCTGAAGCCACTGCTGCAGGAGCTGGAGCTGGGGCCACCACTACGGGAGCCCCTTAGGTCTGCCTGTTTGGCCTCTGGATGCTTGGGATCTCTCCTACTTCTCTGCTGCCATTTTAATTTCTTATACACCTCACTTTTTAGTAAAATTATGTATTTACTGGGTATTCTTTGGCTGTTTTCTCTCCTAAGCTATTATGATGTGGTTCCCAAGCTGCCATCTTATCTGGAAGTCTCCATATGTGAAATTCTGTACTTTAACAACAATCCTTGCTCAGAACTACCCACAAGCCTTTGTAACTACCTTTCTACACATTCTGTATTTCCAGCAGGCTTAGATGCAACATGTAAGTGAAATAACAATATTTACCTTTTTATTCTGAGTTTATGTTATCTAATGTCCACTAGGTCTATTCATTTTTCAAAAATGACAGGATTTCATTCTTTTTAAGTAACAGCAGTGTGCCATTAGCTATTTATGACATACTTTCACTACTCATCTCTTGTATCATTTACCTCACTCCTTGCTTTGAATAAATACTGGATAAAAACCAGGTTAAAGAAAGATGGATTTTATTTTGGCTCAAAGGTCAAGGATATAGTACATCATGGTAGGAAATGAGTTTGATGCAGCAATCACATTCAGTGCACAATGAGGAAGCATAGAACAATGAATGACCGTTGAGTGCACAGTGAGAAAGAAGAGAGCAATGAATGAATATCCAGTGCACAACAAAGAAGCAGAAAACAATGAATGTTAAGTGAATAATGAAGAAGCAGAGAACATTCAGTGTACAGTGAGTCATCAGGCAGCAAAGAATGGACATTCAGGTCATAGTGGGGAAGCAGAGATCAGTGAATGAACAGCCTATGCACAGAGATGAAGGAGAGCAGTAAAGAAACATATAGTCACAGCAAAGAAGCCCCAACATACCTCAGAAGGGGCCCAACTGAAACTAAGGACAACTGGCGAAATAAGCAAGGGTGATGTTTTCCTGTGAACTGGATACCAGCACAAAGGGGAAGGAGATCAATGCAGAGAAAAATCAACTCCTACCAAATCAGAGAGCCAGAGCCTCAGAGGCCCCCAACACCTCAGCACTGAAGCAGACCAAAAATGAACCCAACATGGCTCAGGGAAATCTTGCGGAAGAGGGGGAGGAAAGAATGTCAGAGTTACAT